>NC_079362.1:57840141-58479516 GCF_029582105.1 Oenanthe melanoleuca
TTATTCTGAGAGTGACAGGGAAACAGCAGACAGATTGTTGAATGGAACTGCCCAGCTGTTTAAACAAATAAACTAAATCTAAACAGCAAAAGCTATTGTAATTTTGGTCATACTTTATAGCATAAAATCTTTAGGTTATATGATTCTTTCTTAGCTAAGGAGCAATTACTGTGATACAGGAAGAATATTGTTCAGGAAATTAAATTTCTCTAGATGTTTAGTGCTGTTTTTCGGTTGTTAGCTCTCTCTCAAGCAGCTATGAATTTCCCATTTATATGCTTATTATACCAGCCAAACAGCTGGAAAAAGCTATCCTTTTATCTGTCTTCTTATCTGCATGAAAGTACATAAACTTAGGGGTCCTATTATGTCAGTAGAAATGCAGCTTACCTCCCTTTCCTTTGAAATGTGAAGTTGAGGAAAGGGAATCAAAGTGTGGGTGTGAAGATTCTCTGTCTTCAGTAGGTAAATGAAGGTAGAAAAGCTTTTGGGTCATAGAAACTCATTCTAAAGCAGAAGAGTTTCACCATTGAAGATGTCCTCAATTATAAATGTATGGTTTTGGGAGAATATACTAAAAGATTCAAAAAATAGCATTATAAGGTACTTATGTTTCAATTTATATGACTGCAATGGGCAAAATTAAAAACAGAGATGGGGGATGTAGTTTTTAAAATAAAATAAGGGTTCTATTTGTAGACATGCACATTTTCAATTTCTTGTTCTCTCCCTATTTCTCTCTCTTTGTGCTGTCATAGGGTTGTTTCTGGTTGTACGTTAGCTTTGTAGAGGAATTAAAACAAAGTTTATATTAAAAAAAAAGAGAAACAACATCCAAACAGCAGCATAGGTTGAAAGCTGGAAAGCAGACGTACAGTAATGTTTTTCTTAATCTTTCATACTTAGTCAATTCTTATCCTTCTGACTCTGAGACATCACAATGCCTTGCCATTTATTTCACCCTTCTAATTTCCTTCCATGAATACATGGAGAAAGATTTTTATTTTTTTAATGCAGGTTAGACTGAGACCCTAATAAAGATCATAGTTAAGATGAAGAATTTATGTCTCCTATTGAAGTATCACATCCAAAAATGCTTATTGTACTATAAGAAGTGCTTGAAAATTGTTAGACTGACCCTGCAGCTGGTATCATCCTTATAATTATGAAATGTAATAATTGCCAGACCTTTTACGGGAAAGATTAGAAACAGGCAGACAATTGGTTTTAATATGTCAGTTCTTCCTTTATTTATTTTTATTTTTATTTTTATTTTTATTTTTATTTTTATTTTTATTTTTATTTTTATTTTTATTTTTATTTTTATTTTTATTTTTATTTTTATTTTTATTTTTATTTTTATTTTTATTTTTATTTTTATTTTTATTTTTATTTTTATTGCAATAACCTGTATGTATATAATATTTATTGTGATATTTTACTGTAAGCTGGGATGGCTTGGCTATTTGGAGTGGTGGTGCATACATTGGCCAGCTTTCCCTCAAGTAACTGTAACTAAATTTACTGATGGCTTTGGTGTGAACAACAGCTATAATGGCATTTAATATGGGATGCACAGATAAGAAATTATTGATAATAGAATACATTTGCTTTCTCCAAAGTAGCTGGTATTAAAATGGTAGGAGCCGGTTTTGTATAGAAAGTTATTTATTTGAGGATATTTAAGGTTTTTATTTTACCTATTTTATAATAACTATTTCAGAAGTTTACTTACTTCTGTGTTTGACCAATAGCCACAGCTCTCACCCTGATACAATGCTTTAGGAAATATTTACATGTGATACTATGTATTTGATTTCTTCTTTCAAATCTTTTTTTATTTCTTCTTTCTTCTTTCAAACACTTGGTCTCGTGATTTAGAATAATGGATCAAATCTTTTGTAACGATGGTTTTGATTTGTCCAAAGATCCCTGAAATATGGTGAAAGTCTATTCAGTCACCTTTGTTCTGGAAGCAATCTCCAAATTGTCTTACTGCAAAGAAGAGATGGTTATGAGAAGGTGGGATAGGACACAGCCCCACTGTAATTGCTGAACACTGTAATTGCCATGGCACATATACCTTCCCTTTCCTTGGTACAGAACCTAGGCATCAGGGATTGAAGTATTTCTTTGTTTTGCCTTTTAAGAATAGGTTTTCCAGTGAAAAAGGACTATGCCAGTTGTTGCTGTGATACTTGTATCCTCATAACACATGACAGACAATATCTGGTGGAAAATGTCATGTCCATTGCATGCAAACTCTAGAATAACAGTATATCAAACACTTAAAGATTTTGTTAAAATCTTTATTTGAAAGCAAAAAGTTGTTTTGCAATCAAAGGGCTTTAATAGCAAAAATATATAAAATAATCTGGTGTTTCATTTAGTTATTTATTATTTGGTATGGATACTGTCTCCTCTCTCTATTTATCCTAGTCTTTGCTCAAACATCATTTGGGAGAGATTATTATAATTGTACAACATAAAATCTATTTTAGATTGCTTTCATATTGCTTATGTACAATTCAGAGAGTGCATATTAGTGTGTTTATGAAACTCCAGGGAGCTACAAGAACAACTTACATGACAGCTAATTTCTGAAGTATCTTTTTTGCAATGTTCTTTCTGTCTTAATTTATGTTTTTGCTTAATTTAAGTTCTGTGGATTAGACAGTCATCATACTGCTTAAAACTTCTGTGTTTTATTATCTACTAAAGAGGCAATCAACACTCTCTATATTGGAAATCACATAAAAACTTGATTTAAAATTATCCCCAGGCCCTTTCAAGATGAACTTAAAATTTTTAATATCTGTTTTTGAAAATAAATATTAGCAAATTGTTATTAGTATCATCACTGTAAATTTAATACAATGGCAATAGAGAATCCATCTAGATTCAAGCTAAATATGTTTTAATGCCTACCAGTTGCTTGCACATTGTCTTCTTCATGTCCAAGGAATACCTCAGAAACCAGATTTTGTCCTCGGTATTCAGGGCAAAAAAAACTTTTTTAATATTAGAAACTGAAGTATGTGAATTCTGGGCCATAATTTTCCTGTCATTCACTTACTATACCAGCAAACTATTTTTAAAAGAACAGCTATGATGCTAAATTTTTATTATTGTTTTAAGGAATTAAGTGTTACAGAGAGATCATAAAGCAATAAGATCTGACCATAGCTGAGTAACACACAGTAAAAATAAAATTAAGAAAAAAAAACCACTTTTCAGATTTACTTATTTGCTGTTCAGTAGAATAGTGTATATAGTGAAAATAATTGGCAACTATGGTTTTGATACTTCTGAATGAGAAAGAGAGAAAAAAAAGAGAAAATTTGTTACTTCTCTTATTTTTAACTCAGATTTAACCTTGAGCCTGCCAAGTAGTAATTTTTCTCAGAAAGCTTCTCATGAGTCTAAGCTCTCTTTAATAGCATCTGGGTTCCCTGAGTCACCTAGTAGTAAAGAATTATGAAAAGCAACACAAGAATTCTTAGCATTTTTATTATGTATTTCTGTATTTTAAAAGCATTATAAACATGAGAAAATCTTCATGATACCTTTGGATAACCTTTCCAATTAGTGTATAGGAAAGCATGCATACAAAGGGGAAGTGCAACTGGCCAAGGCTAAGGAACAAGCCAGGAATCAAACTATGAAGAGAATTTGAGAGTTTTTGAATCTTGTTTTTGTGTCTGCTTTATTCTACCTGTTTGGTGAGGATACGTCTTGGGGAAAAAAATCCACGCCTTACATTTGTCTCAACCTTTCAACTAAATCTCCTGTCAGGGAGAATTTTACAGATCAGGTCTTGGAAGGTTTTAAATTTTTAGTAGTAGGAGTTAAGCACATTATGGTCGTTATGCATTGAGACTCACATTGAACCTGTGTTTCTATCATACTCACTCTATCATACTGACTCTGACCACAGTATCTGTGAAGAAAACTATATTCAATTATTGTGGAAACCAGAACCGAGCATTTAAGTGCACATTTCTCAGTGGGGAAAATCAGTGAGAATTTTTGAGGTAAAATGAATACTAGACGCTTTAATGTTTGTTGAATCCGAGCTTTGGCTTTTAAGAGAGCCTTCTGTTCTGGTGACCAGTGTTCATATTTTCTATGGTGCTATATGGATCCTGGAATAAATTTAAAGAACAATATAAAAAAAATTCTGTTGGTCAAGAGTTGGATTGACATGGTGCTAAAGAGATGTAAGGAAGCTGTGAGGATGTCAGATCCTGTGTCAGAGCATTTATTTGTATAATAGTATTGCTTAGTACTTGAGGATAACTTCAGATGACATAATTACCTCCAGCCCCTCATCTCCCAAATAAAAGGATTTTTTAAAACTTATCTCTAGCATTATGTGAATGATTTAGTATTGATGCTTGGGTGGAGGACATGGAGAACAGAAGGTATTGTGTACAGTCCAGCATTAACTATTCTGAAATCCTTTTTGAAAATTGGAATTTTGATCAACTCTTTCTCTTTTAGTCAAAAATGGTAAAATTTTTAATTTTTCTATTTATGTAATTATTTATATAGCATAGACTGAAAACAGACATTACTGTAAATTGTGTATGAATATTCTATGTGTGCATGTATTTTCTAGTTTAAAAAAGAAAGTATAATTATTGTTTAAGACATGCATTTTGAACAGTTTCTTTCAAACCATGGATAATCTGAAAAAATCTGAAATAATACTATGTGGTTCCAGGAATTTAAACCTAACTTAATCTTTCCCCACAGTGGTTGGTATCTTCTTTTCAAAACTTTGCTTTTGGACAGGTTGACCTGGGAAGCCTGAGAACAGATCTTGCCAGTAAAATAAGGAAAATAAGAGTTTGGATACTTCAGCATTTTCCACGTCCTTTGTCACTTGGTTTCCTACTCCCTTCAGAAGTGTACCTATGTTTATCTTCTTATTATTTTTGTCTTTGACATACCTTTTTGTAACCCTTCATCTCAGTTGTTCAGGTTCATCTTGAGTTGAGCTTTGACTTTACTGGTGCCATGCCCGAAAAACCAGTATTCCTACTTGGAAATTTATTTGTTCTTCTACCACCTGCACTTTTTTATCTCTATCAGAGATTCCCTGTTCAATCAATTTGGTGTCCTTCTATTGTTTCTAAGCCCTTAATCACACTTTATCCATCATATTAGAGGAAAGCAAGTCAATGACTGATTATGTAGTATTTTTACAATTAAAGTATTATTTTATTATTCAATTTTTATTAAATTGCTTTATGAATTCCATAAAGGGGGGGGGACCTTTAACATGACTACACTCTTTCTGCATTCGCATAATTTTCTTTGTATTAAACAGAGAAGTAGAGACTGATTTCTTGTTCCATAGATTATCTGACTTTTTTAAAGACACAGATCGTTTGCTAAATGACCCCTTTAAATTATTTCTCGTGATGATTCTTCTTCGTCTCAGTCATCTTCGTAACAGTCATCTGCTTAGATGGTTATTGGTGCCGAGGTCTACAGCTACAATGGCTCACCTTCTTAGGGATATCTCAAAAGTAAAAGACTGCTTCTAATGGGTTAAAGTTTCAGTGAGGTGGGAGAAGGCTGGGCATTCATTACACAGCTTTACTTTCTGTGCTATAAGTGGTCAATGTATTCCATTAATATTTCTCAAAAGATTTCTAATTTTGGGTAGTTAATCAGTGAGATAGTTATTTTCTTAAAGTACTTCTTTGGGCAGTCAATCAAACCCAAATGCACATACTATTTAAAATTGTGCAAACTTGAACATAGCGATTCACCAATGATAGTGCAATGTGGAAAGTAATGCATAACACAATATTATCTTAATATATACTTCTTCAGTATGTCATATTTATATCAATTTAGAGAGGACAAAATAAATCAGAAAGCTTATCCAGACAGAGGAATACATCTTCACAAGGATTTTTTCATGTTGGAAATTATTCTTTTAGATTAGCTTCAGTAGTGATGATATGTTGGTGTCTCTCTGACATTTCAATCACCTCTACAGCAGCAGTGTATAAACACAAACAAGAAACTGGATGGTCAAAGGCACATAAAGCTAAGGGAAAGAAAGAAATCTCTTCAAAAGGGTGATCCAGCCAGCAGTTGTGGGTGAATCCAGTCTTTGGGACAATTTCATCCTAGCTGCCTTGGTCCAGAAGGATGTGGTTGATTGTTGAGGGAGAGCAAAGAGAAGCTCAGAGGCACCTGGTGTGTTTGTATGACAAATGATGCCTAGTCTCTGAACAACCAAAGCACACAAGAGAGAATATCAATTCAGAAATATATTTTGAGCATTTACATATTTCTATAAGTCTGTATATGGAGTTGCTATTGTATGATCTCTGTTAAGACTGATTTACAGGTTTTGTTGTCAATTGTGAAGAGCTGCACAAGCAGAGGAAGGGTCTGGGCTATGTAGGGAATCAAGACATTGTCAGCATTTCTTACATCTCTTCAGTACAATTGGAGAGAAGCATCTGATCACATAATCTGGTAGTTAGTATAGTCCATGGCCTTCTGTTAATAATATGCATTCCTTCAGCTTGATTCTGTAGAAATTTCATCCATATTCAGACTATTGATAAACATAGCTTAACTAATACATAAGCATGTGCATAGCAAGGCCTTAATTTGTTTTATGATTTTTATCTTTTTAACGTGTTTCCAGTTCACATTATTAGCAAATTATAAAATTAAAGCAGATTCCAAATGTAACTCTGGAATTTGAACATCCAACAGCTTACAAGATTGATGTTTTAAATAGTGTAAAATATAAAATCCAAGTATATATAGAGTAATTTAGATAGTGGTGATAAGGCATTTCTCTTGTAGGATTACACATTGGTGCAATGGAAAAAGAATTTGCGTAATGCAAAAGTCCTGCCGAAATGCTATTTCATTAAATGACATAATTTTTTTAAACTTTATTTAGAGAAAATGATCATTTTGTATTCTTACTGATGAAACATAATTTTCTTTTCACTCTGGAGAATTTTTTTCAATTTAAATAATATAATATTTTCTAAAGTATAAAGCTTAAATAGAGAAAGTCAGATTTGAATTTATTGAATTTATTTATGAATTCTTTGATTCCCACTAAAAAAATAAGTGGAAAATTCATAGAACAGAAAATTTATAATATTCCATTTTGCAACACAGGGGAATAAATGGGATCTTCTGAAAACAGGAAGTTGTTTTCTTCACACTTGTAATCAAAATGATACATTCAAATGATCCAGCATAGAAATCTATTTCCGTATACATATTTTACACTAGGTGTATTCTCTAAGAACAGTTTTTAAAGTAAATTCATTCAACTAATAACTTTATATTTCTGTTTCTAGTCTGACTCCAGATTATCTCCTGGTATTCCTTTCATTTCAGATAGACTGGACATTAGGTTTCTGAAAAGAAAATTAATCAGATCCTCTTCAGAAGAATCATCATTGTTTATCTTTCCATAAAATGGGCTTCTTTAAAAGACATCAAGTCTATAAAGTTGAGATTGAAAGAAACTATTACAAATCTATCTTAAAAAAATATATGGACAGATAGTTTTTGCTATCGTTATAGCAAAGAAAATAGAAGGGCCAAGCCATGAAAGGCTGTGACTCTGGTTTTACCTCTCTCCAAGCAGTGACTAAACTTTATGGACATTTTTCTTAGGTCTGTTGCTTTAACTTCTGAATATAGACTATCTACTCCATGAGATAGTGTAAGATCTGGTTGACTGCTATTACTTTCAACAAAATAAATTTCTGTGCAATCTCAGGTAATGGCTAGGTAATAGTTTTATTCTGTTCTCTCTCGGCAAATACCTTTTCAACTATAATTTTCTTTAATTCAAAGGTAACTCTTTTATTTTCTTCTGGTACAAGTGACAGGTTGATTAAATACAACAGCTTGATGATGAGAAAAGTATGATTAGATGGATACAGAACCTCACAGCCCTCACAATAAAAGGATTCATTATGACACTCTGTGGCCTTATCAGATCAAACATGTCAGAGTTGTCTGCATATCCTTAACAAAAAATAAAGATAATTTTGATAGTTCTGTAAGGCCAGAAATTCATTGAACAGTAGAAACATTTCAGTTGAGACAAATCAGCAGTGTGGATTTTCAGCTCCTTTTATCTAGTTTTATATACAAGCAATTGCACTTTTATGACAACTTTATCTGAAAAGTGTCTTTCAGTGTCTTTTTTGTCTTTCTCTGATTGCAATCATACTGCAGTATTTCCTTACTTAGTTTCCTTCTGTTAATCTGTTTCAGCTCATATCTTCTTTCTCCTCCAGATGTTTCCAGTCCTACAGATGTTTATTATATTCTCCATAGACTGTTAAGATATCTATTAATCACACATATTATGCTTTTCTTAGCTTGCCACAATGTAAGATAGCTGTCTTTCATGGTCTGTGCCATTTTTGTATCTGTTCCTTATCTTCAACAGAAGAGCTGAGTTTAATATGTTTTGAATTTATTACCTCTGGACACATGCATGACTGATGGAGTACCTTGGGTAGACTGCATACAGAAACATACAAAATGTGTATCAGTAACTTATGATATATTGAGTACCATGGTTTCTAAGATATTTTATGTTAACAAAATTATTTAATGCATTGTGCAACTGCAGGAAATGAATTGTCAGATTTTTCATAGGTAACATAAATTCAAATGTGAATAGCAACATTTGATATATATGGAGAGAAAACTACAGCAAGATATTAAATAAATAGAAATAAAGCTTGATGTCATGCTAGTTTTTTTCCACAAAGGTCTAATCATGTTTTGTAATTGCAAAAGTAAAACATATGAAAAATTTTCAGCCCCAAATATTGCTGTTGAAATGCTTCATTTATTATGTATGCATGAATCAGTAGCAATTTCTCTTCTGCATCAAATATGAGTACATAATTGTGATTTTTGATTCACAGATTAATTGGTGTAAATTCTGGCAATAGCCATGCTCTTGTCATGTTTATGTTTCATGCTAAAATTTCTTGATATGGAACATTCTTGCAAAGCCTGATTCTTCTGCATGAAGAGATGGTGGCAAAATCCTTTTTAATTAAGTGGTGACAGGACATGGCCTACACAGAGGTGCTAAAAGCTGTGTGGGAGATTAATGTAAAGACATCAGTAATCTGCGGTTTCCTCTGGAGATAGTTCCATAAATGTAGCCTTAAATGAAAATAGAGGAAAAAAGAATATTTAGATTTTCTCTGTTAAGTAAAAATTACATACTAGCTTAAAGTGAATAGCAATTATTTTAAAATCAATAGAACTATGATATTTTAAATGTAGTAGAGGAGGAAATCACACAAAAAATTAAGGAGATATTTAAAAAGCCTTTAAACCCCTAATATTAACATAAAAACATAAATCAAGTAAAGTTGGGTTTTCTGTAGTTTAAAAATCTTTAAGCTCTTCATTAATATGCTTACACTTCAGATGATTGTTACGAGTTTTCTGGATAAAGCAAAGGTTACATGTATTTTAGAGAAGATTTACACAAAATAAAGTAGAAGTTGCCAACCTGAAAAACAGTTTTATCTTTACAGATGAATATACTTGAGAATTGTATTTCTTTCAAAATTAGTTAATACTGCATTTGTATTAGAAAAATTTCTATGGTTGCCATGACCTGACCTCAGAGGATTTTTCCTCTTGCCAAATGCCTTAGGGTGTAATCAAATCATGTCTGTTGTGGTTTTCGGGGTCTCCATCACTGAACAGAACGTGAATAGAACCTGAGCATCCCAAATCCCAAGTCAACTGTAAGTAGCATTTCAATTATAGGCTGAATTTAAGAGCCATTATTCCTTTGATATGTGCTTGAACTTACATAATAACTGTTGAAGGATGTGAAATCTGAAATTTATGAGAAAGGTGAGGAATTTCCAGGAGATTCTAGGTGTAAGAGTTTCCCTTTTATTTGAGAACAGTGAATTCAATCTTGTGTTGTTTTGCCTAGCCGTGATACACCTTGAATTTTGAAAATAAAACCCTCAAACAAAAAGCTCCAGCAATAAAAAAAATATTAAAAATATTAGTGAAAGCAATCTACCAAAGCGAAATCTGCCAAGTAAAGATGAGAAACAGAACTTGAACTACGTTGAAAATGTCCAGAAAATAAACACTAAATTGTTCAAGTTTTTTTAAATATGGAGCAGAAGTAATCTGAGATGACCAGGATGGTAATGTCATAGAGCATGTATTAAAGAAAACTGAAATACAATTGTAGTTGTTGTAATTTCAAAAAGCATTTGAGGTTTCTGCATTTCAGCTTAAATATCGACATTAGTGTAGCTACAAGTAATTGAAGTCAGAGACATCCAAGCCTCAAACTTTTTAGTTTTAATTTAGACCTTTGAATAGCTGTGCTTCAACTGACAATAAATCTTTGCTCTTCAGTCTCAGTGTGTCAGCATAGTCAATTAAATAAAAAATTTGCAAAGCCTCTGTAGAATGCTTTCCAATGAGCCTTGATGATAGTGCAGGATAACAGAAGTAATATAGTCCTCTGACACAGCAGTAGCAATTGTTACTTTCTTTTGCACCAATTCATTAGATGCTATTAACATTACAATGAGAAAAAAATCATTTTTGTGTGCTCTCTTTTGGTTTTGAAGCTTATTTAGAAATCCAATTAAAAAAGCCAAAACAAAACAAAACGAAAAACAAAACAGATTTTATTGATCATTCATTTGATTCCAGGTGATAGGAATAGCAGCTTTAACACAGGGAATTCAGTAATTGTTATCTGCTGTAATTAAAAATTAAAATGACTTTAAATAGTACAGATAGCTTAGGAAGGTTATTAGATAAATAGCCTCCACTCCAGAAAAAATTTTGAAGAGGTTTGGAGAAAACTTCTCACGCTGCAAAACACAGAAACTCAATTTGTAAGCCAAGCTTGATCGTGTTAAGGCATTTGCCAAGAAGCAAGGTGAAGACAAGCAAAGAAATTTCCTGGAAAATCTATGCTACCATTTTCATACATTTTGTCAAGGCTAATAAAATGTGCATGGAGTATGACTGAATAACAGGGAGTACCACGGAACTGTGATGAGAATTAATAAATTACATTGTTGAAATTGTTTAAATTAATATAATTTCTCCTCCTCCTAGCATTTTCCATATAAAATGTCGAGACCTGTATGATGTTTGATAGTTACATAACACAAACGTATCAAATGTACAATGTGCTTAACTGAGAATTAGAAGGGTTTGCCACAACACACTGAAGAGTGCAAAATGCTTTGGAAATACTGGGAATATTTTTAATACCAGTAGAGCAGTGAAAGAGAATGAACTAAGAATATAAAATTCACTTAGAATTTATAGCTGGAATTTTTTAAATCTCAATTATTTCAACTGATATTGCCCAACACTACCTGTTTTATGACAGCATTTACTGTCAGAAATTATTTTACTAATAAAAGCAATAAGTGGATTACAACATCTTATTGAGCACAGTCAGAGAAATCATGAGTGTTGAGCTACTGGTGATGGTTTTTACTCTAACATTAAATGAATATTAGCTATTCATCATGAATAAGATCAAAAGTGATGATTTCATCACCAGAGTGATCAGTGTCGCTCAAAATACTAATTCCCTGATGTATGAAATGTTTGCTTGTATAAAACCCCAAGTTTTAATGAAATAATTTTTTGTTATTTCACATTGCAAGAAAATAAACCGATAATTAATTTATTCTGTAGGCAGATATTGCAGTATTTGTTGCTTCCTACTAGGATACAGATTACACATACTTTTGGGAAAGTATTCATTAGCAACATTTTATGAGCATGGAAAGGTGCTGTTTTGCTCAAGAACACCCTCATGATGCTGAATATGTGAACATTCTTTCTTTGAAGAGTTCTCTATTAAAGAAACATTGAGACATATAATCTCCAAACCATCAGTAACAAAAATGGAAAGATAGAACTTTCCAAGAGCTCCCCCTTAATTCTGAGGTGTTAATCACATTCTAACAATAGCAGCTGGGCACTGATAGTTTCCAGTATCCTTGACCACATCTTATTCTCTTTTTGACTACAAAATTAACACGTTCTGATTGCACTGGGCCATGTTAGTACAAGCAGCATGTAGTCACAGCACTCTAAAAGAGATAATAATTTCTAAGTCTACTATTGCCTCTGTAAAGCTGGTGATGAGCTAGAGGAGAAGCAGGGTAACTGTGCTTCAGTTAATACTGTACCGGGAGAAACACAGCTGGGAACGGTTTCCAAATTTCTCTCTCTGTGTTTGCTGCCTTGGATAGTGACAGCCTGGCTAGCATACCTATAGGGTTTATAAATTCTGCAAATATCAAGCAGAAGCTCAAATTTCTAATTTTTTTTTAAAGGACTGAAAAGTACATTTTAATAATTTAGTCTTTATTTCTCTCCACTTGAAAATACTGATGAGAGGAAAGAAGGAGGTGAAGAGAATGGGTGGGGGCTAGCTGAAGTGATAAGATCAGATAAAAGCATTCCACCACTTCTGTAGAAGTTATTTGAAAAACATGGCATTTTACTGTGCAAACAGTTGCCTATGAGATCTTTCACATTTGTCCCTGGAGGGCAGTACTCTTCTTATGCAAGTGATTAATTTGACAAATGTGACAGAATTTTCAGCCAATGAATTTCATATTTTCAGAGTATAACTAAACCTGATATAATATACAGGCTTCAGGCAAGTACTGTAATTTAAATAATGTTCACTTGTAGCTCAAATATGAGCTGAACAATCCAAGTTTCAATGAAGACAGCAGAAAAACCTCCTAGTGGTTTTAGCTGGAGGACTATCAAACCAATATGACCTAAGCTCAGAAAAGAAAGCCATTAATATCATCAGAGAATTTTCAGTGAATGTAAGATGAACAAGTAACAAATGACAATTTTGATAAATAATGCCTTAAACCCCTTTTAAGTCTTGAAGTTAACATCCTTCAATAAAGACTTTTACTTTGGAAAATTACAGAGAGAAATGAAATTGCCAATATTTACACTCACACACACATTAATGGATGCTACTTTCTCCTCTATCCTTCATTTAAATAACAAGAAATCCATTGACATGAAAAATTACATTTATAATTAAAATTCTAAATATTTTTGTTTCATCAAAAGCAAGTAAAAAATGATGATTTTTACTGGAAATGTAATTTGTTAAGATAAATTACATCTATATGACTTGTTTGCTTAAGAATAATTTATTTTTAAAAAATGACCAATCCTTATTCTTGAATATATAATTAAAAATAGGAAGTTTCTCCCCTGTTATAGATTTTTACAACTTAATTAGTTTAAAAGTATTATATTTTAAAATTTTTGTCTGTGTCTGGCAAAGTTAAGATTAGATACGTTAAGAAGTCCAGTAACAGAAATATATGATACAGATGAATGTAATGCTATTCTGAATGCTGTTTTCAAGAAAATTAACTCTATTATTCATTATAATAATGGTTATAGGATCTATTGCTTTATTTAGAAATACAAATAAAATAAAATAAGATAATATATATTTTTAGGAGAGCTTGAGTGTAATTATCTGGAATCTATTGGCATGAACCTTTCCATTTATTTGCCTTCTTACTACCTGAGAACAGTCAGCCAAAATGCATGTATTGCCATTTCTGCAAAGGGACTACTTTAGAGCTAATTTTAAAACATAATTTTTCTTTCTATCTTGCTTGATAAAGTTGGAGACTGTTAAACTTTTAAATCTAAGTGAGAGCTTAAAGAAATTAAAGAGGTGAAGAGAGAAAAATATCTAATTAAAATAGGTATTTCAACATCAACCCTACCAGAAATATCAGTTCAGTTGAATTGATGAAATATGTAGTAGCCTCTATTTTTTGTTTATTTGGTTTTTTTTATCCTCAAGAGAATTTAAATAGCAGATATAAGGGACAGTTCAGTAACCCAAACTCTAATTAGAAGTTTTGAAATACATTAAGACAATGAGTAGCAAGATTCACATATGGCTTGGGTAATATAAAGAAGCCCTGGAATTATACTTCCTAGATCTGAATCAATATCTATCGTTATTCAAAAGCTTAATCTTTACAGTTAGAATTTGAGTTTTCTAGCAGCTTTAAAAAGAGATTGTTTAAAACTTTAAACCATGCAACACTTGCCTTGGATTTTTCCTGGTGTGTTCCAGGTTTGGGGTTTTTTTGTAAGTTTTTGTTCTAGTGTTTGCTATTTCAGTATGGTTTCATGCCTTTTTTTTTTTTTTTTTTTTTTTTTCCAAGAATTGAATGTAACTAGGTTTAAGGGATTTTTTTTCAATTGGTAGGATTTAGTGTTCGTCAAAAGTCAGAGTAAAATCAAGAGGATTTCAAGGGGAGTAATTGTGTCTTACAGAAAAGAAATGCTCATAAAGCTCTGAAACCTGAAACCACCATGTTCCATAAAAGTGTAAACCTAAAAACTATTTTGGATACCACCCATGGTCCTCTGTTTGAAGTGAGCAAATCACTAATTCAACTGATGGAATGTAAAAGAAACTGCAGAAGTATCTTTATCCTTCAAACCTTGTTCAAAATGGGTTAGTGTTCAATTAGTGATGTATTCCCTGATCAATGGCTGATGAAGAGTAGCTGTATTATCTGGGAACTACTTTGGAAAAATGTTTCTGTCAATGTAGAACCATACACTATTGCTACATAAAAAGAAACTCCACAGAGGCTGTCTCAAGGTTTATGCTTTGTTTAATCTGCTGTTGTGGTACAGTGGAGAAGAGGCAATGGGAAGAGCACTAACTGTACTAAATCCCTCCCCTCTTTCTCTTGTGCTGTCCAACTGGCAAAGTAATAACTGCTGCTGTTTCCTACTCCAGATGCAAATCAAGGCAGTCAAGTAAATATTAAGATCTGTTCCCTTTTATGTTCAGTAATTATACAGTGCTAGGGAGAATTGAACTTGTGGTTTTTAGCTTCTGAAATAGAGTGAGTCTGCTCACTGCTCCAAGTGGGAGGTTACATGAGATTGTGAACTTAGTGGGTGCAAAATGCCTTTCATCTCAGTCAGCTCAGCTTTTCATCACTAGAGCTCTGCACCAGCCTGGGGGTGTCAAAACCCAGGCTTTAGCAACGTCTGTCCATGCAACTGCACAATCAAATACTCGACTCTTTCATACTTGACATATTTTAAAATACCTGGGTAAAAGGAGAGGGCTGGCTTTGTATGTCAGGGTATTTCTCTGTGGCTGGTTTGTAGTGAATGTATTGCACTGGACTGAACTCAGTGTTTCAATATACAAAGCAAGAATACAATCTATACAGAAAAGCTATGCTTTTAGAATTGAAATGTCAATAAATTCAAAGAAACATCCTCCTGGCATGCATAAACTCCATAAGAAATAGAAACTGTGCTCACATTAAATTGTTATCTTTGGGTTTATATTCCGATTTTGAAAGTTATGTAGTACTTTTTATTGCAGCAAATACTTCAATGGATATGATTTCTGTTTTACTTTATACTATAAATTAATTTGGTATGTATATCATTGATTCTAAGCAGATCTTTGAATCCATTGAGACAACACAGGAAAAGTTAAAAAGTACTCAAAAATATCATCTGTAGGGTAATAAATTAAGCACTTTAATTATACTTATGTATAGAAGACACAAGATAAGATAGCTAATCATATTGCAATGTTAATTTTTCTTTCAAAATGGAAAGTGTTATTCCTGACTTAAAACTCTATTGAAAAAAAATCCCCATGGAGCTACCTGCAGGAATATCTTTCATAAACTGGTAAAAACAGCCTTCCTAATAAGTGAAAAGAATCAAACCTGCATATTTATACAATTCTAGATTAATCCCCTCTTTATCAGGATAATAGTAATTTCAGTAGAATAAGATTACAGAGCTGTTACATTGTTTACAAAAGGCATTCAACAAAAAAAGAGACTGTTGGTTGTTAATTTCTTTCTGCAATAGTATTTCAGAATACATATTGAAACAGATACTGTGGTTCTTAGTCTAACTGCCTCCTGTTTGCAATGGCAAAAAAGTTTGTGTATGTAAAAAACATTCTACAAGTAGATTGTGTGATTCTTATATGGGTATGTTATTTTAATATTTTCTTTTTCTAGGATTTGAAGTTATACAAATAATAAAATATTCTATATTTACTCAGTCCTCTACTTTTTAAAGCACTCATTTTTTTTCCTTTTTACTAATTCATGCTTTCTGTTGAGTTACAGAATGATGATCTGCTGAATTCCTTTTACACTGCTAGCAGTGGGGAATGTGTTTCAGTCTTATGAGTCAGATGTGATACAAAAATTTATATGAACAGCTAGTGACTCTTCACTGTATCTGAAATTCAATTTTATTGGACTTAAAAGACCTCAGTGAATCTCTGTATGTAAAATATGGTTCAGTTTCTTAAGTGCCATTGCACTGAATAATAACAGGACTAATATCAATGCTGAAATCAGTGGTGAATTCTACTGAACAAAATTTATTGTCATCTATGTTCAGGTGTTACCATTGTTTCTTTTGTTGAAGAGATGATGCAAGTTATTTCCTCTCACTTTACCACTGTTTACAAGGCCTGTAAACTATTAAAAGAGCATCTTCTCTGACATGAAGTGGGTGGATATTGTTAGTTTCTTAATTAAACTGCTGAATAATTTCCATTCTAATCCACTTATACTTTTTATCTCCTTAATATATTGTTTTCTCCTTCAACGATATGTTTCTATCACAATTTTGAATGTTTTTTCTATTGAACATAGATAGTATATTTCCCTTATATTCTGGCCAAAATTAAAATACATTGATTTGTAAGGACTGGATGCCATTATTACACCAGGAAATGAAGGCAAAAATAAGGGGGACCCCATAATCTTCTGTATGTCAGAAATACTTCTCTTTAGTGCAGTACTGTTATAAATATCTGTTAAGACAAATGTCTGTTAAGAACTGCAGTGCTGCTCTGAAGGTGTAAGTGATATAGCAGTTTATCTAGTACACTGTGAATACTAGCACCATCAGCTGAAGTAAGCCTTGAAAATATTATCAAAACCTTTGTCAACAAAGCTACAAAAGCAAACAATTGTTATTTTTTTGAGAGCAATTCTTTCAATTATTCTAAGTGCTTCTTGAAATCAAGGACATGCTGTTAAAAATATTTGAAAGGTTAAGGATGACTTAAAATTGCATTCTCTTATGAGACAAAATGTTACAAGTTATTTAATGAATCTTCATGCATTTTGGTATCATGTACACAAAAAGCTCTGAAAAGGCAAGGCTCTCAAGCTGGGTGTGGCTGGTGAAGTAGTTCTTATACTTGAGCCTCAACTCACCAAGGAGTTTCTAGTTTCTTTTGAGGAGACTCAGGCACATTCTAGGAAAATGAAAAGAAAGGTATTCTTCTAAATAATTTTCAGTTACAACTCTCAAATGTAGACTCTTCTATTGCTATTGAGTTGTCACCATACTTAGTACTTTTGAGGATTCTGTGTGATATAAGCTAGGCAAGTAAGAAAAAATTTGCCTTGACTTCATAGGAAATATTGACAAAAAGGTATTGTATGCTTCTTTTTCACTTGTCTATTTGATTTTTAGATAAAGCTACCAGCTTCCATTTATATTGTATTTTGCAGGGAAGTATAAATATTTGTTGTAAATGCTCTTGCATGGTCTTAGCATACTGGTGTAATAAAAATCTGGTCATATAAACGTAATTATAAACATTTAAATACAAAGATTGGTAGGTGAAATGAAAGTCAGATATTTAATTGCATCTGAACATACTTATACTTTTTTCCATATACTTTATACATGGCCTTTTTACTGGGCCATATCTTATGCCCTATGGTTCAGATTATATTTGTGAAATACTGTAACAAGCATTTTTATCTTTTTGATGAAGTTTTTGAAAAATACTTTGTAAATTCAAAACCACATTTTAAATACTGTAAAATGGATATTCAAATGGAATACACAAATGCTGTTATTAAAAAAAGAAACTAATTTTATAAAGTCTCATTGGCATGAAGGTACAGTAAGATTTCTGCACAAACCTCTTCCCCCCACAATCTACCACAAATAGAAAAATAAAAAGAGAAAAAACCCCAAGCAACTAAAAACAAAAAACAAACCAAAATGGTCAGAATAAAAAAAGAATTATGTAGATTTCATTATTAGTTCTAATGTAACTTCAGCTTCTATTTGTGCAAGTATTGTACAGGAGGTTGTACTTCTGCTGTGTTTTCTGTGTTTCTCAGAGTCATTTTTTTAAATTTAAAATGCTAATATGCTTTGATTATTTGTCAAGTTGAACTTGGTGTGTAAAACGTTAGACAAACTCTGAGATTGAATGAGGAATACCAAAAGTGCCTTATGAGCTCAAATGTAAGTTCATTGCCAAAATGCAGTGCCAGTGTCAAACCAAAGGGCATCCATGAGGCTGCTGTTTTATATCTGTGGAGAGTGATGATGGTTAAGGGAACTCCCTGTCAGCTGGGAAAAGGTCACTGCTACACCCACTCTTAAGTAAGGTAAGAAAAATAATGAAAGTACTATGGACTTACTGATCTCACGTGTTGCTGGAAAGCTAAATCTATTTCAAGACCTGTAAAAGCAGGAAGATAGTTAGGACTACTCAGCACTTACATTTACCAAGGGCAAATAATGTGTATTTGATCTGATTGCATTCCATTATGGAAAAACTGTTCAGGATACAGAACACTGGGTGTAAGACACCTTCAGTTTAGTAAAGATTTTAAAATAATTCCTCAAAACATTTTTGAAACTGAGGAAGTGTCAACTGGATGAACAGATTTAGGTAGGACTGAAGTGTAGAGAGTGATCTTTCAGAATCTGGCTGGCAGGTAGAAAACAATACATCAGTAGAACTGGCTGATACCAGAGCTCATATTGAACTGTAGTTTGGTACCCAGACAGGATAACCTGAAGCACTGGCTGGCAAGTGACTGACTAGATCATGGCCCCATGGAAAGGATGTGGGAGCTTCAGTGGACTGTAGGGTGGGTAACAGCTGAATAGTGCACCTTTCATCATAAGTAAAGCAAACTATGTGCCAAAGTGACTGCAGATTGTGGATGAATGGAAATGCTGAGAACCCAGAAGAGGTGACCAGGATGGCTAGGGGCACATGATCAGTGATGAGTGCTTGAGGGGACAGAGCTTACTGAGTCTGGTGTGGAGGAGGTAAAAGGTACTCTAAAGGGACCCTGCAGCTATAGGAAGATATTTGCAGAAGACAGCAAATTTAAGGTCTTGTCAGTGGTGGCATGCTGTTTAACGAGGGGCAAGAGTCCCTGATTGGGAGGTTCAGATTGAACATCAGGAAAATTGTCTTCATTAGGGATGTGGTGAAGCATCATAGCAGGTCATCCACAGAGGCTAGTGAACTTCTTTTGAGATTCAGAGAAAGATGTGGCTGATGTGATCTAGTACTGATGAGAACTCCATTGTGAGCTTGAGGCTAGATTGGACAATCTTACAAAGGCCCTTCCAAATGGCAGTTCTGTGATTCTGTGAAATTGGTCACAAAAGCTTTGTCTAATTTTAAGGTAGAGGGAACTAGCAATCATGAAATACAGTCCCCTTGCAATATTCCAGTGGAGGTTAACAAGGATAAAAAGTTATTTCTCTTCTCTTTTTCACAGAATTGCATCCTATATGCCTCTAATTCCATGATGCAGTTATCCCCATTGTCACATTTTGAGTGTATTCTCTTTTTGTTGTCCCACTTTTGTCTCCTGTACATTCTGTCGAAATAGCATGAAACAGCTGGGAAAATGGTAGCATCTAAGATGTCTGGCTTGGAAATAGTCTTAAATGTCTGGATAAATAGCAGGAGACTTAGAACTTGATAAACGTGAGCTCAAGCTTGAGTTTCCTTCAATGGAACTACGACTTTGGCTCTTTTCTGGTACTTATAATAATTATTTCAATTTATTATTTTCTGGGAGATATTTTATTGAAACTAACAGTTTTTTAGAGTAGGAGAGAAAACTTGAAGGGATGGTTTATGATTACCATGATTATCTAGCAACTCATGGCTCAAAGAAACACAGACTGGGAGTTTTGCCCAACAAAATCTTGTATGTATGTATTTGGAGGGTGAATCTTAATTTTAAGAGCACTGTATGTTTAGAAAGGAATGCAGACTTTTAAGATGGACAACAGAAAAAACACATCAACACAATAAAGAGTACTTTTGCATTAATAATAAATTAAGCTCAGAGAAAGATATATGAGGATTAAAATAATTGCAGATCTGTGATGGAAAGGGAAAAGGATTGGCAATACCAGTTTTATGTCTGAGGAAGTAGAAGTTGTGCATGAAGCTAATCAAAACATTCTAATGAGTAGAAGAACATTGATTAGAAGAAAATGCATGTTTTTGTGAAGATACTGTAGGAGACATTTTTGCAATGCTTTCTTTCTTAGTACTGATACTCTGGCAAACAGAAGAGAAGGTCCAAAAAAAAAAAAAAAAAAAGAGAAGCTTAATAAAGCGCAATTCACTTCCAGTTTGAATTACCGGTTGTATGTGAGCAGAAAATAATTTGAAATGCAAAACTAATTAAAAAGATTATTTTAGTATGAACACTTTACTGTTCTGTAGATTTTAAATAATTTTTTCCCGCGGCAGTTATAATGTCCTGGAGCAAGCGGTATGTCATATAAAAGCTTCTCTGTAGCAGTAGGCTCAGCATCGCTATAATTAAACCTTCCTCGCCTTGATTTGTAGCCAGTCTTACTCCTTGTGTGGAGAGAGCTTACTCATCGGCGAAGACAAAACCAGTGGAAGGTTTTAAGTTGGGAAACACGATTTCTGAACCTGATGTGAACTGGAAGCACGATATAGGCAATAAGGGGTGGCGGGAGGGAGAATTAAAGGAGTTAGAACCCATTTTTAACCCACCTCAAAGTTCTCGGCGAACAGAGGCGTGAGCAACTTTGACACCTGCCATCGCCCGGCAGTGAGTCCCTCTGGAGGGAGTCCTGTCCGGCCAGCAGCCACGGCCTCAGGGAGGGAGAGGTACACCTCAGGAGAGGAGGGCTGCAGCATCAGCGGCGCCGAGCCCCTCCGCATTCACTCCCGGTCCCGTTCCCCCCCCGCGCCCTGCCGGCATCCTCGTCTCGCCTCCCTCACGTCCTGCGCACCCCAGAGCTCTCCGCTCCCTGACCACAGCCCCCTGGCGGGTCTGCTCTCCCCGCCCGCGCTCCAGCCTGGCTTTAAATATTTCCGAGCGGGATGCCGGCCCCTCCTCTCCTCCTCCCCCTCCTCCCCC
Organism: Oenanthe melanoleuca; assembly: GCF_029582105.1. Classification (NCBI taxonomy): domain Eukaryota; kingdom Metazoa; phylum Chordata; class Aves; order Passeriformes; family Muscicapidae; genus Oenanthe; species Oenanthe melanoleuca. Next base: position 57,861,456 of record NC_079362.1, read on the forward strand.
TCTCCCCGCCTCCCCTCCCGCGGAGCAGTCAAGACCCGGCGGCGCGGCTGCCCCAGCCGCTCCCACACTCGGGCGAGGGGTGGCGCGGCAGGAGCTGTCCAACTTTTCAGCACAGTTTCCTCGCCGCTGCCCGCAGGAAGGCTGCAGCCGCCGCCCCTGCCCGCCCGCCCGGCGCGGCCCGACCGCCGGCAGCATGGAGGCAGAGAGCGGCAGCGGCTTGTCCGCGATGCCCGGCGGCAGCGCCAGCGACGGCGGCAGCGACGGTAGCGGGGGTCTCAAAGCCCCCAAGCATCTGTGGCGGCAAGATCAGCACTACCCACCGCAGCTGCGGCAGCACCAGTTCCTCCAGCACCAGCAGCACCCCGGGCAGCCGCCGCCGTCTCCAGTGTCGCGGGGCCGATGCCTGGCCGGGGCTCGCGTCAGGCACCGCGGCTACTCCGACACGGAGCGGTACCTCTACTGCCAAGCCATGGACCGCGCCTCCTACGCCGTGGAGACCGGCCACCGGCCCGGCTTGAAAAAATCACGGATGTCCTGGCCCTCCTCCTTCCAGGGACTCAGACGGTAGGAGAGGGCTTGGCCAAACGCTCCGGCCGCGCGTGTGGGGGTGCGGCGGAGGGGCGCCGTGAGGGGGCCGCGGGGACGGGATTCAGCTGAGGGCTGGGCACCGCGGGACCCCCGTCCGACCGGCCTCCCTTCCCCCGGCGGCAGCGATGAGGAAGGGGCACTCTGGGTGGCGGAGGCTCCGAAAGGGAGGTGGGCTCGAGCTGCGCTGCCGTGCCGGGGACCCCGGCCTGGGACGCTGCAAGGAACCCCCGGTCAGGGCTCGCCTGAAGCGGGAGTGACCAGGGCACAGGCGGCGCCGCCTCGTCCCGTACACGCCTGTCTGTGGGTGGAAAAGCGGCCGCGAAACACGTGGGTGGGAGCGGGCCGGCGTCTGTGCCGGCGCGGAGCGGGAGCGGGAGCGGGAGCGGGCGGGAGCGGGAACTGGAGCGGGAGCGGGCGGGAGCGGGAGCGGGAGCGGGCGGGAGCGGGCCCGCGCTGTCCCTGCTCCCGGCGCCGCTCCGCCGCCGCCCCGCCTGCCCCGCCTCGCTCCGGCTGCCCGCGCTCCCCGCGAGCCTCAGCGCTGCTGCCGGGCGGGAGGGCGGGACGCAGTTCGTGTGATGGTCTCTCAAAGTTAAAATAATGAGAGCTCTGGGGGGTGGGAGACGGTCTGGCAAATCCAGGGTTAGGGTCCTGTTAGTTTGAATGGGCTTAGTTGAGAAAATAGGCTAATGGTTTCTTAGCCAGAGGGAGGACTCCGTCATCTACTAGTCTATTGTTCCCTTTTAAATGAGCTGTGGATTTATTTTTCAGTGTGTAGATTACCAATGCCTATTTTACCCTTGATGGCTGTAACAGGCATCTATTTTAAAATCAAATTCTCTGTCAAAATCAGAAAGATACTGTATCTTAAGAATTAATTTATTATTCGGACTTCATTTTCAGTAGCTGGAACCACTTCCTTTTATAAGAAAGACACACGCTTGCACTTGAATTTTAAGTAGACATTGTGAATAAAGGATTTATGGAGAGAATGGTGGGCAGAGGGACAATACTTGATATTGAGGTACTATGTAGATTTTTGATTTCCTGGATAATGAGATGTTTATAGCGTGATATGCTTGATGAATAAATAATAGAATCCTATCTGAACGAAGATTGCTTTGTGTGTTTCTGTGGTGCACACCGCATTCTTTATTATGGAGTCTTGGCCATAAATCTGAAAAAGACATACTTGAATATTCTCTGGCAGTGTTAGCTCTATTTCTACCTAACAGTAACTTCATTTCCACTTCATATATAATTAGGAAATAAGAGATTCATAAATTGTAAATTAGAACTGTATTTTTAAATAAGTAATCTTTAAATATGTCTTTTAATATCTCTGTTTTTTGAGAAGCCGTTCTGTTGCTACACATTTGTATCACTTCTGTGAACTCAAGCTTGTCTGAAGTTAATTATGTTAAATTTTTCAGCATGTAAGATTTTAAAGAAAAAACAGTAAGCTTCAAAAATTAACAAACGTTCAATTTAAAGCTTTTTTTCAATATATATCTGTTTCTTTTATATAAAAAAACCTCTAGGGGTCTAGTATTTTTGACCTTTAGGACTGACTGCTGAATTTCTGTTTTCTAATTGCAGAAAAGTTTACTTTTTATAAATCATAATGGTTGGCTTGAATATATTCAACATTATTCCTTAAGTAATTAATTTTTGAGAGGATACTAAGTCAAGATGGAAAAGGAGAGTACACGTACTATTTCTTTTATTAGGATTTCAGGGCCATTTTAAATTACAGTTCATATGACACCTAGGTAAATAGGAATTAAAAATTCAGCATGAAAAGTATTTTTGTTTTTTATGCCTTCATTCTATTTATTAACACAAAAATATTGTTTTGACAAGATATGCTGCTTAGCTGAGGTTACTGAATTTTATTTTAATTTTATGGGATTAGTAAAAAGGCTTCATTCAGATATGCTTCCCTTTTGGAAGCAGTAAAGCAAAGCAGAGTAAAGAAGTTGAATATAATCAAATGACTTTCTTAAAATAATCACAGTAAAACATCTTGAATGAAGCAAACAACTATATTATGGAAACACAAAGCAAACTGTAACAAATTGCTTTATGTTCAAGAAATATCAGAAAAAAGGTAGTCTTTCCAAGACTTTCACTTAAAGGTTTCAGTCAATTTCTTCTTTTTTCCCCTTTTTTTTTTGCATAAAAAGCAAATATCTTTTTTAGTATTCTTGTAAAAGCAGTGACTTGCAAAAACCCCCAATATTTTTGTGAAAGACACCTGTCGTTTTAGAAGTATTGCAGCTCACTTTTCATATTTAGACATTTTTATATTTCTCCCTTGTTTAAACTGTTCTCAGAAGAACATTTCTGAATGGATTCCTATGGATTCATTATGATGTAAGGTGACAAGCTTGTATTTCAGAAGACCTCAAATTACTCTGTCGAGAACTGGGCAAAATTGTGTATAAAAGTATGGAAAATGCATCACAAGATAGGGGTAATATTATACACTGATGTCTCAAATGTGAAAAAAAAAAATCTGTATAATTGTTTTTCTGGAATTTATTTTGTTTCACTCTAAATGTATCACAATTCTGAAAACCTCAATGAAAATCATCGAGGACACCTAATAAGCCAATTATACAACTTTGAAGTATTTTCTGTTTTAAGTTTGGTAGAGAACTTAAAAATATGCAGCAGTTACAGTTTTTCCAAAAAATGAGGAGAAATTACATATGTTAAAATTTGAGTTAGAGCTGGCTATTACATCTTTATTATTCGAACTGAAGAAAATTAACATTTAAAAGACAAAGTCAACTAGCAAATGTTCTAAACTGAATTAGTTGAAAAACACTATGTGCTTGTAGTTTGTGCCATTAAGTACTGATTATAATCATTCCAATGCTTTCTCTGTCTCTTCATGACTATCACTAACTTTGCACTCAACTTATCTAGAACAGTACTGTAGTTCCTTCAAGGAACACAGTAGCATTTCATTACACAGAAGGATATATCAGGATCATCGGCTAATGTATTTTGCTAAAAGTCAAGATTATTTCTGCTCTTTTAAGTGAGAAGGTAAGTGCTTTGAATTAATATACACAAGAGCTGTACAAAAAGCAGGATAGTCAAGATGATGACTGAGATTATCTGTGATCTGAGGGTTTTTGCCAGTTGTTTACTGTGTGGTCTTGCGCGAGTCATTTAATCTCTCTCTGATCATATTTTCTCTTATGTAAAAGAAAAAAAGAAACAGGTTCATGCTAAAGTGAATTTTTAGATCATAAAATAAAAAGTACCATGTAATAATAAATAGTAGTAGTGGAATTGGGAAATAAATACTTCAACTCAAATAATTTTCCAGTCAATAATACAAAATATTCCGTGTAATTAACGAAGCTATTCTGGTTGTCTTAAAAATATCAGTTACCTCTTCACACATAACTAGCACTATTACATGGTCTATATACAAAGCTTAGTTGTTTAAAAAAACTCCCACCTTAGCATTTTTAAAGGCCTTTAGTCATATGTCAATTAAATCATCTTATCATATCATCTTTCTATGTTCTATTTCTCACTACTGAAATTTCTAACTGGAAAAATTGGAGAACAAACACCATCAGTCCTAATTCCACTAGTGGAATTTCCCAGGATGTTGTATTCTTAAAATACATCTTAGTCTCTTAGTTTTTTTTTGTCAGGTTTCCCAGACAATTATTATTTTACAATAGGTCTTCTGTAAATTTTATCTCAAGTGTTATTTTGGTCTGGGCTTTTTCACCAAAACAACTTTTCATCGGTATTTAAACGTAAACATCCACACAATGGTGAGGCAACACTAGATTTTACAATCCAGTAACCCTTGTGTTTGTTCCCTATTGCTGTCTGCTTAAAAAACTGCTTTCATAAGTGACCATTAAAATTAGTTGCTGTCAAAAAAAACCTACTCGCCCTCTTTTCATTTCATGTATGGGATCTGGTCTGACCAAGTAGCATTCATTACTGCATTGCTTACGTATGAACATTGCTCTAAAGTATGGTTATTGTTCTTAAGGTGTCAATCTTGTCCTTATACCACTCAGTAGTAGTTAATAAACCAAAATAACCCTCAAAATTGGATGCAGTATAATATTTCAGTTGCCCAGAGGCTTTATTCTCTATTAGGAGAAGAAAGGAGGCTTATGCATTAGTTTCTCTACTTCCTGAAGTTTGGAATATTGTATACCACTCTAATAGTTTAGATAGTTAAACTCTTGGGCTTTGTAGCTACATATAGAGCCCCTGGAAAAATAATGGAGTCTTTGCAAATCTGTTTGGTTCTCCAATAAAATACATACCTCTTTCCATCCTAAGCCCCATTCCTTCCTCCTGTTTGGTTTGGAAAGCTTCTCTTGATCTATAATGTCTTAGCTACTTCCACACAAAGGAAAAATAAGAAGAGTGTTTTCCAACTTAACATTCTCAGAATTTAGTAACAGTTTCTAATTTAGAATTTTGTTGTTTACTTGCCTGGCAGTGTATTATTGCTTTGTTTACTACTACATAGTACTGGCACCCAGGATGTTAAGAAAATTGGCATATGGTAGCACTTCCTCAAAGACAAATAAATTTTACAGCTTAGTAAACATTGCTGAGTTACTGTTCTTTATAATTTTCCATAGAGATGAATTAAATAAGAAAATAATGTTGTCAATATTTTAAATAAGTGACTATTAAAGGTGTTATTTTCATGTTGTGCAAGGCTTACATTTTCTGATTGTTAGAGTTGTGTGACCTGAGCTATATGAGTAGCATTAATTTTCATGCTGTTGGAACTTGTAAAAATATGAGCTTTTAAAATTCACATATTCAAATATATTTTAATATGAATATTGCTGAAAATGAATGGTTCAGATTTCTTAATTTAATGAGTGTACACCTGATAATTTAACAGGACAATCTCTTCATAATCAAACAGCAAATAATCAGGATTGAAACAATTTTTCTTAAAGATGTAGCCAATGGAATTCTACCCTAAAATTATTAACATGACTGTTTAATGTATCCCTATATTAAATAGGTTTTAATATAGCAATATTACTTGAGTATTAGTGAAGGTGTCCATTGAATACACAAGCTCATGGTGTTGAGTCAGTGGTGCTCAGCTGATGCTCTAAACATGTGGAGACACCAGGTGCATAGCTGAAGAGTCATTTAGATGGAAGTTTTGTCTAAAACACTAAAAGAACTTTAGTAGGTTTCTTTAACAGTCATCTTAAACAGAGTTAAATAATTTTAACTACATTGTAGTCTTCCTTTAGAGAAGACTTTGAAGATAGCAGGAAAACCTGTGACATTCATGTTAAAACTATGAACATGAGAGGAAGCTGGGCACATACAGGAGAATAAGGCAAAACCATTTGACTGCTAAATAGTTTATCTCAATAGATGTGTTCCAAGAATGAATTCTTTGCTACTGGAAGGCAAGGGTTTCATGAAAAAGGGTGTTGAACAAACATGACTCTGTATCAGCTGATAGGGTGATTTGAAAGTAGGTTGGTCTTTGCCTGAAAAGTGTCAATGTTCCTTTGCCATAGTCAGTATAAAGTATTCAGCAGAAAAGATGAACTTTGACCTTTTCTTCATGAACAAGAATACAGGTTATTTCTTAGAACAGGTGATGTGTTTTGGTAATAGAGTGGATCTGCCACCATTTCAGGATCTAATCCAAAGCTCTTCTGGTAATCTAAAGAAACTAGATTCATTAATTAGTAATTAGATTTAGTAATGCATGTTTAGTTTGCATATTTAATGATGACAAGATTACAATAACATTTGCTAATAGGAATGAAAGTGTATAGATAAGATTTTAAATTCTGTTAATACTTATTTTGATCCTGTTACCTGCATCTCCTCCTTGATGCTTAAAGGCCTTAAGTTATATATAGCAAGGGTTACAGAAGGGGAATAATAGCTGTCATGTCCCACTGTTGTTCATTCCCAAAATTCTTTTCAGAGGTATCTGTCCTGTCTCCTGTGTGCTCCCAAAGACTTAGTGTGTCCTGCTGTGGAAATATCAGACTAACTGCTTAGCTCAGCCATTGTGCCTATGTGCCTGGCTACTTAACAATTATTTTAAATAGGTCTGTATTACACTGTTGCATGACAGTACTTGTGCCAAAGTTGCAAAGTATCTTTTAGTCCAGTAAAGAAGAATAAATTAGACAAATCCACCCATTAACTTAGTATATGCAAATAAATATGAAAGGGCCAAAGAGAAAAATGGATATATAGCACTTCACAATCATAGAATAATGGAATGATTTATGTTGGAAAGGATCTCTGTAAGTCACTTGATAAAACCATTGCTCAGAGAATATCTATTGAGAGCAGATTTCCCAGTGTGGTGTTGATTTCAGTTCAGTACTTGAACATTCCTGGGAAAAGAGGTTCTATAGTCTCTCTAGACAAATTGTTGCAGGATTTGACCACTTCATGGTAAAACACTTTTCCAGTATCTAGTCAGAATTTGCTATGTTCTGACTCGGGTCCACATCATATCACTGTGCACTTCCAAGAGTCTCGCTCCATCTTCTTTGTATCCATTCTCTGATCAGGGAGGTAGCACAGTTCCCTTGGTGCAGTCTCACAAGTGTGTAATAGGAATTTCACAGCTCTACTGGGAAGTCTAGTGCTCTTAGTGTTGTTTTCAAGTGCCATTTATTATATACACAATTCTAGGAATGACTGATTCCTTTGCTAGATTAGTTTGCATAGACTATCTCCTGACTCTCTCCTTTTCTGAGATATGTATCTTCTTTTCTCTCTGATTTCAGGGAGAGATTTCAGCAGCAAGAATATTCAAGAAGAATAAAGACAGGAAAATACCACCATGATTTCCAATCAGATAGTTTGTTTAGGACTTAATATCTCTCAGAGATGTTATGAATATTTCCACTCTTTCCCCTCCTGGCTTGGCCAAGATGATCTAAGGCCATATACAGCTCCAGACAGGAAAAGTAAGCATGATGAGAATGGTTTTCTCTGGGCCATCCATGCACCCTTGTAATTCCAAAAACTAAAACAATGCAAACCAAGCCTTATTCAAAAATCCCTGGTCTAATACTTGAACCTATGCCTTTGACTGCTGAGCTTGACTTTCTGTTACTTCCAATATTTTAAGGTTTCAGTTATTATATGACACAATGCTATGAATATTGGAGATTGTAAGCTGGATCTTGAAACCCCCAATTGCTTACTTTCTTTTTCCCATTGCCATTATAACCTCTTCCAAAAGATGTTTCAAAATTCAGCCTCCCTGGGAAAAAAGTACATTGTTCTGAACTGTGCAGTGTAGAAAACTTCTCATAAGCTCATCTCATGCAACAGGAGAAATCTAGAGGTGAAAAAGTGCAGAAACCTATCATCTTTCAGGACTTAAAAGCCACTAGAAAATTTCAAATATATGTAATAAGTGCTTAACTTGGTTTAGTTATTCCTCCTGAACCGAAGTTATAGAGCACCATTCATACAAAACAGTAGTAGTATAAAATGAGTGCTTGGTCATATATGAGGAGGGATAATAAAAACCTCAAAACATCCAAGAGTTATTTGGATGTATATTTGAACATACACATACAAACACAACCAAAACCCATTCAGTCACAGAGAATTAAGTCCAACTGTGTAAATTTAAAGTTAGAAGGGTTCAATTAATAATACATTTACATTAAAGACAGAGCTCACGAGGCAAAGGTATATTTCCAACTTTTCTAGGATATGTTATAACAGAGGGATGAGAATTTCATGTCTGATTCTGGAACTGAGACACCATTGGATCATCATTACTCAGTATCACTACAGTTTTTCTGACCTGTGTTTTGGCATGCCTTCACATTTATGCTTGTTTACATCATAAAAAGCTCATCATAAAAAGTAATAAGAGTCAGAGCAGCTGCCATTCAAATAACCTTTACTGTTTTGGAAAGGTAATTAGTTATTTATCTTTTTCAATTTTCAATTATTACCTCTACACATAATTTTAGGTTAAACTCATGAACTTCCTTTTTTTTTTTTTTTTTTTTTTTTTTAAATTTATTTTTTCTCTCCACTTAGGAAATGAAATAGCATCAAGTATTGCAAGGGAAAGTTAGGTTCTCAAGACACAGTGAAGGGAGTTTTTATAGAAGTGAAAAGAAATGCTATAGTGAGAGAGTATATGGAAGGAGGATAAACATTCCATTGAGCAGTTTTACTCACTGATATAATATCAAATAAAAAATACCACAGATTTGAGTTGCTTTTTTGTGGACGCACTTGTGGTTGCTCTTTCTCTCTCTCTGTGTATCTCTCTCAAACACTTGAGATAACATCAAATAAAACATTAGTAATGCCCTATCCAGTGACAGGATAATGATATAAAGGGCGGCTGGATGTGCATATGTTCTCCAGGAACTGATGCTCATTTAATTTCCCTCTTTCTCCTTATAAAACTTTGATTATCAGCAAATCCATTTCTCTATGCAGCAATGTTCTAGGAATTTTTAGGCATAATCTGTGCTTGGCTGAGAATAAAAACAGTTTACAGTTAAGATAGGTATTTTGATGTATCTACATTGTTTATAGGTTTTCTCATATGTGAGCCGAAAAATGCCTCTGGGATGTTTAACATTATAAAAATTTCACTGAAGATCTATTTTATTTTCATCAATGAGCAAGGAATACTGAATAGCAAAAAATACAAATTACTCAGGTGTTTACCTGAATTTCTATTTTCCTTTAGTATGACTTACAAAAATGCTAAAGAAATGCTAACATTGACCACTAGTAACATTCTGAGGACACTACAAAACAAAGATATGGGAAGAGAGAAATAGAAATTGTTTTGAGGAAACAGAGCCTACCATTAAATCTTCACTAAAATTGTCTGGCAAGTCTCACCATTTTTTGGCCAGTGTTCTCACTAGCTTCTGTCAATCTATCTCTGTAGTGATTTGTTGTCTTTCCTTAGGAAATAAATACATTTACAGTCATGCTTAATGACTGTAACTAATAGTTACTAACAGTAACAGGAGGGGTGTTCAGCTAGAAAATATAAATTTTCCTAGCGTAGCTAACGGAGCAGTTTAAGTGTATGGCAGGAGATTGTTCTGAGCAAAGTAGTTTTCCTCCCACCTTATACTGCCAGAAACTCTACATATCATTAGGAAAGTACAAATAAGCTGAAGTACCATGTTGATCTCATGAAGAGTATCAGATTTCATAGAATTAAGGAGGATTTTGTATTAGCATTGTATTTTTCTTTTGGAAAGGTTATACAGTATTTCAAAATAACTTTTTGTTAAAGGCATAGCAGATCTTTTATATAGAAGTTTTAAAACTGGATGGCAAAAATATCCATTCATTGGCTTAGAATCCTAAAAATGAGAGAGATTTCATAGCTGGAAGAGAGCACATAGCAGAATCAGCTATACCTGTTGCAGATTTTCTTTCTTTCTTTCTTTCTTTCTTTCTTTCTTTCTTTCTTTCTTTCTTTCTTTCTTTCTTTCTTTCTTTCTTTCTTTCTTTCTTTCTTTCTTTCCTTCCTTCCTTCCTTCCTTCCTTCCTTCCTTCCTTCCTTCCTTCCTTCCTTCCTTCCTTCCTTCCTTCTCTTCTTCCCTTCCTCCCTTCCCTTTATTTCCTCTCTCTGTCTCTCTCTCTCTCTCTCTTTCTTATTCCCATAGTTTTGGTGGTCTAATCTGGTAGTTCTTTTCTTCTACACTCATTCCATTTTTACATCACACCTTTCATTATATAACATGTCCAAAACTGTTCCAAGCCTTCAGCACTATGCTGGATGTGCAAAGAACATATATAAAGTGTCCTGCAAGATATGCCTCTGTATATTTGTCCTAGTTTGATGATGGATTTTTTTCCAACAGCATGAATGTAGTCTATCATAAATGGCTTTTAATGCACAGTAATCTGAAATGCTCTTCAATAAAACTGCTACCTAATGCTGAAGTTCCACAGTTTCCACCAGTTGTGTGTTCTTGCAAATCCCCAAATAGATATCAAGTACTTTGAGTTCATGAAGCATGAAAAATGCCTATAATCTCAACAGCTTTAGTTACATCAAGTGACATGTAATACAGGGTCTATAGGGTGCCCTATTAGATTGCTGAAACTTTTGATGCAACTTTTACTAGTCTGTAAACAGCTAGAATAAAGCAATAACAGGCAAACATTGATGCTATAGTAGTAGAAGTGTTACTGTAATACAAATGCAGGAAATGCATACTCAGAGGAAACAAACTAAGGAAGTAACTTGAAGTGGCTCTTTTCGTGGGGTGAAATACAAAGCAAATAATTAAATTATTCATTGTGAAATTCCTATGTCTATTAAATAATGCAGCAATATAGCATAATCCAATGAATGGAAACAACTGACTAATTCTTACATGGATCACACTCAGAAGCAAAATTATATCAGCAAAATTTCAGCTGTAAATGTCCTCTATACACTTGTCCAGAATGTACATTAAATCTTTTTAGACCTATTTAACTTTTAATGAGAAGAAATGTGGTTAAAAAATTAATGACTGGATCAAGAAAGAAGAAAATTTTCAGATATGGCAAAAATTTTTTGTATTGTTTTAGAAAACCTTGGCGCCCAAAAAGCAAATTAAAGAAGTTGATTTTCTCTCTATTTAAAAAACCCGTCTTTTGTTAAATTTATAGCTGCCCTTAGTAAGAGTAAGGAAAGTTGATGTGTAATTTGAAACACAGGTCAAAGAAAAAAAAAACAGTGTGAGATGGTGGTAAAAAAACTGAATTAACTAGGAAATTATACTGGCACAGAAAATTGGAGAAATGAGCGGATTGAAACACATGTATTTTCTGTCCTCAGAATATATGATATTCAAAAATTTTTACTGGTGCATAAATTGGATATTAGCTGAAAAATTACACTTAAGTAGATGCCAATTTATTTTAAATTACAGAACTTAATCATCTAAATTCTTGCTTTTATATACTTTGCATTAAGTTTAAGGTAATGCATTATTACCATGTTCCAGATAGTGAAAAATAAACACATCTGCTTCCATGTCTAATTCCCCTTCCAAGAGCCATGTGTAATAAATTAATTGAAGTCCAAATTTCAGTAAACTTTGTCCCTTTAGACTTTACAACAGAGATGTGAAAATGCCAAGAGGTGCCAAAGCATTGGTGTCTTTACAAGTTTATTTCTAAGGAAAAAACCGCTCCTGTTAGAACTAAAGTACTTTTGGCTTAATATGACCCTTAGCATTGCAAAACCAGCTTTATCACTTGTTTGCCCTTCTCACCAAAATAAAAAGGGGACTCAGAGCTATGAAATACACAATTCAAATGGTTCTAACACTTTTTAGCTGTATAGTTTTATTCAGGTAAGAAAGTGAATGCTTTTTCAAGATGCTTCTCTGTGACAGCAGGTTTTAGAGCCATTAGCAATGTGATATGATGGACTGAACACGTTTTAAATGTGGGATATCAAGTAACAATTCTAGTAGCAATTTACCACCACTCTGACTCTAGCTCAAATGTACTGCAGTGTGAATTTTTATTTAATTTATTAAATTATTTAAATTTATTTCCAGATATTTGATTCTCCAGTTTTGCCCTAATTTGCTGCTCAGAAATAAAAAAAAACAAAACAAAACCCAAAACAAAACCATATATATATATATAGATGGAAAAAAATCCCACAACTTTAAATTAAAGTGATCAATGAAAATTCATAATGAATATCTCAATATGAACTTCATGTATTAAAAACTTAACAAGTAATAATTTAAAACTCCCTGGAATAACTTGTTTGCCAAAATAAGTTTAAAGTGAGTGGTGATTTGTAGAGTAGAACATGCCGTTTTCAGTATAAAAATTAATAAAAGATGCCAAGACGTCCTGTGCCTTCTGCTGGTTTCACAAGTGCAAAGATTTCAATACAGCAGACCTGTTCTTCAGTATCTGATCCCTACTTTTGTAGTTTGTTGCCTGTAAGAAAGGATATACGTCCCCCTGATCAACCCCATATGAGAACACTGTAAGAATATTGAATCTGTTTGTGAATATGTATACCACAGCATGAAAAAATAGGCCTAAAGACAGACTAAGGTAATGTTAACATTCTGTTCTCAAAGTTCTTAGCATTATATACTTGTAAAATTGCATGTCTTGAGCAGAAATTAAAACATACAAAACTGATTGATATTGAATAGTTTGGAAATGTTGAATTCTGCTTTACTATCTTTTATTCTAGGTAATAATGATGATTAACCAATTGTGTATTCAGCCTATACCTGTTTCCTTGCTTCTAAGAAATTATTTTGTCTAGGACTTACATAGCTTTTTTAGTTTATACCATGGATCATATTAACATTAAGTATGTTAACAGAGATTAAAAAATAAATTACTTTCAAAATACTTAATTTCCCAGCTGGATTTTTCAGCTTTAATTTCACTTGTGATTATCATCTTCAACACACTTAGTGTCTCTTTTTGTCATTTATATATTATTAAATTGGTTCACCCTATTTAATTTAATTTTATTTAATTTTATGTATTTTAAAGAAGATAATTTCATTTCTATAATGCTGTTCTAAACTTTAAAAAGTATTTCGGAAAAGTGTAGTTAAAATAACTGCTTTTTCAGTAATTCCAAAAATCCACATTAATAAAATCTGCTGCAGTGATTATGTTATTTTGGTGGATTTGAAAGGATCTGGATCAAGTCCAGAGAATTTTTAGTGTTGCATTTTTATTATAGATTTGTTTAGATTGGAAAAGGCCTTTAATATTGTTGAGTCCAACTACTAGTCCACCACTGCCAAGTCCATCACTAAACCATGTCCCCAAAGGCCACATCTACATGTCTTTTAAAAACCTCTAGAGATGTGACTCAGCCACTTCCCTGGGCAAGGGTTACAATGCTTGACAACTCTTTTGGTGAAAAATTATCTACTAATATCCAAATAATTTCCTCTTGTCCTCTCCCTTGCCACCTAGGAGAACAGGCCAGTACCAACCTGGCTACGTCCTTCTTTCAGGCAGCTGTAGAGAGTGATAAGGTCTCCCCTGAGCCTCCTTTTCTCCAGGATAAACAGCCCCAGCCCCCTCAGCTGCTCCTCACATCACTGGTGCTCCAGACTCTGCCCCAGCTCCATTGCCCTTCTCTGCACTCACTCCAGCCCCTCAGTGCCTTTCTTGCACTCAGGGCCCAGAGCTGGACACAGCACTCGAGGTGTGGCCTCAGCAGTGCCCAGGACAGGGGGACAATCCCTGCCCTGCTCCTGCTGCCCACACCATTGCTGATCCAGGCCAGGATGCCATTGGCCTTCTTGGCCCCCTGGGCACACCCTGGCTCATGTTCAGCTGCTGGCACCAGCACCTCCAGGTCCTTTTTCACTGGGCGGCTTTCCAGCTATGCTGCCACAAGTAGTGCTTGTGGCAGTATGCAGTACTGCATATGGTGTTTTTTGCGATCCAAGAGCAGGACCTGGTACTTGGCCTTGTTGAACCTCACACCACTGGCCTGGTCCCATTGATCCAGCCTGTCCAGATCCTTATGCAGAGCCTTCCTGTCCCCTGGCAGATCAACAGTCCTGCCCAACCTGGTGTCATCTGCAGAGTGGCTGAGGACACATTCAATCCCCGTTTTCAGATGATGAATAAGGACATTAAACATGACTGGCCCTGATACTGATCCTTTGGGAGCACCAATGGTAACTGGCTGTCAACTGGGTGTAGGTCTGTTGACCTCCCCACTCTGGGTCTGACCATTTTTTTAACCCAGGAAAGAGTGAGCCATCCAAGTCTTGAACAGCTGGTTTCTCAAGAAGAATACTGTGGGAAATGGTGTCAAAGGCTTTACTGAAGGGCAGGCAGACAGCATCCACATTCTCACTCATCTATTCAGCAGGTCTCCTTTTTGTAGAAGAAGATCAGGTTGGTCTAGCAGGACCTGCCTTTCCTGGCATGGAACCCATGCTGGCTGCTCATGACTCTCTTGATTGTCTGATTGCAGTTGCTGTAGGGACTTTCCCTGGACCGAGATCAGTCTGTAGTGCTCTGGGTCCTCCTTCTGACCCTTCTTGCAGAGGGGCCAACACATCTTGTAGAGACTTGCCCAGTTGAGCAGGGTGGCAGATAAATGTTATATGGCCTGGTGAGCATGTTTGCAGCCTCCGCCAGAACCCCAGGGTGGATCCCATCTGGCCCCATAGACTTGTACAGGTCAAAGGAGTCTAGGGGGTGGCTGACCATTTCCTCCTGGATTATGGGGGCTTCATTCAGCTTCCTGTCCCTGTCTTCCAGTTTAGAGGGTGGATACCCAAAGAACCAAGTCTTACCAATAAAGACTGAGGCAAAGAAGGCATTAAGTGCCTCAGCCTCTTCCTCACCCTTTGTCACCACCAATCAAGGCAGGAAGTTCTCCTTGGTCCTTTTCTTGGTGCTGATGAATTTTTAGAAACAATTTTTTTTGTCTTTTACTACAGTAGCCAGATTAGGTGCCAGCTGGGCCTTGGCCTTTCTAACTTTCTTCTCATATAGGCTCATGATGTTGTAGTCCTCTTGAATTGTCTATGCCTTCTTTTGAAGGTCATGAACTCTGTTTTTGCCGCACTAGCTCCAAAGTTCCAGCCAAAGAAACTAAGATAAACTATGGCAGATAAAAAAATACATTTGGCCTACTTAAATTAAGATTAAATAATATTTATGTATTCTAAATATGTAATTTATTTGCTGCACAGGACATCTTGTATAATAAACATGGTTGAAAAACATTTAAATTTGTTTTGATTAAAAAAATGATACATAGGTGGAAATTAAAATAGATATATTTTCTATCTTTTACATTATTAGGTGTTACATTTTGAAACTTGCACAAATTTTGCTCCATTTTCTTAGAAAAAATTCCTGATTTCTGGCACCTTATATATTGCAAATATTGAATTTTACATGAATAGAATGTAGCCGGGTATTCAAAGAGATATGAGACATTCTTTTATTGAGACATGATATTAAATTTTAGAAGCCAGAAAATGTGTATTACCTTCAAAACTGACTCAATAAAAGAAAGTGGTTATTTATAGCCTCTCTGTGTTATATCTGTATTAGTCTACCATTGTCTTAGTTTTGGTAGCATTGAAGCCTCAGATGGAATGACGAGTCATTCCAAAGATCAAACTGTCCTAAGTCAAAAGATTCTAGAATTTAGGTATATGGAAGGAGATTGCAGATGCAAGGAAAAGAGACAGCACTTATGGGAAACAGCTTAGATCAGAATAACAAGGTGTCACAAAAATAATTCCTTCCATAGATAAACCTCCTTGTCACTTAAAATTGTGGGGACAATCAGCTTAGCTTCAGTGTCTTGGAATATTGAATCAGCACAAAAAAATCAGTTTTTTAGTATTTAGTATTTTTTAGTATTTACCTAAAACAATGTAATTGAAAAATACCAATATATTGATGCTGATATATTGATATTGATGATACCAAAAAAGCATCACTCTCTGATTATTCTCAGAAGGAAAGCATTTCCACAGTGCTTGCACTGTACAGCTTTTAAATTATAGGAACTTCCATTTCTGCTTCCACTGATTTTGTAAGTGCTTCAGAGTTTTATGAATTTCTGTATGATCTGTGAGCACTTTTGCCTCTTGGGACAAGCGTAAGGGTATCTGAGTGGGAGGAAGGTGGTGGAGTCAGATAAAATCACCTTTATTTCATTACTTAGAAGGAACTTAATGGACCAACCTTTGGGACAATATTAAAATTTAACACCAGTAAAATTTATGCGTACTGTAAGTGATGCA
Organism: Oenanthe melanoleuca; assembly: GCF_029582105.1. Lineage (NCBI taxonomy): Eukaryota > Metazoa > Chordata > Aves > Passeriformes > Muscicapidae > Oenanthe > Oenanthe melanoleuca. The sequence continues at coordinate 57,877,838 of NC_079362.1, forward strand.
AATGCTAATTTTAAGTAGCTTTTGTTTCAAAGTAATATTATTACTGTTTCAGATGTCAGCCCTTGCTTTGATATTGAAGGATTATTTTCTTACTTGAAGGATTGTTTTCTATGGAATGCTAATAGTGGATATTACCTGTCATCTGAATAGGCTCAATGTATGGCAGGATGGATGGTTTGCAATTAAATCTACAGTACCCAGGTTGATTCTATGCTGAATTTTTTACTGGTCAGCTTAATAACTTTAAGTTGTATTCATTAGAATATTATCAATATTTTTGCAAATAGATAGGAAAAGCAGTCGCTCCAGTGGAGAGTAATGGGTTAGCTGAGCAAATTACTCTCTGGTGGATTTCTCACTAGCTGAAAGAAAAGAACGTTTTCAACTTGTTTGAAAACTTGACACGTGTTAATTGTGAGTTGGTATCCTGAGGTGATTTGGAAGTGGGAGTTTTCACAGAGGAAGATCTAGATAAGGAGGGAATAACTAATGACCAACTTTGAAAGGAGCAGCTTCTATTTGATGCTATAGAAAGTGAGGAAAGACAACAGGGGATTAGAGAATTTTCTTTGCAGCAGTGTTCTGTGTGAATAAAGTAGGTATAAATTAATAAGAATCTGAATGTTAGTATCTTTGCAGATGAATAGGAAAAATGACATCTGAGATCTGGAAGAAGGGTTTTTCATTTGGGTGTGCACCTATTGCCTTACATAGGACAGTCCTGAACAAGTTGCAGAATGTATTCATACTCCTAGGTAACTACATTCAGTTTTATTTAGTTTATAGAATCATAGAATAACCTGACTTAGAAAGGACCCAAAAGAATCCTTGACTTTAGCTCCTGTGCTGGACACCTCAGGAATCCCACCATGTGCTTGAGAGCACTGTCCAAACATTTCTTGAACTGTGTCAGGCTGGTGCTGTGACCACTTCCCTGGGGAGACTGTTTCAGTGCCTAACTACTTCTGGGGGAAAAAACTTTTCCTAATACCCAACCTAAACCTCCCCTCACACAACTTCAGGCCATTCCCTCAGTTCTGTCACTGATTACCATAGGGAAGAGATCAGTGCCTGCCCCTCTGCTTTCCCTCATGAGGAAGTTGCAGACTACAATGGGGTCTCTTCTCCAGGCTGAACCATCCTTGCATCATGTAACCTCAACCATATGCAGAGAGTTATGCATTATATTAATTTATTTTGGGAATTCTATAGGCTCAAAATGATATGTATTCTCTAGTACTTGATGTCTTTTATTTCCTATCTATTTCTCTAAATATTTTTGGTTTATACTGTATTTCAGTAGGAATCCTATAACATGATTTTAGATAAATATGAAATGGTACTTATGCTGTTATCCATTTGTAAGTGAAACATGATAAAAAGCCCTGAGGGATGCCTCCCAGCGTGTCTGGAATTTGTCTATCAGTGAAAGAGATATGTAGCTCCAGATATTTTCATAGCATGTTCAGCATTCCAGTGAAACTCTATGTTTATTTTGCCAGGATGGTCTGTTGTTTCACCAGCACGGGGGTGATGATTGTCCTCAACTATCTCACTCAACTATTTGAGAATGAGACTCCTACACTACTTCATTTTATAACATCATGGCACATCCTCCTATTTTGTCAAAACCACCTCTTTTAGACCTTCTTGGCTAACATTAATATCCTAGAAATCTGAGGAAGATGGTGAACTTGATTTATCAAGGATGTTTTGAGAAGTACTAGATATTTGTGCAATAACTAAATTATTTCTTCTTTGTTTCTTGTAATTTTTTTTTCTTTTAATTTAGTCATATAAAAAAAGTATTTCCCTACACTTGACTGGGGAAAGGACTTCAAGTAACTCATTTACAGAGAAGTGGGATTACAAGTGGGATTTTTTTCTAGCACACTGTGCAGAGACTATAGCCTGCAAAGTACTTCAATTATTCATAAAGCCCTCACAAAACTCCCATTTTGAAGATTCAAAAATTACTTGCACAAAAATTGCCAGCTAAAATGGAAGGACATGCAAAATAATATTCTAGTTTTGTTTAGATGAAACAAAAGTTTCTTCTATAGTTAACTCAAAATCATTTCTCATTAGATATGTGAGGAGAAGAGAGTTGAGGAAAAACTGGAAAAACTGCAACTGAAGAATAAGGCACTCCACGTTTTCTGTCAGGTTAGGGTTGAAAACAATTTGGTACTGGGAGAGTGGCAATATAAACCTGATATATTAGCTTAATTCCTAGCAATTAGTTAATACAGTTCTATGCAATGGGTAAATAACAGATATTTAAACTTTGGATACCTGATAGTAATTCTATATAATACTGTTCATACAGGCTTTATTCTTCACATAAAATCTGCTTCACCTTTAGAAATACCTCATTCTTCCAAATGAAAAAATACAGAAGGTCAGAAATTTGGGCTGTTTAGCGAGTATTTGTCCTTGAGGTAATTTTCACTAGGATGAATCTTGAAATATAGAACATTTGGGTAGATGGGCTTGGCAAGAATTTTTTAAATATATATTATTCATGTGTTCTTATATTTATGTGAATATATAATATTGGTACATGTGTATGTGTTGTCTGAACACTCGTGTGTGTGATTCTGGTGATTTATTGAAAGCATGTAAAAAGACCAGCAACAGAGAGGTTGTAAATGTAAGTTAAATGTCTGTACAAACAACTATTCTGTGTTAATATTAAGAGTAATTGCACTGCTTTCATTATCTGTGTCTGTATGAAGCAGGGACATTCTTCTCTCTCTCTGTATAGAACATAATGAAAACTGTAAACTTAGTAATAATAGAATGAATATAAAATGTCTTGAGACTAAGCAAGGTGCATTAATTACAACTGTTACACCTTTATGAAAATGGAGATTATATAAACACATGAGAAAATATATTAGGAAGAAATTGAAATAAATCAGTCACCACTTTATAGAGAATTTGGTTTAACAGACATAAATGTACACTTTCACTTTTTAAATAGGAAGTCTAGGAAAAACTGCTTTCCTTAGGGATCAATCTCAAGTTCTATATATATATAATTTATTTTTGTAGTTGCTGTATAAATAACAGGATTGATAAATACAGTTGTAAAATTAAATTTTGTAAATTTGGGATACATTAGGATATTCTCTCAATATTTCTGCTTTGATTATTTAGCATGCAAAGCGATGCGCAAGAAAGAAGGAAATCCTTCTTTTTTTCTTAACCTGCAGTGGAATTCCTGCAAATAAACTGGAAACTGAAATTGGAAGCTAAGAACTGGAACATGCATCAAGTCTATATTTTAAGTTTCACCTTAGAGACTATAAAATAGTCTCTAAATAGTCTATGAAATAGATCTACCCAGAGAATGGTATCAAACACAAGTTCTTTCAAGTTATCTATTATTCAATGATTATATAGTAATATATGACAAGTAACCTATTACTCATTTTATATATAGCTCTGCATATATGAAATGAAACTGTAAATCCCATTTGAATATGGTGATGATGATGTTTTCCTCAGTATTTTCCCCTAGTTTCACATGAAAGACAGAAGTCCTTTAAAAATGGTGGCAAATGGACAGTTTTGCAATCTATGTATGTGTTTTGTTTTCTGAATTACACCTTGTTTGATAGTCATCTCTGGTCACTCTTCTCTTCCTTTTTATTTGGAAGAATTGACCAAAAAACCCCACATTTTAGCTGTCTGAAGAGCAATCTGAAGTGCTCTGATTTAAGGGGTAAAGTTTCCAAGATGATGGACAGTTTTTAAAAAGAGTCGCCCTTTTCCAAAACCTAAGTATGTTATGATACCCAATGTGTATTTCCTTTTTTTTTTTTCTGTCACAAATAAATGTGACAAAATAAAAATAATGTTGTGAACTAGTTATAATTGTGTGTCTGTAGGGAAATCTAAGCTTACCCTGTTTTGCTGGTAGTTTTGCCAAATGATATTGTCAGATTTACTGTATGGTATTCTATTTAGTACGGGGGGAAAGTGTGCTGTCTGAAGAGTAGAGAGGAAATACCTAACCTAGAAGTACACCTTTCATTGCTTTGCTTTTTATAAAATCAATTTAACTACTATAGTTTTAAATAAAACCCCAAATTCTGTAAATCTCCTGAAAGAAACTTTCAAAGTTTCTGACTACAGATGAAGACACCTTTGGTGGCAGAGGTTACATTTCTAACTCAGTAGTTAGCTTAAATTCTGCTCTACCACCTTCTGAAAATTGAAAGGCTGGTGAAAGCTGTGTGACTCACATGTCAATCTAGACATCCCATAGCAGGTATAGCACAAAACTGTGAATTACTGAACAGTGAAATGAGGTACAGCTGTGTTTTTTGCCCAAGCCTTTTATAGTTTTCATAAAAATGTTACTTTGTCTGGTACCTTAGGTACTATCATGTAGATAATAGGAAATTTCTAGAATTTAATGTTAAGAGTCTATGGAAGAATGATGATACAATGTATTTGTAATTGTAGAAGTCTATAAGCTCCCGAATTCTAATATTTTTTACAATAAACTTATATGTGCAGCTCTGTAGAAGACAGCCTATTGTATGACTCATATTTCCTTAAGCACTTGAGATCCTGTGTTTCCCTGGAGGAAGGAAAGGTATGCAGAATACTATCTGGTGGAAATGATAACACAAATTGTAATTTGTAGTTCAGATTAATTTAAAATATTTTTGTAGTGCAATTTAGAAATGTAAGTACTCAGAGGATCAGATACTTTAGAAAGGACAGCTGAGGTGGTGTTGCACTATACAAAGGATTGAAGAGTACTGTGTTGCAAACCTTTGTCGATGATTAATCTCTTTGAAGGAATTCTCATGTGTAAGTTGTTTTTTAACAGTCTTCTGTGGGATATTCAGCATCTCTTGATTGATATTTGATATTATATTCACCCTCTTTATTTTTCTTTTTACATTTATATGTTTAATATTAGTTTTAAATGAGATAATAAATGTGGCTAACAAATTCCTCCCATTTATTCTTCCCATTGCTTGAGCTATTTGACTTATACCTATATAATACTCTGATTTAGTACATTTAAACTAGTGAAGAATCAGCATAACACCAAGTAAGACCTACCTGACAATGTCAAAAACTAATTTCAGCCAATTTCTGATAGAGTATCTCCCATGTAAGTATTTCTAGGAGGATGTCACATCATTTGTTACTTTATAAACAGGGTTTGGAGAGTAAAATAAAAAAAAGCCCTGAGAGATAGGTTTTAATTGAGATTACGAAAACACTTAAATAGTATCAAAGATGAAATATCCGAATTCTACAGGGTGATTTAGAATGCAGTAAAATTAAACTCAGGTTTTAAAAGATAAAATTCAAGGTCAGATATCAAGAAGTTAAGATTACAGGTGCATAAAAGGTACTGAAAATCTTTGGGGAAGACAGAGACAGAATTGTAGTGAATAATATTTGTTGTGAATCTACTTTTATTTTTTTTTTCATAGTAGCTATATAGCATTTTAATATCTTCTTCTCTTAAAGCTGTAATATTTCAGCACTACAATAATAGTAATCTAGTAAAGGCTATGTAATAGCTAATCATTGAAGAAACATAATCAAGACACATTATCAAGAACAAACATTTTTTAATTCAAAATGTGTGCTTAGATTATTTTTTTGTGGAATTGAAGTAAAGATACTGAAATGGTTGCAATTGTGCAAGTTATTAATTTTTGCTGTTCTTCTGATGAAACTTTTGTGGTTTTGGGACGATTCAGCTGGTTGAAAAAAAGCTGTGGGTCACTACTTTGTGTGATCAATTTTACTTAAGTTTTGATTGTAATCCCTGGTGTTGAATTTGCCATTTGTTTGACAGGAACCTGACAGAACAAATTGAAATGATATTTTGTCATTACTATACATAAGTAGAACCCTTACAGATATATTGTAGCAAAACCACTATCACATTTCCGCAGACTGTGTTTATTGCCATTTAAAACACTTTTATAGTACGAGGTCATGTTGTGCACTACAACATTTCATTTTTTGTTGACAGTAATTATTCTTCCAGCTCAATGAAAAACAAATTTGTAATGCTTTTAATGAAAATGATTACTTGGAGATACTGCCAAATTTTAGATAAATTTTCACATGATTAAAAAGTATATGAGCTTCAGCTGCCAGGAATAAAAGCAGAGTAATATTTTCTTACATTAATTTTGTATGTTTCGCTTTCTGCTGTTTATTGCCTTTGTACATTTTAATGATAGTTTTGCCACAACACTAGCTTACAGCCTGTGGTGTGGACAGGGGCATATATGGGCCCCCTTCGTTATTAACATTTTCGTAGTTTAAAGATTGCTGACCCATATTTATATGTGCAAAGTATCTCATCTTTGAATTAAAGTTCACTCTATAATAGAAATTTTTTTTGATACTTGTATATGCCTGTTTATCCAAATCATTGTTTATATCTGTAGATTTGTTTATGTCTGTATATCCAAAACTCTAAAGTATTATTTCTGCATTCATATATACTCTTAATTTTAATTTTAATTTCATCATCAGACAGCTTCTGAAGATTATGGCCTCAGTAGTGTATGAGAGATGGCAGATTTTTCAAGAGAAATCTTGTCTGCTTTAGGCATCCAGTTGAATTATTTGTTTTCACATCTATTCAGCATTGCTGGACTACCTTGGGAACAATGGGAACATTGGGCATATGTTGCATATGCAAGCTGAATACCTTTTACCCTCAATACTCTAAAAATATTTCTTATAGTTATTTTTGTCAGAGAAAGCTTTACTTGTGTAAGCATATGTATGAACACAAGTTTCCTCAAGGAAACTGTTATTTAATGTCAACTACAAAGTGAATGAAAGAATACAGGAGTTTTTTAAAAAAATGTTTCATCTTGAAAAAAATTAAATATACCTCTACCCCATCTAAAATTAATTAAATACTAGTCAATGACACAAGTATAATTTGCAGTAACAAACAGAATCAGATCCAAACTCAGTATCATACTGTGGGAAACTGAGCAACAAGGCAACATCTGTATCTTCTCCTACTGGGAAACTGATACCATTTTCTGCCTTGAGTTTCTGTATTTAAAGATATTTTAAGTGGCAAGGTACATGGAGTTACTTTCTTGTTTGTGCAGGCCACTCCAAGAAGAAATATGACTGTGGAGTCCTTTGTGTCATTTCCTTTCAAGCCAGCAAAGAGGCTGATTCCAGGGAACAGGAGTTAGCAGTTCCGAAAAAGTAAAAGTAGAGAACAGAGAATACACTTTTGAATTGGATAAGGAAGTACAAAAACGACAGCACAATGCTATTACTTCAGAAAGAAATAATTGACAAATGATGTAAATCCTTGGAATAGAACATTTAGCCAGTAAACTATTTCATTTAATATAACTTTTGATCAATTCCTGAAGTTTCAACTATAGAAAATATTCAGTAAAGCTGGTTCTTGGTAAAAGAGGATGCCATCCATTTCTTCCCTAGAATATTTGCAGCATAAATAATTTTATGCTTCTCTATATAGAGCTTTGATAATATTTCAACATTTCTTCCAATTGTAACTATGATTTTAAGATTTAAATTCTTAATCAACATTTGTTAATGCAACTACTGTACTGTACATTTTTCACAACATAAGAATGTTTGTTAGAATATGTGCCTCATTTCAAGATAACAATTCAAACTGATCTGAAACTAATTTGCAAAAATAAGATTTGTTATCTCATGTCTGACCTGTCTGCAGCAGTTCTACAGATAGTCATTTTAGTTTAGAGTATATGCAAATTTAGGGAGGAGTGCATCATTATCAAAACAACTTTGTTTTCTAAGAAATAGAGATATAATTCCAATGTGAGCAAATAGTGGGAGAAGAAAGTCTGTTGTTCTGACATCATTAATAGCCCAGACTACCCTTTTCTAGGCTTGAAAAATAAGCTTAATGAGCAGCAGAAGTAAGAGAGCCTGTTTAGCTACAGACTGGGGTCTTGCAGTTGATTGGTTTCGGCGTCTGAAGCAGTGTGTTCTCAAAATGAATCTTTTAAATGAAGTTGCATCATCCATAAATATTCTATTCCATGTGTGTCCTTTGGATGCAAAGTTCACACTAAGCCTACTTAGTGAAGCTGCAAATACAATTTTTTCTCCCTTACTTTAGCTGCCTTACAGAATTTACAATCAATAAATACTGTTGCTTTGACTTTCTTAATCTTTAGAGTTTCATCCTTTAATTGGTCAATTTCTTCCAAAGTCATTATGAAAGAAACTCACTTTCTCTCTAGGACATTAGCATAATCAGAGTAAACATATTGAGGTATTTTTTGGTAGCATGTTATTTAATATTTTAACCTAAGACCCTTTTCTTTCTAGCTGAAGGTTTATTTTGGATAGCATTAATTGAAAAATTTCTATTTAAATTATTTGTTTACAATTTTATGAATAAAACTATTCTTCATCTCAAAATTTTATTTATGGAAAATATTAAAAAAAAACCCCTAAAATCCCAGGTTTCTGTAATTGTAAAAAAAAAAAAGTATTAAGAGTTATTTAGAAATATGTAGTTATTTAAGTTTAATCCTCTATCCATGTTTATAAACTTTGTCTTTTAAAATTAAGTTTCAAGAGAGGGATACCTGTTTAATTGCACCTGTAGAATCTCTTGAACTCTTTCCTGTTATTTCAGGGCGGGTTTAATAAATCTACCTTCCAGCTGCCTCCTTTACTCCAGTTGACATAGAATATACTAATTTCTGTATTTAATTCAGTTGTAAATTAATTTGGATTCTGTGGAGATTTTGGTGGGAATAATTTCAGCTGACACATCTTTCTCACCTGATTTACTGTGCAAATGATAAGGGTGATTCAAAGGACAAGATAAAAATTACATGGCTTGAGAAGCAAGGAGACCCCGTTTCAAAAAGTGACCATCTTAGTCTACAGTGGAGTAACATTCTGAGCATCTGAGTTTTGTGAAAATATTTTCTGTACTCAGTAGTTTGTTCTAGGGAAAAATTTTGACTCAAGCTAATTTTAGCAGAGAAGAATCTAGCTTCCCACATTGTAGCAACTTTAAAATAAATTTGTTCTGAGTACCCATAACAAATAATATTCTGCTGAAGACTTGACATCTATAGTTTAAGGAAAAGTTTGGTTCTCTGGTAGTTAGGTTTTTAAAAATATTATTTTAATGCAATTGTTTTGTCATTTGTTGGATGTTTCCTTCTCCTTTCTTTCTTCATTTGGTTTACTCCTTATTTCAAATCTACAGAAAAAACATATATTTTACGTGTCCAAATCCATTAGGTTCCCTGGATTTCTGCTGTTTGTTTTTGATTTTGTTTGTTTGTTTGTGTTTTCATTTCTGTAAAAATGTTTATTATGTTATGTAAGAAATGACTAATAGAAGCCCATATAAAAAATTAATAGCACTTATAAGATCTTGTTGTTGCTTCATATTCTGAGAGCTTGATGTGCTTGATGTGTGAACAAATCTCTTCCAAGTCCCCTTTTAACTGCCTAACCACCCTGTGCATGCATATTTGCTTATGAAGCTTTCCCTGTAAAATCAGTTTTGTAGTTTATCTAATTTTAACTATGTGGATGATGGTTAGTTTCTAGTGGTGTGCCAAAATCACAAGCATCTGTATAATTTGTTTGGTTTTGGTTTTGAAAAGTAGTTCCTGGGGCTGGTTTGGAAATGTGGCATTTTAACTGCTATAGTGAAGGAACACTGTATTCTGCTGTGAGGATTGAAGAGAAAGTAATCTGCTGACTTAGTAGAGTGAACTACAGCTATAACTTTGGGCAGTGTCCCAGAAAGCAGTTGTGTGTTATAAGATAAAAAAAAAAGAGATACCCAGGAACAGCTTCTGATATCGTTGGAGCAAAATACTTCATTTGAACAAACTCTGTCTTTAACATTTTAATCGTGATCTTGCTAAAGTGCAAGTACTAATTAGAATGTTATTTATTTCCTATAAGAAAAACTTGCTTAGTATTATATTGAAACCCTTTTATTGGTGTATTATGAGTGTACTTCACCACTGTAGCTGCTTATGATTGATGACCATTGTAACCTGCATATGATGCTTCATTGGAGTGTTCAAAGAATTATTCTTAACTAATTTGATCATTATTAAATATATTTAGTAAGATATTTCTCCCCTCCCCCAACAAACAACTAAGAGATTCCATTATTATAAAATATATGCCACTGTAATTTGGTGACAAAGAAATTCAGCCATTGAAAATAGATGAATGCTATTACTAGGGTGTCAATATGCAAATCAGGAAGAGGACGTATTTTGTTGTGTTTTCTTAAAAATAATAGGATGATGTCTGGAAATTTAAACACCAAACAGAAAAAGTATTGGTTTTGCATTTTAGTATTTAAATCGCACCTCAGGCAATAAATTTTTGAAAATGGTAGCAGTTTGCAGGCATCTGTAGGTTATTTCCATTTTTTTTTTATTTGTATAGGGTTAGGTTAAATATATGGTCAATGAAACAGCCCAGGTAACAGGAATTTGCAATCTACTTATGATGGTAGAGAAATAAAAAGATTGCTATTCCAGTATGTGTAATTAAAGGGAAGAATAAAAAAATTCAAAATTGCAATTTTTGTTTTGGGGAATGGTAATTACGTTTTCAGTGGGAAGAACTAGAAATAAAGATTTCTGTGAATCTTTGGTGGGATCAATCAGAATGGTGATTTAATCATTACAGTGCCACTGAAGTAATTTAAAGAATATAGGGTCATGATCTTATTTATTTTTAATTTTCTTGAAGCAACTAATTAAGAACATGACATCAAACCCGAATGAATCAATCCTTTTTCTGGATAGAAAATTCACATTTACCCTGGGTAGATAGTGGTAACTGTGTGTTGTAACAACCTTTCCTTCTTTTTATTGTTCTGACTTATTTTCTACACCTGTTTTTATATAATGTAAACAATTTAGGTAAAATTAGGATGGGTTTTCCCGGTAAGTCAGAACTTGGGGGGGGTTAGAATAACTGTTGATTTTCAATACACAGTGACTTTCTTCGATAATATGCCTGCAAGTGTTTTTTTCACGTTTTCCATTTTGCTAGTAGTAGTAGTAAAGACACTAAATTCGACTTTGTCGAGGCAAAACCGGGATCTTTTTCTAAGGAAGTGGGCCCCCTCTACTGTTAGACGGGAGCAAATGCTCTTGCATGAAGGTTTTTTTCTTTAATAAGTACAAATACGAAGATGACATAGGAACGGTTGAGGAAAATGCTGTAATCAAGATCTCTGATTTTTTTTCCTTTCTTCATAATACACCATGGGATTAGATGTAAAGATGAGGCATGCTATTTTCCTTTTATGCATGGTGATCACAATCTGTAGAATCTCAGGGGAAAAAAAAAGAACAATGTACAGAACTTGGTGACTTCACTTGTCAGATCTATAACTCTCATGTTTTGGCTGCACAGCTTCAGGCCACTCTTATTTTTTATCTGCACTTCTATCTGTGAGACTTCACTTGGGCTTCAGGAACTGGGCTTTTTTTGTTGTTGTTGTTTTTTTTTGGTTTTTTGTTGTTTTTTTTTCTTCGGTTTGTGTGTGTGTGTGTGTGTGTGTGTGTGTGTGTGTTTGTAAATCTGTATTTGAATACTATTCCTTTTGTAATAAAAGTGACCTTTAAAAAATAAGTTTAATTTCTGCACAGAGTGCCAGAGAGCCATATTTTTATATGCCTAAAAAAATGTATAATTTTATTTCCTAGTACTGGGAAATAAAAGAGATGCATCAATTACGTTACTCAGCTAATTACTGACAAAAAATATACCAAAATTACACTTTTGAAGACTGCCTTCTCTGGAACTGTTTCATAGTTGTTTTGAGAATAACAACTTGGCTATTTGTTGTTTTTCTTTCAATTAATATGAGTGTTAAAAGTTCTTTCATCAGTACTAATAAAACGACTTCTTAAGACATGTTTTAACACTATGAGGGCAGTTCCTTATCTCTGTGTGAGTTTTCATAACCTGTAAAGATAACCTAGCTATATTTGTTTTAAGTCCTTTGAATGATTCAGATTTTATTTTAAAATATAAAGAGGTATTTATGAAAGGCAGTCTTTATCATATACAAAGGGAAAGATTTATTTTATGTACTTGTTGGATCTTTTAAGTATGAAAACTTTGGAACTTGTTGAAAAAGGTTAGGAAAGACATTTCTACTGTAGTATGTGCCCCATTAATAGAAGCAAGAAATGGAGTTTTCTTAATTGTAGTCTGGGACAAACTAACTGAATACTCACTTTGTTTATGACAGAAGAATGGGATTTGGATTAGCACACGCATACTACAGTTAAACATAACAAGTACATAAGAATCTGAGGCTATGTTGTAAGAAGTTATTCGAGAGACTTTTATGCTATATTTCTGTATTCTTAAAGCAGTTCTCTTAAATACTTCCAAAGGTGACACTTCTCTCCTGCTGTGCAATGTTCTTAATATGGCGGTTCTGGGAGGGGAAAATAAATTTTTAAAATGCTTTCTCTTCAAGTGACACTTTAAAAAGATTATAACATTGTTATTGGATGTCTCTAGAAGTCTGTGTTTCCTTGAGAATGATTACATTGCTGTTATTTTTTAGCCCAACAAACATGTTTTATGCAAATGGAGATAGAAGTGTTTTCTCCCTTGAAATAACTTCAATCAATATAAAATATAGATCCAGATTCACTTATAAATCTACTCCAAGCCCATTCAGAATTGAAAATGACTAAAAACTAGCAAATTTATAAGAAATGGCATTTGCAATAACAGCTATTGTGAGTCGTCACTATAAATTTTCATCAATTCTTTATAATTTTACACAGATTTGCATGTTCTTATATTCTTATATTCCTTTTACTCTCTTGGAACCTCAGCATATCTAAACTTTCAGGCTTGCAATAAAGACTTTTTGTGAAAATGCACTCTGAAAATGATCCACTTTCTTTGTGCATGTTTCTAAATTCCTGACTCTCACTTTCTGATCCACAAGCAAACCTTATGCTTATTTTGATGTCTTTAGGTGTCTATTGTGTGCTTTTTGTGTCCTCATTTTTCACTTCTGCTGTATTATGCAGAACACCATTATTAAAAAAGTCTGGTTTTGTTATTCAGCTGAGGTTTTTCCTTTTGTTCCTAATCATATTATTGAATAATTTGTTCCTCCTCTTTTTTCCACTCCATATGAACTTAAAAATCGAATTGCTCATCTTCAAATCTGTGCAGTTTCCATTTCAGAAATTCTTTTTTACTAGCTTTTCCCTCTTGCATGTTACCATGGGTTTTGACTATTAAATGGTGAGCATTGTATCTCTTTTCCTTAGAACAGTTGTTTTTGGAGAGTGCAGTGGTTCATCAAGTCCAAAATTTCTTTATTGATTGTGACTTTCTCCATAGGCAAATTTATAAGAAAAAGTCTTTTAATCAATAGTTTAAGAACAGCACAAGCATATATGATAAGCCTCCTTAAGACATTTTCATCTTCCAGACATTTTCATCTATGAGTTTTATATGCAGGATGTGGATCCTATTGAATTAAGAACATGGCATGGATTTTTTTCCATGAGCTTGCTTAGTGTGCCCTTCAGCTCATACAAACTTTGGTTATTTGTAGCCACTCTTTACTTCCAGAGATCAACTGCCTGCTACATAAAGAACTGAATCATTAATTTTTGAACGTCATCCCCACTAGCTTCAGGTCATGTCAGTCCCTAAATCAGAAAACAGAACAAAATATTTTGCATATCCTCTTTCCTTAGACATAATCTTGTTTACCTCTCCTGCATTCTGTTTTTCTTATATATTTGCAGTGTATTATCATGAGTTTAACCTAATTATGAAAACCTGTATTAAATTTTAAGAATTCTCTGGTCCATAAGTGGTAAGGCAGCTCAGAAAGTCCCCTATGTTCCTGAGATCTCTAGCCAGCCTCCAGCTACAAGCATGTTGCTCAGACACTGCCTACTAGGGTTTTGAGTATCTGCATGGGCAGGGTTTCTACAGTCTCTTGGGACAGCGTGTTCTGATGTTCAGCCACCCTCATGGGAATTATTTTTTTATACATACAGTCAGAATATAATGTGTTCCAACTTGCACCTACTGCCACTTATCCTATATCTGTGCACTTCTGCTGTAAGTCTCACTCCCTCTTCTCTGTACATTCCTATTAAGTGGTTGCAGACAGTGCTGAGGTCCCAACTTAGTATTCTTTTCTTACAGATGAGCAAACTTACTTTCCTTGTTCTCATCTTTGAGTCATTCTCTGGACTTGTTCCATAATGTCAGTGTCTTTCTTGCACTTAGAGGCCCCAAAGTTAGCATGCTATTTGCCATGTGGTCTTAAGATGGTGAAAAATCACTTCCTTCAGTCAACTGAGAACAATTTTGTTAATACAAATGAATATGAGGCCTTCTTTACTGCAAGGACACACTGTTGAAGCTTACTAGCTTACTAAATAATTTCCTGTCCACCGGAAACCTTCTGTCTTTTCTGGATGGCTTTTTCCTGGCTAGACAGAAAAATGCCTGTACTTACTGCAAGGGGTTATCCCATTTCAGCTACAACATTTTGCACTTAATCATTGTTGAACTCCGTGGCAATCCTGGCATCAAAATACTTCTATGTTCCAAATAGCAGCCTTGCCTTTCACTTATCAATCACCCCCAGTCTGGTGTTACCACAACTGTAGCTCTCTGTTTAAGATGCAGAAAACTCAGGTTTTGTAGTAGCCTAGAGATGCAGTTTAAAAATAGAAATTTAGGTTTATCAGTGTTTAAGACTAAATGTGTTTGAACAAAGAAATACAACTTTTATTATTTTAAAAATTACCGGTAATTTCACTGCTCAAGAACAGTTAAACTGTTATGGTGAATGCCACTGAATAGAAGCAAAATGCAACAGAGTATTTTCTTTTCTGCTAAATGCAGTGCAAAGCAATATTTAAAGCAAAAGTCAAGAAGATGTTGCTAATGGGTGTTAGGGAAACTTCAGGTCTATGTTTTTTTCTTCCTGTCTGTGTTCCTATGTTGCCTGCATACTTGCTCAGCATGTCTCTGCAGTGACCATATTTGCCATATAGTGTTTATTTGCAGTGCCCTCAGAGAAGCTCAGCTAGAAGCAGATTTTAAGTTTCAGCCTAGTGCCCACCACTTTGTCTCTCACACAGCTGACCTGTCATTCTTCCCATCCTCCAGTCACTTTAACACAGTGCGCACAAGAAATTATATCCTTGGTGCTTCCAATTTCATAACTTCAAAAAAATTGTGTTCTATGAACTGATTAGCATCCTGCGAGGAAAAGAACTGCTGGCTGAAGATATTCCATGCTTCCAGTATTACCTAGAATGACCAGGCACAACATGTTTAACTCTGCTTGAAATGTACAAACTTTGCCCCTTCAGGTGGAAAGAGTGATTCAAACTTTTTCTACTGACTAGTAATTACAAGCAGATACAGTGCAACTGAGATGAAGTATCACTGGCTGTATAAGAGAGCTACTTGAATTAATTACACTTGATTAAGTATCTGCATTTTCCTTGGATTTGGGATGATCTTGCCAATTTTTGTATGTAATTTCACTCTGTTCTAGAATTTCATTTTATCCAATAAACATGGTGTTTTCTTCCCTGCCATTCTTACTCAAGATACATTGGACAAAACCTACTATTTTTAATTTCTGCCTTGCTTCCTCCACTTTAAAACCTGGTTTGCATTTTTAATCAAGTCCAACTTTCTCTTGTTTCATACTGTAGGACTTGCAGCTATGCCTCTCCTTATCTGTATTGTAGGTTATAATTTCTAGCTATGTTCAGAAGACAAAAATTAAGAGTGAAAATGGAGGCTGCAGCATGGAAAATTGGAATAACACCTCTGTGGTTTAATGCCAGCTGGCAGCTAAGCATCCCACAGCTTCTTGCTCATTCTATCCCATGAGTAGGACGAAAGAGAGAATTGAAGAGTAAAGGTGAGAAAATTCTTTAATTGATACAAGGACTTTTTAATGGCACAGAAGAGGAAGTAAATAATAATGCTTATAATAATAGTAAAAGAGTTGGAACACACAAAACAAGTGATGCCCAGTGCAATTGTTCATCCCTCTTTGACTAATGCCCAGACACTTTCAAAGCAGCACCTCCAGCAATCTTTCCTCCTTTTTTTATCTACTGAGCATGATGTCATGTAGTATGACCCCTTGGCCAGTTTGGGCCTGCTGACTTGGCTGTGTCCCCTCATTGCTTCTTGTGTGTCTTCAGCTTTCTTGTTGGCTGGGCATGAGAAGGAGGGAAAGCTTTGAATCAGAATAAACACTATTAGCTATAATTAAAGCCATCAGTGTGTTATCAACTTTAGTCTCATATTGAATCCAAAAAGAGAGCACCGTACAGCTACTAGAAAGAAAATGAGCTCTCTCCCAGCCAAAAGCAGGACTGTATTTACCTCTTATGGAATATCATTTACAATATATTCAAGTTCCACACTTTCCAATTAATCACCTTATCTTCTGATATATACATATAGATACCATTCGCTTAGAAATGAAAATAATATAACCTCAGGAAGAATTTAGCTTTTTCTCAGTGTGTTCTTTTCCTTTTGGTTTTAGAATGACAGAACCACAGAACAGTAAAAGTTGGAAGTGGTTCATCTGGTACAACCTCTCTGCTCAAGCAGGGGGCATCCTAGAGCACATTGCACAGGATTGTGTTCAGATAGTTCTGGAATATTTCTGGTGAGGGAGATGCCACAACTCCAGACAACCTGTTTCAGTGCTCAGTGTTTCAGCTGCACAGTAAAGAAGTTCTTCCTCATGTCCAAATGGGATTTTTGTGCATCAGTTTCTTCCTGTTGCCTCTTGCCCTGTGGTTTGGCACTACCAAGAACAGCCTGGTCCATCCTCTTGACACACTTCTGTCATATACCTGTATACATTGACAAACTCTCCTCTCAGTCATGGGCCCAGCCCTCTCAACTTTTCCTCATAAGAGAGATGCTGCAGTCCATTAATCATATTTTTTACCCTCAGCTGGAGCTGGTCCAGGAGCTCCATGCCTCTCTCTTATCCAGAGGAGCCCAGAACTGGACACAGCACTGCACGTCAGGCCTTACCAGGGCTGAGCAGATAGCAGAATCACCTCCTTTGATCACAATGAGATAAAAGTCCTGTGACTGTGCACAGATCTGTTGTTCATCCTGTTTGTTCCCCATGCTGGTTTACATTTGGTTGTGTCAATATTTCTCAGTTGGATTGCAAAGTGATGCCCCATAGTCCTGTCTTAATTAGGTAATTAGGTCTTTCACTGCTTGTGCTTGCTTGAGCCTCCTTTTCTACTGGGGTCATGACTATGGCTTTCTGCTTTGCAAATCTTGTCTCTTTGAGACTGGCAATATTCCTATCCTCCTTCAAATCTTTTGGTTTTAGGATCTCTCCTTGCCAGTTTGTCAGCTAAGATCCTTTAGACACCTTTGGACAGCCCCATTTTTTACCAGGCTCTCTGTTGTATAAACTGACCGTGATCAAAACCTCCATTTTTTCCAGGTAACACTGTCTCAAAGTCAGATGTTTTTCTCCATGATTATCCTGTTTCTTGCCCCATCATTCAGAGCAAGTGGCAGGACAGGAGAGAATACAGGATGTACTCCAGATCCATTGACCAGCTGACCCAAGGCCTAAGTTCTGTCTTGATTGTCTACAGCCTTTCTGTCAGGACCTCATCAGTGCTTACCTAGGAAACCATTGGAGGGTAATAATTCATGGGCTGCACCAGTCTAGGAAGTTTCTTAGTGATGTCTCTTACCTGGGCATCAGTGATAATACACCTCCTTGTGGTCTGGGTCTGGTTGGCGTATTAGGGCCTCCATTCCTCTTGAAAGGGGACTACTACCCTTCTTCTCTTCATATTTGAGGAGGCTGTGATGCAAGGGGTAGGCTGCCCTGCCATAGATGATCCCTCCATGCCAGAAGAACCTTCATCCACATCCTCATTTCCTTTTTCTCAGATTCCAGGGTCTCAGAGGGTCAAGGTATAAATAGACTCAATATTTATTCTTAATAGTTATCTTAGGATGATATCTAATTATCTCAAATATAATAAACCTCCCAGACATTGTGAAAAATAAGAATCAAACAGCAGAATTATAAAGCTAAACAAACACTAAGCTGCTTTATGATTTGTCCTTTGGATTATCTCTTTCAGTTAATAGATTTCATGTTTTACATTCATATGAAAAGAAATCCCACTGAATCCTTAGTTCCTTTTCAACTTGCCGGCAAATGTTTTCTTTTAGTGAGCTTTATGTGTGTTCTTTGCTAATATTAAATAGCACAGAAAGTATAATTTAAAATTCAGCTTAGAATTTTGGTTCTGCAATTGCAACTCTTTAATTTTTTGTCGAGTTAGAATGATTTTGTTTCAGTCAGTAATCATGGGGTGTTAATGTAACAAAAATATTTAATGTATTCTGTAAAAATCTGATAATTGTTTTTGACATCAAATGAAAAAAGTGACATTTTTGATTACAGTTATACCTGACAAGAATGTTTGAAACATTTAACTTATCTGAAAATACAGGTCCCTTGAATCAATGGTGTAGTGGTGGTACAGATATGTTTAATTCTGCTTTAAGAACTCCCTCTGGTTTAGGATTTTTCCTGTAGAGGGTGACAGAAAACTGATGACATCTTTTTTCATAGTCCTAGAAATTGTTCCTGTCTCCATTTGAAGTCAGTAGACATAAGCTCAGAAAAAAACCTCTCTATAGTAATAATTTTGGCCAGTCTAAAAGGTGATCTTAATGCTCTGCATTTTTTTTACCTAAATGTACTAGTTTTCTTTGCCACACAGACAACTGCAGTTCTTTGGAGTATCTGGTAACAGCTTTAAATCTGAAGATTTAAATATATTTTCAGATTTAAACATATTTTCTGATTTAAATATATTTCAGATTTAAATAAATATATTTTGTGTTTAAATATATTTTTATTTTCCTTTAATTATGATTACCCTATAATGTACCCTATAATGTATAAAGGTGGTGCACTAAATATAGGTGCACTAAAATGCCCACTTTGTTTCCATTTTTCTCTAACTCATTATTTATATACTAACTTTTTATACTCTGCATTATGCTCTAGTCTCACACAGAACAGATCTCTTACTGTACAAAAAAAAATTATATGGTATATGCAACCAAGAAGCGTTTTAAAGGTTTCTTTTCAAGTACATTTAGAAAAAAGTAAGAGTATTTAAAACTGCAGAGTAGAATTCTGCAAGAATTCTGTAAATTTAAATTCCAATAAAAGATTGATGGAACCTACTGAAGTCCTACCTAAGATTAAGATACACATTATAGAATTGGCAAGAACACAAATACCTCATGTTGATTCCAGAGAGGTTTCTGAAAATTGTACTTTTTGGGACAATTCTATAAAGGAAAAATGTTATACATTTAAAGTATCACAATCCCAAGCTTTTCCATGTAGGGAAGGAACTTTTTGCCCTTGAAACTCTTTCAGGATGCTAATTCTTAATAACACTGTAGAAGAACATCCTTTGGGTCGTTTACATTCCAATTCTTTCAAATCTGCAAATGTTATCTTAACGTGTGTAGAAAAGATACAGAAAAGACTTCTAAAAAGCAACTTACAGTAACAGGTTTGAACTGAAGCTTTTATAAGTTCCACAGCCTAAAAAGGAATCTCCAGGCTCTGAGGCATCCTGTGATACTAAACCCTGTTAAATAGCTATGATTCCTCTTTCAACGCCTTACTTTTTTGCCATTTAGTAGCTTATCTCCAGACAATGGGTTAGCTATGCAGTCTTACTGTTGACTTTTAGACTATTGTCTTCTACTGTCTCACAACTTTATAAATATTTCTTTGAATTCTTCTCAGCTTTTAGTGCATGATCAAAATAAAAAATTGTTTGAAGTACAACAGATGGTGTAGATTTCTTATAAAGTAAACTCTCTGTGCATGTGTGTGACCTCAGAGAAATGTACTTGTTTATTTGTGCATTACATTCTGGCTTAACTACCATGCTTGGAGAGTCTGGGTTAAGTCTTGTTTGGTAAGACATATTGCTTGTGTGAGCTTGAGAAATAAACTATACAGTTTAGGACTCTGGAATGTTGATGTACTCTTTGCCAAGTACTTATGGTACTTTATAATCCTTAGATTTTTAAAAAGCCATCATGCATTTACTGCTATCAGTGGGCAAAATTATGCTCCTATGATTAAGATAAACAGTTTTCTGAATGTTCTAACAGTATCTCTCTTGAGTCTACCTTTTAGAGATCTAGGATTGCAACCAACAACTTGCCTAGCTGCTGTTCCTTTAAATGAAGTCTGTATCCCTGTGAAACACAGACTAGGGGTTTGGACTCAGCATATTTCCTTATGTGCCCTGTCCTTTCCACTGACCTCTCTTTTCCCTTCTCCTCAGGACTGCTCTTCAAAGAAATTTATGCTCGTAACTATTTTTTGCTCATGTGGGCCAAGTCCTTTCCTTGGAGTCAGTTAAAAGTTATCAGATACATTTGTGCATTGTGGTGGCAGAAATGCTGCCTAACACTCCTTCCTGTTCTTATAATTGTGTAGAAGTACATTAATTTCCCTTAATCTTCTCCTGTGATATGTGGGGGGCTTTCTGTTTTGTTGTTTTGGGGTTTTATTTTTTTGTTGTTGTTGCTGTTGTTGGGACTTTTTTTGTGGGGGGAGGGTTGTGCTTGGGTTTTTTTTTTTTGTTTTTTTTTCTGTTTGTTTCTTGCTTTTTTTTTTTTTTTTTTTGTATTGTTTTGTTTGTGTTTTTTTTTTAATGTAGAATCATGGCAATATTGACAAACATGGAAAAAAAAGATGATTGATGAAGCCTCATTTTACTGACTTACAAAGTGAATTTGAGCTGATATTCTGGAAAGTTTTTATTAGAAACTTCACAGGAGTAGAAGTGCTCTAGAATTTTAAGTGACAGCAAATGGTTTTATTATAGTGTTAAAAATATCATACCTAGCTTCATGTGTGTTCTGTTCCTCTTCTGAAAATATACTTGTAAATGTATGTGTATATGATTATGATTTTGAAAGGTCTTTTAATGCCATTTTAGGTACCATTGTTCTATTAAGATGTTAAAAATGTGCTCAGATCAAAGACAGAAAGTGAAAACAGCAGCCTAGAATTTCCTTTGAATATTTGGAGGTGCGTGTGTTTCCCATACCTTGTCTATTAAAAGTTTTATCTGTTGGTGGATACCTGCCATTTCTGTGCTAAGTGCAAGCAGTCCCCTTCTTAGTTACCTGTTGGCAGCTGCTTGGTACCTATGGTCTCCTCAGCAGGCCGTACACAAAACTGCTAGGAAAATAGTCTGATAAACATTACCCTTCACTTGGCAGATCCATAAATACCATGCCACCACCTTGAGAATGTGACAATTGGCAGGTATTGAACTTTGTTGACACAAAACATTTTATTAAAACTTCTGTCACCTGACAATTTCTTCTTTTATCCTTTTCTTCCTGTCTGCTATGCTCCTCAATTCATTTATTAACCACTCTTGCCAAGTAAGAATCATTTTGCCATCCAAGATTCTAATTTTTCACTTTATCTGGAGCAATTCTCTTCAGTCACGCCATACCTTCAGTATTATGTTATTTGCTCCAGAAAATTAAATCATGGCAGACCAGCCATTCTTCACAACCACCTCTGTTTTTTTTTCTTTTTCTTTCCACTTCTGTGCCATCCCAGGTGCTCTAGTACCTCAGTGTGGTCTGGCTTTACAGCTCCTCCTGCTTTGAGCAGGAGAGTGGGCTTGATCAGGGGAGGTCATTATCAACTTCTATGATCCTGTGATATTATCTGCATGCTTTCAAAGCTGTAACACATTGGAGGAGTGGCTTTGTCTTGCATTCCTATGTGTCTGGAATTTCTACTTGGTCCCAAGTGAGATGTTAAAAAATGTTCTGCTCTTTCCAAGTGACTGCATTTATTCTCTGATAAGAAAAACCACGTTCAAGGTAATTTAAAATAGACACAATCACATAATAGGTTTTATATGTTGATTAGCAGTTAAAATATTAAAGTAAGTTTATCATACTCTGTGTACAAAGTAGTTGTTACAAAGAAAGTACTTTAAAATCCTTGTTTGGTGTCTTTTATGTGAGATCAAACACTTGTTTAATCTTGCACAATATTCTCTACAGAACCAATTAACTTATTGTTTCTATATGCTGCAGCTCAGGAAGTCTTAGTAATTAAAAGTAAGCACTTTAAGTCCGTATTTTTTTAAAGTACATTTATCATAAGGTACATATTGCTTAGGAAAGTTTGTGAAAAGTAGAACTGAACACCTTAATCTTTAAGTGGTCACTGGAAGACAATAAAAGCTAGTGCTACTTCTAGATTTCTTGTAATGAATTTCCCTTAGTAGGAGATTCTAGACTTCTGAGCTTTATAATAATTCAGTTGAATGTATAGCAGGCAGAATTACGTCTGTTCTTAATAGAACTTTTACCTATGAGATGTGACTATACAAAATCTGCAAAATTTAATTTAACTGTCATTGCCTTAAAATAGGATATACACGCTCAAAGCACTGTCAGTATGAATTTTTGGAAATTAGGTATGTATCGGCTCTCAAATGTTTTTATTTCAAAAGGACCATTAAATTTTTTAAAATTGAATTTAATAGAAATTTTCAGTGATTTCATTTCAATAGGGAAGAAACCAGAAAATTAACTCATCAGAATAAAAGTATGTAAAAATACCTTTTTTTTGGTAATCTTGATTAAAACCTCTAGAGAAGTTTTCTAATTGTACCCTATGCTTTCTAGATGTATGTGAAAAAAACATACTCTGTTTTTCACTTGGGGAAGTTTTTCAAAGTTTTATTAATAATTTTGGTGATCTTTGTAAGGAAATGAGATGTTTTTATTAAAGCACAGTCTAGTAGGCCTGTTTCCTCAATCTTAATAGAAAAATAAGTATTTCATTGCCTTTTTTTAACATAAACTGGAAAAGCTGTTTTTTCTTTATGTAACAGTTTTCTACACGTCTTTATTCTAGTACCTGTGTAAACACCTCATGCCTCATGCCATTTTTCTACTTTATCTTCCCCCAATTCCTGACTCCTAAGCAGGGTATTTTGTGTAACTCACATAATGATTATTTGATATTGCTGGAAGTTAGATCTCTGTTTTTTTATTACAGTGAAGACTTCTCATGTTTCTAGTCTATAATAAAGTCAGTCTGCAGGCTTTAACTTAAATTTATGAGCATGCTTGAGACTTTTCATAGCTTTTCTTTTTTCTTTGAGGACAAAGAGTAGGACGATGAGCAGGCATATGCCAAAATTAGGTATCTGGAACATGGATCATCTGTGTTCAGAAATGTAACCTACTAACACAGTCAAGAAAAGCATTTTCATTAGCTCTTCATGCAAATAATGACTTAGTTCACTTTTTCTGTTAAAAGAATTTATCATGCTGTTCTATATACATGATATCTTACCTCTTTGAAAATGTAACAAACCCACTTGTAATGCAAGGTGTCAAAGGCCCTTGTTGACCTAGTTTAAGAACAAGGGTAATAAAACTGCTAATCCGTGGACTAATGCTTTCCTCCTTCATAATTACCTTTGAAACACAGAGCACCTTAAAATGTGATCCCAGGCCTACTATGACAAATGTTAATGGTCTTAATGGCGTTGTTCATTGCTCATCTCCAATGGGTCAGTTTGACTAATTTTATATAGCCCCTGCAGTTATCTGAGGACTGTGCTTTAGAATAGACATCAGATGGCAGTATTTCCTAGCATAAAAGAACTCTCTCCATACAGACTGCATTATTTAGAAGCAGTACTTGCAGTTATTATGTAGTTGCTATTGCGTTTTACTGAATAAGAAAAAATAACAATCTAACAGAGAGTGATATGTTTGTTTTTCACAGTTAAAAGCATTTTAATATATCATGATTTTATTTTGTCTACTTTTTAAAGACCATTTCTGTGTGTACTACTCTTCCAATCAAGAAGGTGTGGAAGCAGTTATTGTGGTAGTTATGTGTTAGTTATGATTTAATCAAATTCTTTTTCTGTGAAATAGTACTTTATTTCCAGATTTAATTTTATTCTTAATGAAACAGCTTAAAAAATTGTGGTTTTTTTTTAAAGTTTTAATAATATCTGGGCTTTGTTCTATGTTTGGTCAGTGTTAGTTTTCATATTTTCTATAATACCTTAGGAGAATATACAAAAACATAATGCACAGTGATTTCTGCATTCTGTAGTGCTGTTCAATACTGAGTTAAATTTGCAAGTACATTGTTATCAAATTTCACATATGACGCAGTACAGTTAAAACTTGTCCACATAATGGGGTTGGCACCTGATAGCAATGTCATTCTTAATGTAAGCTGACCTTTCCTCTGCTGTTCTGATCTACTCCTGTCAGCATCATGGTGTTCTCTTCATAATCCTCATCAGGAATTGTGGCTTCAGTGCTAAGTACAAGTTTCTCTCCATTGTGAGAGAAAGCTGCTTTTGCAGGATTTCTGATTTTGCTGCAAAGCAGGGAGCAGTATTTGCCTTTCACACCTGGTCATGCAATTGTAAACGCCCTTCATCTCACCGAAAGCCATGACACTGTGTGTGCTTCAAAGGAAATTCTTATTCACAAAGGATAGCTGGATTCTGAGACAAAGTATAAGAGGAACAATATACTGCAACAATGAAAATTATATGAAACCAGTGTTCTGATTTTAAAAAGAAATCTCTCACAGATAATTCTTTCACAAAATGTTGATTCTTTGTTCCTGTGGGATGAACAGGAAGTATGGTTATAACTGAAAAGACTGTTGTTGTTACTGTTGCTATAAAACAAAATTTTAAGCAAATTTTCACCTGCCTTCTGTTTTTAGAGTTCATCTCCTATGAGTGAGTTATCAACACAGTTTAACATATTTATAAAATCTTTGTCTTTTGTTATAAATGAAGTAAGTTATTTTATTTAAACTGAAAAAAAGTGTAAGGCTCAAGTTTGATTTACAAAGATGTTGTATCATAAAATTCCCCAATGTCTTATTTGTATAATTACATGAAGATAAATATGGAATTTATTAGCTGTATGCATTCACCAAATAAATGCAAGTAGCTTTGCCATTTTATCTTCTGAAAGTTCTCTTTGAATAACTTTTGATATTTTATCTCCTCATTATCTGTGTGTAGAAAAAAGGCATTTTCTTAGTTCAAACACTGGAAATATTATGATGAAAATACTAAAATAAGAATATCTAATTAAACACACACTAGTTGCTGTCATAGTCTTATTTGATGTGCATCTCTTAAATGTTAGGTTTGTTTTTCTGAAAAATGTAAGGTAGCAAGTATCTGACTTTCCTAAATGCATTTGGAAACTGCTTGTGATAAACTGACTTGAGGGCAGGGAGGAGAAGGCAGAAACTAAGCCCTTTTGCACTATTTAATTGTGGTATTTTATAGCTTGAGAGGTAGTAGTTTGGAATCTTGAAATTTTCCTGGGGACAAAGACAAACATGATAGATACTTGAAAAAACAGAAGAGGTTATTCAGCAGTCCCCCTTCCTCTCCATCTCCCTGAAGGTTCAGGAATAAGCAAAGGAAAGAATAATCAAACAAAGGAGCACACATCTGATGTTTAAGCCCTCCTCCAGCACTTTTTATGTACATAACCAGAAGTCACTCAAGCAGCTGCAGCACATTAGTTACGATAGTTTAACAGGCAGCTTTACAGCTCTGATAAAGGTTGTGCTGAAGCAATTTCTTCCTCTCATGCTCACTTGCTATGATAGCTCAGAAGTGATCTTTGGCAGCAGGGCTGTGAAAGGAGTGGTAATGTTTAATCGGTTTCTGTGGAGGATTTAGCTTGCTTTTTCCTTTGTAGATCATTATCTATAGAAAGACGTTAAGGGCAGGCACACCATGTTGAAAACAGAATAGGCTGAACTAGTGCAGGGTCTCTGAACAGTTCTTGGGAACTGATTTAGAACGGAAATATTTTAAGCAGTTAAGCCAACATTCGATTGTATTAGATCTTAATAACAAAGTTACTTGAGAAACATGGCTCAGCAGACAAGTCCAGAGAATTTGCCTGTTCCTGAAGTGGATAATACACAGAGTCAAAATCCATGGCTAAATGAAGATCTTGTGAAGACCCTGAGGGAAAACCTGTTGCAACATGAAAAGTCCAGGACAACTCAAAAATCTTCACCTGCTTCTTCCCGGCTGTGTCCAGTTATTTCTCCTCGAAACTCTCCAAGGCTCTTGAGAAGGATGTTTTTAAATAGCAACATACCCAAACAGCGTCGTTTCACTGTGGCACATACCTGGTAAGCACCGAGGTGGTTGAGATAAAATATTAATTTTTTTCATGGAATATTTATCACCGTGATGTTTGTAGTTCTCTTTCTTAGTTTGATCTCTGCATTAATCTCTCTGGTTGAAGGAGATAGTTCTAATTTGTGACTAAACTTAATTGCAGTCCAGAAGTTTAAAATAGTAATTAATATGAAGTAAGAAAATATATATTTCTATGTACAAAGGGTGCCAAATCTCCTCTGATTTTTTAGGTTATAGCTCCATTCTTTCCTCTCCTTCCAAAATAAAAAAAGTACTTATTTCATTCTGTGCTGTTCTGGCCAGAGTGACTTGGCAATTCTTTTCTTTAATGTGTCTGTTGAAAATATTTTATTTTTTTATTGACTATTTTGGACCCCTTATCCTCTTAGAATAATAACATAAGTCTATTTTTTTTAAAGTTCTCTAATTAAGAAGGGCATGATAAAGAAGAATTATAGGAACAG
The DNA here is from genome assembly GCF_029582105.1 of Oenanthe melanoleuca. Classification (NCBI taxonomy): domain Eukaryota; kingdom Metazoa; phylum Chordata; class Aves; order Passeriformes; family Muscicapidae; genus Oenanthe; species Oenanthe melanoleuca. The sequence continues at coordinate 57,904,677 of NC_079362.1, forward strand.
ATATTTCCTGTGAAACAGTGATTTTTATTAAAGCAGTTGCTAGAATAAACAGGAAAGAAGGTAAAGGAAGCCCTTTGTAAATGATTGACTAGTAGTATTTCTTTGGTAACTTGATCACTTCTTAGATGTACTTGTGATCAAATCTAAAAAAGACATTCCTTTTTTCCATCTATCTCCTGTAAAACAGCATTGTTATATGTTTAAAAATATTTTTTCAAAAGATGTTGCATATGAGATTACTGTAACTCCGAAACACATTTGTGTTTGCTTTGATGATCCTGTGATGTTTGGTTTTTTTGCTTGTGAGTTGTTCCATTCCTCCCATTACCCATCTAACAAAAATGTAATATAAAGAAAGGAGGACGTTGAAAAATGTTCAAAGAAAATAAGTCACACATTTGAAGCAGCAAATAAATATGCTCTTGAGGTTTATCCTAATTTTTCTGAAATTAGATCTACACTATAGCTATGTGGTTTGTGTGTGCATTGCACATTGTATTTTAGTGTGCTTAAATCTTTACTATGTATGTATTGATGTAGTTAAAGTACTTCTTGTATAAAATATTTTTACCCCTGAAAAGTATGAGAAAAAACACTTGCCTTTATAATTTAAGAATAATTTTTTGAAACCAACCTGTTCAGATACTGCATGTGTAAAACAGAGAACTGAATGAAATCAGGATATTTCATGTTCCTTTAACAATTATACATAAATCTCACCTGCTGTTCTGTATTTTAAGAATTTATAAAACATTCTGTACATAAGAATGTGTGGGTTAAAAAAGTAATTCAGGCAGATCTGGCTTACAATGTAAGATGAAAAAAAATTCTGAAAGTTTAGGAAGGAAGGTTATCATCTGTGATGATGCATGTATAGCCAGTCCTGTATGACAGACAAACAAAGAAGAAAGATATGAAGTTAAAAAACATGTTTGGGCAACATAAAAGGACATGTAATAATACTTTAATAGTTGCACAGCATTAAAAAATGAAATTTTGTTTAAATGCACTTTATCTAGTTAGCTTCTGAAGTTTCTATAGAATGCCTTTTTCATCATGATGAGTGTAGAAAACACTTGAGATTTTCCCAAGTATGTGAAATACTGGACCTGAAATCAATACTTCATTGTTATGATTTATGAGATGGGCCGATCAGAGTAATGATGCTTTTTTTTCAGCAAGTAGACAAGTAGAGAGTCAAGCTGCAAGTTACAATAAATTATTTGAGAACCTGCAAAGAATAGTATTTCTGATGTCACAATGCAAAAACATACATGATCAGACTTACAGGCATATGAAGGGCCTACAAAATTTATTTGTTATTATCAGGTCTGTAGTTACTGATATGTCCTCACTTGGTTATTAAGTCAGAAAACTGAGATGTTATGTGATATACCTGTGGTTTCTGTACATTTTGGCTACATAGGCTCTATAGTGGTTTTTATTCCATATGAATTTAATCCACTTTAGACAGTTTATAGGAAAACAGTTCATTTGAAAATAGAGTAGTTGTAACGTTAATTCAAAATGTTGCACTATGAAGAATCCATTTTGGGGTTAGTTTGTCCCACTGTAGTAATGACCATCACTGCTTTATTTATCTTGTATTTCTAATGTGATCGGTTTTGTAATATAGGAAAAGTTGTTGAATTAATGTATTTCATGCATATTTCCATATACATTCATGTAATCATATGTATTTTTGTTTAGTGCACTGTTCATACAGGCATTAAAAATTTTAATAACATGATGTTATTCAAATCACCAGTAAGCTGGTAAACCTTTCTGACTTTGCAAAATGTCACTAATATTTTTTTCTTTTTTTTTTTTTTCCTGGTGATTAGAAGATTTTGTATATGGGTATAAGAAATAAATGTATGACACTAAGGATGCTGCTGTGTGTTGCAGTGATGCTAAATAGCCACCACAGATCCAGAATGCCAAGATCCTGTAATTTAGATTGTACCTAGCTCCCTGATTTCAAGGTTTTGAAACAGCATTCACATACAGTCAAGAAGTGAGTGGGAGTTTCATTAATCATTCTGGAAACCTATTTATCCTCCTTTTTTACAGCTCACCCTCTGTAATGGCTTGGGTTGTAGAACTTTTGACACCAAAATGCATTTTCTCTATCAAATGACCATTGCCTTTGCACAGTAATAATTGGGTTATCACTTTTAGTAATTTTACTAGTCCTTCTCTTCTTCCTTTTTTTAAAAATTATTCTGTATCTGTACTCCTGAATTCATTAAAGCACTTGAAAAATAAACTGCTAGTTTTGGGATTTCAGAGACGAAAAAGTATGGCCTTCGGAGTTGAAATAGAAGGGCTTAAGTGGCAGAGGTGCATAAAGCCTTCATTTTTGTTGGAGAAATTTCTGAATATCTTACAATTTCAGAGAATGTTAGTTCTGCCTAAAACTGAAATTAAAACTACTTATCTTGAACTTTTAGCCTGGATTCCTCTCAGTCTGTAAACAATATGAGTTTACAGTCTGTAGGAAAAAACTGCAGCAACCACAAGTGTTTGAAAGTTTTGTGGCCAGGATTTCAAACAACCTCTACCCAAATCTAAATTCCATTTCCTCAGAAATCTGTCTTACATTGCATTACAGTAAAAGTATTCATAATGCTTTAAGATCTCAGCAATATAGTGACACCTCAGCACATCCTACAGCTGGACATGGACAAGATAAATTAAGTCCTTTGTTATGTACTTGACAAAATCAGTGACTGGATTGTCTTGGTTTGCTCTTCATAAAGCTTTTTAAATGTGCTGATTACCTCAGGCCTTTTGGCAGGACAGATCTTGATCACATGCTGTGATTTGTGAGGAGAGAGGGTTTTCAGATCAGGGAAAGAGACTGTCAGTTCCCATCTGTGTGTGTGTGATCTCTCTCACACACACACACACTGTCCAAAGATCTGTGGAAGAATGTTTAGATACTTTGAATCATACACTCTTAGTTAACTCATGTGGAAATTCAGCTTTCTTTAACTTCCTATGAAAAATTCCTTTCTGTAACGGGAGAAAAAGCATGAAACATAAATATTTGGAGCAGGATAGTAAGGTCAGTGGAACATAACAACTAAATTATATCTGTTTAATTGAAAGCATGAAGTAATGGAACACATGGGCTTGTTTTTTCTGAGTTTTGTTTGCTGCCTTAATACTTCTCAGTGAATATAAAATGATTGAGTGGTTGTTTTTTTCTGTGCTGTATATAACTTTGGACAGTGTATTTGCTGCCTTTGTGATTTATTTGTGTGTGTGTTGAGAGACAGCAACTAGTGATATATGCCTCTCTTCTAAGACATATGAAGTGGATTTTTTATTCACAGGTCCAGTATGAATGTTCCCTTCTGATAACTATTCCCTCTTCAGCTCTTGTGGGGTTCATTTTAGTACTTCCTGATGTTTAGGGTTTTGTGCTCTTTAGATGGTTTTTGAAAACATGTGCCCCCAAACCTAAGCATTTAATACAACTGTATTTAACTGTATTTAATACAACTGTAACTGTGCTCAGTTAGATGGAGTACTTTCATCTGAATTTAGCCAGTCTTTGTCCCCACCCATAGTAAATATTTTACATTGACTTTGGCATTCAGATATGAAAACGATAGATGCCTTAGAAATAGTTTAGATAGATATGGGCAAGGTGTGCCATTTTAAGTTTCAGGAATGTAACTGTCATAGGTCTACCCATAAAACCAGGTTTGTCTTTATTTTTATTGTACAATATCTTTTCATGCACTTTTACTGCTAATTAAAAAAACCAACAAAACCTTAAGTGTTAGCTAACTATATAAGTTAACTAGCTATACTGAAGTATAGCTAACTATAGGTGAATTGCAGAAGAGCAACATATTTAATTTGATGTGATTCTACACAGCCTGGTTTGGTGCATTTCTCCTATGGAACCAGAATGAAGCCGATTGTACTGAATCAATACACTTTTTATCACTACTGTTTTCTTCTAACTTTTGGAATAAATTTTCCTAAAAGATTTTTAATACCTGTGTTCTCCTCTCCTTCACTGCTCAGCACTTTTCAGGAACTAAAATAATTAGATTTTGGCATATGGAATTAATTTCAAAAGGAAGAAACATCAAAAGAGATAACTATTCAAGACAGGAAGTGAATAACTACTTCAGAAAACCAAATGTGTACTGGGCGGCATCCACAGTAACATGGTCATCAGGATGTAGGAGGTTCTATCACTTTACTACATTCTGATGAGACCCCACCTGGAGTACTGCATGCAGTTCTAGGATTCCAGCAAGGAATTACATGGACCTGTTGAAGCAGGTTAAAAGAAGGGACAAAAAAGTGATCAGAAAGATGGGGCACCACTTCTCCTATGAGCAATGGTTGTTCACCACGGAGATGAGGTTTCATATAGAGTTAAGAAGAGGAGATTGCTTGAGTAAGATGAAGTTTGCCATCAATTTAATGAGTTGCATCAAATAAGTTGTAGTTTAACAAGGTGCTGTATTCTGCACCTGAGACAGGTGCTGGCTGTGTGTAGACTGGGGAATGAGAGGCTGCAGAGCAGTGCCATGGAAAGGGCCCTGGGGTTCTGGTCCATGGCAAGCTGAACATGAGCCAGCAGTGCCCTGGCAGCCAGGAGGGCCAAGAGTGTCCTGGGGGCATCAGGGACAGCATCACCAGCCAGGCAAGGGAGGGGATTGTCCTGCTGTGCTCTGCACTGGGGCAGCCTCACCTCCAGTGCTGGGGGCAGCTCTGGGTGCCGCAATACACACACAAAAAAAGACAATAAGCTATTAGAGATCATCCAGAGGAAGGTCAAAAGGATGATGAAGGGTCTGGAGGAGAAGTCATGTGAAGGGTGGCTCATTTGATTTGTTTAGTCTGGAGGTGACTAAGGGAAGATCTCATTGCAATTTACAACTTCCTTGTGAGGGAAGATGGAGGGGCAGACACTGATCTCTTCATTCTCATGACCAGTTACAGAGCTCAAGGAAATGGTCTGAAGCTGAACCAGGGGATATTTAGGGTTGGATATCAGGAAAACATTTTTCAGCCCATGTATGGATGGACACTGGATCAGGCTCCCCAGTGCAGTGGTCGCAGCACCAAACCTGACAGAGTTAAAACCTCTTTGGGGTTTGGGGTTTTCTTAGGCACATGGTGTTGGAGTGTCCTGCCTCAGGCCAGGAGTGGGACGTGATGTTCCTGCTGAGTCTCTTCCAACTCAGCATATTCTATAATTCTATGATGATAAAGTGCATATATGCCTATGTAATCTTACTTGTTCTTATTCAATTAAAAAAATACCTGTTTCTTCCTCTTCCTTGTTTTTCTCACACAAATTTATTTACACTTTCTAAATCAGATCACCAGTATTGCATAAAGTTGTAGTCAAGGTAACACCTGGCATATTAGAATGGACTCTATTCCCTTTTTTTCAGACTTTTTAGACTGAGTTATCACACTCCTTTTCTAGAAAAATACATGAACCACTTTAGATAAAATGTAAAGATAGATACATAGCATCATAAGATGTAACATTATAACACATGCATAAATCTTAACCAGGAAATAATTTAATTCATAATATTTCACAGAGATATACTGTCTTGTATGAAGTAACTGAATCCACATACCCACTCTTGAAATTCTGATACCTATGGAAGTGTATGCTTGTATGGATGCTTGTAGGTTAATGGGACAGAGAAAAAAGTAAGCTTTGAGAACATGATGCCCTTTGATATTTTATAGAATGGTTTGTGGTAAACTAAGAGTGGTGCATGACAGTATTAGCTGGTGACAAATTTATTTACCACAGAGAAACAATACTGCTTCTACACAGTTCAGACCTGAAGAAAGACAGATGAGGAGAGAGTTAATCTTTCCATAAAGAAAGAAATGGCAAAGATACATTTTCTCAAATAAGAGTTGTGTTAAAGAGAGCTTGTAGTACTGGGTAGGAAATTGAAAACCACTTCAGAAAGATCAGTGAACAATCAAAGAGTAAATTCTAAGTTTTTGTTGTACCGGGACAAATAACTGAGCAAGGAAGAGCAGTGCAAAAAAGAAAAAATGTTACATTTGGCTGACTAGATTTGGTAGTACAGAAATTGTCACTTATAAAAATACCTGATGCATCTCTCCTTTTCTTTCAAAATAAAATGTATCTCAACCATTTTGATTGAGCCCTTTTCCTTGCTTATGGCCTGCTTGCCTTGTAAACTTGGAATTTCATCATAAGTTTTAGTTACTGAAGTACTATTCCTGGACCATGCATATTTTCTGACCTATGATCTTTAATAGCATATCCTGTATTAGACAGAATTTGGGAGAAATTCTAAAAAAATGAGCAGAGGTGAAATAGAATTCCTAGTGTTCTAATTTTCTTTTAGTACTTACCTCAAAACCTAAAACCACTTTCCTAAATTGCTAATGCACCCCAAAATTTTTATTATATCTTACTTTAATTTTATCATAACCAATTATACATGATTGTACAGGTTTTAAATATTGTACTCATGCAATGGGATATTATCTGTTTTCTAGATTTTTTTTTGAAAATGTGAAAAAGGTTTCAGTAAATTTTGCTGCAAGCTTTTTAGCTTATTGTGTAACACAAGCCTCTTAGGCTCAAGCAGTCTTCCACATTGCTCCATTACTTTGAACTGCATTTCTGCATTTTGCAAACTTGCTATTTTAATTTTCACTTTGCAGGAGTAAATTACTATTTTATTCGTGGTTTTCTAAAAGATTATTTGTTCTTGACCCATCCCATGGGATCCTGCCTGTTTTTTCTGCAGTTTGACACATTTTCAAAATTTAATGACCACTCAAATTTGTATTACAAAGTTAATCATTCCTCATTCCCTCCATCTGGAATATTGAGTCTTCTGTACGTTGTCCTTAGGATTTCCATATACATAACCTTAAAGATTCCAATGTATTATAAAATATCCAGAAGTTTATTTTCCTTTTTTTTTAATAGTAGTTCATATCTCTAGATGTGTTTGTCATGGCAATAGATATTAAATTTTTTAGCATGTCTAACAATGAGCTAGCTTTTTCTTTCATGCATTCTTGAAAAGCTTCATCTTCTCTGAGATTGATAGGTATTACTCAATTTATTTTCCTCTTGTGACATTTTTTCTGTATCTCACGACCTATTGGGTGTTTTATTCTTCTGTTTCATTTAGTACTGCACGTGATTTTTTCCACTGGTCATCCAGGAGAATACTAAGCTTAAAATTTGGAAGAGTTTATTCCAACAATAGATAAATTAACATTTAAGTGAGAAAGGCTTGGAAGAAGGGTCTCATCATCCATATCTGTCAATCTACCAGTCCTTTAAGGAGAAACTGTTAAGTGGAACCAGCAAGTTTTACTCTGCCATTGGGCAGATTACTATCAGACTTCTACTTTATTCAGAAAAACAGTGAAACATTTGCAGAAGGCTGATTTCTGTCCTGATCTGGGGAAAATGTTTAGGCTTTTAACTGTTTTCTATCTGGATTAGGTTCCTTAGGCTGTAGTGCAGTGGTCTCTCTGTTGTGGTGGGGTGCTGCCAGACCTATTCATTCATTCATTCATTCATTCATTCATTCATTCATTCATTCACTGCTAATGTTTGATCTTGGTCACTAGAGAAGATTGGTAATATTGTAATCTGTTCTCACTGCAGAATTTTAGGGAATAATCTTGTAAAACTTCTATTGCTATTTTGTGTAGTGTAGTATATTATATTACACTATATATTGTATTATACTGTGTTGTACTATATAGTAAACTTAGTAAATCCATTGTGTGTTGACTTTCCATCTTCTAAACCCCCAAAATACAGCAAACTCTCTTATCTTCATTCTCTGTCATCAAACAGGGCATGACAGTATGTGGGTAGCACTTCATATCAGCTGAAAACTTTTCTTCTGGTAGTAGTATATACTCCTCTTAGTAAATGCTCAATATCTCCTATCTGTCATTTTCAATGATTTACTTTCACTAAACTGCTACACTCAGTTTAAAAAGGACATATACAGAATTAATAAGAAAAAAAAAATTACATGCACAGGATGAAATGTAAGAAAAGAAGGATATATTATGTTTAATTTATTTTTATTTTTAATAAATAAGCACTCATGGTCATCTTACAATGTTTCCCTTATAACCTGTTTTCTTATTAGGTTGTATTTTTCTTAGTGATGACATCTCTTTGGTATTCTTCAGCATACCAAATTTATCAACACTCATTAAATATTCCTACTATAACATAGAACTTACCAGTTAGAATCTCCCTGTGACCAGTGCTTAACAGGTGTGTATTCCTGATAATGGAGTAAAGTTATTGTAGGCAGCTAGTAACAGACTTTTATTGTTCAAATAAAGTTGGAATACTTCAAGGTATCATAAAATATAAAATGAATAGCATATAATTAAATATATTATGGGCCAGACTAACGTTAGCTGGAATGTCCAGGAACTGTCATAATGTTCCTTCATGGACTAATTTATCTCCTGGATAATCTCTTGATAGATTTTTGCTAAATAAAAAAACCCAAACTAAATAATTGTGAATAAAGTGATTGAACATGTGAACTGTGGATTTTGTATATTTTTGGGGGCTTTTTGTGGTTTATGCTTTATGGGGCTGCTGTCATAGATCTGCATCTGCTGAACCTGACAATCCCCAGAATAAGTAAGGATGTGCTAGATAATGAATCTCTACAAAATGTTTTAAGAATATATGTCTATATCTTTTAATTCTCTCCCCACAATAGAATAAGGCAGCTAATATCTTTTATTCAAAATAAATTTTGTCATTTTTTATCTTCATCTGAAAAAATATGTATTTCCATATTAAATAAATACGCATTTCTGATGTGCATTTTAATGTTGTAAGAGTCTTCCAGATATATGCAAATAATTGCTTTATTTGACTCTTGCTATAAAAATAATATTGTGTTGCAAAAGACACATACAATCACAAATAGCAGATATTATTTTCTTTTGAGGTTGGGGTGGTTCACTGAATGATGAATCAGACACATTAGCTATTATATTTCCAGTCTTTATACAGAACTGTAAGAACCTTTACAATCTGCTGCAGGTTCTTAAGCACATCATAAGCAATAAAATATAAATTATTTTAAAATACTTGCATCTTGGACCTTCTCATTATTATATACGTTGGCATGATAGAGATTAAATTCTCCAAAGGTGTTAATTACAATCGTAGCATGTGGTACATTACAGATTCAAAAAAAACAATAATGACTTGTGTAAATGCATGCTGTCATGGGAAATAGAATGGACCACATAATTAAATGTAGAAATCCAGTAAGATCACTAAAAATATTCATTAAAATGCCTAAGAAAGGATTGTACAATGAACTATACTTACCACATAAAAAAAGTTTACCACAGAAGAAATATTTGAAAGTTCTAAATAACAGTATGTTTCATTCATTTCCAAGGAATGCAAGGTATGTCTGAGAGAGTAAGTTAATTATGCCAGCTACAAGATGACCATTTTAAGACTCATTGTGTACTCTAATATTTCTCACATTTTGTGGCTAATAGTTGCTGTCTGGAGCCTTCCATGTGGTTCTCCAGTGAGTGTGTTAAGGATGGCATCATGCACTTCACTTGTGAGGAAGAAGACACTATATGCTTTGTTGATGTAGCCAATTTCAGCAGTAGATGTGACAGTTTCAACAAGATTCAGTGGCAAGGTACACTCAACCATTTACAGCAGAGAGGGCAGAGTCAGGCAAAGATGTCAGGAGGGGCCATTCATTGACCCATCAGTTTCAGACTTGCTTCTAAACCTCTCAGAGAGGAGTTTGGCTGGGGCTGGGTCCAACCCCAGCAGTGCAGACTTGGACAGTGGTTTGTGTCTGAAGGATTATGTACACAATGAAGCCTTTGTGTCCCTCAGCTGAGGTGTCAAAGCTCAGCATGCAGTTAATCACGTCCTGAGAATGTGCTGCTGCAAGGGCTCGCTCACCCTGGAGGTGAAGTCTGGACAGGCAGTCCCGCTCAGGAGATCCTGGGGTGCAGCCCAGCATCCCTGGCCTGGCCCCATGTTTGTGGGGAGCTGACTGCCTTACAGCCACAGCTGCACTGCAGCAAGAGGTGTGGGTCACTGGTCCAGACAGCCCTTGGCTGCTGGATTCCATCCGTGCCCCAGAGTCAGAGAAAGCCCCACTGGTGAATGTGGCTTTGGCTGGGGCTGGGGAGCACATTGCCACAGCATTGGCTATGTTTGTCTGCAGTGGCTGTGCAAGGTATATGATTTATGTGTCTATATCTGTGTCCATGTATCAGAGAAGGAGTTGCAGCCAAAGCCACACAACTGTTGGTGCTATCTGGTGGCACTAGTATAGCATAACACCGGTGACAATTTCAAACTTTTGGCCTTTCATCAACAATAACTAGCCAGTAGAGATAATACTTGTTCTGGGGAGGGGAGTGGACTATGAGAAAAATTAAATCCCATCATGTGACCATTGTAAGCAATTTGAAAAATAACACTAATACTGAACCATGCTGAGTTTAAGATTGGACTGAGTCTTTCAATGTGCAAAAAGTTATCTCAACAGAAAAAGATAGATTTCAGATAGAACTTGTGAGGAATTTTCTGATAAAATATTGCAAAATACCAAGTTATTGTAACTGAAATATTTAATTTGAAATGCTCCAGAATTTCCCATCCACCTGACTCAAAGAAATTGTTGAGAGCAAGGGATGCCTTGTTTCAGCATCTCATCTTTTAGCATATTCACTGTATACTCAGTGGCCAATCTGCCAATTATTCTAATTTTCTCTTTTACATTATAAAAATAACTTTCTGACGTATTTTGTGGGATTTTGCACCAGTCTGGAGGCCTTCCCTTGAAACACTATCATGTGCGCTGCTGTCTCTTCACAATGGTGTTCTGATATCCATTATTGCAACTGAGAAGGTCAGCATCATGCCAGCCATGCTTTCAGAAGCATGATATCCAATATTTCATTACATGTAAGTCCTTCTGTGAGAAAAAAAGTAAATATTTTTGTTGTTTATTTAGTAATAATATTTTAACCTGATTTTGTTCAGGCAGTTATTCAAATTTTTATGACTTGTGTGAGAATCTTTTAACCTGGCCTGTAAACCAACAACCCTGAATGTATGTACTTCCTAAGAATACACAGTCAGTATTTTTGTTCAAAAAATATATAACACAAAAAAATTGAAAGTGTTCCTTTGCAATTATAAATCTTCTCTACAGAATCTTTGTCAAGATTGTTTTTTGACAATTTATTGGAACTTCCTTTTTCTTCTTAGTTCAAGTGATTTGCCATCACATTGTCCTGCTCTTCATAGAGCAGTTGTGGGTTTTTTAATTATAAGGCTTTCCAGAAGATGACAGTCTCTGCTTCTTTCAGAGATTATATAACAAGGTAGAAGTTGGACTCTGTGCTGATGAATTTAAAGTATATGCCTTATGAATCTTTGTGAGTAGATCAATAAAAACAAAAGTTTTAAAATCGATTCTGTTTCAAATTGTGAAAATAGTTTAACCTTAATGTCCAATGAATTGTTGAGATGTGACTATTTAATAATTAATTACTAATTTGTTAATTGAAGTAGATTCTGAATAGACAGCATCAGAAAGAGTTTTCACAACTTCTTCAGACTGTGAAGCATCTGTTGCAAATCTTGTGAATATACTAAGCGGGAGTATCTCAGTTTCTGGTGTGAGGCCTTTTTTTCACATGAGGCAGGGGGAGTAAAAATAAAATCCCTGCTGATTCCAGGGAAGGAGGCCTCTTTCTCCATATATTCTCACCTATGTAGTTCTGCAGACTATGTGTTACATTTAATTAAAAATTGATCTAGACATGCCTTACAAAATCAAAGATACTTTGTATGTGTTGTGTCTTTGCTACAAGCCGCTACTTCCGTGTCCAAAGTGCAAAGATCATCACCAAACAGAAATAAACAAAATACATTTATTGATATTTAAAAGTCATACAGAAATATTATCAATTATTTGCGCACGATGAACTATCATTGTTAAATTAACAAGGGCAGGTAAATACATGAGCTGACCTTGGCCTGTAAAAGTTGCTTGGTAATGTTTTCTTCATATAATCCTGTGCTATGAACTTAAGCTGTTCAATAGCTGCTGTTTCCATCCACACCCTTTCTGTAACAGAACATCATGCTTTAGTTGTCACAGAAGGACTTATAAAGAAGACAAAAAAGAATGACTTTGAAATGGAAATCACCTAATATTATAAAGGCAGTAGTTTCTTTTCAATCAATAGGGCGTCATGCATTAGCTTATGCAAGATCTGAAGTCTATAAAATTTGGTTGGAAAGTTCAGAAAGCCTACATCAGAAGAGAATATAGCTTTTCCAGAATACGGTGTATATATTGTATATATTAAACCTTGGAGTAGGCTTAGCTCTTCATAGAGATACTGCAAAGGTAAATAATACTTTTGCACACTCAATTCCATCCACATAATAACTTACAGAGAAGCTTACAGTTTAAGTGTGACTTTTGCAAAGTAGTCTGTTGAATATGTTATATTTTGCAGATGGTAAAATAAAGGCTACTGGTAATGTGGTAATGGTAAATGAGGAACAGTAGTCTTAGATAAGGAATTCAAGATGAACAACTGGAGGTATAAAGGTAGCTGGCTTTAGGGCATTTGAGTACAGATGAAATAGCCTGGCTGAGATTTGACACAAAACTCAACCACCTAGCAGTAGAGCCTTGTCAGCAATGTTAAGACTTGAGGCATAGGAAGGCTGGAGGAAAACAATTGTAATGCTTGGGTGTATATGAAAGTCATTTCACTGAAAGCCAGTAAAATTGTCTGACTCACTTCTGACTTCTAGAAGACTGATAATGCCTCAGTATGTTGACAAACAGGTTGCAATGCAGGCCACATCAATGATCATCTCCTTTCAGAGTATTTTAATTCCTGTGAAGTTGTTAAACACAATTGTTATTTGCCTATTATAATCCAGTCTAACGAGTGAGAAATGATGACTCTTTCTGTAGCAAGGCCCTGTTCTGTGTGCTAAAATAACTACAAATTTATCAATAATTCTCTAGAAATCTTAACTGCTTTAGTACTCATCCTGGCACAGTTACATGATTGCATGTAACATGATGGATTTTGGTATTTTTTTGAAGTTATTTTGCCTTTTCAGGAGTTTTGTTCCCCTAAAAGGATGATATTTGAATATCATTGCATTTTCATGCAATGGCTAATAAAAATAACCAGTATCATATTTAGACTAAAATGTGATACTCAAAATTAATTTTAATTGTTGAAAAATAAAAATGCTATCAGAAAAATTATTTTTGGATAATAATTTCCTGCTTGTAACTTCAAGAAGAGAAGTCCAGCTTTTCTACAGGAAGACTATTACAACATTGCGTACAGCTGGTTTTTCTGGGTAAAATCTTTGGGTAAGGATTACGAAGCATTTCTGTAAAACTTGCTTCTGGTCCATTAATTTGTTTGAATATAGTGTTAATTCATAACACTTCATAATCATTCATTATTAATTATGTTGTGAGACTGAATCAAAATATCCTGTGATTTTAAACCTAGCTGTGCCATCCGTTTCTATACTTTTGAGTCAACAAATTTGTTAATAAGATATTCTCCTAATTTCTAAATACTTGACATAAAACATTTTAATATTTATCTTGAGAATGTTTTGGAAAATATTGGAAAAATATTGAGAATTATGAAATGCTGTCATTGCGTACAGGTTAAGAAAATGTTCAGTTTTCATCTTTTGAATATGAAATACTGTTTTATAGTTTTTTATGGTGTCAGCATTCCAGGCACTGTAAAAATCTAAAAAAACAATTTTGAACTTTTTAACTATAGCAGAAACTTAAAACAATACATGTAATTGTTAGAGTACCAACTGACCTGCAGCAAAAATCTGAAATATTAATGTAGTTGAGTGTGACAAATACATCCAAACAAACTTTTCTTGCTTGTCATCAGACTTAGAGGTTATATGTGCCACACTAGCCTTGGCTATGCAGTCCAAACCTCAGTTGTGTCTGATTCACAGGAAGAGCAGTCAATGCAAAAGTTTACCTGCTTTGATAAAGGCATAGACATCCTCTGTGGTGGAGAAAATGTCAAACATGAACTTAACAAAGTCCTAAGTAAAAGTAGTAGTAAGTAGACCCCTTCAGTACAGTGTTTATATTCCCCTTTTTAAATTTACTGTTTCCATTTTTTACAATACAATTTCAAAAACTGAGGGGCAACCCCTCAATTTAAGACCCTTTGGCCTCTTTCACTGTTTGGAAAACATTTGTTCTGCTCACCCAAAATATTACTGATGGAAAAGATGATTGTCATCACCATTAAAGAGCTGTATGCTGTACACAAAGAGCAAATTATGGCTGCTTGAACAAACAATTTTAGCATTTTTAGCACTTAAGAGCCTGTCTTAAAATCTTTATAACCCTTCCTGTAGGCATTTCCCGAGTGCAGATTTGGGTTTTTGGTTAATTTTTTAATGAAAAAATTACATTATTTTATGCTATCTTCTTCACTACTTTTCTGCAGGGTTGACTGTACTGTATCTGCCTTACATACTTACATTAAAAGGGATTTACAGGGAGGTGAATTAACTTCCTAATATTGGGATGCTGGAGCCCACATAATATCTGACTAAGTACATAAGACATCTATCAATATATTCAGGATGGGTGAACATGCAACACTGCAGAAATTGATTGGGTTTTTTTGTTTGTTTGGGGTTTCTTTGTTTGTTTGTTTGGATTTTTTTAAATTATTATTATTTCTGGGATTATATTTTCCAGGCGTTCAGATGGTTGTTGGGCAAGAAAGTTTAAATATTTCATTTTCAATATAATTTCTTTTACTTGGAACAAATCTAAACTATTTGGGATCAAAAAAAGATGGCTCTTTTCCAGCAAAGTCTTCTTGACTGATCCTGGCATATTTCTACAATGCTTACCTATTACTGATTTAACTAAAAGGTCTATGGGGACCTTTTTGAAGTCTAAAACTCTTCTTTCTAAGTTTTGTTTTTTAAAGGGACAGGGTTCTAGTTTCTCTGCTAATGATCTGAATACAAAACATCACCTTCAGAAAACAGACATACAAATTAAATAATAAAGAATTAGAAGGTGAACAGTTAAAGTCCAAATACCTTTTTATATTCTCTGGGGGTTTAATTAATTTTAGTTTTACATTCTGCTTCCTGTTTGTATGTATTTCCATACTCACAACTGCAGTAATTAATCCAAAGTTTTTATTCATGTCTTTTCTTTTCATGAAATGTCTATCATATATGTAGTGACTCATTCTGCAGATAAGGGGTTAAATGGCAAAATAAACAATGTCTTTGCATTCTGATGTCTCTTGCATATGGTAAGGTATATTATAACCTTCCTGAGACCTTCATGTGTGCTACATCTGCACCTGTAGGCCTGTAAGACCCCTGAATTTTGCAGAACATTCACTGAAATTGTGTAAAAAAATTATTCTTTCTATACAGCTCTGAAAAAACAGAAACTGGGGAAGAAGATAAAATAAAATATTCCTATTCTTATAGTAATTACACTGACATTAGAAACACAAAATATTTTTCTTCCAGCTTAAACTAGGACTATTTGTATGGTAGCAAAAACATCTTTATCAATTATAAAATTCAAGCTGGAGCAGTGCAAATATTACAGTCCTATTTTAATGTTTACTAATGATAACTACAGAGATTGCTCTAGAGGTAAAAAATTGAATAAAAAGAATTAATTAAAATCAATTTTAAAAGAAAAATAATTTGAACATGGCAAACTTGAATTAGCTATTGGAAATTTAATGTCATTGAAATTCTCCTTGCTGTTACACTCTGTGGGAAAAAAAATAGAAAATTAATGTCATGCTGTTTATTTCCTTACTGTGAAAAATGTGGAGGGAGTGGTGGGTAAAATATTATGATAGCTTTGCTAAAAGAAATCAAGTTAAATTAATTTTGCAAAGACTATTGTTTTGTAAAATAAGCTTTTTCCAAAACCTAAGAACAATAGAAATGTAAATATTCTTTTAACATGTAGATTACATTTCTTTATATCTTAAACAAAATACCCAAATACTTGAACATTTATTACTGCCAATTTAGAAAGACAGGCATGCAATCATAAAATGAACACATTAAAAAAAAAAAAGTCGAATCAGGAATTAAAGGCAAGGGAAAATATAACAGTTAAATACATAAAAGGAAAGGCAGCAAGCCCAAGTCATCTATTTATATCTCAAAGAGTAATCAAAGAAATTGTCTTGTTGAGTTTGTTGAAGTGAGTCTTAACCTGAGTATTTTTGTATATATTAAAGTTGCATGAGTATATTGTAAAGCTTTGATTTTTTTTTTTTTTCATCATAATTATCCATCCTTTTAGAGACTTATCAGTTATAAAAACAACTTAGTTCAGAAAACAAAATCTATCTGTTGTTGTTTCTGACCAGCTTAGATGTCAAATGTAGAAGTTCTGTTTTATTTGTGTGGGAGAATGAATGTGTTTAATTAACAGAAACATGGAAAAATAACTGATCTCCTTGCAAGCTGATTCTTCTTATTCGCTGAACGAAGCATGAGCACTGGAGCTGTGAGACTTTATTGTTCTTTGAAGTGCAGTGCTGTTGGTAGTTGGAGGCTGTGGATGCCAGGCAAGGACCAGGTCTGAACATGCAGAGAGAGGGTGTGGGTGCTATGCTGTCAGAAGCAGTCTGCTGGCTTCTTAATCCACTCAGGCTGGAGATCACTGTGCAGTGAGGTGTTGCTGCCTGGAGGGTTGATACCTTGTCCGTGGCTCTGAGCATGTCTTCTTCCACATCTGAAACCAAGATTATAGCTGCTTGAGGAATAAATTGTCTCATGGAATCACTTTTATAAGATAATCACTATTATAAGATAACCCATATGTTTATACTAGATGCTATATTTATATCACAGATGTATTAAGGGAGAGGAAGTAAAAGGTGGGCTGTGGGCAGGGACACCTTCCACTGGACCACACTGCTGAGAGTCCAGTCCAACCAGGTCTGGAGCACCTCCAGGGATGGGGCAGCCGCAGCTTCCCTGGGCAGCCTGTTCCAGCGTGTCACCACCTCCATAGTGAAGAATTTCTTCCTAGTACTAATCTAAACCTCCCTCTTTCAGTTTGAAGCCATTGCCCCTTGCCCTCTCTCTCTGTCTTCCTTGTAGACTCCCTGCTGGTACTGGAAGGCTGCAATTAAGCCAGCCCTAGGTCGTCTCTTTTTCAGTCTGAACAAACCCAGTTCTCTCAGCCTTTCCTCCCAGTAGAAGTGATCCATCCCCTGACCATTCTTGTGGCCCTTCTCTGGACTATCATTTGATTTTAATATCATTTAAGTAATAGATGATTATTAAGGGACTTTCTTCAAAGAGCTACATGAATTATACACATGGACACTATTTCAGAAAAAAGCTGTCCTCCAACATGGCTAAAAGGAATGGAATTAATAAAAAAAGAAAAAAAGAAAAAAGAGAAAGAAAAGAAAAGAAAAGAAAAGAAAAGAAAAGAAAAGAAAAGAAAAGAAAAGAAAAGAAAAGAAAAGAAAAGAAAAGAAAAGAAAAGAAAAGAAAAGAAAAGAAAAGAAAAGAAAAAAAAGAAAAGAAAAGAAAAGAAAAGAAAAAGGGAGAAGGACTTGAGTACATGAGGTGGAAGAAGCAAATGCTTATATTTAAACTGCTTGGTAATTATGAGTTCTAGCACCTTTTGGAACAAAGACCAGCATGCTGCATAGCCATTACTTTCCTGTGTTGCCTGGAAACTGAAGTGAAATATCCCTGTTCATTTGCAGCTTGCCCTAGCTCTCCCCTGCTGAAGTGTTTGATACCTCAGAACAGAATATGTACTGAGCAGAACGCAACATAGGTAAACCCATTAACTGTGTGGGGGTTTTTAAAGTGTGATTAGTTCTACTACATTTCAGTACAATACAGCAGAAAAATAAGAAATAAATTTTCAGGTGAGGTAATATAGGACAATTTCAGTTCTGTTAATCAGCACTGTGTTTTCAACATTCATAATATCAATATCCTGTCTGAAAAATTGATAGGTTTAATGTTTGACAAACTTTGGCAAATTACGCCAATTGCTAAAGTGAGAAGTAACAGTCTTGGACTGTTAACTCTTTGATACTGATAATTTAAAATATTTATTGAAAAAAGTAGAATTAATAATCTCAGTGAAAGAGAAGTGAATCCTGTATAGCTTAATTAAAATTAGCTATTTTTTGTGCCAAGTGTCCCTCAACTTTACCGCCCCTCAAAAGAAAAAAATAAAAAGAGAGAAAAATATGCTGCAAAGAATAAACCCAAACTTTTTGTTATTGGGCAAGTTACTTTCAAAGACTAGATCTTTCTGCTTAAACAGCTATAGAATTGAAGCTAATGTTGTCTGATAATGTTCAGTTTCTAAGTAAAGTTTTATTTTTGTAGTCAAAGACTCTTTGAAATATTTGTCTGGACAAAAAGAATAATTTTCCACAAATGTTATTTTTCAGTCTAGCAAAGAATAGAAGAGAAAAGAATACAGGGCTGTCTTAAGGTCTAGGTCCCTGCATACCTCTCTAAATAGCCAAAAATTAACTGTACTTTGCTTTATACTTAATCAAGCCTAATTCAAAATATTAAAGGCCAGTATTAGTATTTCTAAAGTGAAGTATTCTGAAGTAAATTCTGTTATATGTTGGAGTCAGGTGTACTGTGCAACACATTAACGTACCTTCAGTTCATCAGAGCTTGTTTCAGGTTTTGTAGTTTCACACAGTTTGGATAATGGGCTTTTTCTAGCCCACTCTGTAATGCCTTTTGAAAAGGACTCAGTGTTTATGTGTGTAACACTTGATATATCACCTGATAAAGGATTGAGAGATAAGAAGAGTGGTCAAAAAAGTTAAAGCAAGAGCAGAAAAACAAACCAATTTTCTTCTGTCATAGTTCACTGAAAAATATCTTAGGCTGTGTTTTGCAGAACTTTTGTTTGCAAATGATGAATTTAATACTTGCTTCAGACAGAGACCAGTTTCTGCTTGAAAAAAAAAAAAAAAGAAGTAAAATTAGTAGGCCTATATGTTCAGATTTTTACTTTCAGTATTTCCAAAATAATTCAAATCCATAAAGCTATTACTTCCATCTGTCAGTAAGATCAGTGTTATTACCTAAAGACAACATGGCAAACATGATACTGTATTTTTAATAGGATTGTTTTTAGAGAAAAAAGAAGGATCTGTTTTTGGAGAATCCAGAGAATTTCTAGCAAGCATGCCTTAATGCTGTATTGAACAAACTCCAGACATTTTTTGGAATTGAAAAAAACCTTTTTACTGTAGTGGACTTTCATAGAAGAAAAAAGCATCCTTCAAACTAGTTGGAGAGTGTGTGGTGGGTTTGGGGTTTTTTGTGGGGGAGAAGGGGATATGTTGGGTTTTATGCTTTTGTTTCTATGGAGTTTCCTTTGTTGTTTTCCCTTTTTATTTTATTTTTTTTAATTGATCTTTTTTAATGATTTAGTGAATGTAAGAAACATGATCCAGTTATTTTTTATATATATGAATTTAAAAACAGCTTTTTATGTTGTACCCTTTAAGAGCTCCTAGAGTCAAGGCTATCAAGCAATGGTGATTTCAAGCAAAGAAACATGTTAAAGTAAGTTCATTGGCAATAAATACAAGAATACAAGAGGGTAAAAAACAACTTTATCGATGCATAGCTAAGAATGGATCTCAAATAACACTCCTGGGTTCTAACAATCATTGTGGGTAGTTGTCTGAAAATATCTACTTGGTGCTAAGCAGGAGTCTTAAAAAATACTTATATTGTTAGGAGTTATTCGAGAAGAAATAGTGAAAAATCAAAGATTGATCTGATAGACTGAGGTGCTTCAGTTTGGAAAATAGCTTGGGTGTCTACAGAAATATACAGAGGTGTGAGATGATGAGGAAATCTGAAAAAGTCACTTGCTATTTCTCATGTAAAAACCAGGTCACTCAGTACTGATCAGGTTTCAAATAAATTATTTTTTCTCAGCATAATAAGTGCATTTATGTGAATGTCAAAGTATACGTGAGAGAAAATATGTTTAGGTAAAATCTGATGATAAAAGCCTGTTGAGAGCTGTTCAACACAATGATTATATACATTAAACCACAGTTTCATCTTCCCATATTCTGACAGGACATATTGAGAGAAATGCCTTTCTGTTCTGAAGTTCTATTCTCACATTTTCTGTCAGCACCTCTTAGCAGCCTCTGTGAGGGGATCAAAAACTCAGCTAGGTCAATATATACTCCAGCCCAGCGAGGTTATGTCCATGTGTGTGTGACTAGAGAGTTTGTATGTCTGTGTCAAACCAGTCCTAGCTAGAGGATTCCCAAAGAGAACTGTTAATATGACTTCAGTGGTGTCATGTAAAACTGAAATTATTTCCCAATACATAAGCATGAAATTTGACAGTATCAAAGGCAGGAAATCCCTCCTTTCCTTTTAATGCTTTTCAGTAATTAATAAAAGCCCCTGTGGCAACTTCTCTTGCTCACCTGCAAGCAAATGAATTGCCTGTCATTTTCATATATCCTGAATATTGTTTATCTGCATAGTAGGCAGTATTTCATCAATCTCAAATTCTGTCAAATTACTATCATTGCTCAGTCCATGGGAAAACTGACTAATTCGTCTTTTGAAAGATTTTTACACTTGCTTGCAATGGAAGCAACATCACACCTTAAGTTTCTTTGTTACTTGTAACAATACTGGCCAAACTGAGTTGAGAAAAAGGAAAATAAAAGGTGCCTGTAGCAACCTGGATAATCACTAGCAAACCTTTACCAAGAACTCAAACGGCTTGATGACTTTTAACTAATATTTGACCCTTTGATAACTTGGTTGATCTCATTTATTACTTTAACCCAGATTGATTTCTATCCTAAAGGGGTTTCTTTGGGTTTAAGACCCAGAACTTAGTACAGATATGAGTGGGACTGGGTGGGAATACACAACAGAGGTAAGGCTGACTAGTAGAGATTCGGGAATATCTTAGTCTTGTTTCATTGCTCAAACTAGTCTTTTTTGGTATTGCAGAAAGTAAATGAAAATACCATGCTTTCTCTCTTGCCTAGGTAGATTTATCTTGTCATTAAATAATTACAATGCAGAAGATTTTCAATATTTTTAGGCTATGGACATATTATGTTGCATTTGTTAAAAGATTGATGTTATTGAATACTCAGAGTAAGAATGTTTAGGGAGGAATTGGTTCAGGTGTGTACTGTGCTGTCTTTTTTCCTTTTTCTTGTAGAATAATGTAAAATTCACTACTGTTTCCCATGGTGCTTTAGCTTGGCATGTGTGACATGCATCAGAAATGTGTAAGACAAAAAAGTGGCTAATTTATTCAAAAGATTGTCAAATAGGCAGTGGCCTGCTGTCAGATAAAAATAATTTCCCAGTATTTTCACAGTATTTAAGCTGATTAAAGATGAGTAGAGATTTTTTTGTGATCATTGATTATATATTTATGATACTCATTTTATCAAAAAGCTATCACATGTTTTCTCACTTTAGAGGATATTTTGGGATAGTGTTATATTACACCATTTAATCTACTGCAGAAGGCATAAAATGTGGTTAAAATTTTACTTTATAACTGAATTAGCTGAATTTCTACCTGCTTTCCTCTGAAAATATTTCAGGTAGTTTTGTGTGTTCATGTAGTTAAATCTACTCTTTATTCAATGACATAATTTTATCAATTATGTTTCTTCTTATCTCTTTGTGCATATTTGGCATTTTTTGTAGCAAAATGGCACTCTTCACCTGACTGCCTATAGCTTGATTAGAGTACGGGCTAAATATACCAAGTAGAAAATTTTAAAAATAGTTTGAAACATATCTAGCTGACTTATGGATTCATGGAGCTATATCTTTACATGTGTATAAAAAGCATATGTTTACTGCAAGTCAGTTTTAAGATAAAGCAACATAAAAAAGCAATAGCTGATTCACAGCTTTAATCTATATTGGTTATGTCAGTTAGGATATTCTGGATTCAGAGATTCTGAAAAATTTATTGACAGCTCAGAATGTCTGAATTAACGATTGATTAAAAATTAACAATTGATGAGCTGTTATGACTTCAGCTTTTGTTATAGTGGAGCAAATCACCATGTGAATTTACAGTATGTACCCTGTTTTTTATGTATTTGTCACTGATGCCCCATGTTCCAGTACTCTATTGTCACTTTTGCACATAATAAAACAATATAAAGCTATACATCAGTATTTAGCCACAAACTCAGCACCTGTGATACCACTGTTGTGCTTTGTGCAGCATTTTGGAAGTTGTTCTATGTTTGGTGTTTGGTCCTCCTCTGCTGTTGTTTCCCTGACTCCCTCTGACAGTAGCTGCTTCCACAGACTCTCCACGTCAGTTTTAGGGAGAAGAATATGATGGGGGTTAGCAACCTCACCCAGTCTTTTTTACTCTGCTGAGAAATGTGTTTGAACAGAACAGATTTGCAGTCTTTTCGTAAGCTTGCTGAGTCCTAGGTAAGAATGAAAGAATGGGGAATTCTAGTGAGAGCTGAAGGAAGATGGGTGTTGTGGTGATTCTCATTGCACTTCACACAGCAGACCTGAAGTCTTCTCAAGTTATGTTATGTCGCTCATTGAGAGTGTGTTTCCAGCAGTAAAGCTAAAAGAAAGAAAGTAAAAAGAAGGAAAATTTGAGGGGGAGGTTTTTTTCACCTTTTAAAATAAAAAATATCATAGAAGTATACTCTTTGGTAAAATGAACTTTGTTGGACAAGCCTAGGTATTGTGTGTTTTAAAAATCATCACTCACACTGAATGCAGAGCCTTAGTTAATGTGAGAACTGACTCTTACTAAGAAAAAAAGACATATTGCATTGTTTCTTATCTATTGCATAGTAAAAATGGGCATATGAGCAAACACCACAGAGCAATAAACGTGTAAAAACTTGTAACCCCAGGAAGACTTGTCAGTGTTTCAGTTTTTAAGTTACTACACGGCCTCTACTTTCCTGACCTGAGCCCTAGCATTTCTAGAACTTCAATTTATACATTCTGGCTTGCCAGATACTTTGAAATATAATATCCTAGAACTTAGCCAAGAGTTCTGTGATTGAGAATGGAAGCTTATGGCAAAGCTCTATTTGTCATTTGAACTACCAGTGCAAACAGTTCACAATAGAAAATTGCCAAATTTATCAGGAAAGAAGCAATTGAAATATGCATTTCAGAGGGTGCAAGTCACTGTTGAGAATACAAGTATATTCTCTGCTAATTATTTTGGGGCTGTAAAGAACTAGTATAGTGACTTTAGTGATTAAAAAAATTGATTAATAAAGGGTGTTAGGTTGAGCAATATTTGGAGTATGCTGGTGGTAGTATTACAATGCATTAATAATAGTAATAGAGCACAGTGTTAGAAACAGTCTGAGACAATGATACCAATGAGAGAGAGAAAAAATAATCCATTGTTTTAAAACAATTAGAATTAGGTGTGTAATTGGGT
Organism: Oenanthe melanoleuca; assembly: GCF_029582105.1. Taxonomy (NCBI): domain Eukaryota; kingdom Metazoa; phylum Chordata; class Aves; order Passeriformes; family Muscicapidae; genus Oenanthe; species Oenanthe melanoleuca. The sequence continues at coordinate 57,928,280 of NC_079362.1, forward strand.
AGGTGGGCATGATAAACTTCTCAGTTTTTGGAGACAGCCCAGTTACCTAAGCTTGCCTGTGAAGCCCTACCTCCTCAGTGCACATTTACCTATGAGCCATCTCATGTGGCTTTCCACGAGCACTGCAGCAAGAGAAAATCTCAGATTTTCTGAGCAGCAGTATTCCACCACTATGTTAGAAAAAGTGAGTCATGAAATAATGTAGATTATAATTACAATCTTTAAAGAAAGTTTAATTGTGACTTGGATTTCTTTTCATAAGGTAATTAGTCCCTATTATTTGCAGAACAAAGACTTGAAACAAATCCATTATTGTATATATATATTTTAGTCCATTATTGTCATTAAAGTAATCATTGTACTATAATATTGGATGAAAGACAACATGACTTGCATGACTTGCTAATTTACAGTATTCATTGAAATACTTGTTGTCTTGAATACAGTAAAAAGCAGCTCATACAGAAATGCTGGAACAGAAATAAAGCAATTTCCTGTTAGTCTAAGCAGCAGTTTAGGGCAGAATGTGAGGCAGAACATTTTTATGTAGCAAACATACTGTAAAGTATAAACCATACTGTAAGCTTTCTTCTTCCTACCATCCCTTGCTCTTTTGATGTTATAGGATGCAAATTTTGACAAAGAGAAGGGCATATATAGATGAGATTTATAAGTAAAGTACTTTTAAAAAACCTTTTGAACTTTTAAATGCCAATGCTTTCTATTGAAAATCTTGATTTTGTATTCCAAAGTTGGAAAAAGTAAAAGAGTAAGAGAGCAACATTTTCTGTATATAACAGACAGAGTGCATTTGCTTTTTCTTGAGAATAGAAATTTCTATCATTAGTAAAATTAGTAAGCAAAGTAATAAAAAACAATTGATTTGCCCTTGTTAAATTTGAGACTGTTTTCAGCTGTTATACAGATACTGGAAGGGTTACAGTGCTACTCTAGAAATGCTAAAAGGGCCACAGAGATTTTATATTCTAGGAAAAAAAAGATTGCTGAAGAAGGTGAATAAAGTATACAATTAATGCTTAAAGTAGTCTACAAAACATAAATGAGTTGAAAAATAATCAGGTTTTTTTTTTTTAATGGGATTGAAAGAAAACATTAATGATTTATAATAATTTCATGTGGCAACTATTAAAATTTAGGGTTTTTAAAAACAAATAATGTTTTTTCAGTCACTTATTTAAATTTAGTATTAAAAAGATATGTCAAAAAAGACATTCTCTTTGACAAGCATATGAAGTTTTGTAAAAAAGACATTTAAAATTATATAATTCATCAATATATTTACACAAGAATGATGAAATATTCTCTGTTAAATCTAAATTGGATTTACTTGTTTAGTATCTTTTTATATAGACCTATAGAATTGTTGAGGCCACAAGGGACCTTGGTCATCTAGTCCAACCTTCCTCTCAAGCAGGGCCACCTAGAGCAGGTTTCCCAAAAAACCTCCAGAGAGCTCCTGAGTATGTCCAAGGATGGTGCCTTCACAGCCTCTCAAGGTAACCTGTGCCTGTGCTCACCCTCACAATAAGAAGAAAATATTTCCTGATATTCAAAGGGAAATAGTTGTGGTTTTGTACCCCTTGTGTCTGATCTTGTCACTCAGCACTGCTGGGAGGAGCCTGACTCCATCTTCTTTATAAAATTCCTGCATATATTTGCATAGATTGATATGACAGCCCACACCCTTCTCTTGTCTTCTCTAGACTTAACAGTCCCAGCTTCACCAGTCTGTTGTTGTGTGTGAGATGCTCCAACCCTTGACTGTATTAGTGTCCTTTCCTGAGCTCTTTTACACAGCTACATATTTCTTTTCTTGTACTGGACACAGTACTCCACACGTGGCTCCATCAGTGCTGAGCAGAAGGGAAGGATCCTATCTGAATCTGATGACAATTCTCTTCCAGCATAGCCCCAGGCCATGAACCCTCTTTTCCCTAAGGGCACAGTGCTGGCTCACATTCAACTTGGTATTCTCTGGGACCCCCTGGGCCTTTGAAGGAAAGCTGCTTTCCAAAAGGGTGGCCCCCAGCACCTACTGCTCTATTGCTCTAATCCTTGTGTAACTGCAGGAGGCTCCTTTTGACATTACTGTAGATGGAAGCAGGAACCTCTCAGTGTGCAAGCCACATCTTCCAGTTTTGAGTCGCTGACAAACTTCTTGAGGGTATGCTTCACCTGTCAAACAGAATAATGAGAGTATTGAATGAAGGTGGGTCCTGTGCTGATGCCTAGGGCACAGAATGTTGGCCTAGATGATGGCTCAACCAGGCTTCATGCTAGCAATCACCACTCTTTGGAGCTACTCCACCAGTTTTCAATCTGCTTCGCTGTTTGCTCATCCAGCCCATGCCCCATTAGATTGTTTCTGAAGAGCTTATGGGAGACATTGTTCAAAAGCCATTCTGAAGTGCAGATAGACAATATTTTGCTATTAGACTTCGAGGAGTAATCCTCTCCTGCGCATATGACTTTGCACAGTGTAAAGTCTGATGATTATTTTTCATTTTGTGTGAATGTCATACATAAATAATAAAAACATTTTAGTTCAGTGTATTGTAAATGTTTAGTTTAGTGTATTGGAATTCTTTTTTCCCCTTTATGACACAAGAAATATTTTGCTCATGAACGGTTTCATCAGTAGGACTCCCTGTGGGCTCTCAAAATGCCTGTCAGCTCTGCTCCTCTGCTCCTATGGATGTATCATTGGTGATAGCATACGAGGTAGTTAATTTCTGTTACTTGTAAGAATACAAAATGATGGATGCTGTTGCCTGTATTTGAGCAGAAGAAAAACTAGCAACTGAAAGGTTTGTTTTAGAATGCTAACAAATTTGAATGCATAGTATCAGACTGAATGTATAAGACTTATGTGGAAAAGAAAAATTCAACCCTGTTTTTGTATTTAAAATATTTAGCAGGGATTCCCTTATAATTTGCTTTGTGTAGTTGCATCCTTAGTTGCATACACTGAGAACCAAAGGGACAGTGAAACACAACATCCTGCACATGGGATTCTAATGTTTAAAAGAGGACATGTAATGCAGGTGTGATGGGAGGATCAAGTCTGTTTAGGTCATAGTTTCTCAGCTCCTATTTATTTTGCTGAAAATTTAGTAGGTAGGCAGCTAGCCTCAGGCTAGTTGGAAGTCCTTATTTTATAAATAAGGAGAAAATTAAATGGATACTCTATAAAGCCCTTGATTAATTAAACTGACAAAAAATAAGTCCTGGGTTATATTATTTTCCATCTGAATATTTACATTATTTTTATGGCATATTTTCCAGTTTTTATAATTCATAAGAAAGCAAGCAGTGTAAATTTAATGATATTGAATTAGTTCTTTAACTATACTAAGCTCATAATTCTTCTTTTGTTGTGTAATATCTCATATATAGCACAGTTAGGTTGTCAGTTTGTTGGCAGACTTCCATAATTATGTCTTTTGGTGTTGTAAAGCTCACTATGCTTTGTGAAACTCTGTTTTTCTTATATTTAGGCATTAATAATGTTTCAAAGCAAATCCCCAACAACTAAACTTGCAGAGGTTGATACAGAAAATATGTGCTTGTTCCTTTTGATTAAGTTTGCTATGATTTCTGTAATTCTAATGCAATTACATTAGGCAAAAGATGTAGTTTGCAAAGAATTTTGAAGTCCTTTTGATGCCATGAAATTAATATGAGTAATTTGCCTAAAATAGTTTGATTTCTAGTAGTCCTTGTAGAGTCCTAATATTCCAGTTGAGTTTCTGGATTATTCTTAATGATGATTTTTGACAGGAAGAATGCAAACATTCTCAAGTTTTTTGGAAATTAGGAAATTTAAGGTTTGTGTTTAAGGGGAGAAGAAAAAGAAAAAAGAAAAAGAGACCACACAAAGACCTCAGCTGATCAGGTAACAACCAAGAACACAACACCTGGGCTGGTACAAAAGCAGGGTAATACTCTCCTCTTTTCCATTGTGTCAGCCACAAGAAGTGTCTACTTACAGCTGTGAATTAATAATAATTTTAAATGCTTAGCCAACTTGACACTATAACATAGAGTGGAACAAGTAATCTACCTCAAAAATTCATGTGTAAGGATATTTGGTAATATTAACACCACCACATGTTAGGGTATTTACTGCTCTGCTCTGAGAATGATACTCAAGTGGAAGGAGAGATAATCTGTGGCTCAGAAGTGAGTTTTCTTGGCATATTTGTGTAGGTAGAATGGCCACTCCCTGCTGACACACACTATTGAACTATTTCAGTGAACTCACAAATTACCTAAACCCAACAAAAAATCCTGGAACTACACAGTATTAAAATTATAATTATTTTATTTTAATTAAGCAATGATAAGGTTTCAGTGCTCCTCAGCATATGAATGCTGTCAGCAACTCAATAGTGATTTCAGTCTCATGTAGGCAGGCCTAGAGCCTCCAGTTTTATTTTGCAGCTCTTGAGAACTGACAAAGAAATTATTCTTGGTATTCCTTTTATTTCTTCTTTCTCCTCTTCTCAGTTATTTTTTTAAAAATCATAACATTATTTTTATTTTCTTTGGATATATTCAATAATCTGTACTAAGCACTTCATACAATTTGCCTGTGAAATAGCTTTTAAACTTCCATAATTTAGGCAGAACTTTCAACAGCAATAGACAGCAGGAACACTTTCAGTCTGTAAAGACTTTTATAGGGTATGTTGGAAAATTGGATATGTTGGAAGATAATATTAATCTTATAAGGAATCCTTAAGTGCTCTGGATTTTTTTGTTTTTATTCTTATTATTATTTAATTATCATCATCTTTATTTAATTAATTATTTTATAAGTATTATAAATAATATTAGATTTATTAGTAGTAAAATATCATTATTTTTTATTATTAGGGCAAATCATGATCTGTATAACCTCTTATTTTTTGCTTGATGTAAGTAATTTTCAAAAGCTAGCATAATGACTACAACAAAAAGTGTGTGAAGCAGGACTGTCTACTGTTTTGACTGAATTTAAGATATATATGTCTGCTGTTTGGAGTTTTAGTTTGGGCTAAAATCTTTGCTGACACCTTTTTCTGGTGGTGTTCTGGCTGTTCTAGTTGTATATCATGACTGGGATAAGGAAAGTCATAAAGACAGAGTATACATATATCTTTCCAGCTTTGTTATGCACATCATGCACAGATGGGCATGTTTGCTGGAACCACAGAATGCCTTGGTTGGAAAAAGTGGAGCATTTGTGTTACAGATAAGAAAAAAGAAAAGCCAATTACTATTGTAACCAGGTTACTGGGCAGAGCATTACAACACCAAGTGCAGCAGCTTCACTGCTATTTCATAAATACATAATATAGCTTGGTCTGATCTGGATCCTGACATTGCTTTTTGCTGTGCAGAAGTAGCTCACAACAAACAAAGCATGGTGTGAAATAAATTAATGTCTTACATTTCCTAGTGTCATAACACACCTTTTGTACCAAATCACATTCTTAACTCTAGTTTGAATAGGAACTGAAACCTTTCTCTACCTAACAAATGCTCAGGCTCTTTGTTGCTGTGGAGTATTTTGCCTGCAGACACAAAGGAATTGAACCATTTATATACAGCAACACAAAATAATTAAGTGCAGCACTACAAGGGTATGGATCAACCCTACGCAGAAATAGAAGTACTTGGTCATAAAATTAACTGAAGCTTGTTCTGGAGGCTTTTGCTTTTTGTTTTTTGCAGTTTCTGTTTTTGGTATTTTTGGTTAGGGTTTTTTGTTATTTTCTTTTTTTCATTCATGTTTGTGCATACAACAGTATAGAGCCTGTTTTACACAACTGGATATGTTCTGGTAACCTATTTCTAAGCTCAAGCAAGAAATTCACAGCTTAGAAGTTTGTACAAATCAAGAAATTTCTACTGTGTTCTTGGCTTTTTTCCCCTCCTCTCTGCCAGAATTGAAAACAAAAGAATGTCTCACAATTCAATGGCTTGAAATGACTGAAGAGCTAGATAAATAATTTTTGTCCTCTCTCCATTATATGTCACATGACTGTGTGCTTGAGGACTATTATTTCAATTTGATTATTGACTGATCTTTTGCGAAGTTGAACAAGTAAATTTTGTGCTATGTTGTTTCATTTTTTTTTACCCTGTCAAAGATATGTGGAATTGAAAAATTTGATCTGTGAATATATAAAGTTATTTATTGTTAAATATTTTCAAGTTTTTGAGCTGAGATACTGTCAAGAGTTAGAATTTCAGGGTAGCATTCTCTGAAATTAGAACCTAAAACCATAAAAATTACAAATTCTTAACCTTTTAAACAATCTGCTTAGAAATGCCGCTGGGTTTTTTTACTTGCTTAATTCTGTGATTAAAACCTTTTTCAAAATATTTTTCTGTTGCAATTGATTCTGAAAATCTGACTGTAGGATAAGAATTTTAAAAGTCTTTTTAGGCCTTAAAAGTTGTGACTTTCCAAAATTAAGAGGGAAAGATGGAAAACAAAGCTGATAGAATATTTTTAATGTATCTGAATATTCATAATGAATGGATTATAAGTTGCAAATCTAGGAATATGTTTTGACTGAAACATTTTGCCCGTATAAAATTTGTGAGTACAATATTGTGGAATTTTTTATGCTAACATATAAATGTGTCTCTACATATATACTTAATGCCTCTTTCTGTTTATTTGTTTTTTATGTTACATACCGTTTCTGAAGTAGTACATAGTTTGGTTGGGTGTTTGCATTTTGCCCTTCTGTGAATTCATATGTTCAGTGAGTGCATACAAAATATTTTGATGTCTTGAGATTTTTAGCTTGTCAGAAAATGCTCACGTGTAATTAAATCTTTCTGCTGTGTTCTCTGGATTTTGCATGAGATCTGTAGGAATACACCAACAAGTATGCTCTTGTCCTCTTCTCTAACACATGCTGCTTCAGATGAGTGCCAAGTAAGGCAATATTCATGGTACTTTTCCGTGTTTAGAACTCAAGTACAAAAACCTGTACGTGATTTAACTAGCAGTGATATTACTCTCGTTCTACTGAAAATCTGAAGTCAGGTGAATTACTTTGAATGCTGATGCTTTGCAGGTTGGCATCAAGATTTATATCAAGAAATCAGTAAATATACCAGAACTTCTTCCAAAGTTTTTGAAGCTTATATGCAAAGAGTTTTAAGGAACAAAACTAGGAGAGAATACAAGCTATTAACTCAATGCTCATGTGATGTTCAGCAAAAAATAGTTGTTCAGGATTTGCAGAAATTGATGTTCTGAGCTCTAGTGATGTGATTCAGCAAACTATAACAAGGTCTACTTTTAAAGGAAATTGTAAACATTTTAAGAAAAATTTAACATTAAGGCTATTAGTGTCTAATTTGCATTGTTAAGTTATACATTTGCATTAAAAGATGCTATAATCTACTTTATCCCTGGATGGCTCGAAATTGATAAACATATGTAGTTTTAAAATTTAATGAGTATTTGTGACCTAAAGCATAGATACAATTGTATTATGAAATACCTCATGATCCAAATGATACACAAAAATCTTGTATAATGATGACATTTCTGTGGTCTTTATGAACTATAGTAGTGGCAGACATAGGTGAAAGCTGAAACACACAGGGCAGGACCATTTTTATATTCCAGTAATTCTGATGAATCATTTTCTGGACTATATGGAGGTACATGATCTACTTAATAACTTGTGCTAAACAATGTTGTATTGTCAGAAGTTGCATTTTCAATTCATATTAGGAAATAGAAAAAATAAATGAGGAAAATTTGTAAGGTACAAGATTGAAGATGATGTTTTTCATCTCTATTTGCAACTGATACATATCTGTCTTTACATATTCTGCCTTAGAAAGCAGCAACACATTCAGGAACCAACAGACTTACATGAACTGTAAAGATATTTTATGTATTTTGAAGATGTGAATCATGGATGGGCTCCACTTCTGTGGAGCACTTCTGTGGGCCAAACTCACTTTTCTTTTTTTGTACCCTCCCCAGTTTACTCTGGACAAGATTCTTGGATTTCCACTGTTCCATGTTAGAAATGCACATGCAGACTCATGTGTCAGTTACTCTTTCTATGCCTATGTGTTCAAAGCACGACCTGCTCTCTGTGGAGGCTGGGAGCAGACTGTATCCAGATACCTTTGGGTGTTCCTAGATCAGTGTAGAGGAAGATTGGAAAATTCACTTCATGCAGCATAGGTGTTAGGGACTCTTCTACTAAGAAATTAGTCTCAATGACTGTATGTGGTAAAACAGACATTAATTTGTGCTTTCTGCAGTGCAGGTTTAGACACCTTCAGTGTTTTGGGGGGGTTTGCTCAGAGGGATTATAATCTCCTAAAGATCACTTGGGCTGTAATTTAACTGGCAAATAGAGTATAACAGGGAGGTTACTGCAGCTTCAAGCAGTCAGTACTGATAAAACAGTGCCTACATTGCCCATACTTGAGATTATTCCTTAATGTGTACACAGACCTCTGGTCTCACTTTGTTTATGTTCTATTTACATACTGCAAGAATTCTCTGCTATGCACAACGAAGTGGTAAAGGTGCTCTAGTTTCACAATGCACTCCTGAGCCAAACCGAAACACAAATATAGATGCAACCTTGAACTGTGGGCATTTAATCTAATTTACTGATTTTGCTAAGGTGTTTTACAGGAAGAGAATGTGCTTATGTTCCTTAAACAACAGCACCATAACATAGGTCATATAGAAAAAGAACTCTGAAACGAGTGAAAAATTATGCTTTTTTCTGAAATATTTTCGAAGTTTGGTCAAATATAAAAAAATGGGTTATATATGACTGTTGTCACACTGAACAACCGTATGGACCAGGTGAATAAATAAGCCATTTCATCTTTTGCAACTACAATTATATATATATATATTATATATCTCTAATGTGGAAAAATAGATGGAGTTTATAGTATAATTTTTTGTAAATAAATTTATTTATTGTTAGACAAACTAGAACTGGTTTTAATTATATTATTTTATCATCATCCTAAACTTCAGCTAAGTTGGTGGTTCGGGTTTTCCATTGTAGTTCGAAACAATGCTTTTTGTATCTAAATTATGCAATCTATTTTATTAATAATTTATTGGTTTATTATAACCTAAATGTTGGTTGTTTAGGCAGGAAGAAACAGAGTAGATGGAGAAGTCTTTAAACTAGAATCTTTGTTTTGACAACTAGGATTAGTAGGAAGAATGTATTGATGTAGGTGTTTTGATTGCTTTTCCAAAATTCCCTGGTGCCTCTCTTAGAGTCAGTTAAAATGAAATGAGATATGTTTACAAATTCCTTTAATCTCTGTAGAGGTGCTCTCTTTAAAACTTGGTGCAGACTCAAAAGGCAAAATATCTTTGCCTACTTCTTTTAATGGCTACAAGCATGCATATAAATAAATCTTCTATTTTAGAATATTTTAGAATGCCTGTTTTTAGGAATTTCCAACAGTACTTTTACATACATAACAGGAGAAAGAGGATCTAAGGTCAGCACAAAAATTGAATAAATTTTCATTTGTGCTACTTTTCAGAACATACTTGAAAATATGTCTAGATTTCATAATTTTCCAATGGAATTCATATTTATATATATGAGCTATTGGGATAAAAAGACACATTACAGAAATATGCTCAAGTGAACTAAAATGGCATGGTATATTATGTGCATTTTTTATCTAACAAAGAAATAGACAATTAAATTGCTGTGTCATTACTGAAACAGCCAAGTTAATCGTAAATTTTATCAGAAAAAAAGGAAGAACCATAATGTTATATATATAGAACCTGTGAAAATAAAAACTATAGGTTTTTATAGAAATTTCCCATCAAGGACAGTTAGAAAAAAAGTCCAGAATGGCACAACAGAGCCACCTACATTACAATGATGTGATGTTTGGTGCTGTTTTAGCAACACATAATTAATAGAACATAAAATGAACTGCTAAATAGTACAGATGCTGTTTTACACAATGTTCTCAGGTTACTAAAGTAAAAGCTGAAAAAGTTCTACAGTATACAAGCAATGTTATGAAGGACTGACATGCAGAAATGCAAGTACAAATTTTATTTCCCAGAAATTCATTCGCTGTCTCGGACACTATGAAGGAAGTTATGCCTTCTGGAGAAAAAAAACCCCAACTGTTTAGAAAAAATCAAAGAGACTAATGTTGCTGAACTCATGTTCATTTACATCTATAACTGTTCTACCATTAAGTTTTTATCTTATTCTTCATGATGTGGGCAGAATAATATAAATTCTTACCTTTCTTAGTGTAGCATCCATATTGGGTGCAAGATGGAAGAATATAAATAGTACACTAATTTTTGCTAGTTTTAAAAAATCTATCAAGTGCAAGATATAATTTAATGTTTTCTGAACATGCCAGTGTGTAAGAACTTAGAGTCTGGGGGACATATGCTTTGCAAAATTAAAATGTGGATTTGAATCCTGCTGGATACAGATTCAAGTAAGCAAGACAATTTAAGTCTTGTTTGGTTTTCCTTTTGTGCTGATTTTTAACAAAAAAAGCAGTTCATCTTGAAGCTCCAGGAAGTATATTGTGGCCATAAGTGTAGAGGTGAATGTGTATTCATTTAGTTCTGCCTAAAGGGAAGATAGAGTTGTGATTTTCTGTCTTGTCACTAGATGTCATTGTTTTTCTCAACAATATTGCTAGTAGACCAATATTTCAATGTCCAGTATTTCAGTGAGCATATATATAATTCAATAATATGTTATAAAGAAGAGAGTTTTGTTCTTTAAAGGAAGTGAGATGTCTTGTGTAATTGTTTTGTTGGTTGTGATTTGGTTCCTCTTTGTGTAAATTTCTGCACACAGGCTGCAGGAATGAAGGCTGCCCATTCACCTTGCTCCAACCACTTCACAATGAATAGATGAAGCTCTGGAGAACAGATTGTTTGTACTGTTGCAGAGAATAGCTAAAGATGAGTGGGACATGGGAGAGCCCGAGAGAGAAAAAGTCAGGGAAACCACAGCATGAAGCGAGCTAGGCAAAAATTCTGAATAAAGCAAAGAGCGGGATGAGTGACCAGACCACAGCAACAGGAGAAAACAAATCTCTTCCCAGGGGCATGGCTGGGAATTCGTGGTTGGCAGATGTTTAGGAGATTTTTTTTTTTTTTGGATTGACAGTAAACTCTAAGGAAGGAACTTACTCTGTGGTCTGGGTCAGCCTTATTGATGAAAAGGCATCTTTATTGATTAAGCATCATTCAGGTGTATTCAATGTGTCTGTCTCAAGGATAAAATGCAGCAAAGCTCTCTCAGAGCTGCTTGAGACGATTTCGTTACCACCTTATGCTATCTGACGTGAGGGTGTGCAAAGATCACCTGCTTCAAATATCTCTAACTAATTGTAGAGCTAAGCTTTTCTATGTTTTTGTTTTCCTTTTCTTTTTTTCCTAATCACATTTTAAGTGAATGTCTTAGAATTTTTGTCTTCAGTGTATAAATAAAAGATATAAGTAATTACAGCTTAATATTGTTTTCTTGCTTGATGTGTGCTAAATTAATTAGGAGAGAAGTTGGTTCTGATAGATAGATATTATTTGCCCAACATTACTATAAAAAGGGAACTTTTTCAATTTTCACAGATATAATTCTTGTAAAAAAATTGTTAGAAATTTGTATAATAGTCTTTCCTGAATAAGGGCAATTTGATCACTTATAAAAGCAAATTCTTAGAACTTTCAACTCTGTTTTCCACTTTCTTACATAAGATACAGCATATTAATTCCTTACTAGATGAACCTCTTTTGGAAATTTTGTGAAATTAAATGGCTAATGCATGTGTACATGAGTTATGGACCTTTTAAGTACTTTTAAAACAACTACATTAGAGATTTTATATACTAAGACATTAGTTTTATTTTCTAAATCTTATGGAAAAAACCCCTGTGACTTTCAAATTTATTTATAGCAGGCAGATGCAAATGGTATCTGAGAAAGCTATTTCAATAGGAATATGAAACAAAAATATTATAAGCTGTTCCAATGAGAAATTGCTACTTTAACGTTTCTATAAACCTTTCTTTCTGAATGGATTTCAAGACAAAATGTGAGCCACAGGTTGTTATGCTGGCTACATAACGTTTGTTGGTTAGCAGCATTTAAAATCTTCAGCAGTCATGTTTTCAAATTATTTGGAGAAATCCATCTATGCAGGATGTACAGCAATTTAAACAGTATTTAATTTTTAATTATTATTTTTTATAATTGTAATACAAAAACATTCTTTTCACTTCAAAGATGTTTCTTGTCTCATGTTGCATAATATAGAAATCAATATTTGTTTTATTTTCTGTATGTATTATTTGTTGCAATTTAGACTATGATTTTAATATCAAGTCTATCATGGCAAAAAAAAAAAAAAAGGTAGAATTTTCCTTCTGAAACTGAAGCAAATTTTCATAGTGATACTGACTGGTTATCATTGCAAATTAAAAATTCAGATTTGTCACTTATCCTCAATGTCTAGGTGAATATCTTAGTGTCATTATTTTCAATGACAGACTGAATGGAAAAAGTGTGGGTTGGGAGTGTGACTTCTTAATGCTGGACTTAGTGGCCCAGGTCATGACTTTGACCAAGAGTTAGTTCTCTCAGCAGTGTCAAAGAGAAGTGCTAACATCTCTGTAATCAGTTATTCATGGTACCAGAGATACTGGTAAGAAACTCACAGTTCTTCACCTCTGTTATTTGCCTTCTGTTAATCGTCCTCATTACTGAGCCCAGAAGTGTTTGAAACACTCTTTGGAATTAGCTTTTTATAGTTGTGGGTTACAGGCCACATTCAATAATCTCTGGTAGTTGCCATTAACATCTTTCAAACCTATCAGTAATAAGAAAGTGGGTTTGGAATATAGCCATGGCTTTTATTTTCTTTTCTTAAATTGCTGCCTTGGTTTTTGAGTGTCCTTCTTTTTAATGTCCTTGATAAAACCTTCACTTGCTGATGTCTTGAACTGAATTCCATTCCAGTATGTATCCATACCTCCTTACAGTGCTTGCTATAAATAAGAACTCTGTAACTCTGCAGACTCAAAAATTAAGTCAAAACTACCACTTTGTTGCCATATTAATGAGGAACATATCAGTGTAGTTATACTCCAAGGCTGGCCTTGGAGGTTTTTCATCTATCTGACATAGCTTAGCTAATTATAAACTATAGTGCTTTAAACCATGAAAGCCCATGGCACTGTACAAACAAAAAGGGAGTTAAATTCTTAGGGATTATAAGCATGAAAATGGATTATCAGTAGGAACCTTTTAAACTCAGCAATTTTCTTCTTGTAAGAACCTGAAGTTGAAAACAATACATCTTTCAAAACAATTAGATTTTATAGCTGGAGATGAAACAGCCATGTTTTTTCTCAGTATCTATATTTATTGAAATTAAAATTAGGCTGTATGTGTATATTTTTATAAAACAAGCATTTAGTTACCTTTTATGGAAAAAATTATGAACACATCTAGTGCTGACCTGTCCTTAAAGCCTGCATTTCCTTTTAAAGACAATTCTGAACCTTCACATATTTCTGTTAGCAAATCCTTCCCACAACAATGCTATGATCTTGACTTGACTCCCCTCTTTGCATAATGACAATCAAACAGGCAAGTTCTTGCAGAGAATGAAACTTCTGTGTTTTGGAAAAGAAGGAGGTACAGAAAGTAGATCTTGACTTCTGTGCATCTCTGACCTCAGTACCAGGGAAGGTCACAGGGCAGCTCATCTGGAGTATGATCATGAGGCACAAGCAGGACAACTGGGAAACCAGGCTCTGCCAGAAGGGCTTTTGTGAAAGGCAGGTCCTGTTTGGCCTCCTATGACAGGGTGGCCCACTCAGTGGATGAGAGAAAGCCTGTGGATGTTATGTGCCTGGACTTCAGTATAGCCCACAGCATTCACCTGGAGAAAATGGCTGCTCATGGCTTGGATGGTGTCAGGGTCCACACCACATGGATAAGAAAAAAAAAGAACCTGATAGGTTCTTTTAGGGCTCTCAAAGTGCAAAAGACACAGCAGGGGACAAAACCAGTTTACTTTTGCAAAAATGCACTTTATTTAGTGCCAACAAAATAGAGGGACAGAGAGAGAGAGAGAGAGACAGAAAGAGAGCAGTTGGGATTATAGCTACCAAGACGGACAGACGATCCTCGTGGAACCAGCCAATAGATGTCCGTTGCCGTCCGGGGAGATCTTGGGGGTCTTTAGTTTGAGGATGTCTTTTATAGTCTTTTCCAAGGTGTCGGGTGACTGGCCAAAAGGTGGGAAGATTTATGGACTATTGTATGTGGAGATCGTTGCTCCAAGAAACAGGTGGAAACAGGACAGTGCGCAAGTAGCCTGTGTGGGAGCAGTGCATCATGCCAAGCTCCAGGCCCACAGCCTGCATGGGAGCAGCGCACCATGGCAAGATCCAGGCCCACAGCCTGTGTGGGAGCAGTGCACCATGGCAAGCTCCAGGCCCACAGCCTGGATGGGAGCAGTGCACCATGGCAAGCTCCAGGCACACAGCCTGTGTGGGAGCAGTGCACCATGGCAAGCTCCAGGCACACAGCCTGTGTGGGAGCAGTGCACCATGGCAAGCTCCAGGCCCACAGCCTGGATGGGAGCAGTGCACCATGGCAAGCTCCAGGCCCACAGCCTGGATGGGAGCAGTGCACCATGGCAAGCTCCAGGCACACAGCCTGTGTGGGAGCAGTGCACCATGGCAAGCTCCAGGCCCACAGCCTGCGTGGGAGCAGTGCACCATGGCAAGATCCAGGCCCACAGCCTGTGTAGGAGCAGTGCACCATGGCAAGCTCCAGGCCCACAGCCTGCATGGGAGCAGTGCACCATGGCAAGCTCCAGGCCCACAGCCTGCGTGGGAGCAGTGCACCATGGCAAGATCCAGGCACACCAACAATCCTTGTGACCAGTTCTGCAGCAAGTAGCCTGCATAAGAGCAGCTCACCATGGCCAGTTTATTGTTCTCACACCTGTGGGAGGAAACTGGCCCTGGTTGGAATGAGCACCACCTGAGAACAGTCACTTGGCATTCCTCTCATCCCTGGCCAGCACCTTTAAACTGCAGTTCTTTAGGCCTCAGGCGAGGGTCGTTGGGCAGAGCAAACGAGAGGCTCAAAGATGGACTCTTACAGATGGGTGTGCTGGAAACCTGTCTGGATGATTGAGCCCAGAGAGTGGGGCTGAATGGAGTTACATCCAGTTGGCAGTCAGCCACCAGTGCAGCTCCCAGGGGCTCAGTATCAGGGTCACCTCTGTTTAATGTCTTTACTGATCACCTAGACAAGAGGATTTGGACAACCTCAGTCAGTTTGCACAGAAAAACAAGTTGGGCAGGAGTATTGATATGCTGGAGGGCAGGAAGACTCTACAGAAGGATCTGGGCAAGCTGGATCAATGAGCCAAGGCCAGTGGTGTGAGGTTCAACAAGGCCCAGTGCTGGTCCCTGCCCATGGGTCACAACAACCCCAGGCAGTGCCACAGGCTGTATTGGGTTTGCAGAATCAGGTTTTGGAAGTGGGGTAGGAGGAGTGGAGGGGAATCTACAGGAGAGGGTTCTGCAAGAAGCTGTGAGGAGCTTCCCCCATGTCCAAGTCAATGACAACTGGCTCCAAGTTGGACCCACCACTAGCCAAACAAATCAGAGATGGTAGTAGCCCCTCTGTGATAGCATATACAAGAAAAAAAAAAAGTTATTATGCAGTTGTAGTCACTCAAAGAGAAGAGAAGAGTGAGAATATTTGAGAGGAGCAGTCCTGCAGACACCAAGGTCAGTGCAGAAGGACAGGAGGTGCTCCAGGGGCCAGAGCTGAGGTTCCCCTGCAGCCCCTGGTGCAGCCCATGGTGAGGCAGCTGTGGCCCTGAAATCCACCTGCAGTCCATGAAAGAAACCCACACTGGAGCAGGCAGATACCCATGAAGAACTGTAGCCTGTGGGAAGGAATCCTGCTGGAAAAGTTTGGTGAGAATTCTCCTTTGGGAGTGACCCCATGTTGGACCAAGGAAAGGACTCCTCTTCCTGGGTAGCAGCAGAAACAGCCTGTGATGAACTGAGGGTGACCTCCATTTCTCATCTCCCTGTGCTGCTGTGGAGGAGGAGGTAGACCCTGGAAAGGAGGTTAGGATTGGGGAAGATATTTTTAAGATAAATTTCATTATCTGCTCTGATTTCGAGTGTTAGTAAATTCAAGTAATATCCCAAAGCAGAGATTCTTTTGTCTGTGATGGTAATTGGTGAGCAATATCTCCCTGGCCTTATCTAAACTCATGAGCCTTTTGTTATATTTTCATTCCTGTCCAGTGACACAGGGAAGTGATAGGTGGATACCTGGTAACCAGCAAGTGTCTACTGACCGTACAAACTTATGAGTGGCTGGAAAAGATGCCCAGTGGAAAAGAACCTGGGGGTGCTGGGGAACATGAGCCAGGGTATGCTCAGGGGGCCAAGAAGGCCAATGGCATCCTGGCCTGGATCAGCAATGGTGTGGGCAGCAGGAGCAGGGCAGGGATTGTCCCCCTGTCCTGGGCACTGCTGAGGCCACACCTCGAGTGCCGTGTCCAGTTCTGGGCCCTGAGTGCAAGAAAGGCACTGAGGGGCTGGAGTGAGTGCAGAGAAGGGCAATGGAGCTGGGGCAGGGTCTGGAGCACCAGGGCTGTGAGGAGCAGCTGAGGGGGCTGGGGATGTTTATCCTGCAGAAAAGGAGGCTCAGGGTGATCTTATGGTTCTCTCCAACTGCCTGGAAGGAGGCTGTAGCCAGGTGGAGGTTGACCTCCTCTCTCAGGTAGCAAGAGATAATACAAGAGGAAATGGCCTTGTATTTTTCTAGGGGAGGCTTTAATTGTATATTAGGAAAATTTTCTTCACTGAAATGTGGCCAGACCTTGGATCAGGCTGCACAGAAAAGTGGTGGAGTAGGTGTCCCTGGAAGTGTTCAAAACCATATGGATATGGCTCTTGGGTACATGGTTTAGTGATGGACTAGGCAATGCTGGTTTGACTATCAGTCTTGATGATCTTAAGAGTCTTTTCTAGTCTAAATGATTCTGTGATCCTATCATTCTCAGTTATCCAGTACTATATTCATCAGTCAGCTCACTCAAGTATGATGACAAGCAGTAATGTACAGGCCAGTGGTGAGATGTACTAATAACAATGACCTCTGCGATTTTTCAGTTTGGGGACCATGCTGAAGTAGATGTGATACTGTGTACTAGCCACTACTGAAATAGGGGGAGCAGTAGACATTGTCAGAGACATAAAATGCAGCAAAGGAATTTCTATAGATTTTTTCCTAAATAAACTGTTATTAACTAGTCAACATTATTTTTCAAAATACATTGTATGAAATATAATGTTGTACACAGTGAACTATTGGTGAGCATATTTAATTCTGTACTGCCTTGAAAACAGCATGCTACAGTACTGCAAGTACTGTGCATGCCTACTAA
The DNA here is from genome assembly GCF_029582105.1 of Oenanthe melanoleuca. NCBI lineage: Eukaryota > Metazoa > Chordata > Aves > Passeriformes > Muscicapidae > Oenanthe > Oenanthe melanoleuca. The sequence goes on from NC_079362.1 coordinate 57,945,806, forward strand.
TGATGCCTGATACACTTAGCAATGAGGAGAGAAAAAGGTTGTCTAGATAAGGGGAGAAATAAAATGAGAACAATATGAATCTGTAAGGGAGAGCTAACAATTTGAAATAATTTGTGCTTTCACTGGGCAAAAGTAGAGCCCTGAATACCCAGATCTGGCTGGAAAATGAGAATTGGCTCTTGGGGAGAAAGAATTTTAATATTTCTTTTGTATTTCTGGAACAAACCCAAACCTTGTAAATTTATAAACAGAAAATTTAAGTGACAGTGAACAGCCATTTCCCCACGCTTTCCAAAATGGAAATGTATAAAAATGTACTTAATTGTGATATAGGAAGATGAAGTACGAGTTCTTCCTCTGCATGTGCCAACATCGAGATTTAATGTGCATTTCCCACAACACTGCTCATTCCTTTAGCAAGGGGTAACTAGGATTCCTGGAAACACAACCAAAGCATGCAGTCTGATTTAGTGCTTCCTCAGTCTGTTTATTCTTTCATGATCTGCAGGGCAACAGGTCCAAGTTTCATTTTATAGATAATGAGGTCAAAGCAAAATATCTTCCTTTATCTCCTTTAATGCTTAACATGCTTTGTCCTTCTGATCTCACCACTGTAGTATGGATTATAATTTCAAGAATGTAGAATTGTCAAAATCAGAACACCATAGGTATCAAAATAGAGCAAAAAACTCCAATCAGCATCCTACTGTTTCTTCCCACTCTCCAGCTGAATATTCTGTGAATTTTCTATAGTAGGTTTTTTTATAAAATCTGTAGTGCAACAGTTTTCTTTTCTGCTGTTTTTAATATTTCTTTTTGCTTCTGAATTAGCCACAGTGTTATACAAATAGTTGCAAAATAAAATAGGTTTCTCATATCTTCAATATTTGCTAAAAAAAAAAAAACCACGAAAGATTTCTTAAAATTCAGCAGTTACTGAAAATCAGTCTGATAGAGAAGTTCGTCTTTCTGATGAATTCTGCTCAGCACTAACTTAATTATACTGCTTGAAGTACCATTTTTCCTTCTGCTGACTATCTTCCTCAGAAATGTTTGGCAGGCAGCCTACCAAAATAACCATACACTCAACATTTCTAAAACTGGAGGTTTGCCGCGTCAACAAGGCAACAGCAGCAGATTTTGTGGTCAAATCTGGAAGTCAGTGTGTGAGTGGTCACAGCAGGTACAGCACTGGTAACTCATCATCTGCCCAAGCTACAGCAGACAGGTGTAATCAGGGGTATGATGAGTTAACACCTCCCGAGCAGTGCTCACACCTAGCTCCCAGCTCCAGACAGTGGTCACAGTGGAGACAACTGCTGTCTCCAGCAGAGGTATATCACCTCTGCATGGCAGAGGCATTAATTAGCTAGATGGCAATATAGGAAAATCAAAAAACTTCAGTTTTGTGCTTGGACAGGCGACTTTCATTCTTGCTCTTTGTATAAATCTGTAATGATGCAGCATTTAGTTATTTAATCTTATTTTTTTATTTGGAACCCATTTGGCTGGCAGGCACAGTCAAGGTTCAGTGAAGAGCAGCACCAGCTAAAACAATTTTACAGCAAAAAGCAACAGAGGGTAAAGACAGAAAAACATTACAGACACTAAAGAGAGGAAGACCACTTAATTTACAGAACTGAAGTGATAATGAATTTATGTAATGTGCTTGAGGCAGATTTCTCTTGGGTGTTTTACTTAAGCTAGTACTGTAAAAGGTTGTGTTAAATATAAACAAAATCCTTTTTTTATATATTTAATTTTCCTATTAATTTTATTTTTGCCATTTTGTAAAGCCTCCTTATTATTGTCATAACAATAAAAATTTAGCTCCTATTTTTTATACTAATTTTAGTCTATTTTACTCTCTTTTTGCCCCAAAAAATTTAGGAATGTGTAATATAGCCTTACATGGAAGAACAGCAAGAACAGCAAGAAATTCTTACAAACAAGAAAGAATACATACCCTTTTCTTTGTAAATATAGTATTAATTTGTTTATTGACAGTATCAAGGATGAAATTATAGAAGTTAATATATCTTTTAACTGCTACTTCTATTGTGACAGCAAACAAAGATAAGCAATTGCCTAAAGGCATATGAAACAATTTCTGATTCAAAAGGACTAAAATGCAGTATTTCAAATAATATGACTTAATATCATTATTCTTTCTGATGTCCCTCTGATGTATAATGAAAAAAGTACTTGCAAACTTGCAAAATTTTACGTCTGGGGTTTCAGTTGATGAAAATATGTGACAATGAAATGAATAAAATGTCGTGAAATTTCTAAGTGAAAATGGAAACACATTTTCAGCCCCCAGCAACCGAAATATATATTAAATATATTTAACACTACACAGCCACCACAGTATGAGTTAGCCTATTGAAAGCTGCTTACCTTAGGACATAAAATGTGTCTTTTACATAGTCCAAGAAAAAGATTTCATGCCAGGAAATGTTAGTTCAAAAAACTTCCATTTCCACCTCCGTCTTTACATTGTAAAAGATGTCAGTCAGATTTATTCACAAATTTTTTACAACATGTCCTAGGTGTAGTTTTGGATTGAAAGATGTTGCCTTGGGGACATTTGCTTCAGAAAACAGTATTACTGTAGTTGTCAGGCATTTCAAGTAAGTTTGTCTTGTCCCAAAGTTTAGAACCACAGCAGACTCACTTATGAAACAATGTACAAAGAACCATTTTTAAAAGAATGCTTCTCTATAGACGTGATGACACACTGTGAGTCTTATTCAAGCTTTGGCAATATGTTATTGACATCCTGGTAGACATATACAATGCCAAAAAAACCCCTAGGTGGCAAGACATACTACTGCAGATTATAGTAGTCTTTCCAGGTCACAAGAAATAAAAATTTTTAAAAGAAAGGCCAAACTACAAACTACAGTATTTAGAAAGAGTAGTTTCATTACTATTCCATCTGCTGTCAAAACTTGCAGTAAGTTAAAGTTATCCTAATTCCAGACTGAGCATTTAAAATCAGTTTCCTGAAAAGTTAAATTGGCTATAAGAAACAGCAGCTTATTCTTCAAGCTGAAGGAAAAAAAAAGAGTGATTTAAAAATGTTTATTTTACCAGATTGTTTTGTCAATAATGAAATAGCAAATCTGATTTTTTGCTTTATCATCCGTGATTTTTCTTCTTCTTTTTCTTCTCCTCCTAATAATTTTAAGAAAACAAAAAAAACCCCAAACTAAACTCAAAAACAGAGTTCTCTAAACACCTTCAAGGCTGAATCTCAGGTATGAAGGGTTGAAGGATACAAAGTAGTCTTTTGCAATATTTTCAATTATTTGCATGCTAGCTGAAATCCATACACACCACTTATTATCTTTAAATATCTATAGCATATAATTATTTTATATTAAAAACAACTCTAATAAACAACATACACTCAAAAGTGCTGTGTTCTGTATTGTAATAGAATTCTAGTTTCCAGTGTAAAGTGGCCAGAAACTTGGAATAAAAGATTTTGTCATCTAATTTTAAAATGGTGGCATTTAATATTTTAACATCATAAAAATAATATGAAAGATAAATGTCTACTGAACCACGGAATTACTTCAAATATACACAGATATAGTGTATCTCCATGAGTAAAAATAAGCATGAAATTTAAAGGAGATGAACATTTCTTTAGGTAAAAAACCAAAAATGCTAATAAAAGAAATTTAAATAAATGATTAAAATATTTAAATTATTGAAATTACTTCCATTTGCTAATTTAAATTATATTAAACTTTTAAGATTTAAATATTTTTTTAAATCTCTCCAAAAAATTTAGGAGAGTTAGTCTCCTCTGTCTGTTTGAAGAACTTTTATCCCAAGTTATCAAGACCTTCTGCCTAATATTCTGAGTGCATTTTGGATTGAGACCTAAGGCCATTTCACAGCTGTCTGGTCAGACTGTTCTTACAGACTGAACTTTACAAAGATTGAAGAAATCTTCCATCTGTCATGCAAAATCCGTCATTTACTGGGTGTGACGTATAAGTTAAATGATGCAGAGTGGCCCATGCTGCTCAGGACCGTACAGTGGGCTGTCTTTCCATAGCATTTGACTCTGAATTCCCTCTGATACCCTTAAGACAGCAAGATAATATTTTTTTTTATACGTTCAATTGGAAGTGTTTGAAATGATAACACAGGGTTTATTGCAGCCTACTGAGTGTTGCTTTTACACTGTGTGGCTTGGGCTTGCATGAAGGCCTTTAGTGATATTTGGGGATAGAAAATTCTAGGGTAGCAGTGGAGGATTATGTAGGTCAAAGGAAACCAAACTTGATGCATTCTGGTCTGTATTCCCTGCTGGAACTCATGTTCGGGATGAACTACTTCAGGACCCTACCCTGATTTTGTCTTAGAGAGAACTAGCTGGAGTGGTCTGGACAAAAGCCATGGAGAGACTGCAGCTCCAGAGCCTGGCAGCTCATGGGCTGTCTTTGTTTTTGAAGTGTGAGCACAGACCAGGCTGAGGCTGGCAGTATTGCAGGTGACAACGCTGTTGGTAGTTAAGGAAGTTCAGTCTCCCTCCTATATGTGTATTGATCAAAAGATCTGAGTGTGGAGCTAGACAAACTCACAATTTGAATCTGTGTCTGACGTTATTTGGTGACTGCAGCCAGAAGATTGACCAGTTCTTGGTATCATTACTTTAAAAAGTGCAGTCCACAGATGTTTCAAAGAAGGATTTGGAAGTATGGAGAATATTTTCAAGCCATCTATAGGAATGCAATAGGACAGGACTTACCAAAGGACTAAATAGGAACAGTTTTATATTTAAAGCTAGGAAGGTATTCCTACCTGAATATTTTTATTGGTAAAGCCTTATGACAGAGATTTGTCTTGTTCTTGAGAAGTTTTTGGTGGTGGTGGTGGCTGTGGTGGTGGTGGTGATGTAAGGAATTGAGTTTATTACCCAAATGGAACAGCATGCACTGCAATTTACCTGCACCAAAACTTTGATCAGACACTGTTGGACAAAACCACACCGCATCCTATAAAGGATATTATTGGATAATTTAAGAAATAAATATTGAATATTAAGTGTGGAAAGACTACCTGCGAAAACACAGCACTAAAATACTTAATATTTATATGCTTTCTAACCTGGCAGAGAAAGCTATGACGATCTTCCATCACTGTACAAAGTTAGGAAGATATATAAAGACATTTTAAAATGAATCACTCAAAAAGCCCCACAAAACAAAAATAACCTCCCATCAAAACCAAAAGAAAAAACAAGAAAGCACGTGAAAAGTTTAAACTAAATTTTAATGGGATAACTGAAAAAATTAATGAACTAAACTTTGTTGACATTTGTTTCTTTTTAAAAACTCCTGCCTATAGTGATCTCTCCCAGGTTTAAAATATAAGAACTGAAACACCTTATATATCCAACAGAGAATTCCAGGTGACAGTAATAACAACAACAACAGGAAAATATTTTTTTTTTCTGTTTCCAACTTCTCCATTCTGCTTTGTAACAATTTTTTTTTTTTAATTTTTTGTACCTAATACAAGATCTCTTCCCCAGGAAAGATTGGACAAGGTGATCTTCTGAAGTCCATTCCAACCTGGTCTGTTTTATGCCTCCATGATTCTAAATGGCACTGTAATGATTTTGTAGCTCACCAGTACCTGAAAGACAATTATTAATTCAGATGTATGGGCTTGCAGAAATGCTGACAGTCTGACCTTCAGCTCAGTATAAATGTTGATCAGTGAAGCATTGCTTGTCTCTCTACATTGAAAACAAACTAACCAAAGAAGCCACACACACACAAAACCTAGACAAAACAAACAAAAACCAGCAGTAAACCAGAACTGACTGATCTTCCTAAGAATTTATTTACTTCAAAAGAAAGACAGCCAATTTATATTTTCCATTTTTACAGACATGCCACAAGCTGCTGCATACCTTACAGTACCTTCTTACATACTTTGCTCAATTGTGCCAGAATCTTTTCCGTATCATGGGTAAGGGCTTCTACTTTTGGAAGTCTGTGTGTTTATAATTTCTTTCAAACATTGGCTTTTTCAGATCATTGCTTTTCTGGAATAAATGTGTTATTATTTGGGAGCTTTCTTTTCAAAGTGCTTGTGAGCTAATTACCAGACAGTCCAGTCATAGTTTTGAACATGGTTGTGCTGTAGTATTTTCAGCTATGTGTGTGCCTATATATTGCCTAGAGACCTGAAGGTTACACAACTTTTAGTGAATCTATACAGATGGACTATGAATTTAGAAAATGCTTAATCTGTGTACTCCAGATTTTGCCTTGAGATTTCTACAGAAATGTTCACTTGCAAAATAGTTATCGTATGAACACTTGTAAAACTCAATAAGATAGTCTATTTTCTAGAACTTTTGAGAGGTTCTAGGGAAAAATATAAACATTTAGTGCTGGAAGGAGGAGCAAGTGTTCTTATATGAGAAGCTAATAATTTTGTCCCCCAAATCTCTAATTATATTTTTTTTGCATTTGTGCTGGAATTAAATTGAATTCTCTGGGGGAAAAAAAGCTTTTTATGAACAAAATTAAAAAATTAAAGGATCTATATAAAAAGTATCTTTCCTAGAAACATGAATGTATGCCTATCTAAAATGCACATGAAGAACATATCCTTAAGCCTTCCTTAAGAACATGCCTCAAATTTTACAGTATTTGTTTACATCTTTAGAATTTTAAAAAAGTCTTATGTATTGATATATTTTATAATGAGTATTTGCATGATCATGATTTTAGATGTGACTGAATACATCTTGTTTCAATACTGCCACCAACTTCATGGCTAAAATATCAGTTTTTAGGCATATTGCATGTTATGGCAGCTGTCTTTTTATTGCCGTAAAAAATACAGCCCACCTAAATACTTCATCTTGGTCAATGTAATAGGATTCCATACCCAATGTTTAAAATGTGACAATAAATTTAGAGCAGATGAAGAAGCTTGTTTCCATAAAACTTCCTTGTCCAAGCCCAAAGATATTTTATCAAATGATTCTGATGTCCCATCTAAGGATTCTGAAATTTTATCAAGTAATTTGAGGTGTGTGGTATTAACGGCCTGGGTAATAAAAACCACTACCTGCCATAGGATCTTCTTTGTCTATCCATGTGAGATCCTAGTTCCATGACTACTTTCTGAAAATAAAGAATTGGTCTTCTGTACAATCGTCAGCTCTGTTAAAAATGTATTAAGAGCTAATGGTTTAAAAATATTTTGAGTAGTAATTTTTTTACAAGAAAATCTTGCTGGTTGAATGTTAAGTCTTCAGTTAGTCAAATAGTACTTAAGTACTGATTGCTAACATGTTAAAATATTTGTCCATTTTCTAATATTATATTTAGATAATATTTATTAATATATATATATATATATAATATTATATAGAATCTTAAAAAAATTAGTGAAGGGTGATGAAATTATCTTCCAGGAAACTTACCACAGTTTAAAAATAGTATGCTCTACTGGTTAATTGCAATTGGCCATCAAACTCATATAAGTATCACAAATGCATTTATTATTGAACAGCATTACATGCACTGTTGGTGTATTAACTAGATTAATTATATTTGGCAGCCACAGATAGCCTTACATCTTTAAAACACGTTATGAAGAATAATTAATCTTTGCAAAATGATGTATGAAATCTAAATGAGAGCAAAAATGTGCTCTTTGGAGGTGATTTCTTTGTGCAGGATAGATCAGGTATTGTACAATACTAAAAAACAAACTATATTGTAACTTTCTGTCATTCTTTTTGACAACATTTATGCATAACTTTTTATAAAAGCCTTAATAATTGTTTCTTATATGGTATAGGAACATATATACATATAATTCCTCATGTGTAGAAGTTATCTGTGTGCTTCTGAAATATTAGCATGGAGAAATGTAAAAAGACTGAATGAAAAGCACTGTAAATTGAGGATTCAGAATATATTCATCCATAAGCCTATGAAAAATCCTATAATTGATTGTATAAGAATATTTCAACCAGTGAAAGCATTGTGAATTGATGTTTCATTTGAACTTCAATTTCTGCCTTTTACCTTCCAATGAATTTACATTAAATTATTTGAAACATGCTTTTATGTCAAGATAAGTTGCATTTGTGGCTTCAAATAAAAATTTTAAACATCCTGGGTTCATTATAGAAAATCTACATGCCAAGATTTAACGTCACTTGGTTTACCATCAGAAATTCCGTTTGGGTCTATTACAGTGCAGCAGCTCTCAGTTTAAAAATCTTCTTCAATTAAACATAACTTTGCTTCTTGACATCTGGGAAAAATGTGGATTTTATGCTATATGTTTATGCTTCAATGACTACATGACTTATTTTAAAAAGTTATTGCTACAACAGAACAGTAATTATAAAATAAGTTTGAAAATTTCCTGTGAACTTTATTGCTTGTGAGTCTAAAGATATTTTCAGATATTTTTGAATTTTTATTGCATATAAGAAATAATATAAAACTTAGTTCAGTACTGAGCTCTCTAAAGAATAAGCATAAGGAGGTACCTACTGCTCAAATAATGGAACTAAGAGTTTCATGTCCATTTCTGTGTTGTTTTCTAAGGACTAGACTGAGGAGTAGGTGATCTTGGGTTTAGTAAATATTCCCTTCCATACAGATGTCATAGTTTCTGTGCAGATGAAATCTACAACTACCTCATTCTTGTAATAGCAGTCGCCAATTTTATGTTGTGTATGATTTCTGTGCTAATTTAATATGGCATATTCCAATGAAAAAAAAATTAAACATGGGTTTCAGTGTTACCAGCATAGTCAATCAGCCTGTTTTTTCAACAGCTGAGCTTTGCAAATTCCTATTCATTCAGTGAAGCTGCTCTATGTCCAGCCCTTTAGAGGACAATTTCAAATATTCAGCCGTAATTTAGGTGATTCTGTTATTCTCCTAGTTTTGTAAAATATTAATTTGGCCTTCGCCTTTTCTTTTGGGAAATCAAAACTTCTATTCATTTTTTCAGTAAAAAAGTATTGCACCATGGCCTTTCAAGTGATCAAACAGCCAGAAAAAAAACCTGGTTAATTTTTCAAGAAGAGTTAAGAGTTTAAATATGGATTTAAATGAGTGTTTAGAATAATTTTTGCCAAGCACTTTCTACCAGAAAATAATAGTATTCTAGTAACTTTAATTAAAAGTAAGTCTAAAAAATGTATATTCAGGGTAAAATAGCTTTAAAATGTATTAGTTTTCTTGATTAATCACTTCCTCTAATCTCTTAGATTTTGTCTACATTGTACTTGACTTTATTTATTACTAAGACATTGTTTTAATATCTGTATTTTTGAATAAATAGCAAAAGCAGAAAGCAGTGTGGTTGCTATAGCCCAAACACAGCATGACCAGTAAGGGTTTATAGTTCAAGCAGTACTACCTTGGCTTTCCATAATGCTAAAAAAATTTCTGTGTTTCTCATGGCTTATGTTGGCAAAATACAATAAAAGCAATCTTTGTCATGAGAGCTTTCCAAATTTCCCAAGTCTTAATAGCCAGTGACCAGAGGACTTCAGAGACCTAATCTTCTGACTGGACCTTTCCATGTCTGCCTTTGTACCAATCATATGCTCCTTTTTTCAGTCATCAAATGCAAGATAAAAAAAATGTAAATGTCAAATCGCTGTCTATGTTTGCAGTGATAATTTAATTCTCTACTTCCCTAGACTAGATCTGAAATTTAGTATGTAAATATAGGATATAGTGCCATGCCTTTCCATTGATCTTCAGATATGATGGGGAGCTAGGCCTAGATTCAACTGATCCTGCAAATACATCAAATATATGTCTGAATTAAAATGTACGAATCCTATCGCTTTTCGTCTTCTCATCTGACTTAAATAATTTTCAAAATGGACGAATTTCTCTGAAGAATATTTCAGTAGACTGACAAGAGACAAGTCTATGGTTGAGCTGTCTAAAGCACCTAAAGTTGTTGTCTGTCTCAGAGATACTCATTTTAGGAGTCTGTTCTTTAAAAACTTTGGGAGCATATAGGGAAAAAAAGGCATGTGTTAATATTTTGTATGCTTCTTAAAAGTGGCAGTTTCTAAGCACTACACTTCAAAAAGGATGAGGTATATTGTGAAGGAAGACTTCCATTTCTCCCAGATATGTTTGAGGAAATCAGTGAGACTTCAGAACTTCTCAGTTTTTTCACAGTCACACAGGTAGTGGTTAACACCATGGATGGCATTGGAGTATTCAGCATTTTTAGTGATATAAATGCAGTAGGACTTGGACTTCAAACGTTAGAAAAGGCTGCTGTAATCTCATGCAAATTTGTACTTCAATCTGCAAATCACAGAGGTTTGCTACTTAGATTGTCACATGCTTGCTCTTTATTGTACTCCTTTAAAAAATTAAAAAGAAACTAAGAATGGCTTTGTATACAGGGAATACTGGCCCATATTAATCTTATAAATCTCATTAAGTACTTCATAATCAGCTTATTATTCTGCTTCTTTTAAGAACGTTTTAGTCCACTTCTCTATGTAATGAATAATAATTTCCCTCTGTTTCCTACTTATTTTAGGATTGTAAACTTTTTGAAATAAAGATCTTGTATTTTCTATGTATCTTAATATCCCTAAGCATCTTTGGTTCTATGTAGCTATAAAGTACTATTCTATGATATTCTACTTATCCATAGCTACAACCCAGCTGCATATGCACAAACAATTTTTCATTCAGTAGTATATATTTGAGCAACTTCTGTATATAATTCCTGGGACAGTGAAAATCTCTTAATATTATAAAAAGTCTAGGGTTTTTTTTCCCTGTTACATGTAGCAGGGAAACAGAACTGTTACCTGAATTAGCTTTCCTTTAGATACTCAGCAATTTAAATTAGGTGTTCATTCTTAAACAGCTTTTACTTAAGAAGTTGACTCTAGCTTCAATATCTTTTCAATTTTGAGTTTTAGTTCTTGTACTCTAATTCAAGTTACAAATATATATCTTTGTCAGAATAGAAGTTGTCATTTAATGCTAGAAAGTACCAGACATAGAATGCACAATCGTAAATTCATATTTTGGCCACATCTGACAAAAAAGAAAAAAAGTACTTATGTAGAAAGGTAATAATCATGATAATTCCTATCTAAAGTATTCTGTATCAGTACATGAGCGTAAAGGTATGTGGACAACATTATATATTTGTGCATGAAAGATGACTTGCAGACCCTTGGAGTTTGTTGAACTGGTTCTAGAGAAATGTGGGAAAGGCAATTAGAAAACAAAAAAGTGCCAGCTTGCAGAAATTAGCTCTCTGGGATCTGTACATCCACTGGTAGGGGCACGGGAATTGCAGTTTGATGAATTGAAAATATCAAACATGAAAAGGAAGATGGTCCACACATGCAAAAAAGTGTGTTGGGTGAATATTTCCTGAAATCAGTACCAGGAATTTCTTAAAAATTCTCATGTTTGTGTTACATAGAAGAATCTGTAAAATATGACAAGATAAAAATAATCAATCTCTTTATTAATATTCAATGAATGAGCAGAAAGCAGAAGGTGGATAGTATTAATAAGGAAAAATATTTTAAGCATCAAGACAGGCATGATAGATAATAGGAACAAAGGTATTTAAATCTAAATTACAAATATTATCTGGAAACAAATCTCAAGCAATAATGCTCTTAAGTTAAGGGGACTGGATGTCCTTTGTTCAAAAACTGAAAGAACTGGTACAGGAAATCTCACTCTTATAGCAGGGATTGTTAATAAGATTATAAAATCAGGGACAGAATAATATTAAACATGTTACTTGTATTTTAAGATATCAGCAGCGATCTAGACAAGTAGAAAGCCTTTTTCATTTAAGAAAGAAAAAGAAAAAAGTTTTGAAGACTTGAAGGGTTACTAATCATCAAGACAAATATAAAATTGTATTAAATTGCTATGTGTTTACTAAATTAATTTGCTCTCTGTAACCTTATTTTGCAGACAAAATAGTAGGTGGACTCATAGAGGTGATCTTTGTTATAATGTTACATGGGAAATTATTATTTAAAATAGAAAACATGAGTATAAGTAAAGAAGTTTAAGGCAGATTAGGAGGTAGTAACAGAAGAAAAAAAGAAATGTAGAAGGTAATATTATTTCCTAAGTAAAATGCTACTAGAGTTCAAATATTTCACTTAGTACTTTTATTCGTGGAGTGCACAAGCGACATTTTCATACGATTCAGTGGTAGGAAACTACCACTATGGAGAAGAATCTTGCAGTAGTTCAGTAGGAGGGAAAGTAAAGCTTACATGTTTGATGTCCAGAAATTTTTTGAAACTATGAAGGAAAATAGAAAGTCTATTGATGACAATGAGCACAGGTTGACCACAACTGAAAGGCAAGTTCAGTGACTCAACACTACTTATTTTACTTTCATAATTGCTAGCTTTTTTATATGACAAAATCTCAATGTTGAAATGGTTTGATTTTGCAAGGTCTGAAGGTTTTGACATAAAATATTTTTTGATGACTAAGTTCCAAACAGGCAGAAATTATTTGCTTATAAATAAAATTGAAAGCAACAAAACCAAGACAAATCACATCAAATAAAAAAGATTTTCATTCATTAGTGTACATTACCTCTCAAATACCAAACTTCATATTCTGATTTCAGAAAGAAATTATAGTAATGGGGTTTTAATAGTAATTTTTGTTTTTTTTTCCTCAGAGAAGTTATATTGAAGGTTGTCATTTGATAGAAAGCTGAAAGATCTAGGTTATTTATTATGAAAATAATAATAAAAATTGCAAAATACATTAGGTATCTGAAGAAGTTTTAGGAATCCTCACACAGAAAATATTCATTTTCATTTCTTAAAGGCAAATAATTGAAGTATATCTATTTCCATCTGAAAAATAACAAGAAAAATTTTTGGTGAAAAAACAGCTCCACACCAAACAGAATTATTTTAATGGGTCATTAATGGTTCTAAATGGTCATCTACAACTTAGATCTTCAAGAAGCTTTTTTGAGATTATTAAATTATTATTATATTATTAAAATGGTTATTCAAATGTGTAAACCATATTATAAATCATACATTGAAATTAGTTGATTGAACTTTTTATTTGACATCAGAAAAGCATACTTGATAGAAATATAAGATATATTAGGAGACATGACATCTCAGAAAAAAATGAAGCATTGTCCTGTGTTTTACATTCCACTGCTTTTCTTTCCCCATCCCAGAAAAGAAACTACCTAGATAGGAAAGTGTCAAAAAAAAGTACATCTAAGTAAGATTCAACAAGAGCTGCCAAGTAAAATCCTTTCTCTCCATTTCTTGTTGTAAATCATAACTGAATAGTTCGGTTCAGTAATCATTCCTTTTACAAAATATTCTTATGTTCAGAATCAAATATGCTACTTGGTAATGTAGAAAGAAGCCATCTTCACTAAGCTAATGTGCAACTGAGTAGTGAATGCAATGCAAACATTACCAGATAGGGTAAATAAAGTCAACAAAAAGTATTAGCAAACAAAATTTCATCCTGCCTTGTAATTTAAAATTTCATCTTACCTTGTCATTTGAGATTCAAGTACTCTGAACTGCAGTTGACCAAAATAAGCACAATAATTTCCATATTGGAGAGCAGGTCATGACTATTTGCTGGAAGTGTATTTAATCTGACCTCATTTTGCTAACATTATATAAATAAGAAACTATCATTTTTCTTTGTTTCCATTTTACAATTATGAAAACATACAATTTGTTTTCTTGAATAACTGCTTTCAAACTGTTTTTGGGAATTTTGGTAATATCTGATATTTTCACTGAGGTAAAATTTTAGAATTTGTGGTTACTGGAAGTCACTCCCTATATCACAGCAGACATACTTCCAAACTGAGAGTGTTACCAGGCCCATATTCCATAGCAGTAGTGTGACTCCTTACACAGAGCTCAACTTCTGCTTCTGGCCAAAAAAATAATATCTAGGACATAGGAGGCAAAATAACTTGATAAACATGAGTCTAAGCTGTCACTCATTTTAATATGTTAAGCCTAATCTGTTAGTTACATATGTTAATATATATTCTGTTAGCAAAACAGAGAAAAAGAACCTGGTTTTTTTTCCTTTTTTTAAGGCAAATAAAATTCATTGGTCAATCAGTGGGTAGGAAAAACGGTACAATGGGAAAAGAGAGAACAATAATCTGTACCTCTTATTTACATTTCTTTTGCATAAATGTCGTTTATATTTCTTGAATGATCTTTAAGGCATCTGGACCCTGTTTTATTCAATAGTAAGAGATGAGTCTTTGAGCAAAACCAGTGGTGCTTAATCCAGGAAGTATGTTGCTATGAATGACATGTATTTTATTTTAGGAATCACCAATCAGTGGTATTTAGGATAGCAAAATTATTTCTCTTCAAATGAGATCAAAGATAGTTTAATCTCCCTGAGATGCCCTGGCATTCTTTTCCACACCACTCCTTCAATGCCAGTTTAAATCTATGGAGCCTTAAGGATCTTTTTATATCAGTTATAAGACATAAATGGCACAACAAAAGTATAACAATAGCTGATGCTTACCAAATGAGATGAGGAAAAATAACTATTTTTTATACACCTAAGAAGATTTTACATTTTAAAATGAGATTATCTGAAAAAAATCTGAAAAAAATCTGAAAAAAATCTCTTGCTCTAATTGAAAAGAGCGAGACACAGAACAAGCTAAGGATTTAATAGAAGACACATTAAATATTCATTTTTCAAAGTTTTTGACCTGAAGATTCTTTGGATTTAAAAAAGGGCTGGGGCTTGGATGGAGAATGTTCTGCTCAAATTACATTTATAGTTCAGCACATCGTTTTCAGTACAAAAATATACTTGATAACTAAGCTCTTTTTGTTCTTAAGGGATAGCTGCAAGCTCTTAGCAACAATACCTAATTCATGATTGTTGTTCAAAAGTGAACTGCATGTTTTTTGAAGATTTCTCTTTTAGTAGTCATTTCAATGAGATAATTATGACTCTAAGCCATCAAGCCCTCGGGGCAAGTTATGTGGTATGGGTTATTTCTCCACTGCATAGTGCTCATTTAGACCTCTCTGGGTACAGGAAACAAATTTTCTGTCATTTTTTCAGTTCAAAGTGTCTGAAATCATGTGAGGCTCTGTCAGATCCCACTGGGGTGATGTTTCTATAGCATGACACAAAATGCATGTGGCTTGTCTCATGATTCGTCAGGGAAATATCTGAGGGTGGAAAGTCTGTAAGGATGTAACAAGATTGTATAGGAAGAATAGAGACAAACTGCTGTTACCTGAACTTCTTGTAGCAAGTGATTATATGCTGAATCCTAGAATCTGTCTTTCTTTCTGAACATCTAGTTTTCTTACTCCAGAAGGGGATCCAAGACAGAGTTAATTTCCTTGCAGGGCAGATGGCAGAGGAAGAGCACAGGACAAGCCTTTCTTGTCTTGACACACACTCATATAACGTTTGTTTGTGAACTAAGAAGTGTAAATACATTAAAGATCCCACTGGGTTTATCTGCTCACTCTGATGAGGATTCTGATGAGATGAATTTGTGCCTTTACTTTCTATGCTATTATTACTGAAGACAACTGGTGGGGATCTAAAACTTTGTATGACAAAAGACCTATAATTTGCATGATTTCCTTCACATGTGCAGTGGGATACATTTCTTATAATTTCATTAACCACACTGATATTTTAATCTATGTAGTCTTCATGGAAAGTTTGTGAATAATGATGGCAACCTAACACTTAAAATATAGAAATTAATCCCAAATAAGGAGATTTTTCACATCCATGTGTTATATTTCTATAATATTGCAGATGAATAGTAGAATTTAGGTGACTATTAATTTTTTTCAATTCTTTCCATCTGTTTTAAAGAATCCCTTTATATTTTTATTTTTTTTTCCTTAAAAATGCATTCAAAAATACTATCTTTTTTTTTTTATTTTTTTTTAATTTTTTTTTTTTTTTTTTTTTTTTTTTTTTTTTTTTTTTTTTTAAATAGGAATTTTTATTTCAGCCTTCTTTCCAAAGCCTGAAATTACCTTCTGCACTGGTCAGCTGGTCATTTATGTTAGCAATGTATTTCTTACATGCGTGGAGTTGATATCCAGACACTCTCCTTTTTAGTGATAGCATATTTCAGGCTCCACAACCATTCATTACTTGGAGGGCATTTTGAAACTTTTTATGGAATTTAAAAGTTTGATAAGTTTTCATTTATTGATACTTCTCCAGAATCTACTGGTTTAAGTCATCTTACATAGTCTTAAAAAATCTGCCATTTGCCATTATTACTATTTAATAATGACCCTGATTCAATTTCTGTGAACTCATATTAGGACACTTCTTCTCAGCATTGCTTTAAGAATTATCTTTACCTTCCTAGATACGTGTATTGCTCTGTGTACTACTTATTTTTTAAGAAAAATATTTGATCCAATTACTTTTTTTCCCTCATTTTCCATCATAAAAATTGAAAGATGCAGTAAATTAAATTGATCTCTTTGGAAAATTTGCACTCAATATAAGCATAAAAATATTAGTCCTATATGCCTCGGGTGCAGTTTTCTTCTTAGGGTGTCTATGTCTCTATTATATATTTTCATTGTTTTTGTTGAGTTTATATTAAAAATCTAACGCTTCTTATCTCTCTTAGTACTGTCATCATTTAGAAAGGTATGCAGAGATAGGACAGGTTTTAAAATAAAGAAGAGTTGATTCAGAATAGGTTTAGGAAAGAAAATTTTTATGGTTTTCCCAGAGAGCTGGTAGATGACCCATCCCTGGAACCATTCAAGGTCAGGCAGGACAGGACTCTAAAAAACCTGTTCTAGTTGCAGATGTCCCTGTCATTGAAGGAGGTTTGGACTAAATGACCATTAAAAGTGCCTTCCAACCCAAACCATTCTAGGCAGGATAATGTCCAAAAACATCACAAAGTGAACTCTTCCTCTGGTGTCTGCTAATGCATTTGCATCTGTGAGAGAGGCAAATAAAATATTCTAGGGGATTTCAGTTCAACAGACATAGACCTTAGTCAATTTTTAAGTGAATTTTCTGGTATGGCTAGTAATTGAAAAGCTGAGTGCTGTGGGAGGAAGACTACATGGAAATTGAGAAGCAAATAATCTTCTTCTTGGTTCTCCATCAAAAAAAAAAACAGAATGGAAAGGTGTCTGCAATTTTGCAGTGTTAATAGACTGATTAAAAATAAGGTTTATAGGACATTCTTTCATCCTCCCTCTTTAGATATTTCATTGGGCAGCAAGAACTGAAAGATTCCCAAGACTATTAAGAGAGAGAAAGAGGATAGATCCTCACTCTGTAGTCCAATGTAAACTATTATTAGAAATGAGACGTGCTTCCAGATAATCTGATTCCTGCTACAAACATACTTTGTCCCAATTAATTTAATATTCAAGAAAATTTTGTATAAGAACTGGAATCTAGGGATCCTCCACATCAGGAAAGATTCATAATCACTTGTACACTTCTGTTTGTGTCTATGCCATCCTCCCTCCAACTTCTTCATGCGTAGTCAAGATTCTGCTAGAACAGGGAAGAGCAACAGCACTGTCATATAGCATAAATTCTAGTGGTCAGAGCACTCTTCTGGTAAGCAAGGAATCAAATTAAAATCTGTTTCCTACTTTTTTTTTGTTTGTTTTTTGTTGTTTGTTGTGTTGTTGTTGTTATTGGTTTTGCTTTGTTTTATTTTGTTTTTCAAATGCAGAGTGGTTGACAAGTTATTATGGGCTTGAACAGGAAGAATTTCACAAGGCAACCTATTTTTCTGGGTAAAGTCTCTAGCTTTGATTTATCCCTGCTCAGGAAAGCCCATATATTGTGCATTCCAGGTCGCTGGTGAGTTCTTTAACTGGTTTGTAATACTGCATAGTAACTTTGTATACACCCACACTCCTTCTGCAACTCTACTTCTGAATGAAATTAGCTGAGTCAAGGGGTGTTATGCTTTGTGGTGAACTTAACACTAAAGAAAAACAGAGAAATTGTAACACATATGCAGAGTAGACTCATTCACAGATTTCAAATGTGGTAAGTGACAGGTCAGTGCTGAGAAGCTATTTCTCAAGATAGTACAAGTCATTATGTAAGTCTAGTGTTGAAAATGTCAGTGCCTGTGAGTGATCGGGCAAGTATGCAGTGAGATAAGTGCAATATGAAATAGTAATGATGGTGCAGACCAGAGCAGCATTTGCTACAGTTAGTATTTCATAATAAGTTTATCTAGCTTAGAGAAAGCAATAGACAACAGGAATAGATATTAAACAGATTTTTTTAATATTCAGATTAATCATGCAATGTTGCAGCTTTTAGAGTTTTGTTTATATTCTCTTCAGATATCTCTGGTATAAATTCCCAAACTAGGTGGGAGGTGTGGTATAGGGGTGCTTTTTATATAAAGCATGAACATAACCTAACAACTTGCTTGGTCCCTTAAAAGCCACACTAAATATTTATCTTTACTGAATGATTATGTATTTTATTTTGTAGCATCTAGTGAAAAATGCTAATTTTCATTATATCTAACTCTCAGAGTATGCTTATGTTCTTATGATAAAAAAAAAAACTCACCTTCTGTATAGAGTTGTAGAACATAAATTATGCTAGAGCCCCTTTAAATGTTGCAATCTGTTGTACTTTTGCACTGTAAGTCTTCAAATAGTATTTCATATTACTTATATTACTACTATTACAAATACACTATTACAAATATTATATTACTAACATTACGAAGATTCAGCAACATAAAATGTGTGTGGCAGTATAGGCTCTGTTTTTATAACTGAATTGAAATAAATGTCATTTCACTGTCAATACACTGTGACATTCAAGTACTTCAATATTTTATTCTTTCTTTAGTGTGGCACCAACTCTACTAGGGCTAATTTGGGGTATTGTAGTATAAGATTGTGACAAGTGACAGAACTGATCTTGAGGAAATAGGATCTATACAAATGTGACGTGCAATACCTTATCATGTTACTCCCGAGTTCACCCACACCCTAATCAAATAAAAAGCCTTATCACACGTTTTAATGTCATTGAAGTTGCAGCTGGCTTCCACACTGCAGGATTTCCTGTCCAAAAGGGCAAGGGGATGTTAGAAGTTTAAGAAGCCTTAGTACAGAGTAAACCATTTAGAGGAACGGCAAGCAAACAATATATGACCTGGGTATGCTGAAGTATAAAAGTCCAGAAATCTTTTACATCTCAGCACAGATCAGCATGGTGAACTCCGCTTCCTGCGCGTCTCTTTTCCTGCAGATTTTTGCACTTCTGTGCAAAATTTTCAGCTCTTTCTGCCACCCTGGAGGCACGGGCCGTCCTAAGGAAGGCTCGTCCGCTGGTGCCCCGTCCTTGCCCTCCATCCCGGGCGGGCGGGAGCGGCAGGGCAGTTTGCGCGGTGCCGGGAGAACCCACCTAGAGGGCCCCCTTGACGCCAGCGCAGCCTCTGCCAGGCAGAGCCCTCTCCGCAGCCGAGCCCAGTCTGCTGCAGGACCGGTGCCACGCAGCCCGACACTGTCCGGGGCTGCTGCGGTGCTGCTGCTGCTGCTGCTGGACAAGGAGACCAGCAGCCCGAGGGCAGGCTGGAAATTCTGGTCCGGGAAAGGGAAGTGTGAGCCTGTTGACGCTGCATTGCTTCAAAATAGATGCCGTCTCTGTAGCCTGGGCTTAAGAATCTTCCCGAGGATGCTTGCCAGAGCGTAAGGAGTGATAACTACTGTCTGGGAGCTGAATTGGGAAAAAAGGACAGCAGTGAAAGAATGCTTAGGTAACACGGGACTTATAGCTTTGCTTTCGTTTTGCAACGTACAAATTGATGCACGTGGGTTTATATACAGTATAATATCAAAACAGAACTAGACTCTGCAGTGAGAGTCAATAGCTTAGTCATTTCACTTAAAGGGAGCAGACAGCCTTATTACGGGGTTAAACAGCAAAAATGAATTTGATCATGACATGATCAAATCCCTTGATGGTATCTAACTGTAGTCCTGTCCTATGGAGTGGAAAAAGCATACTTCCTTCTTTCTTTCTTAGCTGAAGAAACAAAGTCACAGTACCAAATTCAGAAAGAAGTTTGGGGTTGTTGTACAAGGCTATTAAACATCCTCCTGTTCCCCAGGCTCGTAAGAAAGGAAAACTGCATTAAATTGACCATTGATGAATATGTGTCTAAGAAAGAAGAAAAAGCAGTATTCATTTCTGAACATGGCAAAGCAATCTGAAGTTACACATCTCTCCCTAAACACTGATTTGGCACTGGTGGCAAGAAACTATCTTTTAACTAACCTTTTCCAACTGTCCAAAATGCTGCATATGAAGATGCTTTAATTCACAGTCAAAGCACTTGGATTTTTATCAAGGCAAACTATTGGCATTGTCAGAACAGTTTCTCTATACTGATTAGTTTAATGTTTTTTTTAAAATAGCAAGTGATGCATAAATGGATGGACGTGTACCTAGAAAACCCTATGAGAAGTCTTTCACTGGATCCTGGGAATTTTTATTTTTGTGGATTACAGTAATTCTTGCAATAATCCCTGCTGTTGACTGCTCATGCAGTTGTTCTGGCATGCATCTATGAATACCATAACAGATAAATCAGTCTGACAAGGAAAAAAACTAATGTTGGAAGACCTGTGAACATGATGCATGTGAATAATTTCCCCTTTAGGAGGCATTCGTGGATATGGTGAGTAATCAATACACATTATACACTGTTAAACTCAAAATGCTTGTTTGCAAAATACTGTGACAATGACTAGATGCTATATTTTTACCTAAATAAATGTCAAGTGAGGACTAACAAAACTGTGAGAAAAATGAAAATCAGACAGAGATAGTAGTGATGAAGTAATATGAGTTTAGCACTTCATATTTGCAAAATAGGCAAGTCATAGAAATGGTATTGTTATGGTCATGTTTTCTTACATAAGTATTTCGAGCAAGGTGATGTATTTTCTTCCTGTATCAAAGGAACAGTTCTTCACATTTCTTTCTTAGCCTGATTTGAAGAAAATAACGAAGGCATATTTTCCCCTATGTTTTGTTTGTCCTAGAACTTATTTATTTATATACTTTCAAGTGACCTGAAAAGATGCTCATTCATATGGCAATTCAGTAGTCATTTATTAAAGATATGCGTAAATGCTGTAAAATATTTTTGTATGGGAGGTTCTCAAATTGGTCATTTGAAAGACAATCACATAGCACTAAAATTCCTTTATCGCTAAAACATCTGTTTCCTCTTTGAATCACAGGCATCTATAGTTCTTCCTGACTGAAAAAAATCTTTCTACTTGCCTCGCAATACAGTGCAGTCAACTTGCTTATAAATTCTACCAGTGGTTGTTGCGTCATGTCTTCCTCCTGATGCTGGAATTAGTGTCTTGGTTGGCGCTTAATGAAGATTATTAGCTGAGGCAGAAATACTTCCCCGCACAACTTCTGCCCTTCGGGCAGACACGGGGTGTTTCAGAACGCTGGAGGGAGCGCGCCTGGGAGCAGCCGGGGCAGGGCGGCGCGGGGGCCGGAGCGGGGCAGCGCTGGCGGGGCGGGCGGGGCGCGGGACCGCCGGGAACGCGCCGGGGACGCGCCGGGAACGCGCCGGGGACGCGCCGGGGACGCGCCGGGGACGCGCCGGGGCCGCGCGCCGCCAATGGCAGAGCCCGCGCGTCACCGCGGGGGGCGGCGCCGCGCGGACAATTAGCGGGCGCGCGCTGCTGCCGGCGCCCCTGCTTGTGTTCTTAATTACAGCTGATGCCGCCTTGCCCTGAGACCGTTCCAGTCTCTGCAAAGCCTTTTGAGGGCCGGCTTCAAACCATATCCCACCCCCCGAAAGTTAACAGCGAGATCTCGGATGTGTTTCATCTTTTTTTTTTTTTTTTTTTTTTTTTTTTTTTTTTTTAGCATAGTGTGCTGGAAAGGACACTGCAGGTGTGCCCGCACCTGACAGGGAAACCGCTTCCATTGTCTTCTAAGAATATGGTTTACTTTTGTGTTTATTAACTTAGAGAACTGTTTTGAGCACTCCTTAACCCACAGGTTAATCTCCTAAGCATTTTTCAAACATGAACAGTGAAGTTTGCTGAAAGACGTTTTGAACAAACTGTCTGATTTTATTTATCGTCTCTAAAACCTGGTACCTGTCTTCCCTCTCTGCTCCTTGCTAGCCTTTGCCCCATTGTCTGGGGAAGCCCAGCAGAAGTGTTTGATGGGAAGACATAGGAAGATAATGATATGTTCTATATTTGCTATTTTAACTGAATGCAAACCATACCATGGTTTTTGCCTGCATTTGTGCTTACCTAATCACAAGCCTTAATTTAGAATGCAAATGCTTTTAGAATGCTGTTATTAATCCCAGCTCTTGGAGAATAGGCAAGTTTGCTTATTCATGCTACAGTAGGTCTGTAAGGGGAATTTTTGGGTGTCAGGATGTTAAGTTGCTTTTTGTTTCATCCTAAACCTTCAAAAATCCATACAATGGTGTGCTGTCCTTTTCTGTTGGGAATAGAAATTGTCATGAAGTGTTGTCTCTATATATATAGTCTCTCATTCTACTTTCAGATGTCCTTTAAAGGATGACAGTGAAGATAAAAGAAAGAATATCTTTCATGGGGCACAAATAGTTTTATGTTTATTAATATAAATACTGGTTGATCATCTTTAATAATGTTTCTTCCACGCTGATGCAACACATCAAAGGTGTCCTGTGGCCTGTGTCATATGCTTCATGATATTTGTAACCTCTATGAGCATGCAGAACCCAATCTTTTAGAACTAGATCATTGAAATTAAAGGTATTTTCTATACATTAGAGATATGCATTACGCCTTCATGTGCTGGTTACTGCTTGTCTTGTATGGAATATGAGAAGAAAGAGTTGTGGGGAATAAAGATGTATTTCTGAAATGCAGTTTATTGTTTTGAATATCCAGGATTTAATGTTGTGTAACAAGTTAAGGGAGTGGATATGTCTTTTGTGTTAGGCCCTCTATTTGGATTTAGGGAAAGAACAGGCAAAAAAAGTAATGGCCTATAGAGCAAGGTTTGATTTGGAATCCATAACCTTTAGTAAATATAGAGAAAATTCCAGTATCCGAACTCTCCTCATAATGTTAGCAATAGGTAGGAATCGACTACCTGCAAAAAGCAGCTATAAAATTTATATGTTCCTAGGCAGTATGACTGGGACCACAACTATATCAGACAGATAAATGTAGCTATAATGTGAATAGACTCTAAACAGCTTACAAAATTGAGAATGGAGTAAGCAAAAGCAGTATTTTAGCTGAAACTGTTTCAGAGTTTGGATCACAGAGAAGAAAATTGAAAATATATTATGGAGGTGCAGTGGTTGGAGCAAGTGATGTCCTGGGTGAGGATAAAGTTAGGCCTGGAAATACTGACATGTGTGGTGATAATTGGAGGAGTAGAATTTTATAGCGACTTACCACATTGCACAATATACAGCATAAATTATGTATCAACAATATGCAGCCAACTGCCATTCACGTTGAAAATTAGTTTAGAAATATTTACTGCTGAGTTATGTAACCTAGCCTTCCTTTCCATTGCATTCTATCTGCATTTGTGATGACAAACCAAATAAGGATGGTATTCAATTTTAGCTTGCTTAATTGCATAAACAATTACTGTGTGTGCCTTTTAGCTTTACCATAAGGATAATAGAAGTGAAAAAAGAATGTCTCCCTTTAAACTTGAAAAGATTTGAAATTAAACCACAGGTTAATTCCTTAACTTCAAAATCAAAAAAAT
Organism: Oenanthe melanoleuca; assembly: GCF_029582105.1. Lineage (NCBI taxonomy): Eukaryota > Metazoa > Chordata > Aves > Passeriformes > Muscicapidae > Oenanthe > Oenanthe melanoleuca. The sequence goes on from NC_079362.1 coordinate 57,969,676, forward strand.
GTAACCTGTGACTGTTCATCCTTTTCTATCAAATTCCAGCCTTTTAAGACTGAATGAAATTTAGTTTGCTTATCAAGGTAGTGAATAAAAGAAAAACAAATCCTCTCTTGTTTCCTTTTTAATTTTCCCATATTTACTTGACTATTATTGCTCTATACTTAAATGAAAAACAGTGCATTTGCATGATTATAGATGTTACCCTTTGCCTCTTATTAATTTAATTATTAACTATTTTTTCAAAAACTTCCTAGTATCATCATTTATCACCATTAACATGATTTATTATTAGTGCTGTCTAACAGAGAAGGTCATGGATGACTGCAGGTTGGCCAGTTTGATGACCATCCACAAGAAGAGCTGGAAGGAGGGTCTGGGGAGCTACAGGCCTGTCAGCCTTGGTGCTGAGGATGGTCATGGACCAGATGATCTGCGGTGCCATTATGTGGTGCTTGCAGGACAAACATAGGATCAGGCCCAGCCAGCATAGATGTGGAAGGGCAGGTTCTGCTTGATCGACCTGATCACCTTATATGACCAGGTGCACGAGGGAAAGGCTGTGGATGTAGCCTACCTGTGCTACAGGAAAGCCTTTCCCAGCACAGCACTGCTTCCCACAGCATTCTCTGGGAAAAGCTAGCAGCCCGAAGAGTGGACAGGAGCGCTCTTTGCTGGGTTAAAAACCAGGATGGCTGGGCCCAGAAAGCGGCTGTGAATGGAGTTACATCCAGCTGGTGACAGTCATGAGTGACATTGTCCTGAGCTCAGGGTTGGACTAGCCCTGTTCAGTTTCTTTACTGATGATCTGAATGAGAGTGTTGGGCACAGCCTCAGTCAGTTCACAGGTGACACCAGGCTGTGTGGGTTATTGATCTGCTGTTGGGCAGGAAGGCTCTGCAGAGGGATCTGCACAGGCTGGATCATGGCTGAGGCCAGTGGTGTGAGGTTCAACAAGGCCCAGTGCTGGGTCCTGCCCTTGGGTCACAACAACCCCAGGCAGTGCCACAGGCTGGGACAGAGCGGCTGGAAAGGACCTGGGGGTGCTGGTGCCAGCAGCTGAACATGAGCCAGGGTGTACTCAGGGGGCCAAGAAGGCCAATGGCATCCTGGCCTGGATCAGCAATGGTGTGGGCAGCAGGAGCAGGGCAGGGATTGTCCCCCTGTCCTGGGCACTGCTGAGGCCACACCTCGAGTGCTGTGTCCAGCTCTGGGCCCTGAGTGCAAGAAAGGCACTGAGGGGCTGGAGTGAGTGCAGAGAAGGGCAATGGAGCTGGGGCAGGGTCTGGAGCACCAGGGCTGTGAGGAGCAGCTGAGGGGGCTGGGGGTGTTTATCCTGCAGAAAAAGGAGGCTCAGGGTGACCTTATCACTCTCTACAGCTGCCTGAAAGGGGATTGTGGCCAGGTGGGGGTTGGTCTCTTCTCCCAGGAAACATGTAGCAGGATGAGGGGACATGGCCTTATCAGGAAGAATATATTCACTGAACCCTGCTGTTAAGCTTTAGACTGGGCTGCCCAGGGAGACAGTGAAGTCACTATCCCTGAGGTGTTCAAGAAATAATGGGACATGACACTTAGTTCTATGGTCTAGTTGAAGATCATCAGTTTAAATTTTGAGTTCATGATCTTCAAGGTCTTTTCCAAGTCAAATGATTCTGTGATTAGTAAACCCCTGAAATAATGCAATTGTTAATAAACTTCAATCTTCTGGTTTTGCCAGTATTCTAAAATAATGGTGCCAATTTTTTTATTTTTGCCCCTTATCAGCCAGCCAAAATTGGTTTGACTTTCCATTATTATGCAAGTTATTCCAGTTTGTACAAGTAGAATGTCTAACTGTAAAGAAAACGGATGGGAAATGAAGATATTATGCTAATTCCTGAAATCAACTTTTCGTTATGTTCTTAGGATGTGATGAGTCACCTCAGATCATGAAGTTATCATGGGGAACTGAATCTGACCAGTGCTATGCCCTTCTAATGGCATAACTCTTCACTTCGAACCAAAATATTTCATGCAGTATTTATTCATCCGCTTTTTCTGGAAGAATTTTATTATTTATATTTTATAGTGGGGTAAGGAAAAAGGCTTCTTTCCTAACTGTATTTCACTACAGTATTTAATTAGCTTTCATATAGTTTATACTTAGCATAAAAACGCTAGAGGAACATCTCAGTTTATCCTTTTGAAATCTGGATTTGAATCTGAATTTGAAAAAAAAAAAATTGGTGTCTTAAACTAAGAAGCAATCTTTTTAAGAGTGAAGAATTTTGGTCTCTGAACAATAGATTTTGACAGTACTGCTAAATATGAAAGGTCACCTAAATCTGTTTTCTTATGCTCAAAGACAGGTGTAACTTTTCTCTGGGCATAGTTGAAATCTGTTTCTCAAGTTAGAATGAACGCAGTGAGATGTAGTAGGATTGATACAAAGAGTTTAGTTTTGAGGTATTTAAGCCTTTTCCTTTGTGTAACACCTTATCTGCCCAGTAGCATCTAACCAGCATTTAGCATGCTGAATATCAGATAAGAGTTGAAATATTTTCTGTGGTTTGGAAGCAGGGCAAGTGTTCAATTGGGTTTTTTTAGCAGTTATTTGACTTACTGTAATGTTGGCATGTGAAAATTTGGAAGTGCTCCAGGTACCATACTCAGCTAAACCTGCCAGCACCCTTGATGGTTGGGTTAGATATATATCTATAGATGTGTATGTAAATTGCACCCCTTACCACAGAAGTATTCTATAGTTTTCCTTACATAAGTTATGCCACTTATGAAGGAAAAATTTCTGCTCAGGTAAGACAATTTAACTATACAATTAATATAAACTCTAATGTCTCATTTTGGATATCCTAGATAGATTAGTATGCTGTTGGGATCCTAATCTGTTTTTCCAGAATAATGAGATCACATAACCTGCATTTTCAGATTACAATTATATTAATATTACCACAACTGACTCAAACTAAACTTTTTAATATTTGAAATATGGATCTTGCCAAGCCCTATCTTCTGGTTTTCTGTCCTCAGCGTATAATCTGCAATGAAGCTGTTACTGAATTGCTCAATGCTTTTGATGTACTATTGGTCTTGTCAATTTGGTTTGAAAACACTTTGACACTCTATGTCTCATTATAAATAGGAAACATATGTTAACCCATCATTTTCAGGATATATTGAGGTAGCTTTTTGAAGAATCCTATAAACTTGCAGAAAGTCTTAACTGTAACTTAATATAATCCCAGTTTATATCTTCTTGGAAAATCAAGTCACAGTAGACTAAATAAACTTTCTTCTCCTTATAAAACACCTGTTGCATGTTCATGCAATTCTTCTACAGTCTTTTCACTCAACTGCTTACAAAGAGTTTCCTTTGCTTTGGGAAGAGTTAATCCATACTGCAGTTTCACTCAGCAGAAACTACCCTGCAACACTACCTACTAGGTCTAATTTAATAAAACTTCAACTCATTAAATTATTGTTACATTAAGTAAAACTAATTACATATTATTTATTTATGCTGTTTCATTTCTAAAGTATTTTATAAGTAGGTTAGTGGGTGCTTATACTGGTTCTAAACATTGAGACCTGATTTTAGTGGGTGTGGTCTTTATTCACAGAGGAGTTCGTTCGAGGAATTTCACTTCACTGGAAGCAGAAATTGTAGTGTTAAATAACATGGTAAATTAGCAGGTTTACTTGAAATCCATGCATTTGGCATTCATAGACAGCCAAAGAATTGTCCAGGTCTGTAAGTGAAGATTGACTATTTTGTTTGATATTTTCAACACAGTATTTGCAGGCAGGGAGGAGAGCAGAGACAGGGAGAGAGAAAAATATGTTGAAAAATATATTGAAAGCTGACTAAAAATTAAGAAGGTTGGTCAACAATTATAATTTACAGTTTATTGTACTTTCATCTCATTAAAATAGAATTAGTTAGGTTTCAGGGACACACTATACTAAACGGCAATATTTGTTCTAATATTAATTCATTATTCTCTGCTGAAACCTGTACATGATGCTAGATATTTTTTTGTGACTCGCTTAACTCTTTGATCATAGCAGAATGATTTAAGATAATTGTTATTTTAACCATTACAAAATACAAGAATATTTCCAGTAAAAGCTCCTTGTCAGTAGATGTTAATAAACAGAATAATTTTTCCTCTGTGACTCACTACATGAAATTAGCAAAAATGGAGGGCATGAAATAAAAAGCTTCAAAAGAATGGATAAAATCTAAAAAAGTACCTGAAAAACGAATGAATAATTTTTCTTAAGAAATTATTTTTAAGTGTCTGATCCATTTATACTCTGATGAATGTAAAAGTATTAAGAGAAAGAAAGCACATTTATTTATTTAATTTTACAACTAGCTAAATTGATATTCCTAGATTACCTTGAGAATTTGTTACTCCTTTTAAAAATCTGTAGTGAAAAGTGGTATGAAAATTTGTATTTTGCCTTTTTTAGGCAGTAACTCTTCTGCTGTTGTGAACCAAATAAAACAATTCCCTGAATATTTAAGATATTCAACCTCTGGAAAGCTATAGGGAAATTGAGGATAACCAAGTCTCAAATTCAGTTATGTGAAGGAATTTGTTTATTTTAGTTCTGTTTGATTTAGTTAATCTCTCAAAAAGATGATCTCTAGTCTACTTATGTCACAAATTTTAATTTTACTGAATGATTTTACTGAGTATCATTACAAAAAGTGTGGAAGATTTAATTTTTTTTTCTGAAGTGGCATGGCATCATATTTTAAATTGTCTGCAGCAATCAGTTTAGATTGCATTATTTCATATTGTCTCCTTTTAATTGGTTTACTTTGGTATGACAGATGATGGCTTATTCCCTTCATGAAAACAGATAATTCTTAAAGAGCTGAAAAGAGATGACTTTAATTCTTCCCATCTGCAATGAAATCTAACTCCTTATGTAATGAGTTTTGTGTAACACTGACCAAATTCTTAGCTTTAGCCACTACCAAATGTTTGATATGACAGGTGGATGAATTTTTTATCTCAGTAGCTGAGATTTGAATCATATGTATTATCACATAGATGTAAGTCTTACAGAACATTAATGTGTCCTTTGTGAACTGTTTGGCTTGGCAAAACAGTTATTTGGTGAAATTCTAAGGTCAGCTCTATGCATGCTTGAATAAAATCATGATCTTTAGAACAATTTAAGAAAAAAAAATTAATTCCATGTTGTGTCATAACACTTTATATTCCATTCCTTTCATGTGTCTTATTCACATTCTTAATGGATTTATTTTTTTTATGAATTTATTTGAACAGATTTTAAAGTTCAAGTTCTAAAACCATCCTTTTTTTAAGAGCAATTTATTTTCTGTTAATGTCAGTATACCCTCTGTTACTCCCAAACATGGAAAAGTTTTCAGTTTAACTTCCTTTAAACTAGAAAATAAAGTACAGCTGTTTTTTTATTTACTTTGGAGATTCAGAACTGGACAAGCCCTTCATGGTGATATAGCCTTTCTGGTAATAGTAGAAGCATAAGCTTAGAGGCTTATAGACCCCCATGATATATACATATGGATACTAGGGAAAAAATGTTTTACAAGTTTGTTTTGTTTGCCTTTGTATCTGTGACAGCCTACCCCTCTACAGTATACAACTGTATTCTCTATAGGCAGATTTTGCCTTCAGGGAACAAGGAATGACCTCAGGGAAGTGAGCCAATTTTAGTTATCAAATCCTTTAGTTATTGATTGCAGTGTTATTTTCATGTAGTGTACAAATAAATAGTTGAGATATATTAAAAATAGGAGGCTGACTGTGTATTATTGATATTGTAACAGTTTGGTGGATCTGGACTTCAGTTGCTATTTTTTATTTTTACTGAGTAGTGACCAGTAAAAAATTATCTTGATACAGAAAATTGTCGATTCACAGAATGGCTTGGATTGGAAGGACCTTAAGGATTCATCTAGCTCCAAACTTCATGCTATGGGCAGGTACTTTACCCAGGTTACTCAGAGTTTATCCCAGTTTTGTCTTGAGCTTCTCTTGGGCTGGGGAATCCACAGTCTCTGGGCAACTTGTTCCAGTGCCTCACCACTCTCACAGTAAGAAATTTCTTCCTAATACCTAACCTAAACCTCTTCCTTTTCAGTTTAAAGCCATTCCTCCTTGTCTATGTCCTTGTAAAAAGTCACTCTTTGGCTTTCTTGTAGGTCCCCTTCAGGTCCTGGAAGGTGCTATAAGATCTCCCCAGGGCCTTCTTTTCTCCAGGGTGGACAGCCCCAACCCTCCCAGCCTTTCATCATGGAAGGGGTGTTCTATCCATCTAATCATATTTGTAGCTGTCCTCTAGATCCACTCCATCAGGTCCATATCCTTCTGATGCTCAGAACTCCAAAACTGGATGCAACACTGCAGGTGGGGTCTCACCAGAGCAGAGCAGAGCAGAGGGGCAGAATCCCCTGGATTCTCTGGATGCACTCTGGATGCAGCCCTGGACATTTTTGGCTTTCTGGGCTGGGAATGCCCATGGCTGAGTCACACTGAGCTTTTTGTTAACAAATACCCTGAAGTCTCTTTTCCCAAAGCTGCTCTCAATCCGTTCTCCAGGTCTAAGATTTTATGCATCTTAGGCCATTTTTGAAAATTTTGTTTTAAGATCTGTGAATTTAAGAATGTCATCTTCCACCGTTAATTATTGGGATAATTTGTCTTTAACAGAATAAGGACAAAAATCAAAAAAGGAGTGAAATATGTCATCCATACCCACTCTCAGAATTTCAGTCAGAGGAACAAGTATCATGTCACATTCATTATCTAGATACATTCAGAAATGTATGGAAATCAATGCTCAACTAAACTAAAATGTACATATTCAGGACAAAAAATACAATTTTAATAGGATGTATTTAGCGAAATAACAACGTAGGAATCATACCATCCCTAACTAGCAGGTTTATTTACTAAAATAGTTTCAATGTGAGAAGTAAATATATGAAGCTTTGCATCTAATTGCATGCATTCATCAACTTATTTATATTTAGGCATCTAAATAATAAGTCTCCCAACTTCAGATACCTTATTTAATCCTTAAACTCAGAGAGGTATTTTATCAAATGCTTTTCAATTCATGGGGGGTCCAAAAGTTCCTAGCAACTGTCTTGAAATCTGTCACTAGTTTTTTTCCCTGCCCATTATAAAGTATCATTTCATGCAATAGGTCTCATGGCATAACTGTTCTAACAAACATTGCCTCTAACAAAAATTGCTATTTGTCTTCTTGCCTTTCCTCAATATTTTGATTTGTAAACAGTGAGTCTGAACCTTTACAGACATTCCAAATTAGCCACAGAATTTCCTTTGCTATATTTGGCTTTTGGATGTATTCTACTGCATGAAAATTTTTTCTTCTGGCATCCATCATGTCATCTTTTTAGTGTCTTCTTGTTTTCAAATAAACCTAGCACACAAGGTTAAGTAAAAATTATAAATTTCTCCATATTCTACTTAGAATTTTGAGGTGAAAGAATTAACAGCTGAGAGAAAAGTGGGAGATAAATTGAATGTTAGGATAGCATCATACAGAAATGCATATTCTCATGTGCAGGCTGTGACATACCCAGCCCTACATCCATTTATTTTTGGACATAACTTCAACCCTTCCACATTTCTTACTGGTTGTCTCAAATTCTGAGAGAGTGTAGTTCTTTTGTCCTTAACATTGAAATCTTGGAGATTTGGGGAAGGTTACCAATCAACAACTTCTTTCTTTATTACTGTTCTGACTTTTCACCTGAATTGTGTTGGGAATGGTCTTCAGGGTGAAAGTACAGCCGATACTGTGCAGTTCCCCCACAGAATTTTTCATCTTTTTGAGTAACTGGAGTAGAAAGTGATCTTTCTCATGGAATATCTGTGGCAGAGTAACTTGCCCTGTGAAGGTATAATCCTAGAGATTGCCCAGATAAGGAAAGAAATTCTGTGTTTTTGGGGTTGTATTCCCCTTTCTAATTCAACAGTATTTTAAATATCCATCCCCACAAATACTGAAATTACGCTTTCCAAATTAGGCAGATTTTTACTGGGGGGTTTAGTTTGGAATATAAGATACTATGGATAAAAATAAAGTTGAGGTGCTATGTTGATTATATGTATAATAAGTATTTCTAAATTTTAAATGCTGTCATGCTAAATCATTGAAGCACACATTGGTGAGCTATATACTATATATCTACTATACAATATCTTTAGCAAGAGTGGGATCTCTATACATTGTATAATCCTCAAAGCCTAATCTTATTTTTTTCTGTAGGATTTCATTTTGCAAGGAGATGTGGCTTGTGGTGAACTAACTGCCACTGGGAATGCCACAGTCACAAAAAGGTATGCATGCTGAGCTGCAGCTGAGCTAATATCTGCCTATTTATGGCAACCAAGCAGGAATCAGAGATTAAGTCATAATAAGGTAGGGATTGTACCAGATAGAGGCTCACTTGTTTGTTCCATGAAGTAGAAGAAGGATTTTAGAGAAGATGATTTAGAGCATTGCTTATCCCCTGCAAAGTGACTATGAATAAAAGTTTTAAGAGGTTTTTTTGTGTAATGAACGTTTTTGAACCATGGCTGTATGCAATCCTACTAGAAGATCAGTTGCTCAGGCCATTGTTTAATTTGTTATACAATATATTAAAAAAAAAAGTTCTGAGAGGCAAAATGAAAGTACTTCCTGGAACAGAATACAGTATAATGTATCAGAATCTGGCTTTAAAACTTGTATATAGGAAAGGTCTGATTACACAGATAGTGGCATCTGTATTAAGAATAAAAATTAAATCACTGGTAAAAACAAACATGCTTGCAAATTTTCCGTCTTTCACTTTGCAACTGTCATTTAGATCTTTAATTTTTGCATCCCCTGGGGCAAAAAAAAAAAAAAAAAAGAAAAAGAAAAAACTTATCTCCTTATCTAATACTTTTAATAAAGATTTTGATACTTGGAATATATAAAATACACAAACATACTTGTGACTGTCAGTTTAAGTTCACTTCTTTCCGGAAATGCTATTTTACTTTTCATGTATTCACAGGTATTTTACTGGACTTTAATTGAATGAACAGATACTGAATGCTAAGCAGGAAGAAGTGCTTTGAAACTCCCATATAAATATGAAAGTATTTATATGTGGGGGGTTTTTCCTGATTTCTTGAAGAAGTGAGGCCTACATGATCATATATATCTGTTTTCCCTCTTTTATAGCTTTGGAACCTGTTGTCTGATTTCAACCAAACTTTAGATGATAGAATTTTAAAACTTAAGGTCTTTCACAAAACAGTCTTGGTTAGGAAACACCTTCAGTTTGTGCTATCCCTACAGAAATGACTGAGTCCTGGCAGTGGCCAGGCAAATCACCTGTAGAGCTGTTTGTCAGCGCAGTGCTTCCTGCCTCCTGTACCCTCAAACTGAGCTTGCATTGGTGCTTCACTGGAGAAATGTCTAAGCTTCACATTCTTCATGGAGAAACTTACTCTTGCAATTCAGGTGTACTGTGATGCCAGTGAAGTCTGTTATTACAAATGGGTGAGAAATAGCACAGTCCAAACATTGTCCATGTAGGCATGTTCAGGAAACAGACAGAATGGAGTCTGCAGTGATGATTAGTACGTATCTCTGATAGCCACATATGTTAATCTCTTAGCATCATAGTCTGAATACTTTCAAGAATCCCTCATACAGCTCTTAAGTGCTTTAGCTGCCTCTGAACTCTTGAAGAGGAATGCCCTTACATACAGAATGGCAGGATAGTCCAGTTGTGTTATTCTTCTGCATTATCAATATTGTAGGTAAGAGAATGGATTGGGAAAGCACCCGAACCTCTCAGAACAATGATGTAATATTTCCCTTATCAAAAATGTGCTCAGTATTTAACTGGCAGTTACAGAAAACAGAATGAGATAGTTAGAGTAATTCCCAAATTTCATAAAAACATTCTCTTCTTTTCTAGCTATTCACCAGTGCTTGAAGTGCTCTAAAAATGCTGAGTACTCAAGATGCCTCAGTTTTAGGTTTCAGGAATGTAAGTTGAGGACATCAATACATTTGGAATGAGACTTGCCGTAGCAGCAGTGCTACAGGCTTTAAGATGTATCGTATTTCTGATATCAAAACAGATTTTGGCATCCTGGATAAGTTTTGCACTATTAATGTTTGTTGAGGGATACTTTGAAAAAAGCAAAAATGTGCTTGCATGTCTTAAAAAAGTAAAAAAAGTAAGGAAGGCTTTTTTTTTTTTTTTTTCCTGATCTGAGTGTCTTGGGGGATCACATGGAATCAAATAATGGTTTGGGTTGGAGGAACCTTTAAAGGTCATCTAGTCCAGCCCTCTCCATAATAAGCAGGGACATCTTCCACTAGATCAGGTTACTCAGAGCCCCTTTCCAGCTTGACCTTGAATGTTTCCAGGAAAAGGACGTCCACCACCTCTCTAGGCAACTTGTTCCAATATTTCACTATCCTCATTACAAAAAAATTCTCTCTTAGTTCTAGTTTGTGTCTACCTTCTTTCAGCTTAAAACCATTATCCCTTGCCCCTATTACTCTGTTAAGAGGTCTGTCCTCACCTTTCTTATAAGCTCCCTCTCAGTACTGAAAAACCACTATAAGGTTACCTTGGAGACTTCTCCATGATGAACAACCCCAGTTCTTTTAGTCTGTATTTGTAGTTAAGCTGTTCTACCCCTCTGATCAGTCCCTCCTCTGAACTCACTCCAACAGGTCCACGTCTTTCTGACATGTGCTGAGTACTTCAGAGCTGGGCACTGTGCTCCAGGTGGGATCTCACCAGAGCAGAGCAGAGGGGCAGAGTCCCCTCCCTGCCCTGCTGCCCACTCTGCTCTGGATGCAGCGCAGGACACGTTTGGCTCTCTGGGCTGGCAGTGCCCATGGCTGGGGCATGTCCAGCCTCTCACACACCAGCACCCCCAAGTCCTTCTGGGCACGGCTGCTCTCGATCCCTTTATCCTCCAGCCTGTGTTGATGTTGACTGTTGCCCTAACTCAGATGCAGGACTTTGCACCTGACCTTACTCAATCTCTTAAAATTCACATGAATTTTAAATTCTTGAGCTTGTCCAGGTCCCACTGGCTGGTATTCAATCCTTCAGGCCTGTCAATGGCCCCAGTTATCTTGGAATCATCTGCAAACTTACATGATCCTACTCTGTAATTGAATATAGTGATCAGTCCTGGTCCGAGTATAGATCCCTGTGGGACCACTCATCACTGATCTCCATCCAGACATCGAGCTGGTTACCACTACTCTCTGAATAAAACCATCCAGCCAATTTCTCATCCACTGCATAGTCTATCCATCAAATTCATCTCTCTCCAATTTGAAGAGAAGGATGTTGTGGGGTACCTTGTCAAAGACTTTACAGAAGTCCAGGATGTCCATAGCCCTTCCTTTGTTTAGTGATGTAGTAATTTCATCATAAAGGGCCTCTGGGTGTCTCAGGCAGGTTGCCCTTGGTGAAGCCATGGCTGTTTTGAATCACCTCCAGGTCCTCTGAGAACCTTAGCACAGTTTCTGGGAGGATTGCTCCATGATCTTCCCAGGAGCAGAGGTGAAGCTAACAGGTCAGTAGTTCCTAAAGTCCTCTTTTCACCCTTTTTAAAAATTGATCAAGGTTTTCCATTTTCCAGTCACTAGGGACTTCACCTGGCTGCCATGACATTGCCAAGGATTTGCAAGTGAGACTTTCCTTTATGAATCACTGCAATTTTCTTATCAGGAGAAAATAATATATGATACTATTGAATTATTTTTCTTTACATTAGAATTCAGGACAGGGAAATAAAAAATTAGTGTGCAAATATGTTTGGTGTTACATATATTGTTATTGTACATCGGTTTTCAACTACTGAACATCAGAATTCCTCATGCACTGTGAAATAGAATGGCAAATATTGGATATTTTTTGTATTCTAAATACATATCTGCAATGATAGATGATGGCAGAATCTAAGAGAATTCTTATTAAGAGAAAAACAACATGATTTTAGAAAAATAGCCCTTGATAATGATGTGTTTGAGATGGTAAAAGAATGTCTCACCTGTGGGTCCTCTACTGTGGGAGAGTTTTAAGGGCAAGTTTAACCAACACAGCTAGGCAGATTTAGCTACAGATCATTGGATTTTCTAATACTTTCCTGTTAGAGCTGTGTTGGCAAAATAGAAGAAATCAATGGGATTTAATTGGCCGTTGGAACAGACTTTCAGTAGCATATTGGAGAAAGGCATGAAAATAATTGACTGTTGCATGTTAAAAGTAGCCATGAAGAGGTTTTGTACAATGTGGAGCCTGTGACAATAAGGCAGCTAGAAAATCCATTTTGGTGAATGAATTAATTTAGCTTTTTTTTCTTTTTTTCTTTTTTTTTTTTTTTTTTGCTTGGTTGATTGGTTGGTTGGGGATTTTTTTTTTCATTTGCTTTCTTTGTTTGTTGTAATTTTGCTTGGTTGATTGGTTGGTTGGGGATTTTTTTTTCATTTGCTTTCTTTGTTTGTTGTAATTTTTTTACCTGCCGTTTTTGAGGACTAAAATTTTGGAACAACAGGGATCTAGTAGATCTGCTTTAGTGGTGGTCATATAAGTGATATATAAAATGTGTAGACTTAATATTTAAGTATATTTTGAATTATGCTTGATATGCATTTGGGTTCTCATATTTTGACTAATAATATATTTTTAAAAAAATTATGTATGAATTATTTACCTTTTCAAAAGTTAATTGCTACAGGCTAGTGATCATCTACTTCTTTTAAAGTTATGAAAACAAGGGAGAAAATTGATGAAACTGTGAAAAAAGTAGATTCTTGGTGTAATAATAGACTTATGAAGAAAGCTCAAAAAGTCATTTAACCTTTTGAAAATGGGATTTATAGCAGTAGAAAACTTTTTCACCAAGGCATTCTTTGAAGGCCATTCTTTGGTTGCCATCAATACCAAGAGCACTTTTGGCTTAAATTACTTTAGTAATTTCGACATTTAAAAGGGTTGTTCACTGAATAAAGGTAGTTCTGTGCTGGAGCAGTCTGCTCTAATGAGAGTTTATGGTTCTAATGGTATCCTTGTCCACCAAAAATAAGAGCAAGAATGCAGAGAGTTTGTTTTCTCACATTCCACAGACTTGTAGAATGCCCTGAATACTAGGTCACATAGTAATCCTACAGGTGCTTATTGCAGTTCTTTTTGCTGAGATGTTTTACATTTTATGTAGAATACTCCTCTAGTGGTTCTGTATCAAGGTGAATAGGACAATCAGCAAACAGCAGAAGCAATTAAATGTAGATCCTATTGTCTCATGGCAGAGCTGCTTAATAAATTATGATGCCCCTAGCAGGAGCTTCTTATCTCAATGGGTTTTTCATCTCAGTGAGAAAAACAGATTAAAAATAATTTATGAATAATCCAAATTGATTTTTAAGTAGGTTTTTTTTTGTTTTTTTTTTTTTTTTTTTTTAATGAGAAACCAAATTAAAAAATCTTTTACTTCAACAATATTATTTGGAAACTTCTCTTCCCTTTCCTTGTTAGATTATTTTATAATCCTTTAATACTTAGGGCTTACACCTCATTTGGTTCAAAAAAACTAACATGGCTGAGCACAACTGCTTTCTATAATTGAACATAACTTTGATGATAGCTTTCAATTTCACTATGCTGTGTAATTCAAGTATTTTCAACCTGATCCAGTATGAAATATCTCTTTAAACTGGTTTCAAGATACTAATCTATTAAATAAAAAGTAAACAGTGTACTTATTATCCATGCATCACAAATCTAATAATTCTATTATTTCTACTGAAGATTTTCTCTGTGTATTCTATGCCCAGACAAAGTGCATGCTTTTTTGTAATTTCTGAATTCTAATGTTTTCTAATAAACTAGGTAACATAAAGTAATATTTTAAGTGGGTTTTTTGCTAATATGCTAAACTGCTAATAAGAACTTGTATATCTTTTACTGAGAGTCTAATTTTCTTTTACATTATTTATGAATGATTTGGGTGAAATTTTATATCACTTTAGTTCCATTATGCATATTCTATTGTAATGTTATATCTGAAATAGAGTGACAAGCATACTATGTTTTTTCTATCCCATTCAATTATAGAAATAGTTTCTATTTTGATTTAGCTTGAGTATTTGGCAGTATGTTACATAGTTTTTGCTTTTCCTCACTAGACAGAAAGGATAGATGATTTTTAAAGATTACTTTTATAAGCTATTTGTTCAATAGCTTCCAGATAACATTTCAAGCATGTAATTTGAATCATAATTAAGAATGCGTTATTTTTTATTTCTTCAATAATGCTTGGTACATTTGGTGCTTATTTGCATTTCCCATTTCACTATTATTTGCAGTAGTTTTATGATTATATTTTGAGTTACTTTTAGTTCCTATTAAATACCTACATCTTTTCTTCATAAGACAACATTAGTACCTCTATATGTTTTTTTCTATATAGTTTCAAGCAGCATATCTTTCATTATTGAACACTGATTCAAATAACACACAGGATGGAAAACATGACTGCTGCTGGAACCTAATGAAGCATTTTCTCTCCTTAATTTTTTTAAGGGTAGTAGCTTTTGAGAAAACATTTTCTGAAAAATGACAAACTGGCAAACATCTCACGTTATTTTCTTGGTGTGGTTTTTCACCCTCCACTCAATCAAAATGAAATACCTCCAGCAGAAGTTTCAGAATACTTATTGCCTGATTTTTTTTTCTCACATACCCTACTTCTGTGTATAGACTGTGACTATAAATATCAGAAAGTTTCTAGTGAATTGTATTCTCATTGGTGAGGTTTTAGTACCCAGTAGGGTTTTTTAGCTCTGTATGTGATTAATAGGTCAGTTCTGAGTTCTCAGAGTACTATTTCAGTGCCTCATAATCCAGCTCTGCTGTAGCTAATTTCATTGAGACGTCAGCCGCTATTACTCTCACCAATGTTGCTGGTATCACTCTTAAGGATACATGTGACTACTCTTCTCCTTTTTCTCTAGTCCTAATGATACCTTTCACTTTGCAACACATCAGACACCTGTTTTAATATAATTGGACTTCTCTTCTACTGTGTCATCATTTAGCCCTTTTATTTTGACTTTCACTTACTAAAAAAAGGATCACGTGCAGATTTTTGGACTAAGTTTTTTGGTAAAAAAGGACCTGTGTTCTCATTACAGTCAGGAAAGAAAAACAAAAAACTCAAGCCAAAGTAATGTAATATTACTGATCATATTAATTGCAGAATAATCTTATGGATCTGCTAACAGGATGAAATTTACATTGCTACAAGGAATGTAAGGATAAGTAAAATCTTCTGTAGTAGATGGTCTTTTGTTTTCCAGTAGGCATGAATCTAGTCTGACTGAACATTAAATAGAATTCTAATTTGAAGTGTCTAAAAGATAATTGATACATTGGAAACCCAAATTCTCAGGTTAGATTTAGGGGAAAGCTTGATTAGGTTGTGAAAATAATTAGGTGAGATGGTGATGCTCTAGATATCCTTTAAAAGCACAGAATGTGGGTAATTTGAAAATTATGCCCATATTAAATAATTTTCAGAAGCACTACAATGTAGTTGCTGTCTCTGATAGATCTCTGTTCAGAAAAATGTTTTCAAAAGGTATGTGAGAAACTGCCATAGTTGTAGGAGCAAAACACCCTGCATACCTGGTTTTATTTTTATTCTGTAAAATTTTTTGTTATTTTAAAATGCTCTTTCCATTCTAATAGCTGGAATGAAAACTTGTGTTAGGATTCTCAAATGACCCACTTAAGTATCTTTGAAAATCATACAGTAATTAGTGAACTGATTTTTTTAAGGCTTGATTTTGCAGAAACATGACTTCACATTGAGATTTTTTTGAGTGAGTTTTATTTCATAATTATAAAATTATTAAACATCAGGTAGGACTATTGGTCCCCTTTTCCTTCCCCCTTCTTTTTCTGTTTTTCTGTTTTTCTCCTTTTTCTCTTTTTCTCTAGCAATTGTTTGCTAGGTTTAAATAAATTTTTATATTTCTTTGACATTTAATTATTTATCTTTAAATTGATATGTGTTACTGTTGAAGTAGCCAATTATTTCTTATTGTCAGCCTGAGATACCATGGTCATGTCTTTCCAACTACTCTCTGCTGAGCACAGAGCAGCATAATGAGACAGGTTGAGGAAAAGGAAAAAGAATGGTTTCCGTTTTTAAATTAGCACCCACTTTTTAATCTGGTGTAAGAGGTGGAGGTTCTCTCAGTTTTTCCTTTCACTAAAATTTCTTTTGTATTTGAATCCTGATCTAATGAAATCAACATGCTTGAATGAAAAATCTTGGTTAAAAAGTATTTGAAATAATCAAGATCCCTATCCCACGAAATTCAATTATATCTTTGCTTAATTAAAAATTTGAAGATTTTTAAAAAATTAAACTAAAATTTTAAAAAATCACTTGCTGGCACTAGAGACTGATTTTTGGAACCAGTGAAATAATTCTAATTTTAGAATATATAGACATGAGTCAAAGAGAGCTGAGCTTGCTAAATATTTGTCAAAATGAAGGCATTATTGTGTATGTTCCCAGCTCCAAGTTGAGAATTTGAAAACTGTGTCTGGATTGCTTTCCATTTATTATTATAGTTGAGAATTATTTTATTTTTAGCTATCACCAAAAGTTCAATGTCAAACCAAATTCCTGAGGATAAACATTTTGCCTTTTAGGAATATGAAACAAAAGATGTTGTGTCAAACAGCATTTTATTGTCTTAAACAGGACACCAAGTCCCATTAGGGTTTCTGCCTGGAAGTGGCCCCCTCCCTGTATACGAGAAATAGCACATTGACTGAGCTGCTGTGCTCTCAGGGATTCCCTAAAGTCCTTAGCTGCTATGCTGTGGCAAGGAAAAAGCCAAATTGCCCCACAGCCCAGTACTCAGCTCAAGGGCTGTGTGTGGTGGAGGACCTGAGGCTCACACTCATCAAAGCCACAGTGTGCTTATTACTCATGGTAATGTCCCCTGTAAAAGGATGGCAGCTCTTGGAGGTCAAACTCTTCTCTGTTTTTTAGTATTCTGAATAGTTTTGAAACTATGCTTTCACAAGGTACTAACTAGCCTAAAATTACATGGTGTTAATAATACCCATTTAAAGTGTAGAGATGGAATCAGTAGCAGTCTCTAATACCATTCTGAAACTAATGGCTTTTTTTATGTGAATCACTGTTTCAGCAGGGTTCTTTAAGTACATTATTTTCTTCTTTTCAGAGCTGATTATTTATCTAATAGATTAAATATTGATATTAATATTTTGGGTTTTGTTGAGTCTGCCCTGTACATGAGTCATAAAATAAAATATTTAAATTTGTGTATAAATTATACAGTGGCCTCTGTTTTCATACACTAATTATTCTTGACATAACTTTATGTCCAGTATCACTCTGTGGCTTAAGTGCTTTGGGAAGATCTTTTTCACAAGTCTTAGAGTCTTATGCCAGTTAAAAGATTTGAATTTTCACTAAATCTCATCTATTAAGATTATTTTTTAGAATTATCATATTATATTTCACTCAGACTTCTTTTTGAAAACATAATTTTTTTAAGATGGGAGTCAGAAGATAAGAGGCCTTGGTATCCTCCAAGTTTGTAGTTGAATTTGAGGGACATATTATTATGCAATAAGCCAAGATTTCTTACAGATCAAAATGTAGTTTGTGGAAGTAATTAAATTGAAATCTATATATTATCAAACTTGATGGTGATTGTTTTAAAAGGTTAACTGTACATTAAGTAGCTTTTTTTTTTATTTTTTGAGAGACAAAGATCTTTTGCTTAATTTTGAAGTAACACCTTTTGTTGTCTCTTTGAAATCAAGAACAGTTAAACTATAAATTGTATACAAATAAATGAAATTGTAATGTTTGATTTTTGTGCGGCACTTGTTGGAACGCTGAACTTGTTTTGGGAATATAGCTAGGAGTTACTGGCTGGAATTTTTCTTCCTGTAAGAATAGTATAGCTCTGTTTCTTAAGATAGCACGAATGCTTCTGTCTCCAGCTCAGCCAGAAGAAGTGACATATGATATTGTTAAACTAAGAAAGAAGGACTTATGATGTTTTAATTCTTATTGTGATTTGCTTTGGTCAAACATGGATTACTTGAAATTTTCAGAAAAGAAGAAAAACTTTTAGAGAAAACAAGTGCTATGCCTCATTTGTCACTTTAAGGTCTTACCTACCACTTTATAGATAATGAAAACAAAGTCTTTCTCAACCAAATTTTTATAACTACCATTAGGAGATGAGACTCATTGATCTTCAGACTAGTTCTTTCCACTGTGAAGTACCTTTCTGCATCATGGTTTTCTTCAACAGATACAGGTTAAATTTATTAGCAGCAAAAACACATCAATGTAAAATTTGAGGGGAATGAGATTGCCTATAAATCTCAAGGGTATCAATATATTTGCAATATATTAAAGGTCCCAATTTCTACTGTGATTTTCTCTCTTTTCTTACTTATTGTGCCGCTCAGTTAGAACATGAACTATACAAAGTGTGAGTGTTGAAAGGATTAAGAGACTCCCATGACAGAATATTTGAAATTTTCATTTTCACATGCTCCATTATGCATTCTGTTTGTTTCTCAGTCATAAGGACACTAAAGCCATATCTGGTTTTAAGTTCATTTTGCACTTAGAATAAGAGAAGCATTAAGGTCTATCTTTATTTCAATTCCTTCCTTTGGAGGAGATAATGAAATGTCTGTAATGAAAATCTAGTATCTTAATTTTCATGACTTTTTATAGCAGGTATTGCAACCATTCTATGCAATATGGCATTTGCAGATATGAAGTACTGGGCTTTGTAAGATGTTTTACAGGAAGGACTATGTGTCAGAGGTTAAGAGCTCTTTCAAATACTGAAAAAACACAACTTTCTTCAATTCTGTCTTCATCTTAGCAGCTTGCATGATATGTTTGACACCAATTCTTGAATATGATGCTGTTGCACAAGTCACATTAGATTTAGATTTGGGAAAGACCAAAAAAGTTCTAGGCTATCAAACTGTCTTCGGTGACATTTCATATGAGAAGATTATAGATAAATGTAAATTTTGAATATTTCCCAAATCTCCCTTGATAATACAGTGATTTTCTCTGGCTGTCAGGGCTGGAGCTAGAAAGGTACAAGACAGCTTCTAACCTAAATGCCAAAGGTATATTTTAGTTTATATTTAAACTACAGGAATGTCACTTTCCACGTCCTGAATTGCCCCCCACCCTAGTCTTGAAAAGGATAAATGCATACCTTTCCATATAAGAGTTATAATTTTCTTTTGTGTGTGGGGGAGGGGGGGATGGGAGGAGGGGGGAGGGGGGGATGGGATGAGGGGGAAGGGGAGGAAGCAGGGGGACAGGAGTGGGGGAAAAGGTGGGAAGTAACATGCAACATCCTTTTCCCAGATTTTGGAAAATTGTTTTCTCTTGTCTTAAGAAAGCTGGAATTTGGATCTGCAGTTCTAAGGTTCTTCTCTCACTTTTGTATAATAGTGACCCAGTTGTATAATGAACATTACTCCAGAAAGAAATCGGGAACATAATATTTTAAATATACTTTTATGTTTGCATGGGTAGCTTATTATTAAAAATATTTCATGTGTGAGAGAACTGAAGGGCTTTTTCTAAAAAAATTCATTATTTATTTTATTTCTGTATTTTCTAGGATATTTAATTGTAATGGTAAATTTTTTTTTATTTAATATTGTGTTTCCTATAAGAATATCGAAGTTCATTTTGGAAAGGTAATTAGTAACATTCCTTTCTGTTTACCAAATTTACAGGTGGATAAATGGAAATATGGGAAGCAGTTTCACCTGTTGTTTTTGTTTTTAAAATATGTGTTATTTGTTACTATTACAGTTGACTTTAAAGATTATAATTAAGATTAAAATTTTTGTTTTGATAGCTGACATTGTTGGAATTCATAGTAAGAAGTAACCTCTGCCTTGATGAGTTTAATTCAGATTCAGGGGCCGAGGCAGGGTAGAATTTAAAGGAAGAGAGAAGTGCACAGTAAGGACAAAATGTTTGTGGGGTCCTGAAGGTTAATTTCTGCTTTCTAATTCTGTAGGTCATACTACATCATCTTGTCCAGACGACACTGTTTTAGTTCAATCTTATTGTGTATGGGTGTTTATATTGTGTAACAGTGCTTTAGGAATGGATGTAATGGTGAAACCCATGGTACCTGTAGGCTGGCATTCTGGCCTTTAAGCAGATGTTCACAGGAGAAAGTGCACAACTTCCCACAACTACTCTCCCAGCTCCAATTATTTTCAGCTCAAGTATTTCCTAAGCTTTTGTCCAGTGTCTTCTGGAAACTTGGAAAACCTTTTCATCTTCAACATCCTTTGGCAGGAAATCCCTCAAGTAACAGCTACCTGTTGTATAGAGAACATCCTCTGTTTTCACTTGGAATGAGGTTTAATATTTTTTCTGAGCTGGTTACTCACTGAAATTTAGGTTTATAAAACTTAGGGAATACTGGGTCCTGTTTGGTATCATCAGTTTCTCACTGAAAAAGATCTCGTTCCTGTTCTTGTTTTTTTCCATATGTAAAAAATAGACCATCTTTGAGGCTGATGGCAATTGTTTGTCAGCCTTTAACCTTGTTTTGCCCTCTTCAAATAAGGTGATTCCAAAAGCCTGAGAAAAACAGCTCTTAAAAAATTATGGATGTCATGCAGTTCCTTGCCTTCTATTTATCTGTGTTCAGGTAGAAAGATAGTACCTGATAGCAAAGATGAATATTAGCAGCTTGGACTTTTTTCTTACTGTTTTAAATGTTCTTGTTGTAGAAATTTTATTTTTACAGTTAATTTTTTTTTTCCTGTCTTGTCATTTATTCTATAGAGAAACTTTTTTTTTGGCTGGATTTATTTCCCTTGAGAGCCAGGGGTAGGCAGGAATAGAAATATAAGGCCAGAAATTTTATACCCACTTTTGAAGACAATGTCATTATCAACAATTATCTGTCCTTACTTCATGTACCCCCATATAGTGGGACATAATGCTGCTAGTCTGATTCAGAGTTGAAATATTAGTTGAAATATTACAAACGTATTTTAAAGTGTTTAAATACTTTTCCTGACTGTACCAAACCAATCATGCCTTGTAAATCTCAGGTGTTCAAGAAGTTTAATGGTGGGGAATGTGGAAATCACCAGTTACATTCTCATTGTTAGGCACATGTAAATGAAGTAGTTGCAAAGAGGCTTTTTAATAGACTCCCTGTTTCCTCTCATTGAAGTTTACAGAATGTACTAAGGCATGATTTCACATGCAGCTGTTTGAATAAATTTAGCATCATGTATAAGTCACCTTTGCAGCAAAGAATGAAACTGTGGTTTATGAGCTTGCATGAAAACAAACCTAATCTTGTTAAAAGAAGAAGATTTGAAAGAAAAGTTAGGAAATGTTACAATTTTGGTAATTTTCGCCTTATGGTGACTGGAAAGTTGGCATTCCTATGCGTGTGAGTTACTTGTTCCAAATGCACCAAAGCACAATGTAGCTTCCACAGTACACCTTATCCCTCCACTGCCTTGGCAGTTGCCCAATATTTCTTGTTTGGTCCACAACCCAATACTTCTTGTTCAAACTAAACAATTTAAAATCTGCACCAGATTTGAAAAGCCTATTTCTTCACAAACTCCTCCCATTGTAGAAGCTGTGTGCTTTACAGAGATTTAAAGCTGTGCTGTAACAGCACTGACAAAATATTGTCAGGTCTGTTCTACAGACAGGGATTTGGAATACGACGTACTATCCATTAATGTGGAGTAAGTTGCGGCATTCAGAAACTAACTATCCATCATTTCTAGCACTTCAATGTATAAAATGTAATGCATGTATTGAAATCAACTATTTTTCAGTTGGGAATGCTTTTTCTACTAATCTATCTCCAAAGTTCAGAGCCAAGCACTGCCAAAATTGAGGGAGGTGCCTGTGGAGATCATCTTTGAAGGATGTGGCTGTGACTGAGAGTAGGTGCCCCATTATTGCTCAAAAATGTCATTTTACACAACTGCAATGTCAATTTAGAAATATCTTGGGATTTATACCCAATATAAAAATTTATGGCTGGGTGAATAATTTTAGGCAAATCTATAAATAACTAAAAAGTAACACCTTAAAAGAAGTATCAGGGAATTCTAATGTTTAACTCTGTTATCATTTTGTCAAAAGAACTTACTTTGAATCATAAATGCAGATTAGTACTAGATTTTGTCCCTCTCATATATGAATAATCTACACAAGAAATAGCATTTTATGCCCTTACTTTTTCCTAAATGAAATTAAATAATGACCACCAGGTTAATCCTTAAATACATCTTTGCCTCTTAAGAAAACTGTTTTGCTTTTCCAAGGATTTATTTTCCTGGACCATTACCTGATAAATAGCAACTTGTTTCAGTAATGCTTAATGACGCAGGACCCATCTGGCATTATATCAGGATGTGCAGCTGGCTATTAATTACTGAAAACTCCTCCACAGCTCAAATGAAACTATCCACCAAAGATGCGATTGAACAGATTCTTTTTTCTTCTTTCTTTTACAGCACTAAAAACAAAGAAAGAGTAAATAATTCATACATATTTACTGAGCTAGTGATGGATACTAAAGTTTCCAGCAACATGAATGTTGATTGCATCAAGGATTTTTATTCTCCGCTTGTCCTGATTTTTGTTCTTGAAACAATGTAGTGGTTTCTCTTTTGAATTGTCCTTCCAGCTTTATGGGATGTAACATTGTTTTTGCTTTAAAGGTTTACAGTGTACAAACTTGTACAGTTTTGCAGATGATCTTGGTTTTTGTATCTTCAACAGTGCCTGGTAGAAGTGGGTTGGTGCAGGTTGGTGTTATCAGGGCTCTGCCTGGATGCAGCTTGAGCACGCCTTCCCCACAGGCACTCGGTGGGGTGCAGCGCTGATAAGCACACGATTATGGTCATGGCCACACATATCAGCACAGCCAGAACCACTTGGCACTCAAGGCAAGCCCAAACAGCTCTGTTTGCATCTCACGTCCTGGTCCTGATCAGCATGAAGGACACACACATGTTGATGGTCCCAGCAGTTATGTGTCCAGCAGCTGGTCCCTGGTTTCCTCACTTCTGCCAGTGTGCATGTGAGCACACAGACACCCACACACACTCTGGATCCCCTCCTGACCAGGCTTGGAGACCCAGCCGGTCCAGCCCTGGCAGGCTCTGCTGCCTTGCACTCACACACGCGGATGCTACCAGGGCTCTCTGGGAGCTCCTCTCCAGGGCAGCACGGGGCTCCCAGGCTGCTCAGACTGCTCACTGGCTCACTTTTCTAGATGCTCTTTGACAAATACACAGGGACTTTGTCCAGTCACTGACACATCTATAAACCGTCTGGCTGCAGTTGCTTTGGCATAGGATGCATAGCCCCTTTCCCAGGAGCAGAGTAGGACGTGCAGTTTAATAAGCAGACAGAGCAGACTCTGGGGATTTGGCACAGGGCACAGTCTGACAAAGGAACTGGCCACCTGTTTTAACCCATTATCCCTCCATTTTGCCATGCTCACTCCTGCAAACCACCTTACCTGTCTCTTCCCCCACTTTTGCTTCCTCCCCTGGACATCCCAGGCAAAATCTAATCCAACCCAGAGTGCTCTTCCCTGATATTCCATAATTTGTTCCATGCCCCATGGCAGCCTCTCCAATCCATTCCCCAGGGAGGGGTCAGGTGAAGACTCCCTTTCTGTGACTGGGCTGTTGGGCTATCACTTCTCCCATCGTGGCTCTGTGCTCCTCCTTGTCTGTGAATGTGTGTGGAAATTAACTACATTTCCTGTATGGTTCTACTGTTACTCTGAAAATGGCATTTTAAACAACTTCTGCATTGTTTCACATACACTAAGTGATAAATCTTCGTTAAAAGCATACATAAAGAAAAATGTACATGAAAGAAAGACATTTAAAAAAATGTACTGAAAAAAGAAATGTATTTTGTAGGAAAGCACAGCAGAAGTAAATGAAGTATTGTCTCATATCTGTAATGGGAGATTACTGGATCAAAAAAGGCCCTACAAGCTATTTAATGGAAAGAGATATAAAAAACCAGTTTTTTTGTGTTAAGATGTCACTAAATAGTTTTAGTAAGCATTTTAAGGAAATGTATTGGATATTTTGCAAGCTGTTGTGGCTGTGTTATTGCTCATCTCATTAAAAAAAAATGGGATAAATGTCTTTCTGGATTTGACAGCACCCCTGAACTGGCATTGACAGAGAGCTTGTCAAGGCAAATAGCTGCTGCAATCCCACTCCAGACTTGTACATTTTGTAATAAATTTTTGTACACTTCTAGAGGTCAGACATCCAAGGAATGCTGGAGGCCAAATGTGGTCTGACTCCACCAATTATTTAGCTGTTTAAATGAGCTGTCCTGAATAAATAACTGAGCCTGGGCATTTGAAAAATGATTGCACAGTAGCTGGAGCTGAAGACTTGGCAGAAGTACTTGTGCAGCAGGCTAGCATCACAGCCAGGTAATTGGTTCCTACAGCAGTATTTTTCCTGGTCTCACAGAGGAGGGAGGTCTTAGTCTGTACATGTTACCAATTTGCCATACCCTGATATTTTAATTTTTGGAAGAAAATGTACACTGTGTAAAGTCTATTGCTGGTTGTAGAAAAATACTGATTTTAATGTAATACTTAACTAAAGTAAAATTTTTATCAATCTGGTATAGGAGAAAAAATATTTTTTGCAAAAATTAGATTTGATGTTCAGTTTCTCAGTAGTTGGGATGAGTGAGGGAGCAGCAAACCAAGACTGTGTTACTGTGTCATTGCCTTGTTTTCTATGTTCCTTTTTTTTTTTTGTTGTTTTTTTTTTTTTGCTTTGTTTTTGTTTTTTTTTTTTTTTTCAGTTTTTTTCCCCCTCAGTAGTAAAAACGTGAGCAGTAAAGGAGGTGAGGAAAGAGGAACTTCTGTAGTGTATAGCAGTGCCTTAATGCCTTTGTTTTGTGTAAAAAATCTGCATGAACTCACTTATTTTAATCAACTATATTATAACCTTAAGGGATCAAAAATTAAAAAAAAAAAAAATCCTAAGTTTTTCTATAATACTGCTGGATTTAAACCCCAAAAATCCTTGTCTTTGCTCTTGGGTTGATGCTTGAGGCTCCTCAGTAATACAGATGAGGTTTGTCATTCCAGAACAAAAACTGTAATATGCTCCATCTACTGAGTTGCACTGCGTGCCCTAGAATGATGAAATTCTTCCCTGGCTACTGCCTGTGAGGAGCTGGTAGTAGTAAATTCGCTGTTTATAAGGGCCACTGTTCACATCCAGAGCCATCCTCAACATTCCACTGCCATACATGCTGTCTGCTCAAGCAGACTGTGCTGCCCTGGCAGCTTCTTCCTTTCTTGCCAGCCTGGGGAGCTCCCTTGCCTCCCTGGATCCCCACTGTTACTTGTGGTGGCCTGCTGCGGTGGGAGACAGTCATGAAATGGGATCAGAGCTGCACTGCATTTTCAAATTTCCCTAGAGAAGCTGGGATCAGGTTGTGCAACTAGAACTTGAGATTCTTGCAGTTATTTTCTTAGCTGACGTTTTAGAAAGAAATTCAAGGTCTTGTCAGACTGTTTAGAGATATGATGAACAATGAAATTCCTACCAACTTTGCAGAAATACTGCAACTTTGTACAAAAATGTGCTGATTAATACCGCTCTGTTTGTATGAAGCTTGAAGATAACAATAAATATACATATTGGCACATCTATGTCTGTTTGTTAGAAAACTGGAACTACTGTTGCTAAGGTATGTTCTGTTGAAGTCCTTGAACTTTTCTAACCACCATTCTTAAATGGAAATTACTTTGTACATTGGGAATGGATAATTTTAAAAGTAAAATATGTCTGAAGCTCAGCACAAAGAAAGGGTTAGGTATTCAACAATACATGAAAGACCTTCAAAGTACTGTTAGTACTTTGCAAAGTTTGGTGAGTAGAAATAAAAAGACTGAATGGGAACACACTAATCTTTATTAAGGTAATTACTTTAACTATACTTGCAGAACTTCAATATAACATACAAATGTTCTGGAGATGGCTTTTTTCCCCAAAAAAATTCAGAAACAGCATTAAAATTCATAAGTCTTGTAAATTATATAAAGTACATTGCATTAATTTTGAAATTCTGTCTCTAAGAAAAGAAGGAGATGAAAGTAAACCCTCCCCCCTTTCTGAAGCAACTTTAATAGCAGGAAAAGTATGCTTATGGATAAAATCCTAGAATTCAGGTCCAGTTTCCTAAAATTCCAATCCTAAAATTGGAAGAGAAACAAGAAGTGCTTCAGGTTTTAAGGACAATTAATAGCGAAGTTTGCTTTAACAAAATGCTGTTTAAAATAAGCCAAGTAATGGTGTTTTTTCATTAAAGAGGAAAATCCCTGAGAGCAATAATTTCTGATTTTAGAATAATCTGAGTAAATGACTTGTTTTGCATGGAAATCACCTTTACACTGAAATAGAGAATAGCTGACATGGAGGCAATGACCTAATAACCCAAGAATGTGAGGTTTTGAAACGAAAGCTGCAAAATGTAGTAGAAAGCATCCACGGTCTGTAGCTTGAAAAGGCCCTTTTAGTTTCTCACAGAGTTTGTGTAGAAATGTTTTTTACTTGGGAACAGCTAATATTTCAAGTGAATCCTGAAAGGAAATTTGAACTACACTGATTGAATAGAGGCTTTTAAAATAGATTTGTGAGCTGTACACTGCTGAAGTTCAGTTCTGCTGTTCTCTGTCTTATGCTGTATCTCAGAATCTTGAAAATCCTTATGCTTTCAAACATATATATATGGAATTGTACAGGGTTGGTGACATTCTACAGGAAAATGCCTTAGCAATTTCAAATTGTGATTATATAGTAGTAAATAATATTTTAAATATTCCTGTGAAAAACTGAGGTAAAAATCAGATCCTGCTGAGGCCAATATCAACTTTCTCATTTATCTCCCACAGCTGATAATTTAAAAAAGTGTTTGAGACACATTCTTTACAGATACAAAGAATTGTTAAAAATATTTTGTATTTTTAACCCTTTAGTGGCATTCTTAAATTGGTTGGACCCACTGGTGATTTTCTACACAGCTCCAGTATGTGTAACATGGACACCATAATGGTTCTACAGAGCAAATGCCATATTTGCATATTTGCATATTGAGCAGGACTAGATTTTCCTTCCTTTTGTCTGTCTGAAGAGCAATATGCAGGCTGCAGAGCAAATATCCCTTTCTTGTGCTTCTTGTACCTTTTATAATGTTAAGAATTTCATCATAATCCTGCATCCCAGTGCTCTGCATGAACACTGGCCAGACTTTATACAGCAGGCAGGAACATTTCCTGAAGTAAATAATGCCAAGGAAAACCACATGCAGGATGTATGCTTGGGTTCTCTGTACCTTTTATAGTCCTAGACTGAGTAAATTGGTGCCAGGGTTTCCTCATATTGTTCTATTATGTTTCACAGACTTTATTTTTAAATGAATTTGTATTCCCTTTTAAATTAGCTGGAAAAATATTTGGAATGAAGCTCTTCTCTTTCTTGCTATTTGTATTTTATTAACAAAATTGTGAGTTTAGACAACCTTGTTATTATTTTCTTTAGATTCTGCTATCTTTAAAAAAAAAATAAATAAAACATATTCATCTTCTTTATGCATATATAGTCTAGGAATCAATTGCAATCATAAAGAATTATAAGCAATTTAATCTACATTTGAATTAATCTATTTGGGAGGGGAAAAAGACATGGAGATTTACGAAATCACATAAGCACATTTCAATTTAAATTCAGTCCTTCTCCTGTTATGATACTTTCCAGCTCCATTACTTTTTAGACTATGCCTTTATCTCACAGCTTCACCAGAACTTCTTTGAGAATTTTTAACAAGAATTGCAAAGGTCAAATGAGTATTTAAAATAATTCTTCATTTAATTATTTCTACATAAAAAAAGAAAATGAAAGTAAGCTTTTCTCATATTCTTGTTTTCTGTGTATAGTTAACTTTGCCACATCTTTACACTCCTTCTCACTCTATCCTAATTTTATTTTCCAATTTGAATGTATAGTCATGAATTCAATGTGGTGTCCACACAGTAATAGCTGAGAGACTTGTCAGCCTGTTCTCCTTTGAAAATTTAGGTCAAATCTAAAATTATTTCCTGGTCACTTATTAAACAGTACTAAAACACAACAAAAATTTATGTATCACAAATATCCACAATAAAGGAGAAAAATAAAGTGGCAAAAAGACAGCTCTTTTCATATACAGCCTGCCAACACACCTGAGATCTGTGACCTTTATCTCAGCATAATTTATTCTGACCATAGTGCTTGCACTTATGTGTCTAATGCCTATTGATTTTGATACAGGAAGTTGTGTACCTGAACTGGAGGGGACAATCAAAATCTCCAGTGCCTTACTTGGCAGTCAGTATTTTAATTTTCCATGAGAACAGTCTGAAGAGAGTCCAAAAAAAGGTATTAGTTTTCAGAAGCAGTCAAATGGAAATGAAAAATTAATTTGCCTATCTGCTTCTCTTTTTTTTTTTTTTTTCTTTCACCTCTATCCTATGACTGCTGAATGTAAACCAAAACTATTTAAGTTCAATAAAGTAGCTGATCTGCTCTGTTGATAAATATTGCACAGGTTCTTAGGTAAGTCTTTATGCCTTTCTCAGTATGACAACATACAGAAATCTAAACTATTTAGATTTAGGTCTCTGATAGGTTATGCCTACTCCCTACCATGCCGGACAATATCATGTGATGATCTTAATTTGTTTTCTTGGCCATATTTATTTATCTGGGTCTGTCTATGTCAGTTTTGTTTTCCTTGGAGTCTAAGGACTTGGAGATAGGGATCAAGTTTGTTGTTGTGTTCAGCAACTAATAATGTGGATTTATGGTTCCTAAAGCATGTATTAATACAGAAAAATAAAGGTGCTGATAGCTATGGGAGACCCCTCAGGTGGCTAAATTTTAGTTGTCATTTCAGTTGCCATTTTAAATTTGAAAAAATACATATATTTACTCTTCTATATGTTCTGATTGTCTGCATAATTTACTCAATTTATCACCCAATTTACAAGTATTCCATTAATAGCTAATATATTAATCCATTTTTCTTAGATTAGCTATCATATTGATTGCTTTAAAAATAATTTTGAAAATTGAATTGAATGGGTGTTATTACTTCTATCAGAATGAAAGAGATAAAGGTAACTGAAGAGATTATTAGGTAATCATTAAGTGACACAGGATCACATATTCCAGGAACTTTATGAAGATTTTATGTAACCTATTTGATCTGTCATGTATGGTATCCAATGAGCAGAAAATATATTTTAGGTTTTGGGCATCATTATCTTTAAAAGGGCATCTAGGCCAAATTACCCTGGCTCCAAGTTATGCAAGTTTCTTGTCTAAACTCAGAGAGCAAGATGAATAATCAGTTAGTGTATTTTTCACAGTGTTGTTTCTCAGTGTCCAGGTTACCAATATCAATAGCCTGCTAATCCATCTGTCTTAAATGTTTTTCATTTGTTTTCTACTTATAAAATCAACTCTTAGTCACTTCATGCTTTACTTCAAGACAGTAATGGATACATGATACAGTCTAATTCAAGATGTGGTGTTACTGCTTGACAGAAGTTTTTTTCTATATTCACTTTTTTATTTATCTGCTTCTGTCAAATTAATTGAATCTGACCCAATCATTCCTGTGTACATCATATAAAGCACTACATAAAGTTTTGCTAAACTCAAAATAGATGAAACCTACAGTTTTCAGTTTCAACCTGTATCTGATTGGTTATTTTGCCAAAGAAAGTCATAATGATCTGGCAAGATTTTAAGCTATTTTGTCTGCTTATTAAAATGTTATCCTTTAGTGTCTTGGTTAGTGATCTTTTTGCATTGAGTTAAGCTGGGTCCTTCTTTTCCATGTTGGGATTGTCTTCCCTCTCCATTACCCTGAGGTCTCACTGGTATTATGCAGGTCATGAAAAAAATCACTTACCTAAATAATATTTCAGATAGTGATGTGATCTGATGTGATAGACACAAACACATTGGGGTAGATTTCACTTTCTCCTGATGATTCTCTACTAAGTATTTCCACTGTCATTATTTGGCCACTATTTTTAAATGGTTTGATACTTAATAATGTGACAATATTTCTATTACATTTGTATTTAATGGGAAAAGAGTATATCCTGTTTATATTTTGAAAAATGTCAAAAAGTGCTTTAAAGTTTTTCAACAGACTTTGAAGTAGTTATTACAACTGGGAAAATTATTAACAAGCTTCTACAAAAATTGTTAATTATATTTTTCGTCTCTGTTTCTTTTGAGTCATAGTGGGTCCCTGGCTCAAAGTACCAGTGATGACAAGATTTAAAACTTTCAGTGCCAGTGATGGAGAGATTTCATGTACATATTTTATGTGTACCCAGGGTGCTGCAAGTCATGAACAACTTTTAGCCAATATAACATGTCCAATTAAATATTCCCTAAAATAGGATTTTCAGTTCTTGATATTCTTGATGTTCTTCTGTTTTGTATATGTATGTGAATGTATTTGAATGTCCTCTTTGGTTTGAGGATAAAAACATGAGCAGTAAATTTTACAGTTAACTCAGCAGGTATTTACGTAATCCTTTTGTAAGAAAGAGTAGCCAGAAAAAAAACATTGCTTCATTTGGCTACAGAATGTGCTTTGAATTTTGAAGCTACAAAGACTTTTAAATTACTCAGATAGGAGTTCATACTTTTCAGTGCACTGAAGCAGAATTTTAAAGTATTGGCAAGAATCTGTTAAACTTCTCATTGTACTAATACTTGCAAGACAGATCTATTTAAGTGTTATTCAACATAGCCAACAAATATTCTCAAGATATGAAGAAAAATTAACCAAATTTGGTTTACACTCTGTGATACATATTTACTCTGAACTGTGATGAGCTGAAACCATTTCTCAACACTGATTTGTGAAGATTTAGCTGTTGGGTTGAAGATACTTTAGATTTTACTCTGAAGAGTTCTTCTGTTGTAGATTCAGTTCTGCAGAAAAGATTAATAACTTTGTATTGTTAAAGCATCATAGATAAATAATGAAACAATGTGGACCAGGTTTGGCCTTCATCTGAAAGTCATGCTGCTCTGTAAGAGGGTAGCAATAGTGTATCTCAGGCATTTTTTCACTAGGTTGCAAAGTGTCAGTTTCCCACTGGAAATGTGCCCCTCCTACAGCATCCTGCAGCTCGTGAATCCTTGCAATTCCCACCAATCCCCTGTGCCTGGGGCAGGTGGCTGCAGCACACAGCAGCATCTGGCAGGCTCAGGTATGCAGCAGGAGTGATCTGAAAGGGCAGCTAGCCCTTTTAGCTTCAGAATATGTGCAATTACCCTTCTGCCACATTCAATCCCTTTTTTTCGAAGTACTCTGATTCTGGACTAAGTGTATGAAAATATATTTAAAGTTTCTTCATTGGAACTGAACAAAATAGAAAACTATTTGCATGGCCAAACATGGAAAAATATTATCATTTTTGAACATGATAAATATTAGAAGATTGAGACAGATTGAGAAGAAAATACAGGGAAACCTTGAAACACCTCATATTGGTCAGACTCACAGAATCATATTCTAAAGTGATGTTTCAACTTACCTTGGATAAAAAATAATGTAACTGCACATTCTCTTACTGCTGTGTATTGACCACTTAACAAAGCCACCACATTCATTAGATGTTTAGTGCAAAGGTGTACCAAACTGGGTGTGAAAAAAAAATTTAAAAAGGTTTGTGCAAGCCTAACTACAGCAATTTTCCAGAATTTGTAATGACAGAGCTGAAAGATTATACAATTTTTCAGTTCCTTACTCTCAATTTAGACTTGTAGCAATTTATCTGCCTATTTATTTCCCTGTGATGGATTGCCTATTGAATAAAAACGTTTTTCTTCTTAGTGCCCACTTATTTTATTTAAGACCCCAAACCACTGGTACAATCCAATTAAGTGAGGTATTGCTGATGAAAAATAGCCTAAGACTTGAAACCAACACCAATAAAGTCAAGAAGTTATTTCAAGTGCACTCTGAAACCTATTAATAGGGCATAAATTTCTTGAACAACTGATGATATACTTTATGTTACTTGTTTATGTTCCTTTTACATTTACCTTTGGTATTGTAAAATGATGTAAATGCAATCTTTCTCGATTTCTTTCTCTTGCACGTGCACTTTCTTTTGCACATCTGTATATCACAGCATTTTTTAAAATGTTGTTTTATTTAACTTGGTTTTCCTGGATATTTTCACCCATATGTGAGGGAGGGAATGGATTTTGTACAATCATCTGGTATCTTTAACTCCATGGCTCTGAAGGCCCTAATACCTTTCATTACCAGGCTTTAATTTCAGAATATTCTGATCTCCAGCACAGAAATAAAGTGTTTGAGTTTTAGTAGCTCTTTGTGACTGCTTGTGTTCTTTTTCTGACGTGAAAAACTTGAAATGAGCAGTTATTTCATTATTTTGTCTTTTATTATTCAAAAAGCTAAAATATAAAACAGCTGAGCTTATCAGATTTTTATCACTGATTCCCTTGTCCAGCTGACCAATGTTTTTTCCCTTTAAATTTTAGAGGTTTTGATAGAACAACATTCTCATGTATTTCCAAAGAGTATTAAGTACAGTAACTCACAGGGATCTGTAGAAATTACTGGAATATAAATTATAATTTGGAAAATCGATGCCATTGATTCATAATATTTTTTTCAGTCTTCTTTCTAGATATGATAGATTATATATATATATATATATATATATATTTTTTTTTTTTTACTGTTTACAGCCAAATTTATTTGTCTATTCCTAATAAGATATTTACAGTCTTGAAAGTGGGATAGGGTGTTGTGAAGGAAGATGAGGGGATACTGAGGAAATTTAGTCTCTAATTGCAATTCTGTGCCAGAGTTAAGGAAGGAACTGTGTCCTTTCATTCTTTCAAGTAAAAAACTCTTTCAAGTATTGCAGGTCAGCACAGGCAGCATCTACTTTTTGTTCACCAACATCTTTTTAGTATGATTTCTCAGGAAGGAAATAAATGTGTTATGTAAATTAGGCCCAGGGCTTATGTCATGTCTCTTTCAGGCTCTGTAAACTCTATTTTAAAAATGGCAGCTTATCTGTCAGTGGCAGAACTGCTCTTACCTGTTCAATACAGCTGTAGTTTCCCCAAGTGAGTAAGATGAATATAACTAAGACCTAGCATGATACCTGACATCCTGGCTTAGTCGCTGGAGATTTAGGCAGGAGAAATCTTCAGTGATGAAACTAAAGCTGTTAAGCCTCAGCTGCAAAGCCATAATTTTTGTGCAGAAGTTCTGTACAGTCTCAAGTTGGAAAACCATCAGTACTACATGGGACCACTCACTCTCTCTGGTTGCAAGTTAAATTAAATGTTCAGAGTTATTAAAAAAGTACAGTGACTGTAATATTTGTCCTAGAGAATCAACAGCAATGTCCATAGTACACATTCTAATGCAATAAAATTATAAAATATATTCGAGAAACAGTGTTTTAATTGATCTGTGCATTTACCTGCTGTGAGATTAGTATAGGATCAGGTGCAGTAGGGGATTTCAAAAAAGCCAAATAATTTTAGAATTAAGATTTTAGCATTAGCATCTTACTGCTGGGAGAGGTATAGCTAGATAAGCTTCCAAATGCCAGCTGATTTACTGCAGTCCATGTGAGGAGTTCCCTCACCTGCATCCACAAGGCACTTCACAGAGTACACTTTACAGCCTAAAAATTAGTGTCAATTTCTCTCTTTCCACAGCTGTTAAGGCTAGGAAATGACACTTTCAGGACAAGAAAGTTTAATAAATAGATTCTCTGTGTCATTGCCCCCTTACACATGTGTTCAAAATGTCTCCTATTCATAATTGTTGTTGCTGTTCACAGAAGTATCCTGAGATGCTCATCAATTTTGGACATTTTACTTATTTCCTTGAAATGTGTAAATTATTCTCTATTTAAGGTGGGAAACAATTAGTAGTTGTATCATTGTATCAGATTTGCTTTGACATACATCAAAAAGCCTTTTGTTACTATAGTTTTTTGAATTTCTTCATTTTTCATGTCCCCATTTGGGGATTGAATTTTTTTCTCTGTAATAGAATTGAAAGCAGTATACATTACTAAAAAAAACCCCAAGAACCAAACAGTACTGATGCATTTTCACCTGTGACTACTTGTTAATTTCAAAAGGTACAATGATAATGTTTTGGGCATATTATTTTTTGTTTTTTTTCCTTTTATTATCTTTGCCTTTTCTGTTTGTATCTATACAGAACTTCTTTTTTTCTTTTTCCTTAGTACACTGTGATGCATACAGTTTCTTAATAGCTCTATATTGTTTTTAGCTCTTCAATCGGGATTGCTGGTATTGCAGAGAAACAGACCTATGGCCATGATCTTCTGGAAAAAAATACCATTATCACTTAGTGTTTGCATTAAATATTTGGTTTCAGTAGACAAGTTCTGAGAACTTTACCAAATTTCAAATTTTTACATATAATTGTTTTAAGAGCTAAACCTGCAGATTTATTTATTTATTCTTTATTATCTGGCCCCAAGGCTAAGGTTAATGAGTAAGACAATAATCATGATTTAAAAAAACCCAAACAAAAACCAGTTTAAAAACAAACAGTTAAAAAAAGAAAAGAAAGAGGGGTCCTTAAAAGAAATATTCAATTTAATAATTAAAGAAGGGCAAAATCAACATGAAGACACCAAAAATATCTTGTGTATCTTACTGAGATATAAATAATTTGTTAAGCATGTGGAGAAACTGAAGACTATTCTTCTCATGCTTTTGTAGAAGAAATTACTGATAAATTCAGAGCTTGCTTTTCTGAAATTCTTCTTTTAGAGGATCTGTCAAAATGCTTTCTGTGTTTGTCACTGACTTTCCTTTCACCTCCTATCTCAGGATATAGCTCTAAGTAGGAGGTATCTAATAGTTTCATGCTATATTCTAAAAATTCTAATCCGTAAGATAATGTCTTGTATTTGGGATCACGTTTTGAGACACCCTCGCTGAACTCTTTTCTGCTTCTGTCTCACTCACGTTTAGAAAATGCTTTCTGACTAGTTTCCCCAGGGGCTCCCTGTCTCCCGCTTTCCTTTCCCCATCCCACGCCCGGCAGTGGAGCAGGGCTTGCTCGCACAGCCTGGCTTGGAGCTCCCCCTGCTGCAGGATGCTTGGCTCACTGCAGCTCATGTACGCCTGGCCAAACAGCTTCTTCCTTGAAATTTTACCTCTCTTTTACATATGTGGAAGCTGAGTCAGATCAAGCGATTTGCTTCTAGCCACCTAACGAATAACTCATATAAATGATTATCTAATAGGTATAGGGGTAACTTGCACTCAATGCAAGATTTCAGTGAAGACTTCAGAGAAGATTTCAAGAAGTTGTTTTACTAGGCTGAATTCATCAGGATTTGAAACTCTTTGCTTTTTACAATATGTTATTTTGTGTGCTTATAATTTAAATCCCAGTGTTAAACAGTACCAACACAATTTCTCCTTGCAAGCCTGAGTCACTTCATAGTAGCATGGGTCCCTATTAGTCACGTTATTATAATAATAATATTAGTCACCTTATACTATAATGCCTCGTCCAGTCTGTACTTTAAACAGTGAAAGGAGAACTTTTCTTTGAGAAACAAATTTTGAGACATCCAATTACCCCTCGTACCTAACCTAAGCATCCAGTAATAGACATGATCTGTGAGGAAGAAAATAATATTTTAATTCTGAAGATCGAGACAAAAGACAATTCCAGAAAATTTATTTTCTGTTTCAAAATCATGCTGATTTATATGCTAAATATTTGCCTTCTTTTCTTTACCAAATGATGTATTTTCTGAAAATATTGGTGTTTGAGTTGATGCTCTGCATACTTCCGTAATGTATTTGTGAGAGGCAATCAAGTAGCAAAGAAATTTAATTTTATACTCGTCTTTCAGCAGCCTTTCCAGAAAGAATATTGATGGAAAAATCAATTCCTTATTTGGCTGGTGGACATGTTCTGATATTGTTAGAATAATAGATATTGCTAAATGCTCTGATGAGCTCTCTACACTTCAGGGTTTGCCAGAATTACTAGACTTCCTGTTCTGTAGAAAAGTATCTTTACAATCTTCTTAACAAACCAGACTGAGAAGTCAGGGACTGTAGCAAGGCAAAAAAAGAAAAACAAACCAAAACAAACTAAGCTGAAAAATTTATCTCTGAAGGGAAGAAATAGGCTATATCCTTGGTAATGCATGGAGTTGAAAGGCTGGAACTGTGATCCTGTCTTTTTCAGAAAGAATGGCAATCCTGCAGGTTTCTTAACTGAGGCAGCAGAGCAAAGATTTATGCTTTTATAAAGGAGGAAGAAGGATTAAATATTGAAATAAAACCATTCAACTTTAATTTGTGAAATAATAGTTTTGGTTTTTTTATGAAGTATTGTTTGAGGATTCCCTGAATTTTCCTATAATTTCAGGATTAAGTAAAGTCAGGAAGAGGGTGACACCAGTCCTCTGAGCTCAAGAAATGTTTTGAGACAAGCAGAAGGTGCTTACTACTTTTGAGCCTAGTAGTATTAACGAAGGGACACCTTATGTAGAAATATTTAACTTTTCAGATGCCCTGAGAACTCTCACCCATCTCCTTTGGAAAATATAATCCACCATCATATTTGGAAAATAAAAGCAACACAAAAAAGCTGTACTAATGGCACAGTGCTATTGAGAAATCCAAGAAAAAGACTTGAAAGATTTGATGACTTGAAAACATTCATAGTGTTGCTACTACACTAGTAAGATACACTTTCTTCTGTATGCATGCAGTTTTTGTGCTAAGGAAATGGCTACTTTTCCCACCACTTCCCAAAATACCCCAAATTAACAAAATATTAGAATGCCCTGGAATAATCCCCAAGGCCCTTTGAATCCCACTAAGTGTTAGGACCCTATCTGCATGTCCCTCTGAGCTGTAGCAATCCATCAGCTGAAGTGTGGCAGAGTTGAAAAATTTCCATGCACCAAGATGTGCTGCATTGAGGAAGCCCTGTTGTTCTTTTGTAGAGTATGCTCATGTCACTGTTGTTCTCTAACTCTGACAGATTTTGTGAGATACTGCATTAGAAATGAAGCATACTTTTACACTATAAGAACAAATTCTGTTATCATAAAAGACTAAAACATCTATTGATGTGTCTTCAGGGGGAGTTTTGCTCACCTATAAGCAGATAATTTGGCACAATGTCATAGTTCACTGTACACTCATATTTATTCTTATTCTTTTCAACTTCTCAACATCACCTCCTGGTAGGACTGGAATATGTAAGAAAGAAAAAGAAAAGATAGCTTTGTTACTTGGATCTGATTGTTTTATTTCCTGCTGTGACAATCTATGGTTTGTGATGAAAGGCTGTTAACATTGTTAACTTTAAGGAGAAAAAATAAATCTTCCTTCAATTGAAGAGGAAAAGTAGCAAGTAAATCAAATTAGTGCTTGGGCATATTTATTTGGTCATAAGCAGGTTATTTTTATCTTCTGTGACTGAGAAAAACTGCCAGAAAAGACAATGGTTTTTACAGAATTATAAGCTAATGGTTTTGGAACAATATGAAAATATTACTTCTAGTCATAAGTATTTTCACTTACAGAATAAATTACATACATAAGTGATAAAATTTTTTAACAGAAATACTCTTGAACTTACTAATTTTACTGACATATATTGATTTTATTATATTAGGCAGGCAAAAATATGGGCTCAAAATGGGCTTTGTGATGATACTGTTCCTTAAAACAACAATATTATTTTTCATATGGATATACTTATGGAAATAATAGTTTCTTTGGCCTTTTGTTAAGAATTTCAAGAATTAACTTAAGCTTCTAGTTTGCTTATTTCTCTCTGTAAATTAGTTTTTTTGCAAAGTAAAAGAGATTAAAATATCTTTCTTATTGTATACATAGGGCCTCATAATGAAAGCACCTAGAAAAGCTTAAGTGTAATTCATTTACTCTAATTTATTTAACTCTATTTATAAACTCTCTATATAAACTCTAATTTATTTAACTCATCTGGGGTATCTTAGAATGAAATAATATAAGCCCAAAATACAATCAACCTGCATAATATTCAGTTAATATAAAAATATTTCAAAACATAGGCAGGAAGTGTCCAAATAATTCATCATCACATTTATTAGTATAGTTAAATACACAACATTCTGTGTAAAAGGGGATTCATTTTGTAAAGTACTATTGGCCATCTGAGCACACCGGTGGTGTTTATTGATGCTGTCACTGGAGGAGATCACATAGTGTGCCAGGAGATCCAGTAGGGAAAATATGGTTAAGAAGATCATCTCCATTAAATTCTGCTTGAGAAACTGATTTGTTCCAGATTTCTTGAAGAAAACCTAAGTTAACTTGCCATTGCAAAATTCTTCCAAACTTGAGTTATCATAATTCTGGCTTTAATGCATTAAGTATAAGCATCATGACTCTGTTGCAGGAGAGGACTAGTGTAGGACCCTTCATGGCTGCAGTATTTTCTTATTTGGGATGCTCTCCTTTGTTAGTGAAGATACCCTCACCTGCAGGTACAAAATACCTGAGCACAATATGTGGCACATCAGAAAACAAGATCTGTTTTCCACTAAATTATAAATAAAGGATGCAGTGCCTTTGTTAATTTTTAAACTGATAAAATGGAAAGGTTTTGCAGGAGAGTTTTGGGAAAGATTTCCTTGTAGTAAAAGACCATTCTCTTGCATCTCCCTGATGAGCAGTGGTGAACAGCAGGATGCTGCTCTGGGTTGCACGTTCAGCTGTTGGAGCAAATGGGTTGTGAGGTTTTACATGTTGGAAGGGCTGTGAGGAGCAGGAATGGACCAGTTCCTGGAGAGGAAGTCAGCCTGGGACGAGCAGGCATAGTTTGGTGCACCCACAGCCCTGGCAGCATCTCTCTCTGCTATTTCCTAATGGCATTGAAATTTGAAAACATTTACTGTCTGGTTGCAATTCCTGCTCTATCTCCTGGAGCCAGAAATGTGTGCAGTTATTGTTGCAGTCGGGAATAGTTAAGCTATGATTTCTCTGGGGGCTGAATAATGATGTCCATTTCTGGGTCCTTTTCTGCATTTGTTTTTTTACTCTGTGGCTTTGTGTTAATGACTAAATGGAACCCAGGCTCCTCTTTTCTTCTGCTTTTGTTTTTTACAATGTTTGGGAGCTGGTTTTGTTTCCTAAAAAAAATGCTGTGAGATAATGGTGTGCAGGTGTATTCCTCTGGCTCTAGAAAAATGCAGTTAAACATCTGCAGGTCAGGTTGCATCACCTCTTATTTAGGTGCTCAGAGAAATAGGAGTGGGCTGTTGGAAAACAAGGAACTTGTAGGAAATTATAAGAATACAGAGTTTACTTTGATCCAGCTTTACTTTTAAATTTGGACTGAGATTTATTTTTGTTGTTGCAAGTAATTGACTACTAAATTTTGACTATACAAGTAAGAAAAATCTTTCTACCTGTGATTACATCCCACTGTAATCAGTCTAAGTAAGTTGTTCCACTGGGCCACAGGAAGTTATGATAAAGAACTTTTTCTTCAGAGTATCCTCTTCAGCTCATCTTCAGAGTATTTTTATTTCTATGTGCATGACTGAACAGGATCAACAGCCTGCATTCTACAGCTTGCAGAAGGAGTGTAACACACATAAATATCTCATATTCTATATATCTATATATTTATATATAAGATATATCTATAGGATATATTTACATTTATGGCAAAGTAAAATTTTAATGGAAAGTCACAATTTGTAATTTGTAGTTTTGCTAACAGGACTTCAAGTTTTTTCATATTATTGGAACACTGTTCTACTTCATGCAAGTATTTGAAGGTGTAATTTTTTCATATGTTAGCAATCATGGAAGCCTTTTTCTATTTGCCCTTAATGCTGAGGAATGTGAATAAGGAGAGGAGGAGGTAAGAGAAGAGAAGGCAAGAGAAGGGTGTTGTTTCCTTGGCAACAGGCACTCTGCTGCTCAGGGCGCAGGTGGCATCTGTCTTAAAGACTGTTTAATAAACCATGCAGGAAAATATGTAAAAAAGCTTAGAATATTTTGTGGCAAGAGGAGGACTTTCCCAATCAGTCCCAAATAACTCGAAGCACTTCCAAAAAAGTCTCAGCTGTTATGAATTTGAATAAAAGTTAATAGGAAATAAATGTTTTTGTTTATTACACAAAAAAAAAAAAAAAAAAAAAAAAAAAAAAAAAAAAAAAAAAAAAAAAAAAAAAAAAAGTTAGGAAAAATATCCTAGAAATGACTAAATTCTAGTAGTCACTGGTCCTGATATTGCAAACTTATAATGGCCAGGTTTTAGTTGGAAACAATTTTTGAGAGATGGGGTTCTCACAGATGTCAGAAGCTAGCTAAGCAAATTGCAGCTTTTAAGACAACCTGTCATCAGTGGCACTGGGAATGCTATAAGCAGTTTGGAAGTTATCTTCTGTAGGTGTTCTTCTGATAAGGAGCATGTTATGCTTTTAATTTTCTGTAATGTAAAAGTAATCTGAGAGTCAGTGTAAAAAGAAGAATGTATTATATACTCATGTAATTTTGAATCTATGTTCTGTTCTGAATTTTCACAAATAGTGACTCATAAACTCTGCAAAGGCTGTCCTGACTTCGCTATTCTTCCATTAGACATGAATTCAGAGGAATTAAATTTTTGCTCAGCAATTTCTTGCAAATTAAGTTGAACATAGTTTTCTCTGAAACATTACTTTTAGACAAAATTGTCTTCAATTAGTTGTTTGAACACAATAGTTTTAAAATTAAACTTGAATTTTTCAGTATATATTCAGTTATATCTGGAATTGCAGCAGTTATATCAGAAAAATACATGCCATATGTTGTATATGTAGGTAGAGTATGCACACTGCAAAAATAGCTAACATCAATGAAAATAAAATAAATGTCCATTTCATCGAAAATTGTGTTGTCTTATCAAGTATTTTCAAAGACAGCCTGCTTGATTTTGCAGTTTGGAAGCACTATGTTTTTCCAAGTGTTCAGAAAAGCAGAGGACTGGAGCAAATCATATTTGGTTTATTGGTGAGAACTTGGAAAGAAAAGACAGCACTAAAAGAGGTTCAACCTTGATAGAAAAATGAAATATTTTGGGGTGAGGTTAGTGAAACAATGTAACAGTTTTCCCAGAGGGATGGTGGATGTCCTTAGCCTGGAAACGTGTAGAATACAGCTGGACAGGTCTCTGACCTAGGTGTCCCTGCTCATGGCTGAGGGGCTGCACTGGATGACCTTTAAGGGTCCCTTCCAACCCAAACCATTCTACTCCCTGTTCTGTAATTCTGTGATACAGGTGTACATCCAGACAGAAGTGGTCCAGCCAAAACCTGTAGGTCCAGTTGCAGGATCATGGCTCTTCCCTACAAACACTAAAAAGCTTCTTGGGGTTTAGCTTCTTTCCACTTACTCTACTGGGTACAGGCAAGAACTAAATGGAATTTAGAGGTGTACAAAAGATGAGAGCAGCAGCAGGAGTGCTCCGTGTTTCATTGGATGTTTGGAAGTATCTTTTTAAGCATTAAGGGAGAAATAGATTGATTTGCTATTTGTGACAAGTAATCCATAGAAATTTTATGGGAGCTCCAATGAGAGTGAAGAAATACTAAAAATTTGACTGCTTTTCACCAACTTGCTGCATTTATTTCTTAAAAGCATCGCAGAGCTTTGCCCTGTTTTTAGGAGGGATCTCCAGAACTCCCTTCAATCCCACTACTCTGAGCTCTATGTACATGTATTAAAAGAGGACATGGTATATAAAGGATTAAATAAAACTTATATTGAATACAGGTGATTGCTAGCTCCTGAATTTTTCTTGAAAAATTTAGAATGGGGAAAATATGTGGTCTGTTGCATTTTTAACACACATTTTAGACTGGAATTAACATATGTGAGTATTGAGGGTAGATCTGCAGAAAGGTAAAAACATTTATCAAAATGTAGTGAAGGATATTTCAGATTGTATATCCTAAATATATTTGTCTTCTGGGTGTTTTAATATCAAGAGACATGAGACATTAGAGATCAAATGGTTTTGGTGCGGTAATTATTGACACTTGATAGACAAAAAGTCTAACTTTCAGTAAAGGGTTTTATTTTAAAGGCTGGCTTCCCATTCTTGCCTAATGAAGTACAGCTATTAGAAATTAACAGACAAGTAAGTGAAGAAATTTGCCCCAGATTATGCAAATTTACTGGATAGAAACAAGAAGCAAACATTTCCTGGCTTACAGTCACGGGCTTCACATATCAGAACAGCAAATATATAGCTAATTACTTTCAAAAAAAATTTCAAGTGAAGTATTGGGGAATCAGAAAATATCAATATAAAGGTAATTTCTTCAGTTCACCCTCTCAGTGTGAATGATGTTTTGAAATCTTTAACTATATGGGCGCTGTGCTTTACATCTCTGAAGGAAGAGGGAAGAAATGTTATTTATTTTTATTTAAAAACTAAAGCATCCAGTTCTAGGACCTTGACCTAGGACAAGTTTTATCCCTAATGATGGTGTAATACAATGAAATATTCTGTTATAACCAGAGAAGATGCTTATTACATTCAGTAATTACTAGATTCCTGCATGACATAAGAACTATCTAAATACACCTTCAAAGGGGTATCTGTAAATAATAGCTATTGAAAACTTTTCACATTTTTTTGTCCAAGGATAGTCTTTGATTTTTATCCAATTTTAAGAAAAGCACATATTGATTTAAAGTGTTTGCATATTGCAACGAAGATCTAAGAGGAAAGTATAGTGAAAATTAGTTTAGTGAAGACCAGATAATCCCTAGGGTGTGTAATTTTGATATATTGTGCTACCCAGAAGCCAGTTCACAGGTTTTTGTTTTTTTTACAGTACTAATTCATCAGCTTGTGGATACCAAGTAATGCATGTTGACTTCTGTAGTATTTCTAGAATTTATTTCTAGAAATAAATTTGCATCTCTTTATATTTAATATGTGTTGTAACATTTAATGCATTTGTAGCTGCATTTAATGCAGTTGTAACATTACCAATTATTATTTCAATCTATGGATCAGAAATTGATTATTATATATATCTTATATATCTAAGAAATATGTTTACAAGACA
Source organism: Oenanthe melanoleuca (assembly GCF_029582105.1). Classification (NCBI taxonomy): domain Eukaryota; kingdom Metazoa; phylum Chordata; class Aves; order Passeriformes; family Muscicapidae; genus Oenanthe; species Oenanthe melanoleuca. Next base: position 58,013,095 of record NC_079362.1, read on the forward strand.
TTTATTATGGAAAAAATTAATATTCTTAATAAATAAGAAGTTAACTGTATTTGGTCATAAAAAACACTATTCTGAGATATCCAAAAGGACAGAGGTGAATGTCACTTTGAATTAATTTGACACAGGTACAATAGTGACTTTTTTTTTTGCCAATCAGTATTTCTACATTAGTGACTTCTGCTCTGAGTAACTAAAAACCCTGTAAAGCAATATAAATTTTGTGTTCTATGCATCTGTAATTAAGATGATTCAAAGCAAATTAAATGATTCAAAGCAAATGGAAACAAAACTTGGACGATTAGGTAAGCCCTGGAATTAAGGAACTTTTTTCCTTTTTTTTTTTTTTTTTTTAATAGTTGCCCAGAAAAAGAAATGCAGTGATGGCATAAAAATTATATAAAGAATTTTTTATGCTTCATTTATATTCATAATTATCCTAAAGAATGCTCATCAGTTTTTATATTAATGACTCTTCATAATACATTACCTTACAAAGTGCAAATGCTTCTGGAATCTCTAAGCAGTTTGAAATAAAGGTGAGTATAAATGAGAATTAGAATCATAGAACCATAGAATGGTTTGGGCTGGAAGGGACCTTAAAGGTCACCTAATTCCAAACTCTATTCCATGGATAGGGATGCCACCTGCTAGATCAGGTTGTTCACCCCACCTAACCTGACCTTGAGCACTTCTAGGGATAAGACATCCACAGTGTCTCTGGGCAACATGCTCCAGTGCTTCAGCAGTCTCTGAGTAGAGAATTTCTTGCTAGCATCTAATCCAAACCTGCCTTCTTTCAATTTAAAACCATTATCCCTTGTCCTGTCACTATCTCACTATAGACTATCCCTGCTTTTTGTAACGCTCCTCCAGGTGATGGAGGAGTTGATCAGCCACAGATAGAAATATTTACTGCAGAACTAGTGTTTTAGCCATTTAGTGTTAAGGCCTAAACTTCTAAAGTATCTGTCTGGGTAACTTTTGCTAAACAGAGAGCTGTTTCCCCCTGTATTGTAATGCAGCTTTAGATTACTAGTTCTCAGATTTGATCTGGTGCTAGATAGGACGGATCATAGACTTGTTGGTTCAGCTAGGACTTGTGGGAAGCAGTTGTTCTGTGTTTCTTAAGTGTTTCCAGCAAGTGTTTCCACCTGCTTGGCCCCTCTTAACATATTTCTGGGAAGTGCTGTCTCACGGGTTATGTGCAATACAGCAGCAGCTTCTCATGTAAAACTTCTTTATCCTACCTCTGTAAATATTACTGAGAAAAAGATACAGGCATTATCAAAATAACTACTAATTGGAAAATAGGGTGTACTGGAATTGGAAAATATGGAGGATGGTAATCTTGTCATAGACGTATCATCCATACCTTCTGATGCATGGAACCTTTTTGTGTTCTTTCCCTTCAACAAATATAATGCTGTTTTAATTGTATGTTGGTGATATCATTCTGATAACTTCTGAGAGTAACACAGGATTTTCATTGCCATAGCAACTTGTGATATCCTTAAAATTTAGTGTATCACGTGCTCTTTTCTTTGGAATGTAGTCTTGCAAAATATATCACAAATTTCATATTAGTTGCGTCTTACTGCTCGGATAGCCATATAGTTATGCACAAAGTAATATATAATCTTAAAAAAGGAGCTATGAGATTAGGTTATCAGCTAAATGCATTTATTTTCCAGAGGTATATTTTTCAGTGGAATGTTTGAAGACTATTGGAACTACGACTACCACATTCACACTTTAAATATGTGGAAAGTTTAGAAGAGGGGAATTGCAGTAGTGAGGAAAGTAGAGTGGCAGTAAATGGAAGGCAATTCAATACTACAACTTCTCTAAAATCCTTTAATTAATCTCTCTGAAACATATCTTCTTCTCTAGCCGTCATGATTTTCAATTATGTGACTTAGAATCCTACATAATGCTCAAGTGGGAGCACATTTAGGTATGCCCATAATTAAGGCTCAAATAAATAGTGTGCAAATTATGTATTTATAGGTGAAACCTCATCACTACTTTATCTTGCCTGGTAGGTATGGTAAACAGGCTTTCCTAAAAGGCCTAATCTCCCTTGCATCACAGCTGTTGCAGCAAGTAGGATTATCAGAGGCAGCCAGAACTGCAGCTCTCAGTCACTGCACACAGTCCCTGTGGGACCTGAAGGGACCTGAAAGAAGTGATTTTACACAAAACTAAACACAGATATGTGTACAAAAGGCAGAAAGTGTTTGGCAGGAGGAAAGGAAACATTATTGGGTAGTAGAAATACTGTTGTACACAGTAAATAACATTTTCTTTTTGAGATGAATACTCATGCAACCTTAGCCCATTCATTCCTCTTCTGCTGTCACTTCCTCTATCTGTGTAATGTTGTAGTAAACTAAAAATAGAAGCATGCAAAGAAGAGTTTCTCTGCCTAATATCTGTCATCAGTATTTGAGAACCATTATTTTCAGAGTGAGCATCTTTGATCTTCTTTACTAAGAAGAACACATGAAACAGTAGAAGGAGAGCTAATGCTCTGTGTGTTGTGGCAGTACCATATAGCAGTCAGTTTTCAAATATTCATTATCCAAGCATTTTCATTCTTCAGTCTAGTGAGAAGCAAATTATACTTCTTCATTTGGTTTCTACAAAAAAGGCAGAGAGGATTTGAATGCATTTGGGGGGAGGAACTAAAATTGCTCCAGATTTCTTCTTGTCTTTGTAATTCCTCCAGCTGTGGCTTTAATTAGTTCTGCGACAGCACCACTGTGAAACTATCCTTCAATGCCAAAGTTTGAACATTATAAATGTCCATGCTATTGCATGTAAAGAAAACAGGTTTACTAAGATGGAACTTCTTTCTGGAGTTATGTGCAATTTTGGGCTTTACGATGATTTCGGCTGCAATATTTAAACTATCAGAGAATTTCATCTAAATGGTAACAGAAGCTCATCCTTTCCATCTGCAGATATATACAAATATCAACATGCAAACACTGACTGCCAAAGTGCTTCCTGAGTGTGTCCTTCTCATAGGGCATTAGGGGGCACGTCTGACTGACAAAATAAATAATGGTAGGCAAACATTAGGAAATAATGCTTTTAATAATTTTAAGTACTAATTAAATGTAGAAATGTTACATTGTTCTTAATAATATTATACCCTGGGTTATTTCCTATGTGTCATTTCCATTACATCCTTTCAACACAACCCTGTATGTCCCAGAATCCATAAGTACAAGCTACAATAAGAAAAGTTTACATATATTTCAAAATTGTCCTAGGTATCTAAAAACAAATTTTGTAACAAATTTTGGATTAGATTAAAAAAGATAAAAAAATAAATATCAAATGAAAGAACCTGGCCCAGAATCCATAAGTACAAGCCACAATAAGAAAAGTTTACATATATTTCAAAATTGTCCTAGGTACCTAAAAAAAAATTTTGTAACAAATTTTGGATTAGATTAAAAAAGATCAAAAAATAAATATCAATTTACAAATCTAAGAGGTATCACTAGGACACTGATAAGAATGTCTGCTTCTTAGGAAGTCTCCAATTCCTTTTCCTGAGTTTCCAAACTGTTTTATAACATGCTACTTAATGAAACAGGAAATGTTTAACAAGACTTATGTGTTCTGAGAAGGCATTTGTAGCCTAAGTGCAGAGCATATGGGCACAAAAATGATGGCTATAAGGAAGCTCTTAGTTTTAGATATAGAAAATAAAATTTGTCCTGCTGTGTGGAGGGCATGGAGTGATGCCTACAGCTGATGAATGCATAGCATCACATCAAGGAAAGGGAAAGGTATAGAGAATGTCTTGGCCTTCTCATTTCTATTCTCTTTTTATAAAACAATGTTATTGTTAGTTGTAACTACAGAGATAGAATCATTGAATCATATAATTAGTTAACTTGACCAGCTTCTCTCTAAGCTATTTCTTCCAATCTTCTACTGACCATAGGGCTAACACTGAAGTTTGATCAAATTTTCCAGGGGCTTCATCATTGAAGCTTTGAGTATCTAAGGGAGTGGAGGTTCCATGGGAGTTTAGGCAGCTGGTTTTTGTTCTTAATCATAATTGTGAAGGTTATTCTTTCTTGTAATATTCTAAATACTACTTTTTGCAAACTGCAACTGTTTTTTCTTTAATCTCCATGAATCGCTGGGAACAGTTCAGCTTGGCCTCTCTATATCTTTTCCATAGGTAATTGAGTACAGGAATTATATCTCTCTCCCCTTATCCCTGCTATCTCACCATTCCTGAACCCTGTTCACTCACCATTCCTCTCCACGTGTCTCAGCAAGACATTCCTCTATTCAACTCTCATCAGTTTCCTATTGCCAGTGGAAAAGCTCTGATGGCTCCATTAATAGTCACTAATAGAAGTGCCTGAGATAAAAGCCAGTCCAGCAGACAATCTCATAAACCCCACTGAAGATGTTAACACATTAACCTGGGCTAATAGGCCCCACTGGGAAGCAGAACATACTAACTTGGGCTTGACTCTGTCCAGTACAATTACACAGCACAGCTTTACAGTTTTTCCTGCACCTAGGTCTGCTACCAGAAGCTTTGACACTGTCCAGCACCCAGGAGGGTATGAATTGTTTCTACAGTAGTTCAACAAGCAAACCTACAACTTTTTGTCAGAGGCTGGTATCCTTAGAAGGTCTGGCTATTTGAAAATCCTGAATATTCCAGCTTTATACATAACAGTTATGTCATCCTTAGCTAAATTAAAGCTAATCTAGTTATTCTAGGCCCTTTGCTCTTAGTATGGTATATAAAATCTTCTTCCTTAAGAACTGCTTTGCAGCTCTTTTATCACTGAAACAAGCATGAGGAAATAGGGAGATAGATTGTGCTATTTTAGGATAGCAGGCAGGGATATTTTGCTCATATTTTGCTCATATTTTGCTCATAATTTGATCCTCTGGGTCTGAAGAAGTACCTAAATCTATTTGCTCTACTTGGCAAAGTTAGCTGTACTCTACACCAGTACAACATACTGCCTTAGAGTGTTAAAACAGAAAAAAAACCCACTTTAAAATGAGGATTTTTTGCTGCTGCTGCTCTTCCTTTTGGCCTTATTATGAAAATACTCCTTGTGACATTTATCACAGGTATTTACTTATAATCTTCTTATTTCTGCTATTCCCTAAGGGCAAAAGAATAGATGTAATGAGAGCAAAAGAGACGTCTTAAAAACCTGTTTTGACAAACAGTCAAAATGTAAGTCAACCTACAGATGTAAAACATGGAAGTATCAATTGTCAGGTTCTCCTGACTATAAATATTTTTAGCCTTCATGTACTGAGAAATTTAATTTAATAATAGTCATTCTTTCAGCCACTTAAGCTCTTTTTCAGCCTGTTTCTGCTGAATGCTGTACCTATTCCAGAAAAAATTTTGACTCATGTTTTTATTCTAAGAGTTATATTCAATATAAACTTCAATTTTTTAAGAGTCCTAATTCATGTCTAATAACAGGCTTTTTGTAACACTTTTATTGAAGGATTTTTTAATTAATTTTCATTTCTAACTCATTAAGCAAAACTATTAAATATAGAAAAAAAATCCCCACTATTTTTAAAAAAACATAATGTCAGCATTTGTAGGAATGTATCATACACAGTTGCTATCATGACAATTTATAGGACCTCTTAAAGATAACTTCTCCCCTCTGCTATTCTCATTTTGCCTTGGTCATTGATTGGCATCTGGATTGAACCGTGCTTGGAGTCTCATTAATTGTGTCTAGTTGGCAATGCCAAGAGGAGGTAGATGATGGAGTTTGAGGAGTCCAGATGTTAGACTTGACAACACCACCAGGGGGTGAGTGTGGCATTTCCTGGGGAAAAGAGAATTAAAAACAGGGCAGGAGAATGATGAATAGGAAAGCAGGGAGAGAAGCTGTTTACAGTAGCTATGGCTTCTAATGTGTGTCAAATTCACTTTTATAGCCTTGTATTCCTCATGAGACTTTTCAATGTCACTTCTGGACTGAGCTTTCAGACATGTGTTAATCGTATTTTCACAGCATTTTTTACTGAAAGTATAATGGGTTGTAAATTCAGAAGTACTGAATAACAGGAATTTCTTTTTTTCCTTTTGTTGTAAGTTTTTTACTTGTGGAGAGCTTTATTTGGCCAGGAGTTTCTGTGCATGTATAACTGAGATGACAGCACGCATGTTTTTAGTCTTTTTCCCATTTGTGGCATGAGTATTTTTATGGAATTTAGCAAATAAATAAGAATAGCAAAGAAACTTCATTGATCTTAAAATGCCTTCAATATTTCACTTTTAATATATCTAAAATTTTATCTATCTTTATGTACAATGACTGAAAAAGTACTTTTTCTATGAAGATATGAGTTTACTTGCATGTTTTGATATTAGTAAATACAGTTATATTCAATATTACTAAAGTAATCCTAATTTTAAATTCAACTGCACAAAAATATATACTGGAAGCTTATGACAGTAGCTGGTAATTGAAATAAAAATTTTTATTATATTGCCTACAGAAAAACATAAACATTTTGTACAGAAGCTATCAAAAATAAGTGCTGTGTTATATTTTAAGTATTATAAGGCAGAAGATTCTTGATAAAATTCAGAAAGACTATCCAAAGAAACACAGTGTCCTGTATATTTATGAGCTAACTTCACATTAATTGTGCAATAATATAAAAAAATACAATAATATCTGAGGAGAAACAACACTTTTTTCTAAGGCTTCTGTATTTTTACATGCTATTGATAGAAGTAGTAAAAATTGTAAGCTTCCATGTTCTAATGATTTCTTTCTTAATGTTCTGTTTCCTAGGTAAGTACTCTCTGTATTTTTCTTCCTAACATTCTTCTCTGCCTTCTCGAAGTTCAGTGAAAGAGGTAAAAGTCAAGACAACAAAAATGAAGGACTGTTTGGTAAGAATTTACTTTGGTTTACATGCTCATCTACTTTCTTCTTTTTTTGACTGAAGCAATGCACCTGTTAGAAGGATTGGTTTGTGTAGAACTGGTGAAGTGCCCGTGCAGAGGAACTGTTCATGAAATGCTGGTGGCACTGCCAGCCTGCCCAGGTGAGCTGCAGGCAGCACTGCCTCCCCTCCTGGGTCTAGGTCACACCCTTAGTGCAAAGGCTTTTCTATTCCTATAAGGCTGAAATATGTATCTGGAGACTTTCATTGGCAGAAACCTCTGTGTTTGAAAGCTATTTGGCTCATATCAATGATGGAGGAAACTGCCCTTTTGTAAAAGGTGTTACAAAAGGTATTTGAAGCAGTAATGAGGCTCTTACTAAAGCACAATTTGATCTTTCCTTGAAGAGAAACAAGGCATTACAAGGCAATAACAAAAAGTGAAAAATAGGGTAAAATGCCTTTAACTGTGATTCTTTTTAGTTTGTCTTATAACCATTTGATGAAGTAGTAGAACAGATGGCCTTCTGAACTTCTCCAAAATATGGTTTTCTGTGCTGAATTGAAGCTTTTTATGACATTACTGATGTCTTCCATTGTAGTTACAGTTACAGGAATGCAGGATGCACCCTTAACCAGGCTAGGACTGATAACTTTATTTTAGAAGGCCAAGGAGAGGGAAAAAAAACAGCAGAGGAGGAGACGCAGGATAATTACAAGGAAAATGACACAAGTGAATGCTTTTACAGCAGAAAACATGAATCTCACACTCTAGTTCTTTTCAGGACCTAACTAAAGATATTTGGAGTGGTGATTCCTCTGGACTCATTCTCCAAATCTGAGTTTTTGAAACCTTAGTGGTGCTAAGGGGATTCCAGGGGTCCTGGGCATGACCATGGAAGGCTGAGATACTAGCAGAGGTAAATCTCATCTATCTACCTGACCTTTTAGTACCAGTGCTCCAGGACACATTCTGCCTTAGGAATCAATACATGTTTCACTGCAAAACACGAGTTCTTGTGCTTCCTAGACAACAAAGCTTTTCTGACACATCTGAAAAATAACTATTAATTTTAACCTTGTATTAATTTAGTTTGCCTAATTATACACTGCCTACGTTAAATGTCACAATATTTGTGTTCACACACATATAGATGTTCAAGTGCACGTATATATATATCTGTGGTAAAAGAAACAGTGGAAACTGCGATAAAAAGTTAAATATGTTATTTTTGAGGCAGATAGTTTGGAAAATGAAAATTAAAACAGCTCAAAATTTTTTTTTTCTTGAAGAAAGATTCAAAGGCTAAAAAGGACACAACTAAAAATATTTACTACAATTTTTGGTATGATGGACAAACATCTCCATCTTGATTAAAAGTAAAAAGAGTAGAAGCAATATTTTAGTATTTCTCTCATTTTAAAGAATGTCTATTTTAGCTTTTTAACACCTAAAGAAGTTCAGATATAGAGGAATATTGCCTTAAAATGTTACAAGTTACTGAAAACAGGACATTGTAATGTCTATTGTAAATGCAAACTTCTGTCTATTGTCTATAAGCTATTTAATCCAGCTGTAAAAATCAGATATTCCTCTAATTAAAAGAAAATTAAATACGTTTAGAGACGCAACAACAAGAAAAAAGCAAAAGCAACACATGCTGAGTTTTTTCACATTTTACATGTCATTTAGTGACTTCTTGGTGAGTCTGCATAGTGACTCTGCACTGAGATCTTTAAAACTTCTATATTTGTTTTGAGAATATCAGGGAGAAAAATAATGGGTAATATTATGATGAAGACATCTTTCTAAAGCGTTTCATCATAGATGTCATTGTTAAAATATGCAGAACATAACATACTTCAGGCAAAAAATGGTTTGATAAGGAGTATGTTACCAAATCAACCTGTAGGGTGCAATTATAGGGGTTTTAGAATAGCAAGTGATTAGCTGAATCAGGAAATCAGAAAATTCACTAAAGCCTCAATAATAAAGCCTCAATAAGGAGTTTAAAAATTCATGCAAATTGTTTCTAGATTTTGCTGCTCAAGATACTAAAATAGTGTATTTTGTTCTGCGTTGTCATGGAATAGAAACTGTCTTTCAAAGTGACGAATTTTTTTTAATTTTTTTTTTGTAAAGAGTCTTTTGCTTTTTGTAAAGAGTCTTTTGCTTTTTTCTGGTAAGAAGCAAAAAAGCAAAATCATTTAAATAACCAAGTAAAATCTTGTAAAGTTTTTAAAACCATGTTCCACATTATTTTCCCTCAGACTAATGCATCATATGTAAAGGGAGAGGTTAAATACATTCTTTTGTATATAGATAAATATATATAAAACACACCTATGATTATGTATCCATTCCATACAACTTTAAAATTCTTGTAATTTAAAACACTCTTTGAGGGAGAGAACCATAGAGCCATAGAACTTGTTCTATGGTATGGTAAAAATCAGCCATGACAAATGGGCCTGGCAACCTCTTATTTTCTGGTGTTAGCAGATTGCATAGTGCTGTATGCTTTCTGACAGAAAATTAGGTTGAATCTGACTTTTGTGAGTTTTTTGACAAGGAGCTGTTGAGAACTGCCTACTGTGATCTCTGTATTGCCATCCTCAAGGCACAAATAATAGAACCATTCAGAAAGGGCTCCTTACGAGGAAAGGAATTGGGGTTTGGAAGGTAGAATGAGTTTCTTTTGTACCGTGCAAAATAAAGAAACAGACATATTTCAAGCAAGATCTTTTATTTATTTCTGCAGGGACCATTCAACTGTGCAAATTGTACTATTTAGGTAATATCTTGTGTATACACATAATATCTTACAGTACCTCATGCATGCACAAGTGACAGTGTTGACAAATGGTGCAAACATAATTGCATTCCCATAAATACAGAGCAAGCTGAAATAGAATGCAGTGTGCTTTGGAGTTCTCTATAATATTATTTTTTTTTTTTTAGACCAATCTTTTTTGAGTTTAAATATTAGCATTTTACATTCTAGCCACTTTTGCTGTTTTCCTAACACATTTTGTCAATCAATTTAATATGCAGCTGTTCTTTCTGCTGGAGGAAAACTGTATGCAAATCATGTATTTAGTAGGAGAATCTTAATGAGTTAAAAGCTTGAGGTTTTTTGTTTATTTGTTTGGGACTTTTGTTGTTGTTGTTGTGTTTTGGTTTTTTTATGAAACCTTTGTTTTCTAGCATACAGTGGGCTTTAATGCGTTTTGAATACATTTTCTTTGCCATCCCCATACTTGTTGCATTATAGTTTGGGTATGGAATTAAGCATTGTGAATATGTTCTTCAAAAGACCAAATAATATATCTTCTAACAGGCTGTTAGAGGAATTTTAGCTGTGAAGTCATAAGGACAGAGGTAGTAAATTGCTGTTTTGGAACAAATGGACTAATAAAAGAAGAGCAATCATGGGTAGTATGTGCTACAGATGACAGCAGAAATGGAAATGTACCTGGTTTGCATGGTTTCTTCTAAAATAAGCTTAACATTTTTGTTCTTATCTCAGTTTGTGGCAAGTAGTCTCATGTTTAAGATAGTATCAGCTGACTCTAAGGTAATTGCATACTTTCTGTATTTGGGATGCAAGTAAAATTACTAACATAATATAGTTTTCTCAGACTCCTGCATAATCCTAATACAAATAAGTCTGCACTATAGAGATAGATGATTTTGGTACAGTGACCCTCTTGCACATAGAAAATGCAGGGTATCTAGGAAATTACAGGACCTGTGTTTTTCCATTTAGTTTTGGGTTTGTGACTAATCTGAGGGTAGTATACTTTGGTAAATTTTTCTAAATCACTTGCCTTCTTGAGGCCAGGAGAGTAACCTGTTTCCTGACTCTTCTACAAGTTGTGTGCTTTTACTTTCTTTCATTTCGGACCTGGAACATACAAACACAGTCCAGCATGCCAGTCTGCACCCTGTCATCAGAGATGCACAGGAAACTTGCAGAGTTGGATGGACATGGGCCTTATTGTCTTGTTCTCTGCCCTTTCACTCAGCACAACCTGCCTTGTTTTATCAGCATGGCTCTATTCCCCATCTTCTCCTCTATTCCAGACATCTTTTGGGCTATTTTTGTCCCCAACCTTATGGTCCACTGGCAGCTTACAGAAAACAAAACAAAAAATTGCCCTGTATTTACATATACTTTAGTCTTCTAAAAAATGAAAAACCATATTTTGAGATCTTACTTGTGTATTGTACACATAAATTGTACACCACTATACTATATCATGATGCTATCCTGCAAAATTTTACTCTTTCTTCTTCTACATCCTAGCCTTTTTTGCTTCAAGAGTTTGGCACACAAGTTACTTGTCAAACATAAACCATTGTGACTCTGGTGGTTTTTAGCTGCTGGGGCTCTCAACTGAAAATTCCATCATTTTCTGAAACTGTGCTTAGGTGAGACCATGTCTTTTTTTTAAATGGAACTATGGTGTACAGTGGCTACATTCAGAGTACAAATTCACTCTGTGCTCATGCTGTTCCAAGGTCTGATTTCACATTATTATGAAATCCAAAAGCCTCCGCTACAACTGACTCTCTTACATGTTTTGTTCCAAAGATGGTTTCTCTTTATACTGTGTTCCTTCCTCAAAACTTAAAAGCAGTTCCCTGTGATTCATGAGCAATCTCATTTTGGCCTTTTTCAAACTGATCTGCTTACACCACTTGTTTCTGTAGTATTCTTTTCCAAGTGGCTTCTTCCTTAACTGGAAGCACACAAAGTCTTTGAGCACAATAATGGCTAAACCTCCCTAAAGGACTCTTCACAGTAAAATCAACTGAAATCAGTTACTAAAGTACCTTCAAAACACCACTGAAATCAAGGTATTAATTAATTGGTAAGTCTGCAAAATTTTAATTTCGTCCATGCTTTATTGTATCGAAAGTAAAACACTATGGTCTTCTCTGTGATTTCTGGGGGGAAAAAAGTGGCCAAGTTTGTCTGAATAGATTGAAGGACTCCAAGTTTAACTCAGAGAGTTCTGTCCTGCTATGATCACAGATCGTATATTTGAGTATATCTTACACCAGGATGAAAGCTTGCTCTATCCACATACCCACATTCAATAAGACTCTCAGAGTCTATCTTGGAGACAGAGCAGTTCTCAAAGTGTTCCAAGAAGCAGCGTGATGTTCATCTGTGTCAAACATATAAAGTTAACAGGATCACATGACAGATTTAAGAGTGGCATTACAGTCTGACTGATTATGCTGACACTCCTCATTTCCACCATCCTGAGGGGGTAAAATTTGTCAGTTGTCCACAATTGAATCTACGCTGACACATAAAACAAAAGAGATTGTGATCTTTATAACTCCAGCCCAACTCCAGCTTTGAAAATAACTTGCTTACTTACCCTCAGGGCTTGCTAGGCAGTGTTCCTGATTTTTTTTCCCTGGCATTTATCGGCTGCAGTTATACCTAAGATGGCAAAATGTGTCACCTGGTGCTGTTCTAAGGTTTAACCTCCAGCCATAAAATACATTAAGGTGTTGAAAAATGTCACCTTAGCATTTGTATTTATAATGTACTAATTAAAATCAACACTACAGAGCAGATTTATTTCATTTTTTCCACTAGTTTAAGTCTCTGATTTAAACACAAGAGTAGGTAATATACATATATGCTAATCAGTTTTGGAAGGAGCGTGAAGTAATATTTGCAAATACTTAGTGACTGTATTGTTCTCCTTAACTCTTGCTGTGCATCTCACCCCAGGAAGCAGCATGACTCATTTCATACAATAAAACCATTTTGTAAAGAAATGTTTTCTATGCAGTGCTGATGGCTTGTGTTTCATCATGATAGAACTTTTCCATAATAGACACAGAATACAAACAGGTACATCCATTATATTGGAAGAGAGGATGACTAAATACTAATTATTTTAAGCATTTTGATAAGGGGAAAGGAAACCTTACCCAGCACTTTCTGCCAGAGAAATAAAACTATTCTTTTATTATAAAAAACAAATCATAATAGCATACCAGTAACACCAGAAGCAGCAACACAGAAGATGCGTCCCTGTGTATGAAAGCAGTTTCTCTGTTCATTTCAGCTGCAAATCAGCATGTAATTTTCTCTGCAGTGCATGAAGTTTATTTGTAGCAGAGATCAGGATTTGGGATGATGGCATCAAGGAAAAGTCCAATACTCAACATGGTTGGTGCAGCACCGTGAAGTGTTACAACTATCACAGTGAATAAGCTAAAGTGCAGTACTTATAAGATCTCTGTGGGAAAAAGAGATTTTGTTTTTTGTATACAGACTTTGGTTTATGCAGTGTTTTCATAACTGTAAACATTCTCATCTTTTTAATTTGCTTCATCTGCTACAACTTAAAATTCCATACCAAAAGAAAAACATTAAGAAACATATGTGTTGGAAACTTTGGAATTCTGGTTTTATAAAGAATTAAATTATCCTTATCAACTAAAATTAATTTTCATTGTGCATACATGGACTGACAGTCTTCAGATATTTGATTGTAAGCTTTTACAAAGGACCTTATGTATTCAATGAGACTGACAGGACAGTTTCTTATTTTATCTTCACTGTAAGGAGAATCCCCTTACCATTTTTGCCCTTTGAAAAAGTAATTCTGTCCCACAGACTATAGAGCATTGTGAGTCCTGACTGATAAAAAATTATTCCTTTGTTCATTCTTCTAAAGTGTTCAACATCATAATATCTGGGTCTGTACATTTATCTTTACAGAAACCTGGTAGCACCTCTTTTATTGACAGACACAGGAAGATCAATGGCAAAAATATATACTATTTATTTTGAGTATTTAATTTATAAACCAATAATCTGATTGTTTTATTTTGTGTGGTTTTTTAATGGTTTCTTTTTGCTCACATTGCTCACCAAATGCTTATAAATTAATGTTGAGCATTTCCACAAGAGGGACATAAAGGATCCCATGATAAATTTTATTCAACCTGAGTAAAGGCAGACATTGCTGTTGTAGACATGACATTTGGGGATGTTGCACTCAGCACTTTTAACAGAAAATACATCAGTATTCTTAGGGAATAAAATCTTTCATTCTAGAAGTTTGAATACTCATCTTAGCAAAACATCAATTCCTTCTTTGCTCTTTCAGTTAATAACTGGAATCAGTTCACCAGGGGCTCAAATGAGCACCCTAACTCACACAACAAGAGCAGGAGGGAAGCTGGAGGCAGCTCAGTTTTGTGTCTGTACACACATATACTTTTATCCAGGCTCAGCTCTGACAGGTTGTGGCACAGTCTCTGTTGTGAGACACTGAGCATCTTAAGAGTTATTCTATTTTCAAACATAAGGAAAAGATATTTAAGTCTTGATTCCTAAACAAACGCTTAACTCTTTAGAGTGATACATCATAGTAAACAGCACTGTAAACAAGGTACTGTGAAAATTTCTCAGAGCGAGAAGAATTCAGCTTGTTAGAGCATATATCAAGCTGCATCCTGAAATTATGCCAGATCACCCTCTTTCTAGGGCAAAAGTTCCTCCTTTTCCTAGACAATGTAGAATTAAGACTCCTTTTCCTTCAGGAAAGGATTTTTTCCAGCAGTTAGGTTAAGTGGAAGGCACATCTTTCTGCTCTTTCTCTTATGTGGGGTTTGTGTGGGGTGTGACAGCCATATGAACAATATCACGCTGAGTTTTGCTCTATCATTATTTTGTTTTGTTCTATGGGAAGGTTTAAGAAAACCTGGTTATATCCTTCTGGGAAGGTATAAAGAATACTTTTAGATCCATACTATAAATTTTAAAATGTTATGGAATGTGTAGGTGAATTTATACCAAGTAAAGATATCCTCATAGTTTTTCTATGGGAACCAGAAAGCTTTCATAAGGTCAGTGATAAAGAGGACAGCACAGTTCTTCACATTATTCATGTTAATAAAAAAGGAAAAAAAAAACAACCGAAGTTGAAAACTATCCAGAAGTCATAGCCTTTAAAAACTGACAGTTTCTGATGGAAAATATGTTTCTTGAAAATTAATTATCCATGGAAACCTGTAGTGTAATACACAGCCTCATGTACAACCTGTATACATTTGCCATGGTTTTATACCTACCTATGGATGAAACATCATGCAGCCTCTTGCCCAACCCCTTTTCTCTTTCCCCACCCCACTCCTAATGGAATGGGGAAGAGAATGAAAGTAAAACTTGTACACTGAGGTAAGAAGAGTTTAATAATTGAAAATAAAATTAAATTAAAATTTTAAATAATAAGGATAACAAAAAGGAAAAAAGCCCAAGGGATGCACAATACTATTTTTCACCACCTGCTGACCAAAGTTAGATCCCTGTTCCTGAGCCCAGATTGGAAATGCTTCCTGATACCTCCCTCCAGTTTATATCCTAGGCTTGATTTCTGTGGTGTGGAATATCCCTTGGTCACTTTGGGTCACCTCTCCTGGCAGTGCTGTATCCCAGTTTTGCTAAGCTTTTTTTGGTTTCTTTTTTCATATATCTCCTCACTGGAAGAGCATGAGACAAGGAAAAAATGAAAGTCTTTGACTTAGGATAAGCACAACTTGGCAAAACCCAAAACATCAGTGTGTTAGCAACACTATTTTCACCTGAATCCTAAACACAGCACTGTAACAGCTACTGAGAAGAAAGTAAGTCTATTACAGCTGAATTCAGGGCAACACAAAATAAAAAGTAAATAAAACAGAATAAAAAGAATAAATAAAAAGAGCAGAGGCATATACCTAAAAAATGGCCTCAGAAATTACTTGATTATTAATTTTTATAAAATTTGCAAAATATAAAATTTATTACTAAATAGACAAATTTGTAGTTAGTATGCCATAGAAGTAATGCTTATTAACAGCACCTAACATTTCTAAAATATCTTTATTTTGCCTATTCAGTAAACAACATTGGCAATACTAACTTGATATTCTAAATATAGTAGTAGCAGCCAATGTTCAAGGAAGATGTTCATTTGGTGAGATGAATAAACAGAATTGTTCTGCTGTGCAACTACTGCAGTATGTCATTAATGTCTTTTAATGAGTAACATTATATACAGTGACACTATCTATACTTGCAGACTGAATTTAATAAGAACCCCTGATTCTTTTAATTGCTTCTATTCATCAGCTGTTTTATGTTCTTAAATAATTTTTCTGTCAAAAGAACATGATTTCCTTGCAATAGATAGCTGAAATTCAACTTTTCAAACCTTTTAGGTTTTGTTTTTAAGATGCATGCCAAGTAAAGGGCAGGCTTCTGGGCCAGTGTTGTGTGAAGTGCTGAGCTGAATGGGCCCACTGCAGCTCTTCTAATGGCTTAATGATATGTGAGGTAGAGAATGAAGGTCTTCATTAAGGATTCCCTGCGTTATTTAATGAGATAAAGGGAAGAAAAAGTGTGTAGGAGTCAACTGAAAAAAAAGGTCTTCAAGGGCAGCAGCATGTAGCCCTACATTTCAATAGCAAAAGTGTATTGGCAGAGTTAAAAGAACATATGTCTAAACCAGATCCATCTTTGTAAGACAAATTTAAACATTAAAAATTGAAGCCAAGTGTATGCTACTATTGAATATTTGTCTCACTCCTTTGCACTGGGGGTCTTTTCCAGTATGTGTTTGATATAGACTATGTAAAACCATTTTCATTACCCCCATATGTAACTGAAACACTCACAATATGTCTATGCAATCTGTGCAGTAGTGTAAGCAAGAGCTGGTTGTTATTCACAACTTTATTATATGAGCCATATGTTATGATTTTTTTTTTTTTGGTATGTTTGTTTTGGCTGGCACTATGTAGGACATATAGCATGCTTTCTCAGATTACTACCCATTAGCACTTGATAAAAAGCACATGTAAATAGTTTTGGACAATTCAAGCAATAGTCTGCTTTTTAAATAAATTAGCAGTACATTCTTTAGGAAATTGATTACCTAAAAAGTGGGAGAGATAATCAAATATTCACCAATCAAGAAGATATGTCTTGAAATAGCACTTTTATTCCCATATTTCTTTTGCCTGTCTACTTAGAGTTAAATAATTGCACATATTCAGCACTCAGGGAATGTTCAACAGCAATATTTTAAATAATTATTTAGAAATAAGTATATATATCTGAAGATAAAATCTTCAAAACAATTATGGGAAAGGGAGCTTTGTCCAGTCTTTCAATCTATAAATGAAGGCTCTTAATTATAATTGTATTCTGGACAGACCATATCTTCCTCAGAAAAATTTGTTACACGTTGCCAAACCATTTTCTTGTCATCTGTCAATTCTTTGTCAGTCATTTTTCTGGAAAAAAATCTTGTTACAAGGAAAAAGGTCTAGTCTGTAGATAGAGACTAACACTATAGAGATGAAGAAAAATCCTTTCACAGATTTGGGGTGCAGATGTGAAGAACACCTGACTTTCCCTTAAAATGTTCTCTGGTCTAGTGAGGCCCATGGCAATGGCTGAGGCCATCTAGTGAAAACTCTGCAATCCAGCAGGAGTAACAGGAGTAATAGGAGCCAAAATCTTATGTAATTTCTATCATACAGCAAGAGAACATTTTTCTAATTATTCTTCAATATCTAGTTATTTCCTGGTGTCAAACAAAAATCAAACTAACTTTCAAAAGTTTTGCAAACCTTGTTAAAATATGATATATAAAATAGAAATACAAATGTAGCATATGCCAGAATGAATGTAATTCCTTAAAAGACACAAGGTTAGTATTCTGCACTTCACTGAGACTTGGGCATATGAATAAAGGATAATTGAAATATAGGTTTTTTAAGTTAAAATCAAAAGAAGTGTTGAAAAACTTTTCATAAATCAAGCAAATAGGAAGATGTTTGAGTAATACTTGAATCTTCAATTATATTATGGGCACAAACTACGATTAATTTTCATTTAATTTTTGTCAAGTGTTTTTAAATATTGAAATTAAACTTTGTTGCAATCCAAAATATCAATATCCATCCACACAGTAAAATCTCTGATGGATAAGTTTTACATCAGCTTTAATATATCAGACTGAAAAACTGAAGATATTTAGTTCACATAAATGTTGATTTTAGAGAATTTTTGAGTATTGTAACATACTGTAGACCATGTCTTCATAGAAAAATTTAGATTGCTCTTAAGATAACAAGATTAAGTTGTAATTTTAATTTTTTAATTTTAATTTTTAAATTTTTCTGCCAAAATTTCATAAAAGTCAATCCAATCTCAAAATGCCTTGATATATCCTTATGCTAAATTGTTCTGCTAAAATTTCCCTTGAGAATAATTTAAACATGGTCTAATTACCTGCACACACATTATTTTGGAAACATTATTAACAAACATTAACAGAGTAAATTCACTTTTTCTGGCTACTTTACAAAGGCATTAAAGCTGAAGTTGTGTTTAATACATTGTTTTCAAAAATTCATCCTTAACTGAGGAACAAAAGAGCTCTCAGGTAAAAGTCAAGTTCTGTGGAGCATGTCTGGTATCAGTGAGACTTCAAAATTATAATAGCTCCATACTTTGAATCTACTCAAATATGGTAAAAATATGTCCAATGGGCTGTTCAGATTTGCAGAAAGTGCTTTGCAGTTGCTATGATGTTCCATCCCACATGTGATCACAGACTGTAAATTTCCCAGTAAATTTTCATGGCCTCCAAAGACAGAAGACTGGGAGAAAGATTGGAGCCTCCCAGTTCTTCCAGGCCAGTGATGCTGAGGCAGCCTGGTGGCTGGGGTGCATCAGGCATCAGCATTGCAATGGGGAATTTACTGACATGGCTTGGCTCCTGAGGTTGTTGTGCCCACTTTAATTCCTTCTTCGGTGAAGAATCTTCAGTGCATAAATTAAATCAATTTTGTGTCTGGAACAAATATTTAGAGTTGTGCGTATGAACCCATTATGAAATGAAAATAAACTATTCCCCTTCATTAACAAGGAAGAAACTCTTCCATATATAAAAATACTGGTTTACAGCCAACTTCAGTTGCACTTAGATAAACCCCAAATATAAACAAACAAACAAAAACCCCAACCAAACAAGAACCCAATAAAAAAGCCACAACTGAGGAAAAATCCTCTAATTTTCCTTTGATCTGATTTTTGTTAAATGATTTTTTTATTTGCCTGCTTCCCTTACCTTTTTCTCCTTTCTTTTTCTTTCTTAACTAAAAAGCTAGTAGTCAGGGTATTCAACTTTCTTGCTTTTTAGCTTGGAGGTTTTTTTCTTCATAATAACTGTATTTGAATGTTGGAGAATGGTGCTTGAGGGTTAGTTAGATGTATTTATTTATTTTAGCTTTCTGTTGTAAAAAGCTTAAGTAAAAGAATTCTTTAACAGTTGGTATTTTCTATCCTAAGTAGAATCAGATGTAGCCTTATACTAATGTCATATTTAAAAGACTAGTGTAGATTTTCAGCTCACACCAGTCACATTTTCATCTTTCTAAAGGAATGGACTCCTTTTTACTTAGAGTGGCTGTTAATGCAATAGAAAGTTTTACCTGGACTGAATTCAATCTTATAATAGATGTACATGCAAAATTATACTCCAGCTATACAGAAGAAACAGTTTCAGGACACAAATAGAACTAAGAACAACCTATAAAAAGTCTTATGCAGTACATTTATCTGTTTGTATTAGATGCAAGGAAACCACATAGTATAGATGACTGTCCACCTTTTGTATTTTTTTCATCATCTCAAAAGTCGTGTTAGGGCTTTGACACCTGCCAAGGGCTCATGACAAATTGCTTCTGTTTTTTTGGCACTGAGGGTGGCAGCACATGGAGCAGCTGCATTGTGATTGCCGGCCAGAGCATCCCCTGGTCCATCTGAATTCCTGAACTCCTGATTCCACTTCATTCTAGCAGTTCCAAGGCAAGGTATCCTGCTTCCCATTCTGTTGGACACGTCTGCTACCTGTCTGCTTTCACTGAGGTATATTGGACACTTTCTTGCCATTTACTTCTTTTTCCTTCTCTAGTGAACTGCAGCCTGGGAAAGGTGAATGTTGTCACCCCCTTTGGAGACAGACACAGGGTATTCCCCTTTTGGGAGCAGCCCTGTGTCCTCTGTCCTCACAAGATTCCTTGTCTTTCTTTCCATCTTGTTTCCTATTAGGTTTCCACCTTTGCAGCATCCTTTGATTTAATGCTGGGAGTTCAAGGGGATTAATACCAGCCAGATAGATTGAGGTGCTTATCATACTTATATATGATACATACAAAGCACCCCCAGTTCTCCTGTTTCTCTGCTGAACATAAATATATTTTCTATCCCTCAGACTATCATGCTATACTGTAAAATGCAGTTCACAATTTGATTGTGTGTGAAAGTAGCACTGTAGGACTATTCTGGATTTTTTTGTATTGAGACCTCTATGAGCTTTGCACAGAGACTGAGATAGTGGAGGCCAAGTAGATGTAGTTTCATAAATAAAGGCAATTCCACAGGTAATTTTGCATTGTAGAATTGTATAAAATATCTTATAGATATGAGTAAACAACTTTATATATTGCTGTTTTTCAGAGACAGAGTAGGTTGTCAGACAGTCTTGTCCACATTTTATAACTTTGTATTAGTGGGGAATGCTTTGCTATGCAATAACACACATACCTCAGAGTATAAAACTTCATAAAATATATAAAAAATTACGTTATCTTAATTTTGTCTTCATAGAGATAAAATTCTGAAATAATTTGTAGAGCAAATCTAAGCAGTCTGAGTTCACATTGTGAGTCTTAAAAGCTATTTGATCTTTTTGAATCTACCAGTGGGTAGATCCTCCTTCTTCCTGTGTGATCTTTTGATACATGCAAAAACATTTCTTCTGGTCCGCCTGCTGCTTCAAAGGGAATTCAGTCTGTGGCTTTTTCAGATATTATACTTAACTGATTAAACTATGCTTATGGTCTGTCACCCAAAAAAACCCCAACCCAAAACCAAAAAAAAACCCAACAAGAATTTTCTAGGGTTAGTGCCCAAAGGCAAGGTAATCTGTTCCTGAGTGACTTTCTGCTTTATCTGCTTAATCAGTAATTGGTTGGAGTATGACTGGATGGAAATAAGCAGCCAATTTCCTGAACCTGTGAGGGTGAGAGATGCAGCTGAGGAGAGGAGCATTTGCTTTCCAGGCAGGACTGCCTTGCTCCTTTGGAGCAGCATACTTCAGTGACATTGATTATGCAACATTTTGTTTCTAGTTTTCCCAGGAATGCGTCCTTTGGTCTGTTAGTCTTGTGCTGCTTCTGTTGGGATCACCTGGCTTTGGGGAAAGTGGCTAGATTCCAGAATGTTTGCACTCATGGGTTGCCTTATGCTATTAGCATGCCAATTGATATTAAACAGCAAAGGAGATGGTATGAGAATTCATTATTCTTCAGCAAAGTGTTTGCATTGTCTACAGCTTTCTGCCTCTAAACCTTCTGTGCTTGTGTGTAGAGAGGGAGAGAAGGGGTGTGCTATAAAAAACATTTCACTGTTTGTGTGCTCAGTATTGAGTCATGGAAGAGTGCAATGAAAAAAGAAAAAGGTACAATACCAGATAACAGAAAAAAAAAAAAAAGCAGTAAGTTATATTTGTGCTATAATTAGAAAGTTTTTCAGGGATAAGAGGTAACTTAATTTTTAAATATGGATAACTAAGGCTATAGATTTTAAATTTCAAGCAAAAATATACCAGAAACTTGACTATTTATTCTTAATTATAAATTGTGACAGATTATTTCTTAATCTAATTTGTCAGATATTATGTACATTATGTATAAGGTTAGATATTTTCTATCTTTTTCTCTGGAATATATTTTATAAATATTTTAGCAAAATAGCTGAAACAGCCTTTTGTATGCTGTTCATTGCAGCAGAATTTCCATCCAATTTTATTAAACTGTGATATGAAGAGAAACTTTCTTTAATAATGGAATTGAAAGAGTTGCTGAAACTTCTGTGAAAAAAAATCACTCTTCCTTGATTTTGTCCCACTGGGAAAAAAAAAAAAAAAGTAAAGTTCCATGTCCAGTCAGAGAGATGGTGACACTGATTAGTGTTTTAGGAGAGACTTTTTTGAGATAAACAAAAAAAAAAAAAAAAAAAAAAGTGAGATTGTAATGAAAAGGTTGGCTTAATTAAAGAAGGAATTTTTATACAAGTTACCTCACCAAAAGTAATTTATTTCAGATGAAATGAATGTTTCTAGTTCAAAATCCTTCATGTGCTTACATATTTCAGAGTACATTTTGTTGAAATTCCCAGTTTATATGTAAATTTCAAATAGAAAATAAAAATTTTGAGTAGGAGATTTAAAAGTCTACAGGAAAAGTTAATGAAAATCTTTCTCCAGTTGAAAAATTTAAAAAAAAGTCTGATGTTAATTTTAAAAAAAATACTGTTTAAAAGGTAACCGCATTAATAAGTACTTTTTATTGTAATGCTTTTTAAATTTAATGCTTAGAGAGCACCATGATTTTACTACAAAATCTATTTTCCTCTTTATTGTTTACAGTTTGAAAAATCAGTGCAATACATAATTTTTCCCAAGATTTTATTTCCCTATCCTAAGATACTATGCTAAATCTTGAGTTTTGATTTTGATACTAGAAGGATGTATTTCTCTGTTCTGTAGATGATTCCCCACCATTTAGACTTCCATATTTGCTGAATACATATCAATATATCTTCCTCAGAGCTGGTGATATAATGGGGAGAAAAAAACCAAACCAACAGTGAAATACAAATGATCTTGTACAAATGCGTAACTTGATTTTACAACCAGTGATTTATTTTTTGTCTGTAAGTCAGAGAAATTTCCTGTTACACTGTATTAAAAATGGGAGATGTATTCCAGTTTCAGCTGTCTTTAAAGAACTATGGAAGTGCTAGCATCTTCTGGATATGATATGATATGATATGATATGATATGATTGATATGATATGATATGATATGATATGATATGATTGATATGATATGATATGATATGATATGATATGATATGATATGATATGATGATATATCTATCAGTCTCCCTCTCCATGGCTTTTCTAAGGTATCACACTAATCTGGAGGCTACTGCACTACTTCCTTTCAGAATTATTATCTCTCTTATTTAATAACTGTTCTAGTTAAGATTTTACCCTTTATTATAGTTGCTATAGTACTTGGGTCTTCATTTTTGTAAGAGGTTGATGCATTGTGTGACTATCCATTCTTTTTCCTTTTGTGACAGCTAAAAGCCAAATCGGTTTAAAAACAAAATAATATTAGTAATGGAAGATGTTCCACAGTTTCATTGGTTTTTACTTGTTTCACCTTCTTTAGAAAACTATTTAGAAATAGTTCAGGACCATGCTTTTTACAGTTGGGACATTTGCTGACTTTTTCAGAGAGAAGAGGTTCTATGTACAAGTTAATTTGAAACATATACAAAGTGCATATGGATCATATTTCTCAGTGCATTAGTTTGAGGCAGGACTTTTAAAAATTGTAGGTGAAGAATTTCTAAGCAAAATATTAGTTTTTTCATGCCAAGTATTATTTAGGAGCTTGTAAGAGAGTAGAATTCAAACTATTTAAAAGGATTAAGGCAAATGGGAGTATTTATATAGTGGAAATGGAAATATTTATTGTAACTTTGAAGCCAGAACTTGAAGCAGACCATCCAACATTTAAGATGCCTGGGTCATTGTGAATGTTTCTACCAGCAAATACACCAAATTAGTATTTCTTAGTGAGTACTTGCAAAAAGATTTTTCATGGCTAATAGAAAAAAAATGCATAGTGTGGTTAGAAGAACTTTCATGGGTATTGTTTGCCATTAGGTAGCTTTTGTTTATTCTTGCCTCCAGTGGGTGTATGAGATATAACAGTTTTTCTCAAAGATCACACTCTGTGCTATTTGACATGCAAGATGTGTCCTAGCTGACTTGGTTTTTGTCATCAATGCAAAATATCATGGCTTGGGGAAGTAATTGAATCTTTCCTAACCAGGGACTCAGGAGGCGAGAGGTTGTGGAGTTGGAGGTATGAATTATTTTGATAAGTTTTGATGCCTGTTTTAAGAGAAAAAAACCTATCACTTATATGTGAACATATAAACCTTCAACGTAGACACACACAAAAATATATACATTCTGAAATTATGTAATTCTTGTTTTCATGGCAGTTGCCAAAACTAAGATAAGCATTTCTCTATTTCAACAGTGCTAGCTGTTTGTTTCCCAGTGTGTCTTGGAAATTAGCAGTTTTTACAGAAAAGTATAACACCAAATTCCTTGAAGATTTTCAAACTGGTAATTCCATATTGTCCATTGGAAGAAATGTGCAAATGTTTGTTTCAAAGAGATTTTTGATTTTAGATTTTTATATCATAAGGCTTCCTTCCACATACTAATCAGAAAACCCCAAGCAAATAGGAGAAACATTTCAGGTTTCCAATATGAAGTACATTTCAATTAACCTACATGCAAGCATTTTAAAATCTTGAGTCACTTGAATTTTCTGCATTGGTATTATGTTTTGGAATAGGATGAAATTTCAGAATTGCAATACTGCCAGTTGGTGCAAAAGGACTGTTCCTGCCCCTGAATACAAGTAGGGGGTTTTGTCAAATCACCAAGCCAGTTGCCAGTTTGTAATTATATCTGTTAAATGTTCAAATTCCAATGACACAGTGGTTAGGACTCAGACTTATGGCAATATTTTAGTTACATCTCCAAGTCCAAGTCTCCAAGAATCAGGACGAAACAATCAGTGAGTCCCAATATATGGTGAACCATGTTGCAAATCTCATCCTGTTCCAAGAAGGAAGACCTATTTTTTTCTACTTAAAAAAAAAAAAAAAAAAAAAAAAAAAAAATAGAAACCAACCCCTGAAACCCAGAGGGAAATTATATCTAATATGAAGAGGGAAAATATTTTTCTTTTAAATACAATATATCATACACACTGTTAATGCAGTGCTTTGGTGGTCTGGTAGAGCTGGAAGTGACAACTTAATGAGCACTTGGCTAGTCAGATATTGATATAAAACTTGAGTATTAAACCCTATCATTAGTGCTTCTTTATCTGTGGCACAGGCAGACACAATCCAGGGAGCTGAATTGCAGTTTAATTTATCTCTGTTCTGTTCTCATTTGGTGTGAACAACTTCATTTCACAAGCAGATCATGCATTGCAACATTTTAGTACTTTATTTTGTCTGAAATTATCTTTAAAAACTGCCTTTTTATTTTGGTGCAATTCTAGAGTGTGTTGCTTCATTACATTAAAACTGTGAAATATTCTTTCTATTTTCTCTGTTGTAACTTTCCATTGGTAAATTACTTTTGACATTAAAGTAGTGGAGCATTTTAAAGAGATGCTGATTTTGTAGGTTATTGTGTGATCAAAAAACTGTAGTGGCAAACTGAGAAAGACCCTCAACTGACTTAAAATTCTGATCCTTATGGTAAAATTCCCATTCATTTTTCTACTTCAGGATGGTATTTGCCTGGTTTGGGAGCAATCTGAACAAAGGTAGAATTAGTCCAGCAAAGAAATTATGGCAGTGGTTTTTTTTCAGGAATTTCAATGACTAACAGAATTTCAAAGTAATTTAGAAATAAGTAGTTGTGTTTTTTGGTTGTCACAATAAGTACTGGAGAGATATTATTGAAGTGTGCATGGCCTGTTGCATTTAGAATTCAGTTTGCTAACCAGTAACTAAATATTGCATAGTCAATAGCAGTGCTTGAGGATGAGGGGAAAAGAGTAAGACCAACTGAGTAATTTTTCTTTATATTCATGTAGCTTGAAAGTGAGGTCTGATTTCAAACTGTTTCTTCGCTGAAAGCAATTCTGAAACCAAGTACTGATATTTCCTAAATTACCTGGCTTAGGTAACACTGTATTGCATTGATGGTTGATGGTGGATTTAGGTGGATGGGCCAGAAAAAGTCCTGAAAGCTGAAGGCTGTCATTCTACCAGCAAGAATGTAAATGTTTCAGTCCTAAAAGAAAAGCAGCTCTGTCACTAACAACCAATTTTAGATTTTTGACAGCTGCACTTCCTAGTAGCTTTGAGCATGTTTAAGAAATTACCTAAATAAATGGGCAATTCTTTATTTTCATGCAGTGAGATAGATCAAGAGAAATAATGAGTGCAGACAAAGCTTCATCCTTAAAGGCTGAGGGAAGAGCTGCCTGAAGTACAGCAGTCATCCTGATGGCTGAGGCATGGGGCTGTGTTATCTAATTTCTTTGATCTTTGGTAACAACTCTTGCCTTTTGCAGTCAGAAGGAAAAAGTTACTCACCTTCAGTCTCAACTAGTGTGATTTGAGAGCTTGGACAGACATACAGAAAGTAAAACCAGATAACTCAAACTCTAGTCGTACTCTCAGCCAGCTCTAGTCGTAGTCTCAGCTCATAACAATTAAACAGATGTTTGATCTATTCATGAATCAGTTTCTGAACCCCAGCCATGCGTGGATTTGGCCCTGGGTGTTAATTTACTGTCTAGCTTAGTAAGGCAGTAGTACCTTCTAGTAGTTCTATCTTTTAGGTGAAAAAATGTATTGCCTGTCAAAATTTAAAACATTTAGCCTGTGGCTTGTAACTAAAAAGTTGCACAAAAGTCTGGCTTTGAAGAAGAAAGCAAACTTTTCAAGTGTAGCTGCATATTTGAATCTTAGTCTTCATGGTGAGAAGGTTAGATAATGATTTATCACACAATCATTTCATATACACCTATCAGACAATTAAATGAACAGAAGCCCTGACAGGCTTTTTGGACCAGAGAAAATGATGACCAACCGATGTAATGCTCATTAGCAGGTAACTGGACTAGTATTAAGGAAAACTATAGGAAATATTATGCTACTGTTCCCTGAGAGACTTGCAGGCAAAGCAGTTATGGTGGTTTGGATGAAATTAGTATAAACTGAGTATCCATCTTGACATTTAAATGTGTTTTCAGAAAATAGCAGACATTTCATGTTGAATAGGATGTGAATTAAATGAACTTTTGTGGAGATCTTGATCTAAGTGGTGAAACAGGAAGAAATTTGATGACAATATGAGGAGAGGTCAAAAGGCTGAGATCAAATCCAGATGAAATTCAGTGTAGAAAAGCACAAAGTGTTTAGAAGGAAGAAACTGTAAATCGGTGGGCAGCTCTGCAGACAGCTGTTAGGAGATGACTCCATCTCAAATATACCAACAGAAACAAGCTGGGAAAGGACCTCAGTGTTGTGAATATTTAACAGAACAACAGACTTAAATAAAACCTGATAAATATGAGGTTAAGACATGTGGCCAAACAAAAAAAAAAAAAAACAAACATTCCATTTAGAAACAAAATCTTGATGTTTTTATAGCTCTCTGAAAATATTCTGTCAGTATTGTTTAACAGCCAAAGAAGAAAATTCTATCTGGAGTTATGATGAAAAGTATAAGGAACAGAAAAGGAAACTTGATGCTGTTATTTATAGATATGTTATGGCATTATTTTGAATGTTAGCTGCTCTGATTTCTCTTGATTTCCAAAAAAGAGTAGTTGAAAAAGCTACAGAAAATGATAGCAAATATAATGAATATCAGGAACATCTGAGAAACTGAAGAGATTTTCAGCCTAGAAAGAACGACAACTGGAAAGTTTGAGAAAGATTATGAAGAATATGTCTGGAGTATAGCTGCTCAGTATCTTCTTCAGAACAATGACAAAGCTCAGGAGCAGAGAGCAGTCCTGTAGCAGAGCAAGGAAGACACCTTTCCATGAAATGCATCGTCAAGAAACAGAAATCTTCATCAAATGATGTTTTCATTGAGTTTACATGGGTCAAAAAAGCAATTTATATTTATGTTTATTTATTTATTTATTTGCCATAAAATGATATTACTACAAATTATTTACAAGCCACAATTGTCAGAATTAATGTAATACTTGAAAAAATTTTATTCAGTCGCTTCTATTCCTTCACTATGAAGAAATATTTTAGAATATTAAAACTTGATTAATGAACAGGGACACACGTAATTTTGACCTTTCTATTTATAATCTTCAAAAAAAACCCCAAAACCATAATTCAAGAAGCAACAGTGGAATCACACCTATTTCCTAATATATTTGTAAGCAGGTGTCCTAACAGCAATATGGTAATTAACCAGCATACACTGAGATGACGCCATTAACACCCCTCATCCCCTCACCCCTCATTGTTTCTAAATGTCTGAGGTAGAACGTGGCTGATAATGGTCTGTGCAGAAAGAATTTGAGGGAGAATGGGATAAACAAGATATCATAGTTACCATTGGGCTGAGCTGCTGACTGAGCTTTGTTTATTGTGATGGGCTAGAGGAATGTGCAAAAGGAAGTTTAAATATAGGGTCGATGGGCAACACTAATATTAAGTGACACATGTGACATATTGAGGGGCAGCAGTTATCAGT
Organism: Oenanthe melanoleuca; assembly: GCF_029582105.1. Taxonomy (NCBI): domain Eukaryota; kingdom Metazoa; phylum Chordata; class Aves; order Passeriformes; family Muscicapidae; genus Oenanthe; species Oenanthe melanoleuca. Next base: position 58,041,468 of record NC_079362.1, read on the forward strand.
CAACATGAAGCTTTCTGTCTGATGGGAGAATGGTTGTGTGCCAGCCGTGGGGGTTCTGCATGTGGTCTGGAGCACTTACTGCTTTTACTAACATGAGTTGACCACAGCTGGATGCCAGGTGCCCATCAAGCACACACCTCAGTAGAACAGTGGGGACAGAAAATAAGACTGAAAACCTTGTAGGTCCAAATAAAAGCAGCTCAATAAAGAAAAAGCAACGGCTATGTGGAAGCAAAGGAAAAAATGTATTTTGCTCTCAATTTCCCACCAGTAGATGATATGATGTTCAGCCACTTCTTGGAAAGCAGGGCTTCAGTACTCATAGAAGTTTCTTCAGGAGACAAATATGAAGAGTAAGGAGCCCCTTTTCTTTGTCCTTTCTCTTGGCTTTTGCTGCTGAGCAAATCCCATGTGGTATGGAATACCCCTTCCATTATTTTGCCCATCCCCAGCCTACTGTTGCAGGGAGGGCATCTTGTGAGTGCCAGCACTTCCCATAGTCCCAAAACACAGGCATGTTATCAACATCTTCCTGAAAGAAAGCACAGCACTGTGAGGGCTGCTATGGGGAAAAATAACTCCATCTCAGCCAGCCCCAATGCTCACACACCCCTGAATTTCACCTCAGTCTTGTATAAAAGATAATTATATCAGTTGTTTTTTGGCTACTTACACTCCTGTGGGCATATGAGTCACTTAAGGAAGTAATGCAGATGCATTAAGTTACTTTAATGTAACTGAAAAATTTTTGAAGAAATTTAAAAAATAAGTTAATTTATAGGTTTTTTTCTAATGAGATCACAGTGCTTCAGAAACTGGCCCAGTTTAGTATAAATTTAAATTTACTAGATTAGTAATTTGTCCAAAGTTGTTGCAAGTTTTCAAAAGTTGGTTGAGAACTGAGTAATAAGTTTGAATTTTTCCCTTTATACAAAAACTCAGCTAAGATATTTTCAATGTTCCAATACTGAGTTTTATAGCTGTAACTTCCTTCTCATGGAAAAGATTTTTGTATTATATGTTCCCTTTCTTTTTTTTTTTTTTTTTTAGTGCTACTGTTAATACTTCTAGTTTATTTATAATTTGTCTGGCAAATATCCATCATACAGTGATCTCAAATCATGCATTTATAATTTATATTTACTGCTAAGAATCAAACATATTAGAAAGCTGTCCACTAAATTTTGTAAGCACCCTGATAAATTATAAGACATATGGTTTATGTAAACAAGCCATACGATTGTATATTTTCCTTAACCTGTCAGCATGTTTCAATAAAAGCAACAACAAATAGCTATTAGAAAAGCTAATCAGATATATCAACTAACAAATAACTTCCAAGAAGTAAAGAAGAACTAGCAATACATGTTGGCAAAAGATAAGGAAAATCCCTTTTTAAAAAAACTTAGTTATGGAAGTGCACATTTAAATAGCTTTATGGCTGAGACAAATCACCAAAACCAAGAAAGTTGAAAGCAGATGCTTGTATTCTGGAGAAGTTCATGACTTGATAATGGTGCATATCAGCCATTAACATTAGAGGAGTTGCATAGATGCAAAACACAATTTGGACACCACACATATTGGCTTTTCACGTGTTCTGCTTTGAGTGTGCAAATGCCTGGTTCCAGAGCCAAATGTGCTTTGTGTCTTAGGTAGAAATATCATGACAATATGGAGACTTATTCAGTTTACTGTTTTAGGCAAAAGATTAGTTTAAGTTGAATGCCTAGGTATGAAGGATTGATCTTTCACTAATGGCTATTAAGGACTGGTAGTGCTGCTAAATTCTTGGTATTTATTACTATATTTTTGAGGAAAGATATTGATGCACCTCTCATTCTATTTGAGTCCTACTTGCTCATTCTGTCATGACTTTCTCAGTTATGGAGAACTATGTAAAGCTCACTCATTTGAGTTTTGTGTCACTTGTTTCTTGCTGGAGTTCTTTGCAGTATAATCTGTTTTACATAGCTTTGACAAACTAAAGTAGGCCTAAAATGGAAACTAATTTTTTTTGCTGCTCCTTACTGCTAAGATTTGGCTAAGCTGCCTTAAAAAAAAAAAAAATTCTCAGTTCTCAGTTATTTTCAAATGGGTTCAAATGCTATGCTTTCAGATCTATAAATCATATAATTACTTGTATTTGCAACCACTTTTGATCAGTCTGCTCTCCTCTTCTACTGGTAGATTTCTTTCTCTTTTTTTCATCAGTAAACTATTGCAGGTGGCTGTTTAGTGATATAATATTAAGAAAAAGAGTTCTTTATGGTTTGCTGGTTCACAGATTTTCTGCAGGATTTTTCCACACAACAAATGTCATCCTCTGTACTACAGCAGCAACAGCTCACATGCATTTTTCATTTGCATCTGCTCTAGTGCTTTTGTGATTAAGTCCCGTAACAATCTTAGTATAGGATATGACATTGCTTCTGTGTCTCTTCAAACATTTTAATAAAATGCTTTTTCCTGTAACTTAAACATCACTCAGATGACACTACCATTCTGACACTTGTTAACAGTGTTTCCTAAAATATTGCTGTTATTAGAGTGGTTCATTAATACATCTTTTTGGGCTGGGAAAGGAATCATATCAGTGTATTTTCTGCTTATGAGATACTGCAGAAATAGATAATTGTGAAATGTGCTCAGTTTATTCAGAAAAGTTTGGGAACCCAAAGATTTTCTGTTGAATTTAAAGCTTTATAAAAGACTGTATTTTCCTGAAGAAAAAAAAAAAAAAAAAAAAAAAAAAAAAAGAAGTGAAAATACAAATACCAACTTTAAATAATTTTTTCCTTCATATATTGGTCAATTGATTGGTGTATTGAGTTATTTGAGTACAAGAGCCTGTGTGTGGCTGGAATGTTCGTGGTTCACAGCTAATAACCCTGAGCCCCAGGTCACTTTGAAGGCTCCCAGGTATTACAGTGACTCATAATAAGCAGTGATAATAAAAAAATACCGTTGTTGAACTTTGAGATAAGCTATTGTTTTACCAACGAGAAAGTAAATGCATGGGGTAGACATTCTTAGTACTGATTATTGCTGAAATGTGTGATATGGCAGGTCTCTGAAATAAAACATCTATTGAAGAAATGTTACTTATCAAAAGGAAGCTAGATCTGAGCTGCTGAAAAGAGCATTTTCAAGGTGCAATAGCATTCAGCTTCACAAAATAAAATTATTATGAATGTGGATTCTTTATCACAAAATAGAAGGAAATATCAAACACAGGGCAATACCAAGACTATCACTAAGTGTGCTTTCCTCAAGGTGACAGCTGTAATGGGGCATAGTCTGTGATTTATCACAGCACAATATGCTGTCTCTATGAGAAAGAGCAAGCTTTATGAAAATTCATTTGAGATAGGTCCATTGTGATTCCCTAGTCCTGTAATAGTCTTTTCCTTGATGCTGTAGCATTCTAGAGCTTGAACGAAGCCAGACACTTCCTGGGTCAATTCCCCTCCCTTCCCACACCGGGCAAAGAACCAGAAAAACCAATGTCCCATTCCCAACCCTTCATTTGCAAGGTGTGACGGAACCAGGTGCACTGAGAACTTAAAAATAGGTAATAAACTGGCCAACAAGATGATTGTTTAGAAAATGGGAAAGATAATCCTTTAACCACTGCATAATGAGCTGTGTGAAAAAAGGTGCTTACAGTAAGAAGTAACACTGTGTGTTTGATTTCCTGTGTAGCAAGATAAGTGTAGAGTACATACTCTGCAATCCAGTATTCCACAATGAAGAGAAGTATTGATTAAAAATTAAAATAAACCTTGATAGTCACAACGCCAAATTCAATTTCTATCCTTTTTTGTGGTTTGCAAGTAATTTCTTTCATAAAAAAAATGATGTGTTTTTAAAATTAGAAGCTTGAAGAAAAGGAACTGAGCAACCAAAAGAAATTTAATTAATACAGCTACATCCTGCAATAATCATCTGAATTGTGATTCAGCTCCCAACCCAGTCATTTAAAAACAAGCATCTTTGTTAATAATCACCCAAATTTCTTTTGTGAGTATAGAGAGTGAAGGGCACTTCTAAAGTTTTGTCAAAAACTGACCTTTAAGTTAAATTAAATTAATCACATTTTCAGGATGCTTTTTTGTTCATTACTATACACAGACTAGTGAAAATACTTCAAATTAAATGAACTTTTTAATAACTGAACGTAAGTGAGGCAAATATATTTCATGTTAAAAAAATAGATTTTTTCATCCTCCATCATTGCAATAGGAACAAGTAAAGCTATCTAGAACAGTTTCTGGAGTTACCAGAAACAATGTAAAACACCAGATGAGAAGTCAACATTTTTAAAAATTTGATAGAATAATATCCTGTAATTTCAATTTTATGAAGTGGAAGCTTACTGCATTTGCTTTGTGTGTGTATAGTGACTGCTGCAAAAAGGGTCCATATTGAGATTGAAATGATGCTGTGAGAGTGTTCAAGTTCCTGAGATCCTATTTACTAAAAGAGGTAAGTTTGGTGATCACAGAATTATCCTTGAAGACAGAAGTTTCATTTTTAAGAATGAAAAATGATTATGCATAGTTTAGAGTTGCTGGTTTAAATGCACATATGAAATATGGATTGTTGCCAATACATGTGTACGTATTTGAAGGATTAAACAACTTTTAATCTGACTTTATCAATGCAGAAAAATTGATTCACTACTTGTTTATTAATCAGAAGTTCACTTGAACTTTTTCTTTTAGTCTTTCAATTCAAAATAATTTAGAAATAGCATAAAATACAGCACTAAATAATTAATAACTTTTAAATATTCAGTATTTAAATTCAGACTCCACTTGTTGGATAAATAGCTTTTAGGATTTAAAGAATTAAATAAAGGTAAGACCATATGTATTCCAAAACAAGCAAAGCACATCCAGGATGCATTTTGATTTGTGGGGGCAAAAGGAAAGTGACCAACATGACAAATGTCAGCAATTCATGTGATGTGACTGACAGGAGGATTGAACTAACCTTGTGAAGTTCAATAAGGAGAAACATGTGGTGCTGGGTCAGAAAAACCCAGAGAGTGAATAGCTAACTGGGAATTCTACTGAAAAGCACCTAGAGATTCTGATGGACCTGGAGATTTTTGGTTGAATATGAGCTAATAACACACTTTCACCATGAGCAAAACAGGCTGCATTCTGAGACACATTAGGAGATCTGTGGCCAGCCGACCAATGAAAGCAGTTATTTTCACCATAAATTGTGAGTTACTGAAATATTTCCTGTATATCTGTGGCTCTGATTAAAGAGGGATTTGTAGAAGCCATCAGTAAGGGAGCTTGCAAGGAGGACTAAAGAGATGTTTAAAGTTACTCAAGTAGGAAAGAAGAAGTAAGGAGGAGTCTAATGGTCTGAAGCTAGCAGTAAGAGGCTAATAACAGCTAGAGAAGGATAGTTGCAAGTTTCTTCAAGAATAGGTATTCTGTAATTGAAACAGCTATTTATAATTGAAAATATTGCTAATTGTGTTCATACATGTTCTAATTCTAAGGGTGCTCTTTTAACACAAGAAGTCCTCTTTGCATCTTAGCTGCTTGAAATAAAGACAGGTGAATACTTTTTAAGCAATATAAGCTAGCAGAAAAATTTAACAAATATTAACTGGATTACTAATATTAATTGGATAAACAGTCAGGATTGGATTAATAAAAGGGCTAGTAGAAAACAAGAGTTCTCTGTATTTCCCCCTTGTAACTGATAAGAGACCTCAAATGACAAGGAAGAGTTTGTTTAATCCAATTCTGTTGAAGATTTTTGAATCCAGGCTTGTTGAGACCGTGCCAATACATGTGTGTTTATTGTGGACACGGAATAAGGAATTCTCCATTTTGCCCAATAAATTTCACAACACAGTCACCAGAAGAGTACAGAATTACCATTTTTTTCATTCTGTCATGTGATAGGCAGTTTTGTCACAAAGGCAGCAATTACATAAATCTAAGTGGCCAATGTCATATGTGAGTTATATAGTTGCTCTTATTAAGTGAAAAGCATTCTGCTACACAGCAGGCTACATAATCCCAAGGGTCTAAAACAAAGTCATGCAAAACATTTTGGATTAAAAAGCTAGAAATTAGACTTTCAACATCAAGTGGCTCCAATGTTCTCTTCCCTTCACAGAAGCCAATTGTTAACATTTCTGAGATACCGTATTAAACTTAAATGTGTATTGAATTGGAATCCTGGAAACAAAGTAATTTTTTCTTGTCCTGGTTTGAGGTTTTTTAAATTAAATGTCTTGCATTGTGCGTCTTCATGAACATATAATTAAATTGTTAAATGTAATTATGAGTGGAGGCAATTATGTTAAAAAAATAATGTGTATTATTGGATTTACATAAGAAGTTTTGCTGATAGGGACTGTAATATTTTTGTTAAAATAGAAGGCTTAATATCAGTCATAGTTACCAGACCATAGCAGGTGCATCACATAGAAAAACATAGGTACATTTTGAATTTGAAATGCCAGGGCACTCTTTCTACTCTCCTAACAGCTGCTCTTGAATAAATAAGGTAATCTTATTTAAAAGATAATTAAAAAATGATTACACAATTCATTTATCTTATTTAAATACTAGACACATTATCTACTTCAAAACTTATTGTTGCCCTCAAATCAGGATGAACATCCCTGTGAAGAAAATGTTGCTTCTTTGCAGGATGTTGTGAGAAATATTAGAAGGTTTTTGCCATGTTAATACTTAATTGGCAGTGTTTCATTTTGTCTTTTACTTTGAAGTTAGTGGAAAAATATTATTCTTGTCAAATAATGGCTGTACCAATATCACTGTGCAATGATTTTAGGGCAAGATGGAACTTCAACTCTTAAAACTAGAGAGGAAAACTCAGCAGAGTTCATGGGATAAACTTCAATCAGTAGTGTCTTTAGTTTTCAAAGGACCAGAATAAGATAATAAGAGGTAAGCCAGGCACCTTGCACCTATTCTGGTGGTGACATTGCCTGTCTGATGTCAGATGGGCAGGATAGTCCATGACACTGCCAAAATACCAACAGTATTGAGAAATTGTTTGGTGTGGGATTTTTATCAGAAAAAGGCAGTGAATACACAGAATAGACAGACACAGTTAATCTGTCTGAGCCTTGGAAAGGTAGCTCTACAGACAGAAAAAACTAGTATTTTATAAAAATCACTTTTTTTTTCACTTATATCCAATTTATCAGATGCATTTCAACTGATTCTTAGAGCAAATCCATCAGAAAAGTTTATGGTTGAAAATATTTGAAATATCTGGACTTCTAATGAGGGGAAATATTGACAAAGTAATAAAGAGAGGAGAAACATTAACAATCAGCAAAGTCTTTATTGTAAAGCAGATAAAATTATGAAGTGATACTAAATTACCTATATTGAGTTAAAATTTGATCAGAAATGGTAGAATGTCTTGAAGATTTCTTACCAGCATAATAGACATTAAAATAAATGTATTCTACAGCTGTATTTCCTAGTTTCAGCCATGGTTGACTGATGATTCAGCTTCATCTGTTACAGTCAACTATCAATTTACAGAAATAACATTGAACAAATTTCCAAAATGTCTTTATTCATTCAACTAAATATTTTCTTTTCTCCAGAACTGTGAAGTTGATAAAAATGTTTTAGTGTACTGGCAACAAATTTTGCAAATCAGCATAATATTCAACGTTCAAATCAAATGTAATCTTGCAATACAATGTATAATCACAATTTCTACATAATTTGAGAATACTGATAATATTGAGCAACAGAAGTGCTGACTTAGACCTGCAAATAAAGAAAAAAAATACTGCTATGAAACCAAGTTAATAATCACTTCTAGGAAATCTCAGATGTGTATTTCTTTTAACTTGATCTCTTAAAAGTACTATGGTAATTTCGTTCCAAATTTCTATTTTTAGCATGAATACATTTTCTCTACTAGTTAATGCACCTATAAAAGCCTAGCACAGATTCCCAAGGTATGCAGCCAAAGTCATGTAAAATATTTCAAGTCTGGGAGAAAAGCTTAGATTTTTGTATGGGCTTTCACCAAGACTTGGTATAAGAGGAAAATAATTTTTGGCTGAAAATGGTTGACATACATAATTCTTCTCTCACCAAAAACATGTATATGGTAATGAAGCAGTTTCTCCCAGGAATTGGAAAGAAAGAAAAAAAACGGGGGTAAAAGTGTTTTAGACTAGAAATTACATCCTCCCTTCCCCAAAAATTTATTTGAATCTGAAACCAGAGGTTTCTTCAGTCATATTTCCTCTGTCATCTTTGTGCTTCTTAAAACATCTCTTATTCCTTCCTTGTCTGCTAACTCCAACCTGGTTTTACAGTTCTTCTGGTAGATTTCCATCTTTCCTTATTTTCTCGGAGTACTACATCAATCTGTGTGAATCCTGTTTATTCTCCTTTCCTGTGGCTTTAGTTAGATCTCCTGCATACTCAAACTTTTGGCTAGATGCACCTGACTCCAGGACTGGCACCTGGCTCTTCTCTTGGGCCTTGGCTTCTCATGAAAAATATTACTGTTTTGCTTCTGAGCAAAGAGCTTTGTCTGCTTCTACAGGCACACACACACACACTGCATTCTCTATAATTTCATGTGTGAAACTAAGAAACACATTTACTAAACAGTCACCTTCTGCTGTACAAATGAGTAAAAGACAGCATAGTGCAAGATAATCTAATCTGGTTTATAACCTGAAATGTAATGTGAAAAAAGCACTTGGTAAATAACTTTTTTACAAAGGTTATCTAAAGGTACCATCACTGCATTTATCTGTTTGGGGAATGTCTGCTGCTAATTTTTCATGTGTTCTCATTGATAGCTTTTAATATTTTCTTTCTGAAAAGAATTTTTAAAAAGTCTGTTTGGATCTTTTTTCTACTTCTAGTCTAATTCTTGGGGTAGAAGACCTTATATAAATCTATTATTCACATGTTCATGAGAAAGGAAATTTTTGTGGATGAGCAGCTGTATCTTAATTCTCTTCAGGAGTCTGTGTCTTGCAACCTCATATCTTGGTAAATGTTGATAGCTCTTTTCCTATTTACATTACCAAAAGAACCATTTAAAAATTTATGGGCTAGAAGGAAATCAGCATTTTCTTTCAATTCTGTCAGGGTCTGAGAGGAAAAGATGTTTTCACTGTCTTTATTAGGGAATCTGTATTTAAAAAGGAATTTTTTTTGCTTAGAATTAATCTTCAATTTCCATTAATTTTTTATCAACAGACAGGATGGAGGACTATTAATACTGAAGAGATTTTGGGTTCAGATTGATTTTTTCATGGCAAGTGAAATTCTTAGGGGTTGGTTGGGGGTTTTTTAAGTGTATATGAAGATATACGTATATACATATATACATATATACACACATATACGTATAAGATATATATATATATATACATATACAATACATATCTATTTTTAAGTATACATAAAGATATAGCCCTGGCTGTTGAAATAATAAGTTTCTTTGGTGGAACTGGCAGGTGCCAGTGTGTCCCTTCCTGCTGGGCCAGGAGTGCTGTATGCACGAGGACATCAAGTGGCCAGTGACAAAGAGCTGCCCTTAAGCAGGACACCAGCAAACTCTGAGCCATGTCAATAGCTCAAAAATAATATATGGTTTCTGCTTTTTGTACACTTGGGATTTGATCATTTCGTAATGAACACAAACTTGTACTGGTGGATTTATTCCCAAACGGCTGAATTAAATTTTAATTTATAATTCATTCTGGGCATGGATGTCAGCAGTTGGTATGGGAGTTGTGTGTTGGAAATAATCTCAATATTCCTCACAATTTCACATATTGAAGAAGTAAGTAAGTAAGTAAAGTACAGATGGTAGCTGCTTTTTCCTTTTTAAGAAAAAAATGTATTTCTACCCCACCTACTAGGAAGAGAGGTATATGTCAGCCTTGCTGCTGCAATCATCTTTAAATTGGATTTTTTGTTACTGCTTCTACCTTACAGTCACATAGTGTTGAGATTGAATATTATGTTACTCACTTTGAATTTTGCACAGCTCACATTTTTAAATGTTGGGAATTGTGCTGTCCTCAAAAACATTTTCCCACTCCTGTTTTCTGGGGGTTTTTAGCCCTTAAGAATCCAGGTAAGGAACTTGCTCCAGTTTAGGACAACCCTCTAAATGAAGATGTGGTCTGTGCATGTGTGAGAGGTGGTGGAGCCACTGCAGGCAGGAGTCAGCTGGTCAAAATAGTCATTTTAGCTTAAAGATCAGCTGAGCTCCCCACACAGACACATGTGGTGGCAGCTAGCTGAACAAATCCCTCCAAAGGAAGAAAATTACATGGCTATGGATGTATTATGATTTTAGAAGTAATTTTTCTGAGAGCAATGATTTTCATTTTATTGAACACCAGAGGGCATGAAAGCGTGTTTCTACAGAGGGAGAAATGCTTTGCAAGCATGTTGAAGCACTTCTGAAATCCCATCACTTTCACGATGTCAAAACCTACTAAAAGTGGGACTGCTTTACAGCATCACAGAATCTCTCAGGCTGGAAGGCACCTCTGGAAATCCTTTAGTCCAACCCCCTTGGTCAGGCTGGGTCACCTGGAGCAGGTGCTCCTAGACCATGCAGCTTGTTATCTTCATGACTTTATATGTAGTTTTGGTGTGCTCTCAATGTGAAATTTAAAATTTCTGTCACAAATATTTCAGTAAATTCTTACTAATGAATTTTCTTCAGTCACCTGCAGTAACAAACAGTCTGATATTACTTTCCCATCTGTTTAGTTTTTAGGGTAACTTGCAATGCCAAGCATTACTTCTTTCATTCTTTTCTTAAGTTAATTTTCATGATTTATGCTAGGAACTTTATGATATGACTTTCACTATAAAATCTAAATAAGCTGTTCTTATCATCTAATATAGTAATTCTTGTGTTATGACTGTGCAATTAAATAAGTTAGTAGAGCTAAAGGAAATAATTATAAATATAATTATCTTAATTTTAATATGCTAAAGTAGAAATTGAATGGAAATAAATATGATGAAAAATTATAAAAAACTAAATATATACTTTTTCTAACCTGCAATATAATTCCTTGTTTCAAAATTAAATTTATTACATTTACATTACTGTACATTATGAATTATTATTATACATTAGAGGCATATGTTAAGCAAGATTCTGGTCCCAGTTCAGGTACTGATAAGCTTTTAGGTTTAGGTTAAAACATCTAAATTCCCTACTTCAGCTTCCATTTTCACTGCATGAAAAATTACTTATTTACATAGGGATAATTTTCATTTTAATAAATTGTTGAAACACACAAAATAGATGCCCAAAGTGTTCTCTTGAGCACTTAATTTAAACTTCTCTTTAAATATTAAATTTTTAAAATGTTTAAGTCAATTTGTTCCTTTAAGCCTTTAACAATACCAGGAAAGTTTGAATTTTGAATCAATTTTTAGGTTTGTAGACAAGAGTTATCTCCACTTTTTCCTTGCACTGCTTCTGGGATTTTCCAGAATTTAGCCATGTAGACTACCAATTCACTCTACTCATACTCAGAGGCTATATTTTCTTGAAAACCAAAAGTAAACCATGGTTTGCTAATTCTCTAAAAAGTCTGTCCTGGGCAGCCCTAATGCCTTTTCTCTAATTGTTCTTTTCTTCTGAGTAAGACTGATGAATAAGACAAAGAATTTGTTTAAGAATTTACTTATAAATGTTGTTCATCATCTTTAAAAGACAGATGGATGCACCTCTCTGAGCAGCAGAATTGATCCATGCTTTTTCACTGTCACTCAGACAAACAGGAATTTAAGTTGCACAGACTTTAAGACTCAGATTTCCTAAGTCTTGCTGTCAGCTAATTCTATCTTCTACTGCTCAGGCATTGAAGTAGGATCTTTATTTCCACCTTTACAAAAAAATCACTTAATTAATAATTAATCACTTAGAATTTCTTATATGTGTTAACAGTAAACAGTATTTGCTGAACATAAATATATGAATAGAAATGAAAAGTAGACTATAAACTAAGCTTGTTTCTTTTGCATTACAGCACTGTCCAGAGCTGTCCCATTTTTTGCCCTTGTCCTAAGGCACTTCTCAAATTAGCTCTGATCTAAGTGACTCTGATGCTGCTTCTGTTGCAGTCACCTAGAAGTTGAATATGTTGCTGCCAAACAGTTCTTGAAATCCCACTAAAAACATAGGATTTTAAGTCTTCAGGGCAAGGGATGATTATAATTCTCTAACAGACCTTTGAGGAATCAAAGAAAAACTGAAAGGCTTCTTAGGTAATTTGCTGAATATACATTTTGTTTATCTGTGAAATCCCCTTTCAATAAGCCAGCTCCAAACATGAGTCAAAGGTGCCTGGTAATCGTTTGCACAAGCTCTTCAATTTCATTTGTACTAAAATTAGGTTCCTCAGTAGTTCTAGAGACACCATTTGTCCTTGAAGTTTATCAGCATCCTTTGAAAGAACAGATAAATAGAAAAGCTTTGATTTCAGCAGTGATTTAAAGAGCAATGACTACAACACACATTTCTTATATAAAACATTTTTTAGTAAATATGGATTTAATAAATAAAATAAAATTATTGGAAAATTACTGGGAGTCACTGCATTTCTATGACACATTTTATCTAGCCACCATTAAAAAAAAAAACCAAAACTTTCTATTGTGTTTTTTACAGAATTCTGTAGTTTATAACTCTGTAAGTTGAAGATAATTCACTTGTATAATGTCCATAGATAACCAGAATAGTGTGTACCAGAAATAATGTGTTTACACAGGCTGCAGGAGTTTTTAAGAGAAACTCAGACAAAAACCTTGCTCAATAAAAGCTGCTTGTGTGAATTTCATAAAAACTCTGCTAGACATAATTCAATAGTCTTAACATTACTGCATGGCTTAGCAACTTCATTATTAAAGGAACTTATTTCTGAGCTCAGGTCTCTCCTGGTTTTCATTCTAACATTCCCTTCTTGATGATATCTGTCACCTATGGTAGGTAGTGCCTGTATGCATGACTAATGGAAGAGCTATCTGTTTAGGCTGGTACGTTTCTGACATCTCTCTTCTTGCTCTCCAATATTAGTAGTTTAATCTGTAGGAAAGAATTTCACACTTTTTAAATCCTTCATGCACTTATCTATTCATGTGATTTGCTTCCAGCACAGACACGGTCATTTTACTTTCTGAGTGAGAGCTTCATCAAACGACTCTGGTGACAATGACAAGAGCATTAAACTTCCTCTCACTTTAAATTGGTAATCACTATTTACAATTATTTCCACAAAATAAATAAATGAGAGGCCACAAATAGTTAACAACTGATGAAACAAAACTCTTTATAACATGTATCTCTTACATGTATCTGTAAAACTAGCACTATCAAAAAATACATTATTATAAAAGTAAAAAGCAAAACTCAGATATTTCATGATGTTTGCAGAATTATTATATATATTTCCTAATTGCAAAATGAATGTGTGTACGTGCATGCTTGTGTATGCATCTTTGTATGACCTCCTTCTACATAATTTTTAACCCTTTAGTGTAATAATTTAGTAGTAATCTGGGAGATAATTAAAATTATTTGAAATTCACAAATGAAGTAGGTTAGATATAGAAGAAACCCTCTTGACAGAAGGGCTACAGGATATGCTGACTCTTTATAAATCACAAAAAAATCTTAGCAGAGCATTTTTATGGGTGCTCAAATCACAAGACTAGTGTCATTACTACCAACCACTTCAGAAACCATTGTTCAATTAAAAAAATCTTACAGAAATATTTTAGCCAGATTTTTTTCACAGGCACAGATACTGTTGGATTAAGCTCTAAAGCTAAGAAGGGATGATAAGCAATAATAATCAGAAAGCATTTGCAGTGCAAAGAGACTATTAAACTTAACAAAACACGGAGAGAACATGTCTTTTTCTTAATACCTCATCCCAAACAAAATAACTTGTGATTTATTTTGCATTGCATGCTTTAAAAGGTCCAAGTCCTATCAGACTCCCTAGAATAGATCAGGGTGATGGAAAAAATGAAAGACTGAAGGAAGTCTGCTCGCCTTTTGAGGGGGTTGAAAGTTCAGGTTTTCAGTCTACAATTCAATCACATATGGCTAAGATTTTTTTGTTTAAGGAGACCCTTTTTGGGTTTCTTTTTCAAGTGAAAAAGGAATACTTCAAATTTCAGGATACTTATTACAAAGGAAAATATCTCTGTAATGAATTATAATATTCTGAACAGGAATAACGTAAAAAATGGAAGCTAGAAGAATTTTTTTTTTTAAATAAGCTTGAAGTTATCTATAAACTAAATGAAATCTGGAAGATAATTTCATTCTGGGCCTTACATATGTTTAGCTATCCAGCATAAATTTTTATTGAGATATCCCTATGTGAAACTAAAAACTATCATTCTAAGGTGGAAAATTAGAATGCAATTTCATCTTATCTTCAAATTGTTTCCTCCTAATTCTTGTTTTGAAGGTTGTGTTTCAGTTGTCTTGATGTCAAGACAGAAAGAAAAAAAGGTGGGAAAATATCTTGTCCATGACAAAATTTATATTAATATTATTAAATGTTTTATAATTTGAATTGTGCAAGATATATCTTTGAAGTAGTGGGTAGATATTTGATACTAGCTGTACAAAATTTAGTGGCATTTTGTTTGTAGGTGTCTGACTAAACCATGAGGCAATGTTTGAAAACAGAAATGACTCTGAGAAGCATCTGTAAAATGCTGTATGCTAATGTAAACCATCCTGCCTGTTGTAACGACCTCGGTTTGAATTCTTTCTGAGTTTCCAGTTGTTGATAAATAAGAATTTTTTAAACAACACGACAGAGTTTATATCATAGAACCACAGAAATATAGAATTATTTGAGTTTGAAGGGATGTTAAATTTCTGAACCCTCTGGATTGCCAGAGACACCTCCATTAGATCAGTTTGGTCAGAGCTCCATCCAGTCTGGCTTTGAAGACTTCCAGAGATGTGGCATCCACAGCTTTTCTGGTCAAGCTGTTCCACTGCTGCCCCACCCTCACTTCCCCCTGATACCTCCTCTAAACCTACTCCCCCCTTGCCTCTTGTGAATGGTGTCTTCTTTGTAGCTCCCTTCAGGTCACCCCAAAACCTTCTCTTTTCCAAGGTGAATATATACAATTGTCTCAGTCTTTCCTCACAGGAGATATGTTTCATCCCTCTTATTATCCTTGTGACCTCTGAACTTGCTCCCACAAGTCCATGTCATTCCTGTGCTGGCTGACTGATACTTTGAGTCCTTCTTTTCACCCTTTTAAAATATGGGTACAATGTTTCTGCTTTTAAAATATGGGTACAATGTCTCTGCTTTTCCAGTCTCCTGGGATTTCAGTTCCCTGCCATAACTTTTCAAACATCATGGAGAGTGGTTTGGCACCTACAGCTGCCATTTCCCTCAGGACTCTGGGCTGCATCTCACCAGGTCCCATTGACTTATGCACATTCAGGTTCTTCAGGTGGTCACAAGCCTGATCTTTACTTACAGTGGGAGGGACTTTGCTCCCTGAGACCCCATCCTACTGTCCATCCACTTGAGAAATGTGCAAAGAGAGGCTATCACTGAAGCCTGAGGCAAAAATATTGTTGAGTACCTCAGCCTTTTCCTCATCCTTGTTAACAGTTTTACAGCCTTGTTCAACAGGGGCCATTACTCCTCCTTTCACCTTCCTTTTCTGGTTAACACACCCACAGAAGCCCTTCTTGGTGTTTTTGTGTTCTTTGCCAAGTTCAGCTCCAGCTTTGCCTTGGCCTTTCTGACCCCATCCTAAATAATCCATCTCTATACTCTTCCTGTGTCACCCACCCCAGCTCCAACTGTCTATGCAGTTCCTTCTTTTATTTTGACCAGTATATCCCAACTCAGCCATGCTGTTGCTATTGTCACAATAGGAACTGTAACATCCTTTTTCTCAAAGTAAACTCTGCATACAATAGAATCACACAGAGGATACAGGTTTTGGGAAGGCTGCCCAGAGAAGGAGCACGTCTGTGCAGGAGCCACACAGGGAGGATGCAAGAAAGCCCTCAGCTTCAAAGTATCCTCATAGTTTTTTTCCTTCGGCTCCTTACATTTACCACTACTTCATCTGTCAAAATAGAAAGTATGCCATGTCTGTGAGGGTATTTATGCTTATGATCAGACCTAGTTGCTTACAGGAGGTTTTACTCTTACCTGACTTCAACTGACCAAAATAAGGTCTAATTTCTTGTGGGTTTATGTGCTTATTACTACTTTAAGTTTCAAATTTTTAATGATGCTAAATATTGTTTTGTTATTTATTTATTTTTATGAAACTTTTCTGTATAAAGTAGCAGTTGATATATATGGGAGAATAGTGAAAATGTTTCTAAAAATTCACCTTTTGTGACCTGAAGCCATCATAGCACACTACAGGAGTACCATTGACCAGCTAGGAGTGTGGGGCTGAAATCCCACTATCTGTCAAAAAATACAGAGGAAAAGTTGAAATCACAAAACTGCATGGAATGTCAATGATATGGCACCATATTTGTTTATTACAGTATTCATTTCTGTAAGAGGTATGGATTGTCACTGAATGCAATATTGATTATACCTCTTTTATATAAAACTATGTATTTGTTTAATCACACAATTGAGCTGTTTAAAAAATTCTAAAAAGCAGCAATTTTATGTCAAATTATTTTATGTTATTTGACTGTTTCTAGAAATGTTTTGTTTTGGTCTGAAAGAAAAGGGAAATGGCTGGAATAGTCTAGCAACTTCTCTGTAAAATTCAAGGTGTGTTAGACTTATTTGTTCCTTCATTTCCTTGAATTTCTATAAGCACTGTGGCATGTTTTGGTACAGTGATTTACTGCATGCCACTACACAGTGACAATAAGTGGTTTTGATATCAAGGTATAAATTTAGTCTTTAGTAATCTTGTAAGAAGCTTATTTCTATGACCTTATTGTGGTTTCCTTCATTAGAAGATTTAGTGCCACAGTGAAGGAAAGGTACCAGGGAGGAAAGAAAGCTCACAATACATGTGTTCAGATTATTTGGTTCAGTTTTCTTTATGAAAATAAATAAAAAGGCAACTATTGCTGCTGCATTAATGTATTGTACAAAATCCTTTGTAGAAACAGAATGTGAAAAGGAGTAATACCTGGCAATATTAAGATACTTAGGATGCAATTTTAAGAATGCAATCTACCCTGACTTTATTGCCAGAAGAGAAATATTGATCCTGGCAATACTTATGTTCAGTATTATTCAAACTAATATGCTTAAAGTGATCTATTAATCAGTCAGACTTTAATGATATGATGATTTTGAAGAAGACTATAGTTTATAATATTCAGAAGGCACCTTACTAACCATTGTTGGAATGATTTCAATTCCATTCCTTTGAAAATTAGTTGCTACATTATTTTATTTCAATTATATAGTCTATACTTTTAACTGCTCAAATAAAAAAAATTATTTTTTGCCTTCACAAGGTTTTCATCTATGAATCCCACATATTGAAAACTAATTTGTGAAGATATTGTCAGTTGATGCTCTAGCACATTTGTCAGTGTAAAAGGAGAAAAATGGATCCTCCAAGGAGAAAAATATAGCCAGTTATAGTACATTTACAATCTTTTTGAAGAGTGTACTTACTCACAGTTCACTTCACCATGAAAACAGTACATTTTATCAGATAATTGATGGATAATGTATCCCTAGAAATTATTTTTCTAAATCTCTGAACTTTTCTGGTAAAACACTAAGTAATTTTAAATTTTTATCTTTAACCTTGCTGTGGCTGAATACTCAGTTTCTTTTTGATCACATTTCTTGTGAATAAAAATATCTGAATTTATTTTATTTCAAGATCACTGGAAGGGGAGAATACTCTGCCTACCAGTGTTGAGGGATCATAGCCACGTTGAGAGCCACTTGCTTTTAGCACTACTAAAGGTAGGCTGAAACAACGCAAGAGTTGATGCATGAATAAAAATAAATAATAAAACAAAAAGAAGTGCAAACCCAGCCAGCCAAACAAACAACAAAAAGAACTGAAATGACCTCAGGTAGCAAGGAACTGAGTTCAATTCTCATCATCACTGGTGGTAATTCAGCGCAGGAGTGATGTCATTGGGAAAAGCTGCAGAGAGGCCTGAAAATCATCCACCAGACTGAGACGCACTTTCTTAGAGTGGCTGATCTCTTGAAGATCATTAAGCCCTCTCAGGAAAGCTGCTTAATGTTATAAATTGATTCTCTTAAGAAACTATGAGGATGGAAGACACACTTGAAAAGAGTTAAGAATGAAACAAAGAGGCAATTGAGGGACTTGCAATCGTGTTTCCAGCAGCAGTTTTACTCCCTGTTTACTAGCTCCTTGCTGTGCTGGGGGCACACTTTGAACGATGCTGCAGATTTTAATTTGGGGAGGTTTTTTTGTTCATTTGGCTATTTTTCCCCTCCATACTCTTAGCTGCCTGATGTCAATTGGAACAGGTTGTTCAAATATAACCCATATTTAAAATACTTTCAACAGACTGTTAAGAATTTTGTCTGGGCAGCAGTGAATAATCAGAACATTGGCTATTTCTGGTCTCCCTTAGCTCCAGAGTTCTGTGCTCTTTAGCGGCTGCTGTAACTATCTAAGGGTTTACCATAAGAGTTCTCACTTGAATAATGCGATAAGACCCTGAGTATAGGAGATGTTTATGCAAAGGGCAAGCCTCACGCAGCAGGAAATCCCAGTTATCCTTTTAGCCTGTGCTCTCAGCCAGCCACATCTCTGCCAAAGCATACCGTAGGAAAAGGACGTACCCTTACACAGTTACAAGTGTTTCATGATTAGTGTGGGGCACTTGCAGCACTACTGTCCTGTGTCCTCTCAGGGATATACTTATTAGACAGTTTTAGAATTAGCTTTTCCCATGGCCTTTCTGTGGGATCCTTCCGGAGCCTACATGCCTCGTCCATCTCCAAGAAATAAGATGAGATTTCGCTTTTTGAAGTCCTACAGGTATCTTTTCTGGTGGCTTAGAGTGCAATTGACAGTGGTAATAGTTGCAACTGTGGATCTGTTTTATTCTTCTAGAGGATTACAGAATATAAGAAAATTGGAAATGGCTTGTATTAATCGTGACTGACTTGAGCTTATAAAGGTTTCTCTGAACATGGTATATCAGAAAAAAGGGTATTGTTTCTGTGTAAGAAAAAATACTGTGAGCAAATGATCATGGAAGTGTATGAAATTGCACTTTTTAAGTAAATTATAACTTTGAATATTTTTGGCAAACCGAGTTGGGGTAAAAGGTTTGTGTCAGTGTTCTTATGAAAATATTAATTCTAAGTATTCTCAGTACTTATTATAGCATATTTAATTAAAATACGACACACTGATATAGAATATCAAACATGAATTAGTAATCATAGTTGTGAAGCTTTTGCCGTAAAATCATATTTGTTAATTATTTTTGTGTTAAACATTTCTGAAAGTATAGCAAATGAGAAAAACACACCGATTGTACTTTTTCCTAAACAGTTGTTTTAAAATAGCACTAGCAGTGCTTGATTTCCATTATTTATCACATTACTTTTGGCAATTGAACCAATATTTGTTCTTCAACTTCCCTACATTTATTTATAACAGATTCGTGTATTTTCATGTAAAAATTCTTATGAACCTCCCATTTGTATATAATTAATTGAAAAGCTTACTTCATATCATTTGAATCATAACTTTTTAATTGATGAAACATTCAAATTTATTTGTATGCAGCCAAAATACAAAATGCCTCAGAGGATAAATGCTTCATGTAAGATTACAGATACTAAACATTGTATAGGTGAATTTTGTCAAAAAGAACTGGCTAGGTACTGTCCAACTTCTCTCAGCATTTTCTTTTGTAAAACTTAATCTGTTCATACAGAGGGAGTTAGGTTTATGACAAAAAGAAAAAAATAACAGTTAAAGGTAGAAAAGAAAATAAAAATACGGTATCTGTTCAAAACTAGATCATAGAGTTCAGTTGGGATTCCCTTAACAAATCTTATTATAGGGGATTTTTTGCTTCAAGTAAGCTGCTTATATTTCTTTCACAAATTTATATCAATATATCTTTGTCTATATCTATTTCTATTTCTATTTCTATCTGTCTATCAATTGATCTATCTCAATGCTTTAAAGGCAAAAAGAAACGTTTCATATAACATGTCAATATAGAATCTGATTATTTTCATTATTATGCACATTGCACATTTTCTAATTTTTCAATATAACAAAGTGAAAATATTCTTTAAAATTGTTAATTAAACGAAAAAATCCAGGAACATCTATCAAAAACCTGGAGGTGTGAATGAATTTTCTGCTACCCTAGAGTATTACATGTTTGTTTTTCAGGAGCTTTTAAGAATTAGGATGAGGTTGAAGATAATTTTTTTTTAAAAAAGCATCATAGTTGCATCACTGAAATTGATCCATATTCTTTGCTACTATTTAATTTAACTGTAAGTGTCTAAGAGGAGAAAAAAATCCTTTATATATATATATATATATATTGCCATGTCACTGCCATGGCTCCATTCACACTGTAGGTTATATTTAGAAATCTACTACAAAATTTTACGGTACTCAGTGCTTATGTAATTTAATAACCTTGTTTATGTCAACCGACAGTTCTGCTCACGTTACCCAACATTTGATGTCAAAGGACTTTGGTTTCCAAAACTGTGTATCTGATAGTGCAGTCCATGCATCCCATGATGATCACTGTTCAGCAAACCATTTAAACTGTGAAGTTTGCCATAATTTTAAATTTCTTTTTCACACATTCTGGGAAAACCCAGAAACTCATAATCAATTGATTAACTAACCATCATTATTTATCATTACATACTTAATTTCTGGAGGATTCTGCGATACATTGATCTCCCTTACAGGCAAATTAAAAATGGCACCTTATAGCAAAATAGTGAATTTAATTTCTTTGCTCATCAGGAAGTGCTTTCAAAAGGTAACCAAAGACCCAGGCTGATACAAATTTTCCCAGAATAGGGGAAAGGTATGCCTTGAAACAATGCAATTTTTCTAGGAAGAGCCAGAATGCAATGCAGTCAGAGCTCTTCTTACTCCAGCTGTCCCATCAAAAAAACATATCTTAGAACTTCAGCAAATTGAACCTAACAAAAACAAAGAACTAGACTAAAAGAGCTGGTAGATACTAATATTATTTACTCTACACTAGAAATGCAAATATTCATAGCATTAGATGTAGAACAAAGGCCAGGAGTGAGCACTTTGCAGAGAGGAGACTCAGGAGACTGCCAAAACATTTCACAATTTACATAACTTCTTGCAGGCTGGAGGAGGAGGGTTGTTTAGTTTTGTAGGGATGTGGCCCCACTCTATTCTCAGGAAGATGAACATTCTTCTACTCCTTTACAAAAAAAAGTGTGCATCTTTATTTTGTTTCCAGAACACACAGATAAATTCACCTCTATTCCATTTTTCTTCCCCGCTCCTTTTTTTTCCTTTCATTTTAAAGTCTTGAGTTTCTCTAAATTGAAGCACACCTCCCTTACTGAAATGCAAATAGGGGTATGGTTTTCCTACTGCTTTTAGATTTGCTTGGGAAAACAGCACTAGATGTGACTATGAAAACTATATCATAACAGCAGCACAGTTATGGTTTAGAGCCTCCTGAAACCTCTGAAGAATGAATAGAGATAGAAGCTTTAGAAGCTTTTTTCATGATCCCTAAATCCTGTCACACATGGGTGAAGAGCTAAAGTACCTATCAAAATTGCCTGCACATAACTCAGATGTATGAATAAGAACATGTTAAATGACACTCAATCCTGCTAGATAATAAACACACCTCCCACTGACCTATTGACAGGTCCTCCGGACCACTTAGAAGATTCTCCAGAAGCATCAGGATCTCCCTGGCTGGTGATTAAGTCTTTTTCCACTGTATGTAAATTATTTCAGCATTTGTGAAAAGCACAGTGACTATCAGCTGTTAAGACCTTTTGTTTGAAACAATCCTGTAGAGATGGTAAGCTCCAAGATGAAATGGGTGTTAGGGAGAAATGGCATGGACAATAAGATACATTAAATTGAAAAATCAAATAATTAGTAAGTTTGTTAAATGATTGCATTGTCAGAACTTCATCATTTTCATTAGTGGAGGTACACTTCCTGAAACAGCAATCATGACACTTATACCTTCATCTGGAAAAGAAAGAGAGGTGCTTTGTTGGGTGATGTGATTTTCTTTTGTTCTGCTTTCTTTCTGTTTTTCCTCTTTGGCTGCCATCTGGCATATTTCCCTGGACTAGAGGAACAGTCATGTGGCTGAAGCTACTGCCAACACCCCTTCTGCAGCCAGCTGCTCACGGCATTTGTATATAAGGAGGCAGATTCCCTCTTGCCAGATAATTGTGGCCCTCCAAGCCACTAAACTCTGGGGAACTGGGCTGGAAAGTGGTATATCTCTCTTAAACAGCAGTTTCCAGGAATCCTTTCTCTAAGGGGATTTCTTAATTATGTCAAAGCTGTCTTAGTGAGAAGAGTGTAATATTAGAACTTTTTGTTATTACAAGCTTGGTGATGAAATGGAAATAGAAACGAGATTAAAATTTATTATTTTATTTATTAGGCATTACAGTCCCAGCTCACTGGAAATATCTTGGTTCTATTTGACCAGCCATTCAATATTTTCAGGGAAATAAAATATTTGTATGCATAAGTGTGAGTCACACATTTTATTTCATATTTAGATGTTCATATTCTGTAATTCATAGAAAGCCATGTCACAACTAAACGGTTGTTTTGAACCTCACTCAGACTTATTTTAGACGAGTTTACATGCCAAAATATCATCTACACAATGCAGACATTTGGCAATGTGGACTTCAAGTCTTTGGAAAAGTGGCAAAACAGCAAGGCACATTGCAAGTCAGATTAAGTAGCTATAAGAGACCAGGTGCAAGTGAATCAGACTTAACTCTTTGTATTGCTGCAGACTTACATCCCTGCGAAAACTGCGTACAGAGTCCCTGATAGTGAATAAATATAGTCTCAATACCATTTCCTAACAGATCAGGAAGTCAAGCTCCAGTCCTTACATCCAAAAAAGCGATAAAAAAAAATGCAGATAAGTAACTTGTTCATAAGCTTTAGCTTTTGATTAAAGCTTTTTTGACATCATCGCACAGATAGGTTAAATTAATCTATCACAGTAGGACAGGTTGCATCTGTCAGTGTTGTTGCTGCTTCAGATTACTGTTACCTGAGTGCTTATTCAGTGGAATTTTGTGGTTCTTGCTGCATCAAATCTTGGAAGTGATTTAATTAGTGTGAAATAAACAGGAAACAGTATATCTATAGGTGCTTTATTAGCAATTTTTTTTTTTTGTAATTTAGTTTAAGTATGTTCTGACAGCCAAAGCCAGGTCTTCTATGAATAGCCACAGGAAACAACTCTTCATACAGTGAGGTAATAATGTCTAATGTTGCTACAGTTTACAATAAATAAACGGCTGAGCTTTGTTGTTTGGGGCTAAAATGTCCCCACACAAAGCCAACCTTTGAGATGTGGCTAGGCACAGACACTAGCATCTCTTGGGATGCAGAAAAAGATTGCAGTAACCATAAACACCAGGAAATACTCTGTTTGATTTACAAATTGCAGATATCCATGAATATTTATGTAAATGTCAGAAGTATCTGGCTTGCAATTCCCTGATGTGTCACAAATTCTGGGAGCACTATAAATAGACCTATCATTCAATCTGATACCGAATACATCAGGAACAAGCTGACGCAAGTTCAGCATGTACCATATCCAAATGTTGCAATTAATTTCTAAATACCTCGTTAAATAAGAGAAGTAGTACAAGGGTAACATATTAATGTTTGTTTTATGGCATTCTAGAATTTGCTTTTTCCATTGTGGATCTGAATAGATTTTTTTTTTTTTTTTAATGGAAAACTGACATTTCCTGTTGGAACTAATAAATCAAATTTATTTCTGTGCCCTAGAAATCTCCAAATGACCTAGTAATCTCCAGGTCATTTTGTGTTTCAGTTGTCTCTATGAGAGGAATTTCTGAGTGTTAATTGGAAACTTCTATAATATTCTGAAAGGTTATTTAATGCCTTAAAAGACATTGCTTCATGGGATAATAAAGTAAAATAAGAGTGAAAAAAAAGAGGCTCCAGCCCATCTAGAGGGGTCTGGCACAAATATCAGCCTTATCTGACAGTGCCCTCAGCAACAGGGGCAGTTATACTTCAGCACTCGGGCAGTCCATGCAAGCTAATCCAGCTCTTGGTCTCTGTAGCAGTCAGCAGCAAATATTTGAATGGGAACAGTAAGAAACTCCGTGGTTACAGTGTAATCTTTCTTGAGGGATAAGCTCCACAACATCTTCAGTAGTTCCCTGCGTATGAATATGCCATTACTCTCTATATTGTGTGTATTACTTAGCCTAGGAATTCTAAGTATTTTACTTATTCACACTAAATTTTGATCATTATACAATAAAAAAATTGCTGAATTTTTCTCTTTTGCAGTATTATTTGATAGTCACTTTCATAGATGAACCCTACGAAATGTATAAGATTTTCTTCATCCTGGTGCCTAATTTTCCCTATAGTAGAAGTATTGTGGTCCAAGGATTTATTATTTTATATATTTGTAGGCCACTCTTTTTCATCAGCTTTCTAACTAATTTTTTCATATGGAAAAATTTTATGTCCATATCATTTGTGCTGCCAATCTCTTAACATCTCCTCCTATGGCAATGCTCTTTATAATGCAGAATGACCAGAAGCAAACACAGAGCTTCTGATGAGGAGAAATGGTCAGCAATTATAATATTACTATTCTCAAGGAAAAAAAAAAATCCATTATGAAACTTCTGTTATTCCCCTATATCTCATTTCTTATGTAGATTAACAGACTTGTTGTTTTACTGTTTTTAACTGATGAAAAATAAGCTCCCATTCCTAGTGGTGTCTGTACTGGCCAGGCTACATATTCTGTGTTCTTAACCCTGTTGGGCAGTCTTGCTTCCATGACTGTGCACTTTTTAGTTCATCTCTCCCCATTCTCTTTTCTCAGATAAATTTACAAGGACACAGAATTGTGTAAAGGCAACAAGGATTTCAGTAGGTGGAATTTAAATCTCACTGGAAATCTTGCATTTATAAAAGGAAAAAAAAACCCCAAACTTGTAGCAAAAAGTTTTGCATAATTTTCTATAGGAAGAACATTTTTATTTTAAAATAAGGAAATATAAAATGTGATTCAGGTTTTCTTTTTTTATAGTGTCTCTTTTCAGGATTAGAAGGCTAGGAAGGAAATATGTCATAATGCATGCAGCTGAAGAAATGGGGGGGTTTAGCAATAGGAGACAGATGTTTCCCATCAGCATACCCATACATTTGATCACTATATACATGTGTACCGTATAAACAGTCTGCACACATAAAAACACACACATGTGGGTGTATCCTTCACTGAGCCGTACAAACTATCAGAAGTTTTCCAGGAAGAAGCTGAATACGCAGCACTTACTTTATTATTTATTTTTTGTCCGCATGAACTTGGTTTTCCTTTATTTGTTTTACCTTTGTAACATTTCCAGTCAATACTTGGCTCTTCAGAGACTTAGCTTTCACAGGCTGTGGTACAAATTTCTGTTGCAGTTGTAAAAGTGAATGACACAGTTGAACAAACACAGGGATCAGATAAACTCCTGTGAGCACTAGCTGAAGTTGTTTAGCTAGTAAAGAAACCTGAAATGGAAAAAACCCCAAACTATTTAAAAGGGATATGATTTTCTTCAGGTGGAGGAAGGGAGGCCTGGCTTTTTTGTTATAACAGGTGTAGGTGAAGAAAAGGGACAAATATAACAAATAAATAAATAAATTTATAACTCCAGCTGAAGCTACATGTGCATTACTTTGATAGATGCTATGAGTTACCCTGGGACTCAACTCAGTTGGCAGCTGCAGGGAAATGGTCATTGCAGAAGGAGCAGAATCTGCTGCTTAGACAATTCTGGTGTAAGGCACAAACATTGTGTGGCACCATGAAACAGATGCATTTTTTACCTTCCTATGTACTAATAGGTGTGGATGCATTCTTAAATTTAGTTGGTTTTCCTAAGTATGTGAAATCTGTTTAAACTTAAACTCTAGGTAACACCCCAATTACATCATTTTTCACTTCTTGCTCTTCCTCGTGACATAAAAATGAAATGTAAATATGGTCATGCGGACTAAACTGGAAACTCAGAGAAATTGGTTATTTTAAGTAACAAAGTTAATCTGGTTTATATCATGCACTGGAGGCCAGTTCAAGTGTTTCAACATCATTTGCACTCCATTGAACTGGGGAATGAACAATCAGAGAAATTATCAGAGAAATGATTCTTTGGAAAATGGGTTGCGTCTCTAAAACAGTGGAGGTAAAATCCACTGAGTTAAGTTTCTACTGGTGGCAAAGGAGAAAATTAAATTTCTTTTAAGGATCATATGAGAAAAACACTCCAACGAACTTGCCATGCAATATCTAGAAGAGATGAGCTCCTCAAGAGAAGTGCCATTGGCACCTGAGAATAAGGAAGAAATTTACACTAGTCTAGCATATGTGGTTAATCTAGTGAACCTTCTGAAAGAAAATGTTGATTTGTGAAGAAATGTTTCTGTTTCAAATAGAGGGGAGAAAAAAGAGGGAAAAATGAGAGGAAAAAAAAGAGATAAAAAGGGAATATAATCTCTTAACATCAATCCTAGCATCCAGATGATTCCCTTACTGAGGAAGTCTTAATGACCGTGTAAGTGGCTGGCAAATGGTGTTTGTTCCATGTCTCCTCTTGGCCACAGTCTTTGTTTAAGCTCTCTCTCACATGACACAGTAAAGTCTAAATTGGAGCATGGAACATGACATGTTTGAGGCTTATCTCATTTTTGGCATAAAAATACGTAGTTCTGTTTTACAATAAGCTCTGCTTGGGATCATAGTAGACAAAAGGAATTCTAGGCAGGGTGGTTTTACAGTACAAATACAAGTACACATATAATGCCAAGATAGTGCTTATTTACAGATAATAAAACTATTTAAAACAGGTGGTATGCTAATTTATAGAAGGGCCCAACAGCAAAGTGTAATGTTGTGTCACTAAAAATCTGGTTCATGATAGTGACAACTTTCTTCCTCACATACAGAGGAACAAATGTTTCTGTGACACACAAAAGATTTAAGTTTTGCTGTCGCAATTCTTCGTATAAAGTTTTGCTTATACTGTGCATAAATTCCAGTCTGGGTTACTAAATGCACCATATATTAACCTAGAAATTAATGTAATATTTAATTATAAATATGCAGTAATACAGGTAGTGTCTGTTAAACATCTAATCATACAATGATATGACTGCCTTATAAATGCTGACAGTCACAAATTATATGTTTTTGTAAAAAGCTGATATATACCTTTTTTTTTAGGTAGCTTGATGCTAACAAAATGCTAACAGCTCTGATCTTAGTGAGTACTGAGCAAGGGCACTGATTTTTTCATGGCTGAATCTGCAAAGTAATAAAAGAACCCAGAAATCTTTTCAACTGGTGAACTGTGACTAGATGATGTGTCATGGCAAGGAGGCTGTACCAGGTGGGAGCCTTCTCTCAGGCAACCAGAAACAGAACAGAGGACACAGTCTTAAGCTGTGCCAGCGGAATTTTAGGCTAGACATTAGAAAAAAAATTCTTTGCAGAAATAGTGGTTGAGAGGCATTGGAATGCGCTGCCCAGGGAAGTGGTGGAGTCACTTTTCCTGGAGGTGTTTAAAAAAAGACTGGACATGGCACTCAATGCCATGGCTTAGGTGATAAGGTGGTTTCAGGTCATAGGCTGGACTTGATGATGTCAAAGGTCTTTTCCAACCTAGTTAATTCTTGCTTCTGTGACAGGGCCCTGTCAGTAACTCTAAGCACTCCTGCTCCCTAGAATGGATTGTGAGGAGCCAAAATACTCTTCTGGAAAGGTCTTTGCTTCAGAGATCAGATGGTCTTCAGTAGCATACAAACCAAGAAGGGTTTTCAGCTTTTCTACTGCATTAAAATTGATTGATCAGAGTTTTCTAGAGGACTATATTGTTTTCTACTTGCGCATGTTATAGTACAGTCTTTCTTTTATCCTTTACCCTCAAGCAACTAAATCTGAAAGGGTTTATCAAAACCACAAAAGCCAGGATCTTTCTTAAGAAGCCGTTGAGATTTTTATCTAACCCTAGACTTTAGAAACTTTAAGGAAAATATTTAGTTTATGAGACTGGAAATACAATTCCAGAGGGTATCAAGGTAGAATAGTGTGACTTTGACATTCAGCTATCTAAAATTTTAGTTTTCACTGCACAGAGTGGGTGTGTGACCCCGAGTGGTCATTGTGATGCCCTGTTTTTTCTTCTGGGGTTCAAAGGACAGAGCTGTTAGGCTGCAGTAAAGGAATTCACCCAGACTAATGTTGTCATGCAAAACCCATCAGCATCTTCTTCCCTGACATTCTTCCAAGATGCAGATTTCCGAGCTGTCTAATGCAACTGTTTTAGAAAGTAGGGAAAGGAGCAGACAGTCCTGGAAAAGCCATGCTTGCTCTTTCCACTAAGAGAAAGATTTTCTGGATTTGTACTCCCTTCACTCTTTCAAAGAAACATCTGGTCTTTGACCAAAAGAATATTTTATAATTTGGACCATTCATTTTGCATTAATATGTTGTTCTGATTGCAGGTTACAGTAGCTAATGTAAGTTTAAATGAAGGAGGATAAAAAGCAGTCAGAGGATGCATTGAAAAGGATTTATTGCAGTGTAGAACTATCTAATTGATCTGCAGTTCAGCAGGTTCTTAACATTGATTAAAAGAAATGGATGTATTATATTAGCAATTTATTGTAAATATTTTCTCACATTATGCTTCTAAATGGTTTACATAACATTTTCTTTTGGAAATGCAATATATTGCGTTTGGTGCAATATATTTTATTTGATCCTGGAACATTTAATTCACCGTTAAGTGTCATACACTCTATTACTATAAAAGGATAAAACTGCTTCCAAGTACATATTGTTTCAGTAAGACATGAGCTTGTTCATGCCAGCTCTTTGGGTTTACAAAGTCACTTCAAAATAGCTGCTTTATAAGATGTGGTAATAATGTAAAAAAATGTAAAACTCTTTGTCGTAACAAGTGTTCTTGGGCATCTGCACTTGAAGTCCTACAGTGCTTATCTTAACTTTGGGCAGCAGCATTATTTTTGCATTTATACTGGATCTTCTAGGAAAGTAAAGTAAAGTAATATTAGATATTGTGGTTCTATATCCTTAAGAAATGGGATCTTTTTTTCTTCAAAAATTTTGCATCTTTAGTTCATCTGTATTTAATGTTTTTATGTATAACCTAAATAATTGCTTTTAATTATAGCTGTTATCCTATCAGTTAATTGAAGTCACTGCAGAATTTCTGCCTTGTGTTGGGAATTTATTTCTGGCTAATGAATTGCCTGCTTTAGTTACCTTCTTTCTATTTCTTGTGTCACTAAGAATATGTACTAACACTGATTTCCTTTACCATTGGTAGATTAACACTTGGTCAATATGATATCTATGAAAAAATATTTTTTTCATTCATCACAGGAAGATATAGAAATAGTTGTCTTTATTTTCTGAATTTCTAATAATCTAGTGATTTCCTTAGGCTTTGTTAGCACAACTTTAAGTTAAAATTTGAAAAAATCTGATATTATGTTTCATCCACAAATGTCAGGTTTTACCATAGCATTGCAATACCTGTGGACTAAGAGTTGCAAATTAAGAAGTGCTTAGCTACAGAAAATTCAGAAGAGTCACAGAGCTAACTTTTATAGATTTGATATACAGGTTATATTTGACAGAAACCTATAGAGCAAAGAGCAGAAAGGAGAAAAGAACTATTGAGGGGGAATATGAAAATGAAAGAGACAGGGTATGACAGTGAGACCTCTGTCTATTCACTCAGTAGCAAAAAGTACATTGCACTGCTGCAGCTCAACCTTTTCATTTCTCTATTTTGAAAGGCTGAAATTGTTTCCCAGCTGCCTAGAGCATTTTGACCTGTAATGTCAGATAGTAATATATTTATAATGTGTCAATACTTGGAGCTGCTAAGATACAGGAGTTCCTGGAGGTGACAATCTACCCTGGTGAGTTACCTTTGTGGTTACACCTTGCTGAGGTCAATCCATGGTATGGATTCCCCTTCCACTAATATAAATTAACTGATTATAAGTATTTGTCTGATAAACAGCTAGTAGTATGTGTAATGGCCAGGCATAGGTCAGAGCCATCCCAGGTTGCTAGTAACCAGTAGAACCTAGATGCAGGTGTCAGTTACAGTCATATAAAAGCTTCATTACAGTTTTCAAGGCAAAATTTTATGGCAAACCCTTAGCATAGACAAACATGGCAGGCCAGTGGTGCTAGCACACAGAAATTTCCTGTTTCCAGCCTCAAACCACCATAAAATTTTGCATGTTTTTTTAACTGTTCTGTATCTCTCACAGCCACTGTAATTGCAGACACATTTATTTAATTTATTTTTATAACCTACTCTACCATGAAGAATTTAGTATTACTATAAAAAATTTTGTTGTGATTCTTTTTGGCAAATATTTAGAATTTGCAAGGTAGCTGTTGATGCCTCTTTCAATTAAATTTAATCAAAAGTATGGCAAAAACTTAAAGGCTCTCTAAAGAACTTTTTAATGAGGGAATTACCATTTAAGCAATGCTGCTGGAAATATAATTTACAAACTTACTTGATGTACTATCCAGGCCACCCAAGTGGTCTGCAGCCACTGAAATTTCCTAGAATATCAGTTCACAGGACCAAAACAACATTCCTGCTCTACATGCATCTGTAGGTCTGCTTAGTCTGGAGTAATGAACAGTAAACCAGCACTGCTTCAGCTCCTCTGTCTTAGAACTGCTGCAAAATGAAATAGTCAATGCTGTAAAATTTAGCTTGTGTAAAGCATCGCCTTGAAAATCTTCAATCATTTTGAAATGGTACAATGAGTTAGTGTTTGCTGGTAAGGAAGTTAAGAGTTTTTATTGTTGTTCTTTTCCATTTTAGTTCAAAACAAAACTTGCATTTTTCCCCTCCAAAATTAAAAAAAAAATAAAATAAAAAAGAGGCTTATTTAAAATGGACCCTACAATGTAGCTCTAAGATATGGATCAAAGTTGAATATTCCTGAACTTTAGAAACAGAAGGCACATGCAGTATAGAAACAAACTTACATTTTACCTATAATTTGGTATGCACTCAAATTCATGAAGAATGTTCTGTAGTACACTGCATTTAGGGTCCACTGTCAGACAAAATTACAGGAAAAATAATTTCAGAATTGGGTCTTTGATGTCTATTTCATTTGGTTCAACTTTACAATTTGCATGTTTTGTGAGACTTTTATATATACAAAATAGTAAAAAGATATAAAATAGTGATCAGGGAAGAAAATTCTGAGGTAGTTCAGCTTCTTGCTACTTATACCAGTAAATTTACATAGAAAAATATTTTCCAAGAGCCATAGGAAATGAAGTTAACTGAACTCAACCTATCATGCTGAGATTATTGTCAGGAAAGTGACGTATCAGGATCAGTAATTGAAGTTGATTCAAGCCAAGGAAATACATGGACTGCAAGAGATTTAGGGAATCATTTAGCCCAAAATTCAAATGCACAATACTTCACCATAGGTAGTCTATATAGTATAGTCTATAGTATAGTTGTATTTCTAACTTCTATATATTGAGAGAGAGAGAAGTGACAGTGGAACACATGAGAAAACACAGCTCTGAGATGTGAAGAGGGTCTCCAACTGTTCATTCAAATACAAACCTGGTTACAAAAGCTGCAGATGCTTTGGTTCATTCTTCATTATTTATTTTATATTTCATTCTTTATAATTGTATGGTTTGGTTTTTTAAATGTAAGTGCGTGTTTTTTGGTGAGGTTTCTATCTTAGTCTTTCTGCAAACTGACTTTAAAAAAGAATATCATGATATATTATTGCTGGTTTTTTTTTTTTCTCTAATGGTGCAAATAAGCTGTCAGTTTACTGAGTGGTTAGAGTTAGTGTTTGCTGGTTACAATGCAAAAAGAGGCAGGAAAGTGTTGGCAATCATCAACTTCAATTTATAAATCAATTGTAACAGAGTAAAAAATCAGTGTGTGTTCCTAAAATCTGTCATGTAAACTAAATATATCGAGCAGTTAAATACCACTTTGTATACTTAATAGCCATGTGAGCTGTAGCAAGGCTTAGTTGTTCAGGAATAATGGCCCATCAGCTGAGCCTGAAAGAGATCACAGACTGATTTCAGACCTGAGTAAGACGACAAACCATAGGGGCAGAAGTGAGATCTGAAGTCTAAACTGAAGAAAAGCAAGTCAAGTATTATTGGAAATTATTATTTTAACATTAATTTTTGTGTAGCAGTAACAGTATTAGTAGTGCTTTTTTGCAATATGAGTCATGTTTTCCACTTTAGGGAAAAAGTTTACATAAATTACAACTTTTTTGACTGATTTATCTGCCAAGGGAAGAGAAACAGGTTTTGTCACTCCATTGTAGCTGCTCTGCCTTATCAAAAGGACCTCTCTTAAAAGAGCTGAAGTGGGATAACTTTGGATGTGGTGCTGTCATGCATATTCATATTTAAACCAGAGATGCATGTCCACACTACAAACTGGAATTACTGAAGCTCTATCAGTTCCATATATCTGTGGATAAATCTCTGTAGGAGAGGAATTACTTACTGTAAGAGACAAAAGATTAAATAAGTTTCATGTTCAAACTAAAACTGGACCAAAACCAGGATACATAAAGGATGAAAGGATGCCCATACTATAGGAGAGGCCTAAACATTGTTTAGAAAAGTAATTTAACTATTCTAATGTTCAATGGCTTTTCTTCATTAAGATTTTGTTTGTTGATAAGGGTTGAAGGGAACTTTTTGTCAGGGAAATGACTCATATTATTCTTAAGCTCCAATGCATTTTTTTATTCTTTTCTCTAATGCTTTGTAAATCCCTTAGCTAAGGGGTTTACAGAGTTGAAGGAAGTCTATTTTAAATGGCATTCTCAAAAAAAAAAAAAACAAAGCCATGCCAAGACGAGCCAAGAGGGATTTGACAGAGCTTAAAGGCAAAAGTCTTAGACCAACAAAATGAGATTTTTCATGTTGAATTTTTTCATCTATTAAGAATGTAATGCACCTCCAAAACTACCTTAATCAATTTTTTTTTTTTTAAATGAAAATCCACAGACTCTCATTACTGTAAAATACTTCATCCCCTACACTGGACATTGTCATAGAAACCATGTGAATCAAAATAGACAAGTTCTGCAACCTAGAATCATCTTTCTAAAGCACTGGAGGAAGGTCAAAAACAAGAGGAGCTTTGTTGCATCTCATCCCTCAATGTGACATTCAAAGGGCAAGACAGAGAATTGAAAGTTGTCATTTTGCTGGACACTAAAATTAACAGAATCACAGAGTCATTGCTTTTTTCAATCTTGTATTTTCCTTATAATTCCACTGGTCACCTTCTATTCTATAGATGCAGCTTTTCTCTTTCTGCTCTCCACAGATCCGTTTGTTTCGTTTTTCAGCATCTCTTCTTGAGTGCTCTTTTGTTTTGTTTTCCTGTAGTTTTGTTTTATCCTAGCATTCTCAAATCATTTTTAGAGAGACATCTTTTTCTGCAAATCTGACATCTCTATAAATGTCTTTCATTGATTAAGAACTTAGAACATTACCATATTTGAACTCTAACTTATTTTGGCACTTCAGGTTTTATTGTCAGTATCTACATATTTGAAAACCTTCATTCAGATCTTAGAAGGACAAAACTTAGCCAGCTTTATTTTGAAAACAAAACCAATCCTTCTTCAACATCCTTACTATTTTAGAAGTTAAGATATTTAGTACAAGTACTACTGACCTATATTTCAGAAATCTGTGGCTGTGAATGGGCAGACCTGAAGGCAGGTTGCATTCCTGAGAGCTCAGCCTCTTCCCTGAGACCTCTGCACCTCCAGTGATGTGCACGTGTCAGTGTCAAGCAACTCAGCCAGAGATCCTATTCCTTCATTTGCTGGGATGGGGCACGCAGAGGGTCTGTATTAAAAAAAAAACTCCATGCATATCCTCAGACAAGAGCTCATGAACCTTTCATGAAATACAATGCTGAGAAATGCAATCATACTTCTGGTAATCATGGTTTTCAAACGTGTGTTTCTCATTTGCTTGAGTCAAAATAATACTTTTCTGTTGCTCTAGGTGGTTGAAAATTTATTAATTATTAGAAAAGTTTCCGAGTCTTCATTTTCCTTTGATGCCTTTCTGAGAAAGAATATTGCGAGAATAAGTGGTTGCTATAAATGGTTCTATGTAAGCTTTTTCAGAATAAAGATTTCTGCACAGAGCTTTCTCTAAAATTAAGACTTTTTTGAATCATCTGGGCAAGGGTCATAAAGAAAGTAAGCAACAGAGTGCTTGTGGGGAAAACTGCTATGCTGGAAGGAAAACACAGTGCAGATGCAAACCAGGAGAATTTTCAACACAGTGTTCAGAGGACTTTGAAGAAAAGAGATGGGATAACCAAACTCCAAATATTCATAACAGTATTAAATTTATCAACACTGTTATTTACAGTTTGAAACAAACATTGGAGAAATCCTAGTTTTTCTTCTGCAGTGGCAATATCAGATTAAGAATCTTTTAGGCAAAGCAGCTTAGCTCATCCTTGTGCAAAAATGGCATCCTTACTGAGAAAGGTTTTAGATGCCAAGACTTCTTTTAAGTTGTAAAAGGCAAAAGTGAATAATTTATTTGTGTTCTTGTCCAAAGTAACAGAACACAATGGATAGAAGCAAAAGGGAAAAAAAAAAATCTCTGCCAGTTTCTCTATTCTTAAATGTCACTTTATCTGGACGATGATCAGCTGGATTGACTTTGCTAGACTGACTTTATTTACACATACAAAATTGCTTAAACAGCTAAGATAAATTCCAGTATTTTATAACTTCATATTCCAGAGACAGTAATGTGCATCTTGCTGTGATTTGTAAACCTGCCAGTGTATTTTGAATGCCAGTTCAAATGAAATTATGAGTTATGAAATACGTGCCTATGAGCATGTAAATTAAAAGAATATATTATTACAGCCAACATTTAACATCAGTAGTTGGCTTTAGCAATATTAGCAATATAAAATGCAGAACAGTTTTCTGAATTTTTTATATAATGAATTATTATTAAAAAAAATTCACTGTTAGAATATTTGTAGATGAAATTTTTATGAGATTTTCTATAAATGAATCTTCATGTAAGCTTTCACATGGTTTTATAGATTCTTTTGTTTTTCAGCAGTTTCATAGGTAATCTGGTGATAATTTAAAAGAATTCAGAAGTATCTTTTCACACCAATCTGTTTTATTTTTTCATCCTCCCTTAGACATGTAATTGAAACCAAACAAACCACCCTTCAAAGTTACATGTAAAATGCTGACAGTAGTTTAAAAGGGCTGACTCTAGTTTTTTAGGCTTTGTGCAAACACACTGAAATACAGCCCATATGGTCTTAACCAACAGTGAACACATTCTGTTAGACATGCTGCATAAATTAAGTTGCTTCAAATAAGAACTGTTGCAATTTAGATTTATTCTCTCTAAATTCCTGGAATAGATCCTCATGGAAGCAATTTTCAGATATATAGAAGGCAAGGAAGTGAACCAAGATAGCCATGGCTTTACTCAGGACAAAAATGGCCTGACCAATATCTGGGCCCTCCTGTGATGGGCTGACTGCAGTGCTCAAAAATTGAAGACCAATTGCTGAAGATCAGCCTGGGCTTCTGAATGCTTTAAACACTGCCCCTCACGGATTCGAAAACACCAAATTGGAGATTTGGAGTTGGATTCTAAGGGTAGACTATTGAAAGGGTGAGATGGATGCAGGCAGAGCTGCAGTCAGTGGCTCTGTGCCAGGGGCAGGCCAGTGATGAGTGGTGACCCTCAGGGCTGTCTTGGCACTGATGCTCTTCAGCATCTTCATCAGTGGCAGAGGCAGTGGGACCGAGTGACCCTCAGAACATCTGCAGGGACAGGAAGCTGAGCAGTGCAGGAGACACTACAGAAAGATGGGATGCCATCCAGGGGTACCAGGACAAGCTTGAGAAACTTGAGAACTGAGACCATGAGAAGAAGGTAAGGATGTTAAAAAGTCCAAGTACTGCACCACAGCCAGAGCAGTCCCAGATGTGAATACAGAACTGAGAGGAGGATATATTGAGAGCATCCCTGCCGAGAAGGACTTGGAGGCTCTAGTGGCTGAAAAGCTGGACATGACCCACCACTGTATCCTTGCAGCCCAGAAAGGCAATTGTGTCCTGGCAGGGAGAGGTGGGGCATTCTACCCCTCTGCTCTGCTGAAACTCCACCTGCAGTGCTGCATACAGCTCTGGGGGTTCTGGCAGAGGAAGGATCTGTTGGAGCAAGTCCAGAGGAGCCACAGAGATAATGAGCAGGCTGGAGCTGCTTTTCTATGAAGAGAGGCTGAGAGTGTTGGGATTGTTGAACCCAGAGAGGAGAAGGCTCCAGGAAGAACCTTCACATTTCAGCCTTCCAATAATTCAAGTGACATAGACAAAATAGGGATAACAGTTTTTTACAGGGACAGATAGTTATAGAACAAGACAGAATTAAGATTTAAAGAAGGAGAGAGATTAGATATTAGGAAGAAATTATTTATTCAGACAGTAGTGAGGCACTGGAACACACTGCTCTGAGAAGCTTTGAGTTCCTTTTTCCTGGCATTGTCCATGGTCAGGTTTGATGGGTCTCTGAGTAGCCTGGTCCAGTGGAAGGTGTCCCTGCCAGTGGTAGAAGGACTGGAACTAGGTGATAATTAAGATCCCTTCTAACCCAAGTCATTCTATGTTTCTATGATTTTTTCCTTTTTTAAAAGAAATATGTTGTATATTTGATGAACACCATTTAACTAAAAAAAGAACACCCTAAATAAAGAAAGAGGAAGATTTGATGCCTTTCATCTTATTTTAGTCAGGAATTCTCTCTTTCTGCATGTAACATAGCAGCATATATCTAGAAAGAAGTCAGCTGGATTGAATTAAATGTTAAAAATAGAGATAGCTTTGTTAATCAAGTTCTGAAAGAGACCATTAAGTAAAAATAGACTGATTTGCTATATTAGAAGGCTACCATTAGAGTATGTAAAACACCAGCTAGGTATCTAGTAAAATTGTACTAGTCTGAGAATTGCTGTCCTACAAGAAGTATGTTGAGGTCTACACACAAATATTCCTCAGTGGCTATCCATAAAATAGGAGAAGCTGTGCCATGTCTGATGACACACAAAGTATCTCTTACTCATAGAAGAGGAAAGAGGAAAGGTGCACATTGTCCATGGCAATGTGCTGGCTATACTGAAATGCTTGAATCCAATTTAGGCAATTTATATTTCCACAAGAACATGGCTACTGTCATCTCTGGTGGTTTTTACAGCCAGTGTTTCTGAGGATTTATTTGTAGTGCAACATGATTTTCTTGTGCCTGATACATTGTTTAATAAGGGGAAATTCAATGTATAAATATGGAATAAAGAGTTCAGATAAATCTAACAAATTAGTCCTAAACTGAGAAGAAATTTAGAATCAATGACTGTAAGAACATACTGTGTCTCTCCCTCCAGATGCCTGAATATTCAGGGGAAGTAAGTCTTACATGAGTGTTCAGTGGCAGGCATAACTGCCATAAGCTGTACTATACACATGGATATTCCTTTTGATCACTTTGCTTTTCCCCCTAATGGAAGGAAGAGGGGGAGAGGTCAGAAGTGCAGCTCTTTCTGTTTTTTTACTACATTAAATATGGATTGGGGCAGTGGTGCCTTGGCATTGTTAATCTCTCACACAATACAAATATGATAAGATGTGAGGCCAAATATGGAAATATGTCAAGTTTACATTACTATAAAAGGAAAAAAAATTAATCCTTTCTGCATTCAGTTCAATTGCTACAAGTAAGATAGGGAGGCAAAAAATCCGCAGTTCTCATGTTATAAAAACTTTTAGATTTTATCCTGGTACCATAGAATTTATCAAGTACATCTTAAGTTCCCCGAAACTTAGGTTTCTAACACAAAATAAGCAGGAAGCCATAGTCTGCAGAAGGATAGACAGCTGAGAGAAGCAGTTCTGTCTGTCTTAAAATAGATGTCTGAATCATGGAAACAGACTACCCTAGCAAGTGCCTATCAGAGCTGGCTCTAGCAGGAGCCTAGCTGACCAGTTTAAATGAGCAACCAATCCTCTGGCAGCTCCAGGCCAGTGAGAAAACTCCTTTCTTAGTGTGCCTTGTTTAACTCTCAGTGAATAATTCATGACAAGTAATGTACTCTCAATGTAACCTTCATTTGCTCTCATACAAGCTCTCCAGTACCTTGCACCTTTTTTAAATGCATAGTTTTTTCTTTTAATTACTGTTTTGATTTTGACAGTTTTGCATTAAAAATCAAACACATTTTGCACTTTTGAGTGTTCATATGGAATGTTTGGGTTTTTTTGTTTTTTCACATCATAAAAGCCAGATTAAATCTTTGGAGTTTTCCATACCTCAAAAGCAAACAGAAGTGAAACATGACTAGCAAATTTTATACAAATTCAAATGGATTTTTTTTTTTTTAAACACGAGTGAGACAGAGGTACACTTTCTCTTCAAGAAAGGCTGTGTAACATAATGAATAATTTAGATTTAATTTTAGTTCCTGACATTTTTCTGAAGGACTTAGAAGTATGGATGATGTCATTCTTCAAAACAAGAGCCTTATCCATGCCTGACTCATACAGGTCATGGTCCCATACCTGTGGATGCCAAGTTTCCAGTGAAGGACATGGAGAAATCCACTCTACTGTTTTGTAGAGAGCTCTTCTGTTACACTCGTGTAGTTACCTTACCTCAGATTTGCTTTCAGGATGACTTTCTGACAGTAAAAGTTGATTGTTTCCAAAAGACAAAATGTTAGAGAAACATTCATTTTAGAGTATGCATGGCTGGGCAGCTTTTCTGTTAATGTTTGATTTCTGTTCTAGACAAGACAAAATTTGAAAAAAAAGGCACACTTTACTGTATAAGAGTAGCTAACATACTTAAAATTTAGGTATAAATTTTCAAGTTATGCATACAAGTTTTATTTGCTTGAAACAGGGATTTGTATGTACTCTTGATATACATACATAGTCTAACAATGGTGGTATTCCTAAGTCTTCCAGCCTTCTCTTGTTAATCCTACACTATCTCGTTCTTCTGAACAAGATAATGATGAAAGAGGGCATGTCTTATAAAATATAATGGTTCTCAGATAATAAGCGTGATACTCAAAAGTAACTTTTCTCCAGGACCAGACCTAATTATGAAATCATTGTAAAAGGAGTACAGTTCTCTCTTGTATTTTCCTAGCAGCCACTGCTGCATTTGAAAAACAAAACAAAAAAACAAACAAACAAACAAAAAATAACCAAAGAGGAAAAAATGTTAGTCTACTTTTTTTTTTAGCCTAAAAGAGCTGGCATGTTACTCTTGGAAACCATAACTACTGCTTAACTCCCTACTGAGCTGAGTAAGAGCCACCAATGTTTATTTTTTAAGCAACTGTTTAGCTAAGAAATTGTAATCCGAGTTTGTGTGGAGCAAATAGTTCAAAAACAGAAGGTCTGATGTGAAGATTTATAGATTTTTCATTTTACCTTGTAATTAGTGCTGTATTACTGCAGTAAGCCCATTTAAATCTGATAAAAAGACTATATTTTTATAATGCAACATGTATTTTTATATGTCTATGTGTTTTTATATATATATAGACCTACCCATGGTTCAATCTGGGGGGATTTTTTATGTTTATTTTTAGAAAAAGAGAAAAGCTACGCAGCTTTAGCTCAGCTGAAGTCCAAAGTCTTCCAGTAGGGTAGTATTTAATTTTAGGTTATTTGCTGGTATACAATGTTAATTCAACATTAGCAGACATAATTTATTCCAACCTTAATGAAAGACATAACCATAGACCACAGCATAGCTGCTGGCACTGTTTACCTAGAGTATAATGTTTCTCAGAATAAAAGTATTCTCCTACTCCTAAAAATTAGGTCTATTTTGAATCTTTAGCAATGAAGCTTTGCACAGGTTCTGTTTTTATTTCTGCAATGGAATCTGTGCTGATGAGCAATAGTCAGTTCTGAGGCTGGTAACTTCTAATTGCACAACTGATTAAATCAAATTAAAAGTAGGCTGGACTAAAGGCAAAAGGACACGTTTTCATCCTGATGTGTGTCAAGAACCTGACTTTGCTATGTAAGGGAGCAAGGCACTGTAAGGCCTCTCTGTGTCACACACCTCCTTTGCTGCTCATGGTGGTAGAGCTCAGGAAGTAGCTTCAAAGGAAAATGAGACTGAGCATCTTCAGACGAGGCACCATATTAGAATTGGCTATTCCTACAGAAGACCCTCTCTGCCCACAGTAACTTTGTTTACACTGCAAGCACTGAGCTAATAAACCATATTTATTTATAAATTGGATAGCTCAATCCAGGCAGCTAGATATATATAGATGCAGGAAGGAAACACCAGTGACAGACGTCATGTTTCTGCTGTGCCCTTTGTTTTGCCTTTTTTCATTATTACAAATTCTACGATCTATTATTATTACATTTTTTGGTTCTTTTACTTATGCAATTATGTGTAACTTTTTCTTCTTTGCCAAAGAACTCCAGTCAAAGACAATATGCTGTTACCTAAACATGAATGGCAAAGGTTAGTTTTCTGGAATTCTAGCTCTAAAAAAAAGTTTTAAAAATCACTTGCTATGTGGAGGAGTGGCAAAATATGAGGCAGGGTCATAAATTTGTTTCTTGTACTTGTTTTGAAAGATATGTCTCCTGAACCTACACCTGCATTACTAGTTCTCAGGCCCACTTACGGAGGTAGTATAAGAACATTTTGTTAATCTTTTCTGTCCTTCAGCTTGTTGTGCAGTACAGGACATTAAGAGGATAATCTAGTTCTGTGGATGAACTAGAATGAACTGTGCAACTCAAGAGTTTCACAAAACTAATTGATGTGGTGTTTTGTTTTGTGCAGTGGAACGTGTGCTCCAGCAGTTTGGAATGCTTGATTTCAAGTTTAAATGCATATTCTTTATTTATTAAAAAGTGTATTTCATATGAGTGGAAACTGGAAAGTATATATGAAGAAAGCAAAGATACAAACTGTGGGCAAGACTAGATACAACAGTACCACAGTAGCTAAGAAATAACTATCTAAGGCATAATCCTGAGAGAATGAGCTCCGTCCAAATTTTCAAAGATATTTTAGTTATCTACTTGAAAAAAGAGACAGGGTGAAACTAAGATTGCAAATCAAAAGGCAGCAGATTGTTTTATAGCTTTCATTTGGCTATGTGTACTCCAAACACCACACTTAAGAGCCCAGTCATTATTTATTTCTGAAGGTTTGAGGTTGTGAATCCATTTCTTTAGCTTGCATATCTGGCACCTATTGCATGAGGTTTTTTCATCAGTTTGATGTCCAAGTACTTTTCAAGCAGCATTCTGTGGGTTATCCCTGTTTCACAAACTAGGAAGACAAAACTCAGAATGTTTAAGCAAGTTTTCCATAACCTCATGAAAGAGATGTTCCCAAGCATGGAACAGAACAGTCAGTCCTGTACCTCATTCCCTAAGCCATGCTTTTGGCAATTCATTTAAATATTCAGTTCTTTGTGCTGTAGTACTGGTT
This sequence comes from Oenanthe melanoleuca, assembly GCF_029582105.1. Classification (NCBI taxonomy): domain Eukaryota; kingdom Metazoa; phylum Chordata; class Aves; order Passeriformes; family Muscicapidae; genus Oenanthe; species Oenanthe melanoleuca. The sequence continues at coordinate 58,083,432 of NC_079362.1, forward strand.
TAATTCAATTAGTTACTAATTTGAAGATAAGTAACTAAGATGTAAGCATGTTCAAAGTGGGCTGAATCCAGCACACTTTTCATTTAATGCTCTTTTATTTCTGCATCTTTTTTCCCTTAGACTTTTTATCTATACAGCTAAAACCTCAGTTAATGATACATGCATATAAGAAATATTGTTCCTTTTCTTGATATTTTTACTGTTAGTGTATTTAGTGGTACTGAATGTCTCCACCTTTTAGTATTTTCATTGATTTTAAATATTTTCTTCATTTTTTTATTATAAAACCAACAATTTCTTTAAATGTGGTGGCATCCCAACAAGACGTCTTTTCCAAAGCCTTTTTCCTGCCATGATTAAAAAAAAAAAAAAAATATTCCAAAAGGAAAAAAATATGGATCTGTTAAGATTCTTTTTTTTAAACTACAGGATTACATGCACTAATCAGCTATTTAAACAATGACCATTTCTCTCTCTACTTATTCTCTTAATTCTTCCTAATTGCTTTTTCTCTTCATTCCTCAAATTAAAAGAAATAGATTATTTTTTATTTTTTGGCCCCATGCCAAATGTAAAAATAAATGCTATATCATCTTCTGTGAACACAGTGAACTAGTATGCTCCTATCTTTACATAAAACTTAGACAAATCTGCCTTTGATGTTAATTGTAGCACAACAGCTTTTATGTATAAATTAGAAGTTATTGTTAATTGCCAAAGCTGTTCTAATGTGTGCTCTAGAAACCTCTCTAGAAAAAGGTTGGCCTTTCTCATAATGAATATTAAGAAGCTCCTTTATTTTAGCTTTGATAAAGTCAACTGATGCATTTCAGATAAAACTAACATTCCCCAGAGGTCTGTGAGCCCTCCTTCCTACTGGTAGACTCCCTTTTTTTGTGGGAAGCCTGTGATTCTAAGGTTGCTCCCTGAAGACAGTCTGTGATTTGAAGTATGGTTGGATAACATATATTTCATAATATTTGAAGTTAGTAGGCACTTGGAGAACAGGAGTTTACTTCTAAAGAGCTGAGGATGGAGACTAGTGAAGAAAGCAGGTTTGCAGTAGGTGTTAGTATTTGGTTAATGAGATGGAGAACTGTGACCTCAAGAGAATTTTTCTTCTGAATTGCCATTGAAATTGTCATAACTCAAATATTTGAGTATCTGAAACCAGAGTGTGTTTATATTATATAGTAGTGCTTAGTATCTGAATATGTTAATATTTCTAGTTATTTCTAGTAACTTCAATTAAGAGGCAGCATCTTGTCTGATACATTACTGAAAACGAACCATCTTGAGATATTTACTTTGTGGCAAAGCAAAAATAGTCTTTGAATATTCCATTTCAGTATGGTATTGCAAAAAAAATTTAGTCAAAAGCTCTGTTTTGCTTAATTTTGTTTTCCTACATAAAATTGGAATAATGTTTATATTTATAAAAAAAAATCAAGAAAACTAAGATTTAAAAAAAACAAGCAAACAAACAAACAACAACAAAAAAAAACAGCTTTAAAATTGCCAGGTATTCTGTAACAGAGTTGAGGATCTCTATTTTATCCAACTTTTTTTTTCATGACCTATTGCATGTGTTAAAGGAATAAAAAAGTTTCACAATGTGATGTCTGCTTGGTGTGCACTTGTACAGACGTGTGACCTGCATAGTGGCAGACCCAGCTGTTACTTTAGGCTGCATGACTGCCACCCTTCCAGCCAAGTTTACCACAGATGCCTTCTCCATCCATTGAAGTTAACTTTTTTGACTCCATAGGACCCCTACAAAAGATCCTTTGCAAGTCACTGAGTGATATTTGAGAGAGAAGTCCAGAAAACATGGAAAACATGAAGGGCAGAACGCAGAACTGGAAACATTATTAACATTCCTTCTGCTGTTGTGTATCACTTTATATGCAGATCACCAGCAAAAGCCTCCAGGGCAGTTAGGATCTTTCCTGGTGATATACAGTGTAGTTGCTAATGCATTTTATTGTACTGTTATAAAATAAAGTGCAAAGGTTGTAGAGAGCCTTACTAGCATTCAGATTTGATTAATTTTTGATCTTTTGATATGTAATCTATTTATCATGTTTCCCTTCTATTCTCTAAGTCTATATAAATTTTATAAATGCAATCTTCAGTGCTTGTTTTCATTATTAACCTAGATGCACTACCATCCAAAATAATGTACTGCAACACTTGTAGGGACTGCAAAGGAATGGCTATTAAGCATGCAAACACTTGTTCAGCAATAAATTTGTTCTTTCAGTTTAAAACCAATTCTAACACTGTTCAGGGCATTTTCAAAAATTTATGAAGTAAACAATATAACCCCTATTTATTTTTTATTAATTTCCCCCTCTTTTAATGCTGAAATTGCCAAATATATCAACACAGAAATTGACTCTCAAAGTTTTTATGATAATTTTTTTGGCTAGAAATTATAAATGCAACTTTTTTGCTAAAGCATAAACTATTAATGTACCTATTATAACAGGGAAAATGTCTGCAGTACAGCAAAAAGCTAAAGTTCTTCAACTAAGGTATTTTGTCCTTCAGTGATTAATAACAATCACTATCTGTATGTGTGTTTAACAGTCAACAAGGAATTTAATTTTTACTTAACTTCCCACAGAGTTCTGAATGTTTTTCAGATGGAGAATACTTTCTAGTTTGTGAAGTTAGACAATAGTATTCATTCACATTATCTAAGAAATGAGAGAGAGTGTTAGGAGGAAGAGAAAGGGAAGAATTACATTTTGGTTAAGGGTTTCATTTGGAATGAAAAAAAATCTTTATTCTTATCTTTAATCCACAGAGACTAATTTATCTAACATGTCTGTAAGTGGAATTGCTCTGCAAACTCAGAAAGAAATGTTACTGTAACTTACATTCATCCTTTCCTTTCATTTATTATCCAGAAGTATTTTTTCTCCCTTTTTTTTTTTTTTCTTTTTTTCTTTTTTTTAATGTTATTGACCTTTAAACCTGTTGTTATCAAACTGCAAGAAAGAGATAGGGACTCTTTTCAGCTGCCTTCATTCTCATGTGACCTGAAGGGAGAATAGGTTCAAAATAGACTAGTTCCTCCCAGGGCAATACAAGACAGAGGAGAAAAGCACTGTCATTTCCGAACAGCACAGTGCTAGAGTAAACTCAGCATGAAAAAGGAAGGAGTTGCAGCATGTTAGAATTCTTCCTCCACAGCCTGGATTTTTACACAAGACGGATGTGGAGGGTGCTAAAAGGCAGAGGATTTTAAAAATACTTTGAAATGGAGTACTTTGAGAATGAGTTTTTTAAGGACAACTGACATCTGACTGCTGGTAATACTGGAGGAATTTTTCAAAATGAGCATTGTTATGAAGCCAAGATCCCGATCTACCAGCTCCTTAAGGACTGCCGACGCAATGTGGTAATGTGGTTCATTTGTTTCTTTCAGGCTCTCCTTCCTATTATGACACAGAGATATGTCCCAAGAAAGTCACAGGCTTTGATATCGATTTGGTAGATTTTGCATGGTTACTGAATATGTTCAGCAAATGTTTGCAAATTATTAGTAAGGAACAAAATTATGCAGCTTTTTGTTGTAAAATACAATGTATTTTTTTTTTTAAAGAAAACCCTTTTCATACTTTTTGTAAAGTACATTACATAGATTTTATTCATTCAGCAGTCAGGTTCAATCCTTATGGTTAGAGATACCATCTAAAAATCTTCAGACTTTTTTCAGTAAGAGAAAGACTTATTTCAGTAAGAGAAATTGTAAGAGAAAGCTTGCATTACTGGAGGCTGGAGAGTAAAATGAAGTTAGAGTTCGTGTGAGCTATTTTGGGATGCTTACATGTAGTTTTGCTGCATAAATAGACTGACTGGTAGAGATGTGTCCTGTGAAGCAGCAGGCTTTGCAGCTGCATGTGTGAGACTGTGTTGTGTTATGCTTTACGTGCTTCCCCTGTTCTGTGAGGCTTAGAGGAGTGGAAGTAGTCTTTGATATTGATCTGTCTGTATGATTTTCTTGCAGATTTTTTAGTTATTAATCAGTAAAGCTTTGTCTTTTGAATAATTTTTTCCTTATGCTTTTTAAGCATCACTTTATGCTTTTTAAGACTTGATAGGCACTGACAGGACAGTTTTCTATTAAGTATGACAAATGAATTCCATTTACTTTCTTAATGTGTCCCACATTTTTTTCTTCTCTCTGTATCCTAAAAAAACCACCATATTTTTAATAAACACATAATTTATTTATTCAGAGCTATATTTTATAGGTATAAAAGATGTATTTTAAAATATAGCTTTTCAAAGTATTTAATGGCTGATGTGTTACTGGGGGATAGACCACTATCTAAGTACAGTTCTTTGTGAGGAAATACATCCAGTTAATTGAATACTAGCCTTATAAAATCTTCATATTTCAAATAGTTTTGGCTCTGAGTTAAAGCCATGTCAGTGTTACTGTTAAAGCAGTTAGTACTTTTTTTCCAGTTGTATTTCACTGAAACTATTTTGTAGTAAAAGAAAATTAAACAAGTACCCTGCTTAATCTAAAGAGGAGCCCTATTTGTTCTCAGAAAATGCTAAGGCAGAGTTCTGCTGAAATAAACGCAGTACGTAGTGTCTCTATTAAAATGCAATGCCATGTTGGTAAACTAAGTATTGCTAATGTGCTACACTCTGCAGGGTGTCTCCAAGGAAGTGAGCTAAAACATACATACCTTAGCTATTACGTACAACTATGCAAATAAATCAGTACCTCTGATTAAGTCTGCCTTTCTTTCTTTCTTTTTTTTTTTATTTTTTTATTTTTTTGGTTGTTGACTGCCTTCATGAATTCTTACAGGAAAAAAAATAGTTTAAAAGAAAAAAAATCCTTGTAACTGATAGTTGCAGGGTAATTGGAACACTTAGTATTCTGTCTAAAATACCTTTCTGCCTCCCTTTTGTTGCTGTTGCCTTTAGTTATAGCGCTAATCTGATACCTGAGAATACCTGTTTTGCTGGTTGTAAGCTGGGAGTCCTCTGCTACCCTGGTGTTTGGGAACGCGGCCTGAGCTCGGAGGTGGCTCTCAGGGAGACACTTGAAGGCTGCTGGAGAGGTACATGCCGTTCTGTGGCGGTGTGGAGCCAAGCCAGGCAGGCCCTGTCCCAGCAGAGGGAGGGCAGAGATGAGAGGAGTGGCAGGGAGCTCTGGCTCCACGCTGGGCTCAGCTCCTGGCTGCCCCTCCCGCCCTGCCCACACTGCCCGGCCAGCAGCCTCAGGTGGGCCCGAGCGGGACCGGTTCCCAAAACATCTGCTTGACCTCACTTTGTGCGCCTTATTGCCTGAACATGCAGGTTTGTACACAGGTCAGCACCTTCCTGCAGCTCTCTAAGAGAGAATGGCAGTGCTGTAATCTTGCTAAACGTTAATGCTTAAGGACAAATTAAGTCAGGGTTAAATGAGAAGCACTGGTTGGTTATCACATCCCGAGGTGTCTCCTTAGACCTGAGATCACCTCTGGTGGACATGCAGGTGGTTTGGAACCCAGCTCTTACCAATGCCCACCGATGAGAGACTGCAGGAGGCTGTTCTTAGAGGTTTTCATGGTTGTTTATTCTTCCTTATCTCAGGAATGCTTTATCCAGCGAACAGCAGTCTGCTCGCCAGACGTCCAGGGCAGAATCTGCCTGGCAGAGGCAGGACTTATCTTTTATGGTCTAAATTATGTACTAGGTATTTACAAATGACCCCCAATACAATACAATCTTGTTACATGGTCCAGCTCTGTCCTCATCCAATCTAAAAGTGCCAGTGTGTCACCCAGCATGGATGACACGGAGAAGAAGGAGGAAGAGGTATCCGCACCCCCAATTCTCCATCTTTGCCACATGTCCCTTGTCACAAACATTCTAGAAATTTGCTAATTCTACATTCTAACAGTCTAATTTACACTCTATTTATTTTTGTGGCTTGCATTTCTTCTCTCGATGTGGGCAAATGGTTCCAAGGAGCTAAATCCAGCCCCTGAGACACCTGGGTCTCATTCGAGGGTCTTTGGGGACTCCGCCAGGGGGGTCTTAAACCTTCCAGGGAAGCCAGAGGAATACTCTGGACTCCCACAGTTGGTGTTCAGGCCAGAAGACAGGAAGAACATAATTTTCCTTTCTGAATCTGTTGACATTGTGATCCCACTCTATGTAAGAAGAGCAGGACTGCCAGAGAGGAAGGAGAGGACAGATCTCAATAACACAGGGATTTGAGTGACAGGACTGTTTTAAAGTGGATACCCCTCTTACAAGGGTTTGAGAAAAAATGATCCCGGGATTTCCTCTGTTTCTCGTGTGACTAAGTTCCTAAGAAGATCAGAAACTAGGCTCCCAACACACAGAGGCCAGTGAAAGAAGAGGTGTAAATCTAAGACAAAAACCTCTGCTCACGGTGCCGTGAAATCAGAGTCCTTCTTTGTCCAAAAGATACAGTAAGTTCAACATGAAAGTATATGTGTGGTAAAAGCATGATATCATTTTCAGTATCAATATTAGAAAACAATGAAAGGGTATTTCCACTGGTGGTGCTATGATGGGTATCCCAGCTGACTTTGAGCAGATGCAGGTGAGCCCAGGCTGTGCTGATGCTTTCCCTTTAGACCTGGCGTTGGGGATAGCTGCTGTCAAGTGTGATGGTAGGGTCTGTAGGCAAATCTCTTTCCAATGTGCCTTGGTAAATTTATCCTCATGTTATGGTGACTGAACTAAAAGCAGATGGCTGGTATTTATATAGAACAAGAAAGTGACTTACATAATGATTATTACCTGTTACATTAATGCTGCTCAATTCTACCACTCACTCCCACTCATTCTCCAATTCAGAGTGTTATTATGAAGTATGGTTTTATATCATAAATCTTCTGGAGAATAATCTAGAAGGGACAAAGGATTGTGCAGACTTTTCAAGTAAGACAATTGTGTCTTTTTATTCCAGAGAATAAATAACAAGGAAGTAAGGAAATGACAGTAAGTTAAACTTTGGCTAAGACAGAGAAATGAGAATATGATTACATTTTCTTGACTATTTGCCACTGAACAGTAAAGTAGTAGTGTTCCACTGAAAATGTCATATTTCTGTTGATTTTTTCCTTTTGTAATGAAAGAAAATTTTGACCATATTTTTAAAAAATCTATTTGGAAGAACAGAACTAAAATTTTGGAGGTTTAAATGGGAAGTTGAAAATGTTTTTTTGATGGTAAGTCAGGCAAGCAGCCTCGACTGGACAGAACTTACTGGCTGGAAATGGTGGAGCTGATCAGATTTTAAAACTGCCTTTGTTTTTCCCTGTACATATAACTAGCCAAAAGAGCTATAGGCCTCTGTAGTATTGTCAGGCTTTTTCCACAATTCTTTCTGCATGATGCGACTAGAGACAATTACCTGTATACTTTGTGAATTGAGATTACTGGGTTTTATTTAGTTTTTGCAACGTTATTCAGTTTGGTCTTTTCTGGATTTTGGAACTTAAAGTTGATCTGCAAAGGGCACAGCTTGTCCAGTGACCCAGAGAGCAGAGGTCTTCAATAATTCAGTCTGTGGTGTTATCTAAAACAATGCATGTGTTCTTACTTAGCTCTAGAAGTAGGTGATATTGCTTGTTCACAATATGATTAAATTTGGTATATTGGAAATTACTGAAAGATACTGTCAAATATGTATTTCTTAGTCCATGAAATATTTATAGATAAGTGGGACAAACCTGATCTCTTGTATGGACTTTCTCTGACCCTTAATATGTGGATCAAAGAGGAGTGCTAAATAAAATTTTATTGAATGGAGACAGTAAAATTATTGTGGCTTGACATTAGTGAATAGCATTGTTTCTGGGGCAGAAGAGCTAGAACAAACAAACAAGCTGACATTTAGCTGTGCTGACCTCAGGTAGCTGCACTGGTTTCCTGACTTAAAGTCTGTGAAGTGGAACTCTGCAGTAAGTGTGGCCCAGTCTTTTGGTAGCTCTATCTGACAAGAGAATGCTGTGGCATCCCAAATTCTTGCCATCCCAAAACAATCAAGTTCCTTGGTTAAGCCCTTGGTGCTTGCAACACATTGCCATTACAAAGATGATGAATATATTCAATATATGACACTGAATGAGTCGTTTACGTCTAGGTTATTATTATCAGACCTATATTCAAAGTCAGCTGCTGACTTCCAGGATGGGAATCCCAGTGCTGATGAGATCAACACCAAAACCTTGGTATTCCTTGAAGGAATCTTTGCCTACAGGGCAGAGAATGTAAACACAGGTAAATATAACTGTGATGAATAGTAACAACATTCATATCACTTGGCTGCTAAAAGGTTAAAGGTTTATATTTCTGTGTTGGGTGAACACAGAACACTTTTCCTCTCCAGTGTCATGATTGTCTTTGTGAGGCATTTTTGGTGATATTACTTGTCCCTTGTTCCATATCTTACAAAACTACGCTTAAACAAAAGAGGGTTGGGACCTCACATAATATCTAATTGCAGTTTTAGTAGTTGGTGGTGTTGAATGGAGTGCACTGGGAAAGTTCAATGCAATCTGCCCAGCATTCAAACTCATAGGCAGGGATTGAAGTACTAGTGTCATATGTAAAATAGAGGGATTCCTGAATGCTGAGGAAAGCCTGCAAGCTGTAGATAGCCTTTCCTACATGAAGTCTGACTTTGGTGGACTTCATAGGTGACTTCATTAAGAAAAATAGGGCCTCAAATCTGGACATCCGTAGAAAATCAAGGTGGTAAATATGTTTTTATTTATTGTTCAGTGCTAATGAGGAAGTCTGCAGAGTCAGCATGACACTATTTTCCAGAGTGCAATGTGTTAAAAACTGTTATTTTTACAAAATGAAATGGAAAAAATGTATTTTTGTCAACAAAGTAGTGGTGGATTTTGAAATGATCGAGTAATCTATTTTCAAAAAGATAAGACTTGTCCTAATGGGCCTGGCCAATAGTGTTCCTAACCCAGTATTCTGTCATCACCTGTAGCAACAGGAATACCTGAGTCACTGTCCAGTTTCTGCAGCCCATATTGTTGCCCAGGATTTTCTGATGTTATTAGGGATATTACAGGGTTCAGCCTGGCCTTCTCATTTTCAGATTGTCTATGTGCCTGTTTGCCTGAGTTTGGAGATAAATTGTCTTCTCCTACAGCCTCCTGACAACCTTTCTGCCCATACACCACTTGAAACCGCTTACCACATAGAAACACTTTCTTTACTATGCTTTAAAATTAGTTCTGTCATTGCAGGATTTCATGAAAGAGTCTGCATTCACTTATCTAACAGCTTAATGATTCTACAGTGTTCAGTTATGACATCCTCAGCCTTTTCTTGTAGAAATGGAAAAGTTGTAGCCTTCTAATATTTTCCTAAACAGGCTACTGCCCCATCCCTTAATAATTTTTAGCTCCCATTCATTGTATTTCCTCATAGACCACTGTGTCTTGGAAATACAAAGACCAGAGGGAAGGCATTACCCATGATGTGAACACACCAATGCTCTCACACAGTGGTAAAATTATACCTGCTTTTTTTTTCTCAGCACTTTTGTTGGTGTCCAGTGTGCTGTTAACTTTTTTTGACTGCCATTTCAAGTTGAGCTAGTGATTTAAAATAGTTTTTACTGGTTTTTTAAGCCTTTTTTTTTTTGGCATTTTCCCATCTCTGTATTTTTGTAGAGCATTAGACTTGCCAACATAAAATCCAGTTACTTTAACATCAATGTGATAAGAACTCCTGTCTTGAAATAACAAATGTGGGTTTTTTAAAACAAACAAACATTGCAAAACTTGCCAAAGAGAAGAAATTGCAAAGAAAGACACTTTCTCCGAGATACTGCTTTCAACATGCATCCAAATAAACTCATGAAAAATTCTTTCTACACCACACACATCCATGAATTCAGTCCTCTGTCTCTCACTTGAGTGTTTTAACAATCCATTTTCAGTTATCCTGAGAATATAATCTTGTCTTTACAGCACAGTTCTCACACCTTCTCCTTGAGTGCATCTGGTATGTTACCAGCTTGTGGACAAAGCTCTGCTCAAATCCAACCACCAAGAGGCCCAGTGTAGATGTGGTACTTCATAGTCTGTTCCTCGTGTCAGTTTGCGTTTAATTCCACATTGAGGGGTTATCTTTCTTCCTGCCTTGTATTCTGAGAAGCACAATCACAGTGTAAGGCATAACATGTGGGATTCAGCTCATCTAGACAGATTTTTATCACACCTGATCTAGCAACCTCTTGGTGGAGAGAAACACTTGCTCTCAGGGTATGACATGTCTATGAAATATTTTAGATGTCTGCCTCAGAAAAAGAGATACTCTTTATATCACTGATTTTATCAGCCTAAGCACCACTCAACATACAGTAATACATATACATGAAATCTAATTTGTATGTGGACACCTGCCATGTGCATATACAGCCAGATTAATTCTTTCTGATGCAACTAACTTAAATTATGCTGAACACATGCCTTAGTATTTAGCACTTGTACTATTAGCTTACAATATAAGGGGAATATCCACGTAAAATAAGGGAAGTCCAGTATGGAATAGAAAGTATTAGAATACAATAGCAAGAATAAACCAACTACTTAGGCTAAATATAATATTAAAAGAGCCTTGCAGTCACAAGTGAGGTCAATTCACAGCCATGAAATCAGTAAGCAGTGATGTCATCATTCCAATGACAGCACAAATGATTTAATCTCATTATTGTGATTCTCTTTGGATTTCAGCTATGGTGGTTTCTAATTCAGACTAATATGCACTAGAGCATGTTTCTTAGCTCTAATTACACAAGCAGAAAGAGATGTCTGCACTTCTTTATTAGGTACCACTGCTAGTACTGTGAAGATGGGGGCATTCCTTACTTAGGTGCATAGTATGGTATTTTGGATATTGTTGGAATAGTTTTTCTGTCATCAAAAATCATGAAAGCTTTTCAGATCTACAATATATAAAAAGACAGAATAGTTTCAGAAGCTAAGTGGCAGAAACAGATTTGTTCATCTGACCTCATTTTCAAGGATTCGAGAGGCATAGAGAACAAACCATGACTTAAATTTGTTACTTCTCTATTTCATTTGCAAGTTTTATAACAGCATCTTTTGGTGCCTTTATAAATACACTCAAATACTAATACATTCAAAACCTCACACACCTCACATACTAATTCAAAAATAGTTTTCCGTACAGTTATTTAAGAAATACTGTTTTACTTCTTTCAAAGTGTTAGGCATTTAAAAAAAGAAAGAGGATTTTTTCAGTATTATTAATCACTGTCTTTTTCTTCGTCAGACGTCTCAAAATAAATCTAGCACAGATCAATTAAAAAAAAATATTTTTCTAGCTTCATTGTGCTTTGTTTCACTTTAGTAATTTAAAGTCATTATTCAAATAAACTATTTGAATAAAAATTCATCTTAGACTAGAAAAAAAGGAATTTATTTTTATGAAAAAATCTTTCAGTATTTCTGAAATTTATCCTTAAATTTCTTTAAATAATTGTAAACTATATTTTTTGTGGGGGAGGTTTGGAAAAGTCTCAATTTTAGGATAATTAAATTGGTTAGTTATCTAAATTTTTAAGAACTTCCCATATACAGTTATATAATACCTTACTATGAAATCTCTCCATAGTGTGTACCTACAACAAGCTTCAAAAAAAGGGCACAAATGCCACATTCCTACGGTACAAGACAACACATGGCAAAGAGTTGCAGCTTGCTGTGCTGCCCTGGCAGCTGGTGGGATGGTGCTGTAGCAGGGCCAGTTAACCCCCTGACACCGTGGCAGGCTGCTTGTGGAACCCCAGGCACTAATTCCACCTGGTGTTGTATGAACTACGTCTCACAGCTGCTGCCAGCACCACCCCCTCACACATTAGGGCAGATTACAGCAGGCACTTTTAGGAAATTCTTTGCAAGAGGTAAATATTGAGAAGTACACAGCCAGTCACTGTAAAGCTCCTTGGGTGCTGCTGTCCTGAAGCGTCCCCTGCACAAGATCAGTTATATAAGATCATCTTCTCAGAGCTTTATATTCATAATCATCTTTATTGTCTCAGACGTTTCCACATTTAGTTCTTTTAAGTTTGTGAGCCATGCTTTCTTCTGATGTGTGGTGTTTCCTTGACTTAACCAACATCTGTTTTTCTCTTGCTCTCCCCACCACACATGCCCTGTTACTGGGTTCTGACACTGTAACTAGCTTGCCATTGCTTCCTCCCATTTGCACGTTTTCCTTCCAACTGAGTTTCCTTTCCAGCTGGGTTAGAAGTAACCTTTGCCATTTGAATGCCATTAAAATTTCTGGCAAGAATGCCAGAAAACTGTTCTTCTCATGGTGTTAACTTCATTTAATGAAAAAAATATTGGTTTCTATTTTAGCCTTCAAAGCTTCCAGATGCAAAAAGAGGATTTTTGTATCTAAAACAGAGAAATTGCGTAACTGCAGCTTCCATCCTTCCTAGTTCAACATCTCCTATGTTGTTTGGCACAATTATTGCTGTATCATGAGTACAGATATGTTTGAATCAGTTTAGTCCTTTTAGTATATTTGCACTTTAGATATGTAATGCCTGCAAAGTTGATCAAAAGCCCTTTTGTGGGAATGTGCATATCTACTTAAAATATATAATCTATATTATATGGTGTAACTTACAGTTTCCTTGCTTGTGCGTGCATATTTTCCAGGTCCAGTGAAAAAAAAATAAAATTTATTTCCCTCTCATAAGTTGTATATCTTCATAATGTTCTGTAAGACCAAGTGTAGAGCATCACACTTCCATAAGTGAACCTGTTGGTCTTACTAGTATTTAGTCTTGCTGATTTCATTGCATGCCATCCTAAGAGGTGTCTAAATTGAACTCTGTGCATAAATACCTTTTCTCTTTTCCCAATTCTAACTTTTGTTCCAGTCAAATATTTTTTTTTCATAAAAATCTTTCATCAATTTTCTATTGTTTTCCCCCTTAGAAACACAATAGCTTGAGTAAAAGATCTGTTGTTTTCATAGTCTTAGCATTTTAAGACAGTCCTTTCACCTATGCTTGCATAGTCAACACAGGAATTCATACAAGTCCAGAGGCTGTTCAGAAAATCAGAAGTGACATCCTAACACAGACAGGTGCTCTCAGCTTTCCTCTGAGCTTTCTCCCCAGGGACTTCTTAGGAGCCTGACCTTCAAGTTTAGACATCTGTGCAAACCTGTGCTGCTAATTTTCCCTGTGTGATCTCAAAAAAGATGTTTTTTCAAGTTCTGCCAAGTGATGTTTGGGACTTTTTTTTTTTTTTGTGTGTGTGTATTTACTTTTTATTCATGATTCCTATGCTTCCTATGATTACTTTGCATGTTATGCATAAAGATGGTGTGATAATGCTTTTATCTGCTGGTGTTGAATGTACACAGGAAAAAGGAAATACAGAGGAAGGACATTTGATAGGCTGAACTGCTGTTTCACAGATGCTGGATAGGTTTTGTCCGATTCCTGTGTGCAGTTTCTCATTATTTTTCCTCTGCTAAATCTGAAACAGCATTAAAAAAATTGTTGGCAAGTACGGCCGCATTTTGTGGAGAGAAATATGATGAAGAAAAGATGAACATTTAAAAGTCAGCAGGCCTGCACTTGCCATGAGAGTGTGAGATTTCTATTTAAGCTTCATCTGACAGACCAAATAAGAGTAAAATGAAACATATTTGCCTATGACAAATTAAAATGTCAGATCATGAAAGAACAGCACTAACATCTGTACCTCAGCTGGTAGAATATCTGGTTATACTCATCAGCAGATGTTTTTTAGTGGCAGTGGCCATATTGGGCCCTTGTTCCACTCCTTGCATACTTATTTTGGCTACCAAACACACAGAGTTACCCCTAGAAGTTCAGGAGTAGAAAGGGAAAAAAACAACATATGTTCTCACCGTGTGTAAATGGAACTAAGGCCCTGAAGAGATCCATTGCTGGAGGCTGCAGACCCTTTTCCCACCCATTACAAAACTTATAGCCCAAGTTTTCTTCAAATAATTTTCAGTGATGTAAAAGCAATTAAAAATGTACAAACACCATTCCATTTTAGCATGATTCTGTAAAACATGGCTTGAAACTAAATTGCAGTTGGCAGCTAGATTGAAAGGAGCATTTAGAGATGTTGTTAATGCTTCCAAATGAGTTTCAGGTTTTCTTTATGTCATCCTCAATTTTGTATTATTTTAGTCTTAAAATAGTACTGAATTCTGAAATTAAAGTATAAAAACTAAAATAATTTTATTTCCTACCATCCTTTTTATCTCTTGCCAGTCATTCAACCACATGGACATGAAACAGTTCAATACAAGTTACAATTTCAAGCATACTCTGCTCAGTCCTGTAATCTTGTTTACTTGGGAACAACTGTTCATTTAAATGGGGAAAAAAAATCTACATTATGAATTAAGTAAATGCTTATTTACAGCAGCAGACAATTGGGCTTTGATAGCTTCTCATTCCTGGCTCATATTCTATCTCTTGTTCTATCCTTTTCTAAATTTCTTTAGGCTTATTTACCCTTTAATACCCACTGTTTCACAATTTAATTTCTCAGAGATTCTGAAAAAGTCAAACCAATCCTGATTGTGTTCTCTCAACAGAACAGGGCTGAAAGGAGAATTGGGTGTGTGTCAGGAATTATTTGTTTCTGTCCACACTGAATAACAATGATGTTTCCCTGACTTCTTTTCTGCTTTTATTCTGCAGTATAAACCTCTGCATGAATAAGATAATGAGATAGTAGATGTGTGCCTTTCCTGTGATAAGGGGAAAAACATTCTGCTTAAGTCACTCTAGCTGTTCTTTGTTTTGTGTCTTGGATAGCAAGCAATTTGGCTCTGTCTTCATATCCTTTCATAAGCCTCAGTTCTTTTCTTGTGTTTTAGAAAACAGACTTCTAAAATTTTAAATGTAACTTGTCCCTAATATGCAGCTTATGATACACCAAAACCTGCACTGTAAGTATCCTAATACCTCCAGAGTTTCAGTATTACTGCTCAAAGTTCACTGCCCATTTCTACAACTACTCTGTTAGCTCTGGAAGACAGTCAGTGTGTGTCCAAAGAGGTCACTGTATTGTTCTCTTTTCCCTCTGTTTATTATATTTAAGTCCTAATTTAATAGTTTTGTCTGCCTTAAGTTGCTCACAGTTCAAAATATATTTCACAATAGAAAGAAATCTGTGATTTAGAACCCAAAGACAGTAAAACTGTGTACCAGGCTGTTGCCACTGTTGTTATTACAGGAAATCCTGGTGATAATAATCTTTCATTTTTACCCACACATAGAGGAAATCTGTCAAGAATCAAGGAGTAATTGACACAGGGTGGAGGGCGGGGTGGGAATTACAGTATTCAAGGGGAAATATACACAGTATAAGGGGTCTTTTAAAAGTTAGAACATTTTTGAAAGGCATGAGAAGAGAATACATGAATCAAAGCCAATGGGACCCCTTCATCTAAGTTTGCTAATCATCAGTGAAAGGCACTACCATTGCATAATTAATTACTTTTTTAAAGTTCAGCCTATTCTGTGTCAGTTCTCAAGCAAACTGTTCAGATACTCTTCATTTAATGAGCTGGAAAATGATGCTGGCTAGCTCAGTGATATTGAAACTGTGCTCTTTGCAGCCTAGTCCACAAAAGCTTATTTTTTGATTTATCCTCTAGGGAACACTGCCCAAGCTAATCTCTGTTTTGGTTTTTTGTTTTAATGTCCCTTTTGACATTAGTCAGGATGTGATAGCCACCTCAGTGCCATCTGCTCTGAACTCCATGCTGTTGAGGGAAGTTCTATGCTTGCTTAGATTTCAGTATGACCAAAATGACTGTTTAGGTTTGGTGCCATGTAGAGTCCGGGGCATTTGAGAAAACATATTAAGTGACTCAGTTGATATTGGCACAGTCACTGTTTTTATGCTTGGTAACAGTATGATTAGTGACTTAATTGCTGACATATGTTTTCCATTCTTTAAGGGTCAGAGATGTGAGCTGGGAAAACATTAGGAACCACTCTTTGAAGTCCTAGTGGTGGCGTCAGCCTTCATAAACTCTTAACATTTCTGGCAATTCAAATACCACAATTGCCTATGAAAAGGATTTTTTCTCTTACAACTGTGATCCTGGTATCAGTGAGTTTGTAACTGAAACTTTGTTTGCTGTTACAAACATGCACACAGAGCCCTTCCCAATGAATCTGAATTTCACCTCTAGAGATCTGCATTTCCATAAAGCCTTAGAACCTTAGAATGGTTTATGTTGGAAAGGACCTTAAAGATCATCTATCTGCAACCTCCTTGTCATGGGCAGAGACCTTTCCTCCACTAGGTCAGGTTATTGGCAGCCCCATCCAGCACAGCCCTGAAGACTTCCAGGGATGAGGTGAACATGCCAGGGTTTGGGCCTTACTCATATTTATCAGCAGTGCCACAGTTTTTATTTGATTCACAGATAGTAATTACATTTGCATTTTTGGCAAGCAGGATGTTCACAGCTGTGAAGCAATGTATTTTTCTCCTTGGAATATCCATTCTTGAAAAAGGCTGGAAATGAATAACTAGGAAATGACATTTTGTAAAGCCATCACAGCTTTTCATCTTGTCCAAACAGCTTTTCCACCACAGAAAGACTTCCATCCCCCACAGTTTCTCCCCATGTTAATAAGATGACCGCATGATTTTGTTAGTGATATTATGCATTTACAACTTTCTAACAGTCATCTGTATCAAAAGTAAAATATTGCTTTGTATTCATGCCATTAGTATGACATATGTATCATTCATTACCTGGGTTTAGATGGATGTAAGCATGCATTTTTCAGTTTCCAGCAGCTCGTCAGAATGTTTTGCTTCATCACCTAAAACTGATTGATTTCCTAACCAGTAGTTATGTTCTTTTGGGTTCCTGGTACTAGAAATAGAAATTCTGTATGATTCATTGTAACTGAAAGCAAAACACTGTATATTTTTTAACATTCAGATAGGCCAGCTGCTCTCTCTGTCTTCTCCATTTTTCCTTTTTTCTATTTGAGGTATAGAGCATGGTAATATTTGGGCTTGTGCTTCAATATAAGATTTTATTTTAGTTCAAATACTTGTTGGCAAATGGAAATCCAGCATCACAAAATGAAGAGAGAGTTAGTTTTCAAGAACTTTCCAGTTGCTTTCAAAAATCCTCAGAAGAGACCACCTAAATAAAATAATAATAAAATTGTGATATTAATTGAAATTGCAGTTCAGTTGTTTTATCTAGAGAAGAAAATCTAAGGGCTATCTGCTCTTGGAATGTACTTTTTCTCACTAGCACCTCCCTTTTCTACAATCTTTAATAAGAAGTATTGATAAATAGAATTTAATTTGCTGCAGATAGATATTTCCTAAAACAGATGAGCTTGAAGAGTAAGGATTCTGTGTTTCTTCTTCCTTCTGTGCTGTTTCTTCTTCCTTCTCCACACATCCAGATCATCATTCCCCTTTTGCCTGCTGCTCCTCCTTTTTAAGTGTAGGAATCTTGTCAAGGATTTTACTGTAAAAATCCTGGTGAATAATGATTTTGAGAGCAGACTTCTGAACATCTTTGACCTTGCTATCTCAGTGTGGCTCAGAACCAGCATTTGGTTTCAGAGTTACTTTCTAGTTCATTTGATGTTAAATTAGCCTCAGACTCTGTATTCATTGATGGTAAATTAAAGGACCCGTTTCCTGAAATTTAGCTTCGCAGAATCAGGTCTTGTGCAATATTTTTTACTGCAGGTTCTTGGAAAATAAATTAAATCTACTTTCCCATAAAGGATGGAATATAGAAACAATCACAGACATTACTGCATAATGTAATAGTTCTTGAAGATTTAAATGATATTCCCATAATTATTTCACTTTCTCAGGTGCCATGGAATGGTATGAACTTTAAAATTTGAAATATAAGCAAAAATTCTCTGTCTTCCCTCTCTACTTTAAATACTCCTTGAGGGATTTGTTTTGTTTTAATCAAACATTTAATTTCTCAAGCATGCTATCTCTGAAATAGTACAAACTCATGAATATTCTGAAAATTTATGCTACTAAATTGCACTTTTATGCTGAGGTTCATTAGCAAAAACTGTATTTACTTAATGCTACTTCATTCATACATTAGAAAAGCCATATAAAAATTACTTTGTGTTTTCATTGCCTTAACTTTTAACAATCTCAGAAAAATTCCAAAGAGTAAAATCGTACACAACCTGCTATCTTTTTTAATAACCTGTTTTTCTCATGGGTAGACAGGTTCTCCTCTGTGGGCAAAAAGTCATGGCTGGGAGGGGTAAAAAAAGAATAGTGTGGGAAGATATGTACTGATGAGGCTTCCTAAATGCAAAACTACAAGATACCCTGGAGGAGATACTTGCCCATGTGCTGTCCTGGCTGGGCTGTGTAGTAGGGCATTCTAAGCACATATTTAGCCACTGACAGATTTTCCCTCTTTCTACCTCAGTAATGTTTCATCTGATCCATTAATTGTCTATTTAACTTTTTATTTTATTTTATTTTATTTTACTGGAATTCTTTCTGTTATTGTTCTAAAAAAAAAAAAAAAACAAATAACAAAACAAGCCCCAAACCAAACCAAACAAAAAAACAGAAAACCCCATTTAATTCTGTCTGAAAGGAGAATTCAGAATTGTTTTCTGTCTCTTACAGAAGTACGGCATGTTGGGGGCAAAAAATAAAACCACATTTTATAATAAATCTAATTAGCTTCTCCCTTGAAGTGAGAAAGATTTTCCTCTTTATTTTCGATACATTTTTCATAAAATTTCTTATAATAAATGTTTGGTAAAGGGTGTTTATTTGTTTGCTGGTGGTTTGTTTGGTTGCCTTTTTTCTCGATTATTCCCTTCTATAACATGGAAATGTTACAGAAACACATGGTCTAATGTCTTCTTCCACTCCATTTTTATGGAGGGGATCTTGAAAAACACATGTATCAAAACAAGTAAACAAGTTAGCCTTCTATTCTTCCTGCTCCTTCACATTTTCTATGAGGAAAACCAGCAAATTGTCTAAATTTCTGCTTTTCTTACCTATATCTGCTTTTGATAGATCCTTAAAAACAGTGTTTCTGATACTTCTACTGGTCTCGTTACTGCTTCTAAACTCCTACTACTAAATTAAAACTACTCCTACTAAAACTAATTGGTATTAATTTTATGTCGTATGAAGCTCTTTATTTGTTTTGTTTTGGTTGTTTTTAAGGATCAGAACTCTTGGCACTTTACAAAGTTCCCGTTTTGCAGGTAGGGAAATGTAAGCACAGAGGGGGACAAAATGATTCAGTCGGGATGACTCATCCAGAGAAAGAACAGGTTTTTGTATCCTCTTATCCTACTTTATTCCCACAAAAGAAACAAATGCAACAAAGGATATCCTGATAGTCTGAGCCTCCTTCTGCTGCCTGGGCGCCCCGCTCCTGTCTGCTGAAGGCTTCTCCTGGAGAGGCAAAGGCTGTGCATGGATTTTACCCCAGATCCTTGGCTAGGCAGGTGATGGATGGTGTGTCACATCCTGCTCAGTTTGCTGGAAAGCACCACTTGGAAAGTGGCTTTTATTCGGCCAAATGCTGATTCTCCTGGGAGCACTTCACAGGGTGAAGTAACAAGATGTCAGGGGAAAATAGTGGAAGACATTGTTCCAAAAGCAACAATGCTACAGTGACATTTTTTTCATCAGAAGGGACTGATGAGAGATAGTGGGCTTTCTCCTTGCTCTCTTGGACTGTGCATTTTGTAATGTTTCCTGAGTGATATAACCACCTCCTTGGTGCCAGCAATTATGGCATGTCCTATCCCAATTTTAGTAATGACATCAGGATCAAGAAAATAGACTTCTGGAATCAAGTTGCCTGACAACACTTTTATTGCACTAAGTCAAGTAAAAAGTAAATCCTGAACAATTTTCCCTGGTAAAAGGAAATTTCTTTGTACAAAAAATGCACTTATGCATTTTTTTTATTTTTTTTTTTCTGCTAAACATATGTTAATAATTTTGTCTTAAGAAACCGAAACTCTACATAGTTCAGTTGCTATGATTTTCCCAGACTTTGCAATGACTTTGTTAGTTTAACCATATATTCTTCTGGTATTTGGCAAAGGGCTTGTGGAAAGGATGAGAAAAGGCAGCAAGTTTTGCCCAATGGAGAATGGCAGCAGATGAGGATGGTTCCAGCAGAGAGGATGGTTGATGGACAAGAACAGCAGAAAGCAATCATCTCCCCTCTCTTTTTTTTTTTTTTTTTTTTTTTTTTGTGCAAATTGGAGCACAAATCTAATTCTATGGAATTGGCCTGTGCTTACAGATAAATGTAACTAATGAGAAATTTTTTAGCTTTGATAGATTTACAGATATTTCTGCATGGGTCAAGGCTGAGCTGCAAATTTTAATAGAATGATTTGGTTTTGCTCTGCGAGAAGAATTTCACAGAAGATTTTTGTTTTGCAATACACTGTGATTTTTAACAGCTTTGGCTTGCCAGGTCGCTCACATTTATTTTAAAAAGTGGGTTTTTTTCAGCTTCTCTTTCAACTGTCTACACATAATCTGCTTGTGGGTTTGTTTATGGGAAAAAATGCCTGCTACAAGCAATGTAAACTGGCATTTCTGTTACTACATTCCCTCACTGAGACTCATTTCTTTGATGAGGCATGCTTAGCTTAGCACTGTGTGTGGCATTTGAAGACTGTAGAAAAAGTGTTAGAGGTTTTTCACTCATTTCTAGTTATTTTTTAATACTTCTTGAACATTTTTAGGTTTCTCTTCATTTGGATGTTTTACCAGCTGAGAGTTGTGTAGCAACTTCGCACCTCATATTATTTTCTTTATTTTGTTAATAGTTAAAGGGCTATATTTATAGCTCTGTAGGTTTTGCTTTGTCACATTTGCTTTCAGAGTCCAACAGTCATGTGCACAATAGGGATCTTAGAATGACTGCTAGAAACAGATAATGTAGGAGCACAAGAAACAGCAACATGCTTACATCAAAATAGTAGTCAATCAAAATGAGACTGTGAATGAATTGTCCCAATGATCTCGAGGATGAGCAGAATATGAAGTTAATCAAACAGGCATTAAAACCAAAATGGAATTGTGTACTAACCAAATCTGCAACATTGCCTTTGAAGTCTGAGATTGTCTACCATTAACAGTTGTTGATAGGTGTTGATACAGCAGGCTGAAATAGAAAACTGGAGATAAGCAATAGTAAATGCCAGGCTCTTCAACAGGTGCTCAAATACATACACAATAACCTAATATCCATGTTATTTTGACTGAAAAGTCAAGCAAAAAAGCCAAGATATATTTGAATCTGGAACTTTGGTAAAGTCCCGTGCACAAATAATTTTGTATTTTACCTGTATATTTCTATATTATTTTTACTTCACTGAATAATCATAACAAATGCAACTCAATTAATGAGATATTCGGTATTTTATAATTTTCTTGCTTCTCCATTATATGGTCACATGATTTATTGAAAATCTGCTGTTCACATATATTGTAAAAGCAGGTCTAATGCTTTCATTAGCTTTTCTATGCTGCTCACCATTGTGACACTTTACTGCTTCTCACAGATGATTAAATTAATCTTCATATCACCCTTGTGATTGAAGGAATGGTTATCATCCTTACTTAGTAGGTATTAAACTACAGAGAACAAAGTGAAAGTATTACCTAACTCAAACATTCAAAATGCGATTTCTAGGACTCTTTTTTCATCTCTTTGGCATCTAATGACTCTTATATTCAGACCATTGTTTCAATGAAATGGTGAGCAAATGATTAAAGGCTGGGTTACGAGGTGGATGTAGCACTTCTACTTGTTTCTCCCTACCCTTTTTCATTGGCATTCACTTTTAGCAGTTCTAGAAAGAGAATAAGGGATCTGATGGACCTTTGATCCGTCCTGAGCAGTAGCTGCTCAGACATTCTGAGGCAACTTGTTTGTGAGAGTTGATGGCTTAAGCCAATATGTGGATAGCTCAAGAACAAAAAACACTGAACTAGTGGTGCATGATAAGTTGGTGTGACTGGCTTGAGCAAATAATATTTCCAGTTCCTGATGAAAAAATCACTCTTATCTCTCGATAGCCCTTTAATCAGTATCTATCTTCTGCAGTGAAAGGCAAAGATACCCCACCAACAGGGGCTTCCTCCTCAGAGTCCTCTGGGACTCTGAGCAAGACATGAAATTTTACAAAAATACTAGAGTAGCACTTCCAATTTTTTTCAATACTACTAATGCATGAGGTGACAGACTTAAGCTTGGCCCATACTTCCAACTTTTTTAAATTTATGAAGAAGTTTACAGAATCAGTAAAAAGACCCAATATTTTGCAAGTACTTGGCTAAACCCTACGTCGTGCAGTAAAATATGAGTCACTAGAATATCTCACAAAACAGTGTCCAGAATGTCTTAACTATGAAAATTTTTTTTTTTTCTCTTCCACTTTGTATAAACAATTGACCCTCTTTCTCTCTTAAAAACTTGGAAAGGAAATTGCAGCACACAATTTAGTAATTTAGCAGCAAGAAAATGCAGTCCTATAACGTGGAACATCATGCTGCCCTCCTAGGTAATGCTATTGGGCATTGTAATAATATATTTAACATTAAAATAATGTCCTAAAAATCAGGAAAAACAAGACCTAAATGATACATTATACTAGATTATAATTTGCTTTGAACTAGTGACATTAATTATCTTTGACATTACATGCATTCAGTAAATGTGTTCAGGGTCTAACCCTAGTGTGATTGCATAAGATAATTCATCTTATACAATGTTCCTGGACCATGTGAAGGGGCCTGGGTCTGTGCTGTGGCCAGAAGGGCAAGAGAACTTTCCCAGAGTTTGTTCATTTTAAAATGTGAATCTCACAGAGGCGTGTCTGTAAGATAAAAACACAAGATAATTCATCTCAGTATTCTTCCAAGGTTAGTTCCTGAACTTGTTTCCTTTTAAAGGTTACTTAGATGTGACAAAGAACTTTCAGAACTCAAATCACTACATACACATTGATGCATTTAGTAGAAGCCTAGGGAAGAGGAAGTGTCAAAAAAATCTAGCACAAAAAAATAGAAACTTAAGGAAAAAAAGTTTCAATACCCAGAACTTAAAAACCTGAAATAAGTTGAAATGGAAAGGATGAAACAATTTTACTAGAACTCTGAAGCTTTTAGTACCTTGAATTTTCACCTTTTACAAAATACATAGCTTGCTTCCAGTGACAATTCCTGTTAACATATTCCAACTCAAATTCTTGTGGAAGTAGAATTCAGTTGTGTTTTACTGCCATCAATTTCTTACTGCAATGAGAGGAATACTACAATGGTGTAAGGAAAGGAAAATGCTTCCTGTCAGATATAATTATGTGTCCTTTACCTTGAGCTTTCATTGTCATGGGCTATTTAGAACCATACCTAAAGAAACAATTGCAATTTCTTATCCAGCTGTCTCCTGTCCACCCTTCTCTGAAGCTGGCCTTGATTTCATGTTGATATTTGTGTGCACATTGTACTGGTGAAACAAATAATTTTGTTGTGCAAGATCCCTATAGTTTGGGCTTTAGAGCTTCTTCTCTTTGGACCCTTCTGTCCACAGCCTTTATCCATTTTCTTCAATGCACAAATTTTGAAGAAAGGCCTAAGGTCATTTGTGGAAAGATTTAATAATTATGAGCTAAGTGATGCTGAGGATTGCAGATCCTCTTGTCCTAGTGGTCACACCTCCTGGCTCACTGAATCTCTCTCTAGGAAAGACCTGGGCCTGTTTGAATGAGTTCAGAGGAGCCCATGAAGAGATGAGAGGGCTGGAGCTGCTCTTCTAGGGGAACAGGCTGAGAGAGCTTGTTAAGCCTGGAGAAGAGAAGGGAGACTTAGAACATCAGGAAGACATTAGAACATCTTCCAGTACCTGGAGGGGGCCTAAAAGAATTCTGAAGAGAGATATTTTATGAGAGAATGTAGTGACAGATACAAGGTATAGGCTTTGAGATGAAGAAGGATAAGTTTAGAAAATGTTAGGAAGAAATTCCTCGTCGTGAGCATGGTGAGCCTCTGGAACAGGCTGCCCAGAGATGTTGTGAGTGCCTCATCCCTGGGAGTGTTCAAGGCAAGGTTGGGTGGGGATTTAAGAAACCTGATCTGGTGGAGGGTGTATTCCTGCTCGTGGCAGGTGGGTTGAAACAAGATCATTTTTTTGGTCCCTTCCAAACCAAACTAGTCTATGATTCTACCGTTCTCTGCTGTATTTTCTGGCATGTCAGAGTAGTATGGAGTAACCACAAAAGCTTAGTCCTGCCACCTTCTGTCACAGGTACTCTGTAAAAGATCTTTACCACTAATCACAGGGAAAGTTTAACCATGTCTTCTGTGACCTAGCATTTATCACCATTGGGGCTGTATATAATGGTGCTTCAGAAAGACTTGTTTTGCTGGGAGGTTTCATTATGCATGTTAGTGTTATCCCTTGGAATATTTTTACCTATTTTATGGACTCTGTGTTTTCATCAGTACTGTAGGGTGTTGATTTAAATGTAATAGGTCTGAGAAACTACCTCTTTTCCTAAAGGCTTGCTTTATCACACTCATAATTAATAAAGAATATATAAGCAATTTAATAACTTTCATAATGGCAGCCAACTGGATTCACAGAAAGAGGAGGCTGAGCTCTTTCAGTGTATTGAATTTTCCTTCTCAGGCACAAGTTTGGTTCTCAACCATTCTATATCTTAGGAAAACTGCATTCTAACTAGGATTAGGAACTATGTTTGGTGGATGATTTGCATATTTTTATGAATTGAGAAATAAATATTTTGATATGCTTTGAAATTTTGTTCTACTACATTTAAAATAGGAGAAAATTAATGGCACTGTGTATTACAGTAAATTCATGCCATATGGTTGCACTCAGTGCAAGTTGGTTTTGTATCCCAGAATAAAAATACTGCTCAGAAAATAGAAGTACAGAAAAACGAGTTGGTATAGCTGGATAAAAACTCACCTTGGAAAGAAAAAAACAGTTTTTCTTAAACTTCTTGAAGAAACTAGGTAAAGTGATTTTTTAAAAAAGATTTGAAGGTAGTTCATTATTTAGGCCATCCAGAGGAACCTAAACAGGCTCAAGAAGTGCAAGCATGGGAATCTTTTGAAATTTAGATACTGGACTTGGGTGAGGGTAACACCTGAGGGGATGAACAGATCAAGAATAGCTCCAGGGAGAAGGACTTTTGAGGCTGGACATGCCCCAGCCATGGGCACTGCCAGCCCAGAGAGCCAAACGTGTGCTGGGTGCATCCAGAGCAGAGTGGGCAGCAGGGCAGGGAGGGGATTCTGCCCCTCTGCTCTGCTCTGCTGAGACCCCACCTGCACTGCTGCACCCAGCTCTGGGGTCCCAGCACAGGAAGGACAGGGACCTGATGGAGGGAGGCCAGAGGAGGCCACCAAGGTGATCAGAGGGATGGAGCATGTCCTATTTCCTGTTAGGAAATACTAAGAAAGCTAAGTTTGTACAGCCTGGGAAAGAGAGGGCTTTAGGGAGACCTAATTGCAGTTTTCAAGTACCCAAAGGGCATTTGTAAGAAGGATGAAGAGATATCATTCACAAGGGCATGTAGTGGCAGGATAAGGGGGAATGGTTTCAAAGTGAAAGAAAGTAGATTTAGATTAAATATTAGAAAAAAATTATTTACTGTGAGACTGGTGAGGCACGGGAACAGGTTGGAAAATTGTGGATGCTCCGTCCCTGGGGATCATAGAATCATAAACCCATAGGATTATGGTATGAAGTGAATAGTGATGGATAAACTGAAATCAAATAATGACAGTAATAGAGTGGAAAAACATCAGTCCAGCTGAGACTGCACTCCTAGAAATGCATTTGAAGTGAACCTGCAGCAATGGCATGTGGGAATGGCAGAGACCAGCAGGCTTGTGTAGTACTTGAAGCACCCCAGGGCTTGCTTCCTAATCTTTCTCATATCTGGACCAAGTGGTTCTGTTTTTCAACATTCTTTTCTCCAACTGCCCAAAATACTTCTAATTCTTGAACATTTTCTGCAGATTTTCTCATTTAGATCTCAAGCTGATGCAGACTTTAGCAAAAACATTGGGAAAAAGAATTACTGTCTTGGTGGCTTTTTTTGTTCTCTAAATGTAGGAATATTACTCCCATTAGGTCTATTAGATCAGAAGAACCATACAAAGTGACTTAAATCTACTAAAAGCATGAACAGATTACTGCATTTCTTGGAAATTATTTTTCATTTCATTTCATTTCTCTTGTGGTTTTTATTTGAATTGTTATACTAAAATAAGACAACTATTTCAGCTTCAAAGAAACATCAAAACATCAAATCCATGTGACAGGATCTGGAATCTCACATCCTATTTGAACATCATATTAGTAGAAAGAAATTCACTCAAAGACCAAGTTTAAAGAGTGAAACTTGATAGGTGAGGAATAACAAAGGGTATCCCAGTATGGCTGAGCACAACAGACAATTTGATTTAATAGATGCCTTAAAAAAGTGTATCATACCAAATGATATATACTGAGATATAATTAAGAATAATGTGGTGAGATTGTGGAAAGCACTTCTTCAGTTGAGTACCAGGAAACTGTTCAAAGCTAAAGTACCAAAGAAATTGAATAGTCATCACAGGAAACTCCTTGCTTGGAAACTTCGTAATAAAATATGGAGCACTTTGTTTTGAGAGATTGGATTTCCTGAGATGCTTGATAGAAAAACATGACACAGAAGATAAATAGAGAGTTGGAGTTCCTTTGTTAACATGTTTGAGTTGGCTGGTTTTTACAAACCAGTCTACTTCACTGTTTTTTTGTCCTACACATCTCTTTGTCTGTTTCCTGGGCTTTTAATGCTAAGTCTTGTAATTTTAGACCTAATATTAAGCCTTCTACACTCAAATGTTTCTAAAAATAGTTATGCCAAGAGCAAAAGCCAAGTTCTATTGCTAAATAAAAATCAAAAAATGTCACATTTTATTATTTTGCTTGGAATTTTGATACTGGAAAATTTATCCACACCACTTCTAAATATGGAGTTAATCATAGGGCTTGCTTTCTGAATCACTGAACTGGAAACTCAAAGCCACAACCAGATAGTTGGCTTGAATTCTACAGTGGTACATGAAAATTCAGATTTAGATCACATGTTCCTTTTAATATCATTTGGTTACAATTGACTGGAAATATTTAAGTAATAGAAGGCAAGCATTTTTCTTAATTTTGCTACCAAAAAATATCAGTTCACATATAAAATTATCTTTTCTTCAAATGTAGAGAGTATGTATCATATTCCTTCTAAAATATCAATACAAATATGTCTCTTTTTCTTCCCTTATTTTTCTGAGGGTTTTTTTGTTGGTTTTGTTGTTGTTGTTGTTCTTTTTTTTTTTTTTTAATTTGTTTGTTTTTGTTTGTTTGTTTGCTTGTTTGTTTGTTTGTTTGTTTATTGTTTTTTGTGGTTTTTGATTTTTGGGTTTTTTTTCTGTTTTTTGGTGTTTTTTTTTTACTAGTCTTGGGGAAAAGACAGAAAGAAAGAGAAACTCTTCTGGATTACTGTCAATAAGGAAGCATTTTGAAAGGTTTCAAACAAAGACTTAGCCTGCTATTCAATTATATAAATCCACTGATTTAGTTTTACTTGATCTTTTCTGATGTTGCAGGTTAGCCTATTCAACACCTAAAATCTACTGGGGATCTATGGCAGGAGCAGACTAGTGACAAATTATTTATTTATGGTAAAGAAAATTCTAAAGTTTCATCTCTCACTTAGGGGTAACTTTGCCTGACAAGAAAAAAGGGACACCCAAGTCAGCTGTTGTCACAATTTAATGCTTAGTTTATTAATAAGCAATAAAAAGGCTCGAGTGAAATCACAAAGACCTACCTAGCAATCTTAGATACAGGCACACTGTGGCCTTCCTCTACAATCCTCCATACTCGTGGTGCATGCCATCAGCTGTGGTGACCCACTGCTTATTTAAATCTGAAGCAATCAAAGCAATAAATTCAGATTTTACTTTTGAAGGCAGCATCCAATCTTTCCCTTTCTCCAGTTGCTAAAGCCTCCCTCCCCAGAGATGGGCTCCTGTCCTGGGGCAAAAGCAATAAATAGTTTACCCTTTCCTTGGAACCTTATGGTTTTACTACCTTGCTTTTACCATAAATTAGATCCTACTCAAAGGGAGTTGCTGCAGGACAGGCCTTCTGTGATAACTTTGATGAATTACAGCTGCTATATTTAATCCACCTATTTTGTGTGATATTGGGATTGTGCTACCTGGTGAAAAAACAGGACATGACTTCTTGGAAGTGAGGACATTGAGATGTATATATAGGTCATAGCACAGATGGCTGGAGAGATTGCTTGACACTGGTACAATTGACTCCTTTGATGGTGGAAAAATATTGCTCCTCTAGAACTTGCCTGGCCCTCTATAATGCTAAAGATGGCCTTCAAAGATAAGATGTCCCCAAGAGGTTCAATTATTTTGGCTCTCCCTCCCTGTAATTTCCAAGATAAGATGAAAATGGGCAGACACTCAAAGGGGAATAGCATGAGCACAATTTGCATTCTTAAAAATTCTAGTAGATTCTTAATTTTAGGGTGAAATTTCCTTCTCTCTCCTACTATTGCATATTTCTCTAAAAATAAAAACCACACAAAAACTGAAAAAAATAACCCCCCCCAAAAAAGTGCTGCAGGATTAGTGCTAAATTCTCAGTACTACGGAAAACCAATACTAAGATTTTCATGCAGCCTTAATTACAAACTCTTGAGTATAGTGATGATGATGCCATTATTACTTGTGCAACTGAAGCCTATTTTTTATATACAGGCCTCCAAATTTTTTCTTTTAGCAGCCTTGCAGGGAGTAGAAAACCATTTTTTAGGGACTCAAAAGGAAGTCCACAGTTTTTTTCAATATACAAAGAATCTGTGCAGTCATTAACACTGAAGAAGTGCTGCTACAGAGAGTCCTAGTATTGTCTTAAGCAAATGTCTAATAATCTTCCTGAAGTTTTCCTGTGGTGTTATTTGTATTTGCTGCATTAGGGGGACAGGGAAGATCAGCCATTAATGTTTGCAAATCACTGTTTTGTCCCCATGTTAGTACAGAGTCCGGATGACTCTGAGAAAGTGGGCAAGAAGTACAAACAAGATGAATGGCCAAACAAGGAAAAAACCTCTAAATTTCATCTCATGTCAAGTTTGTCTTGAATAAGACAGGCTGTAAGGAAAAGCACTATCCACTAATGCACTAATGCCTTAAAACATTTTGTCAAAACACAGACACAAAAGTTGCTGAATTATCATTGACTTTTCAGGGCTTTGGCATCTCCAGAGTTGCAGCAAAGGTCTTTGAACATATAAAATTCTGTGATGTCTGTGCCAAGTGCTCCTGTCACCAAAGGCAGTTGCATTATGCATTATGCAAAGTGCCTAGAGCTGGCTGCAGAGCAGTGGTGTAAAATTCTGTCTTTAAATTGCCACTTACTGCCTGTGAAACGAAAGCAAAAGTGTTTGTCCTCTTTAGTAACAAATTCCATGAAGATGTTCAGCTTCTCTGTTCTTTCTAATTCACAGCATATTCTTGCTGCAGCTTAAACTAATTGGGAGTGAAAAGATAGATATGAAGCAAACACAGCTGACATTTTGCAATTTCTGCTCAGACAAGTTAAAGAGCCTATCCTGCTTTGTGTCTTAAACCTTTGATTTTTTCAGTGTATGCAACAACAAAGAGCAAAGAACTGGTGTGAAAGTGTTCGATTCCCCATTCTCATTCTCTCCTCTGTTGATACAGTGTAGTCAGAAGTTCAGTCTTTTAAAAATAAGACTTTTGATTCAGACAAAGAAACAATTTATATGATTTTCATTGTAATAACTCTTGTTTTGATTTAGAGTTCTACAAGCTTTTGTATCTGTAAGTGTTGGCAAACGTCTCAGAAATATCTAGATAAGACACTTTACTACTATAACATCACAGAATATTTTTAATATAAACATAGGGTTCTGAAAAAACAGTTTTTGTATTCACATTCCCTTTGACTGTAGAACTGAACAATTTTTTTCTTGAGGCATATTTTCAGAAAAGACGTTTTCTTGGGAGAGCACGAGGCAAATCCAGCTGATATATTTGGATCTCGTTTTTTACTTTTTACCCCCATCTCGTGGTCACCTTGCAGTACAACAGGATAAGAATTCTGTCACGGCAGCAATGTCTTGCACAAGCTTGTGGTTGGTTACCTGGTGATGCAAACCAAAGGGCCTCTCACAGCTGGTGAAACTGCAGCTCTATGTAACAGACTTATGAGTTTTAAAAATTCACTATGTTACCATCTGGCAGTGAAATAATTCGTAGAAGCCTGCCTTAATTCCTGACTGGAAGAAATAAACCTGGTAATATAATATTCATATGATGTCCACAAAAGGGGGATAAAGAAA
Source organism: Oenanthe melanoleuca (assembly GCF_029582105.1). Taxonomy (NCBI): domain Eukaryota; kingdom Metazoa; phylum Chordata; class Aves; order Passeriformes; family Muscicapidae; genus Oenanthe; species Oenanthe melanoleuca. The sequence goes on from NC_079362.1 coordinate 58,113,985, forward strand.
ATAAAACAAAACTGCAAATAAAACGATATTCCTTTGATTCAACTAAATAGTTTTGATTCAGTTGAATAATTAAGTCCACTGTTAAAGAAATCAATTTAGTATTAACTCTTTATTAAAAATTATCATCCTGTGAGAGGGACTTGCATTTATTTATATCCATCTTTTAACTTTTGTTTTAAACTTTCTAGGCAAGCTTATATATACTTTAAATTTATATAAATTTGAAATTTATATCATTTGAAATGATACTGCCATTGCAGAAATTAGGCTTACTGAGAACAACCTTTACTTTTACCTAAAATTGCAGGAATTATCTGCCCTCCTTCCCTCAATGGAAAAACAAAATATACAGACTATATATTGATTAGGAGTCTGTGTTTTCCTGAAGCTGTTTAAATGGGAAAAAAAGTTATTCAGGCAATGCAATATAAATGCTAGTAAATTTGGATATGATGAGCTAAACCCTTCATTAGTATTGTGATTATTTTGTGCTCCTACATTACTTAGGAATTCGAGCTAAAAAGATATTGATTGATAACAAGTGATAATAGTCATGCTAGTAACAGTGTTAATGTGGTCATGAACTGATGATACTAGATGCTGCAAAGGACTTTTTACTGCAGAGTTCATGGTATCTTGACCTTCCAATACATTCTCAAATACTCTTTGTGAGCAGATCTCAGGTATGACAAAGATGCAAAAATAGGGAAAATAGGGAAGAAAAATAGGAGCTCTGCACCGTCCAACATTACTTAGAAGGCTGTGACAGAACTTTTTGATGTGTCATGGTTTAAGCTTTCTAGGTTTGAGGTTGATAAAGTAGCAGGACATTTAAAAGAAAGTCTGCAGGCATAATCAAATTAAGTCAGTCCTGGGAAGAAGTTTATGCGTTTGGATTTACTGACAGGTAGTTGTTCTGAAAAGTATAGTGAAAAGAGAATTAAATTACTATGCTCTCCTGAAGCTTTTAAATAATATTTTCTGCATTTATTTTTTTAAAAATAAAACAAACCAATTGCATTTTCTTTTCTGTATTCAAGCTGTAACTGGTAATACAAAGAAAATAGTCTGAATGTGACAGTAAGCATGCAGTTACAGAAATATATGCAAAGTAAAAAATAAACAATGAAATAAATAACGAAGCAAAAATCTATCCTTTGCCAGGCAGTTTTCATCTGTATCAAAATAAGCAGAATATGTTTCTCTGATTAGTTCATTTTAAAAAAGGGAAAAAAGGAACTGGAACCTCAGGTCAATGGGAAGCCAGACAAGCTGGTACAGAGTAGCAGGTACCAGCTGTGAAGCTTGTGCTAGGCTGAAGTCTAATCAACAGCTTACTTGCACTTCTTCTTTTCTGCTGTCATTAGCTGTAACTGGAAACCTCTGGGTGCCCTTCAAAGGAGCACCATTTTCAAAATAAGTACTTTATATGGGTTCAACAAAAATGCCTAATATGGTGCTTTTCTACATTTAAAAAAATCATAAAAGATCCTCTGTTCATCCCTCATTTTCAGATGCTTTAGCAGTGTCATTTTTGTCCCCATTAGTATGGCAAATGAGCCTAGAGAGCTAGTCTTGCTAATCCACACATTTCTAACTTCTCAGATTGCATACCACAAGAATTCCAGCATGAAGCCACATGCTGCAAAAAGTCTCCATACAGCACCAAACGCAACTGTTCAAAACAGGTTGCCATGAGCACCTCCTCTCAGCACCACCCACCCTGTACCAGTGTATAATTGTTTTCAGACTCCTCTTCAAGGTCTTTGCACTGATTTTCAAAGCCCTCTGTGGAAACATTACCATCTATGTAAAACAGCATTTACTGTCTCTTTCTCTTTCTTTCTGTTTCCTCGTCCTTCAGCCTTTCACGAGAAAATTGTTCTCTAGGAATGATAAGCCTCTTTACCACTCTTCATACCCCACACAACAGCCAAGTGCTGAATCTAAACTGTGTGGTTCAAAGACACAAATGGCTACAGAGGTTTTGCTGCTTAGCCTTTAACAAAGGACTCACTGCTTCCATCTGTTTGTAAAACAGCAAATCTTATGCAGGCAGATGTGCTCAAGCACACACAAATGCCTCAATGCCACCCTGGATCCTTGTTTACTGGGACAAGACAAAGTATGTACTTGAAATACTTTTGTAGTAATAAAATATTGGGATTGGGGACTCAATGAGAAAAATCCCTCAGCTGCCTTAGCAGTGGGAGACAGGATAATTGGTGTCCAGCTCAGGAGAGATGGGACCTGAAGAAGTAAATAATGAAACATCATGTTCCCTGTGGTATAGAGCTCATAGATACTCTACATGCAGAGAAGTATAAAGCTTCCTGTATTTCTAATAGCATGGGATTTTTCTCTGCCAATTTTCTTTACCTTCTGACTTGTTTTTTTTTTTTTGTTTGTTTGTTTCTTTTTGTTTATCAGTAATTTTAAAGTATGTGCCTTGTGTGACTTGTGCTTTTTTCATAGCAATGGATGTGACCAGGTCTTTATTTCTCCATTACTATCAAGGAGCAATTAGCTGTGATAATTTGTCAGAAGGGTGTTTATTGAATTTTAAAATTCTTACGTCAATAACATAAAATTTTTCTCTTCTTTTTGCAGTTTCGATGTAGACAATGGTACATCATCAGGACGAAGTCCCTTGGACCCCATGACAAGCCCTGGGTCAGGGCTAATTCTTCAGGCAAATTTTGTCCACAGTCAGCGTAGGGAGTCTTTCCTTTACCGGTCAGACAGTGATTATGATCTGTCTCCAAAGTCCATGTCCAGGAATTCCTCCATTGCCAGTGATATGTAAGTACCTTGTAAAATACTATTAGCCTATAATTTGTCCAATATTGAGATTTTTGCAGCCACAAGAAATTTTTTTTAAAAATCAGACTGCAATCACTTATGCTAGTGAAGTAATGGAAAATTGTTTGTTTACTTCTTTAATTAAGATTATACTTGTTCCTGCAGCTTTTTGAAGGATATCATGAGGGTGTACTTGACATGTTTATGCACTCTATTAGCTTTGACAGAATAATAATGATAGTCAATACTGGTGTAGTAAAGCACTAAGGAGAACTATTTTCTGGCTCTTAAGGTATTTTCAAGAGAAACAATACAAACTCAATTTATGCTTCTTCATGATTTTAAGAAATAGATTCCATTTATTTACAACTGGGATCTTTTAAGTTTTTAGAGAAAAGATTTACCAGCTGGCAAAAGATAATATATCTGAGAGAGAAAAATTATTTCAAATATCCACTTAACTAAAAGAAATAAGTCTAATAAAACACCTTTTTAAGCTTATTCTGTCCTCTCTCACTATTCTGTGAAATATGTATTTTCTGCTACAGATTCATGCTTTTAAAGTATGTCTGGACCCAAGGTCCCATGTATAGATGCAAATCTCTGTCTATTTCAAAAATGCCAAAAATATTTAAGTGTTTAATCTTTTAGTCACTTCTAAGTAAGAGCAATTAATAACCTTTTTTAATTTGATATGGTTTGGTTTTTTTCCCTACATGACTCCAAATTTTACAGCCGAATTGGTGTTTATGGTTTAAATATATATATGTAAAATAAAGGATGAGGTTTGTCAGAATACTGCAGTGAATGCTGTATTATAATGAGGCAAAGACCAATAGGTATCACCTTTAAATAATCATCACTAGGCATAAAAAAGAGGAAGGGCTTTTATAATAATGAGTGAAATTAGAGCTGATATTTAACTTGAAGTCATAAATGAACTCTCCTTTTTTTCAGCTTATATAATTTTTAGAATTGATATTTTGCTTAATTAAAGCTTTTTTTCTATGTAGAGTGTCAAGGTAAGACAAATTCCTGCCTTTAGAGAGGGTTAGTGTTAGGTCTATGACTCAGTTAAGATCTATGGATTGAAATATTCAGTAAGCTTTGTGCCAAGCAAGACCAGTTTTTGTTGAGACAAAATGGGTTACAACAAGAGCAATTCATCTTGCTTTGTAGTAAAAAAAAAACACAGCATTTTTCTTGGGAATAGTACACCACTTCCAGAAAATCCTCATCTGAGAGATATCCTTTTTTTTTGAGGTAGAAGATTCAAGCTTTTAGTATGCCACCTGTACCAGGATAACATTTGTAAAGATTTTTACATTCTGGAGGACAATCCAGCTGACTGCATTGCTTAGATGAGTCATTTCAATGAAAAATTCAATTAGTGCTCCATCCTTGAACTCATAATCCACTTAATTTCCTAGAATTTTGGGTAATATTTCAGCACATGGCAGTAAACTGGATAAACAATACAATTACTGAAACAGCACACATTTTTCCCCTTTTTCCCTCTCTATTCTTCTTTTCAAATTTTTCTGGAAACACATTTACATCTAAAATTTATTTGACCTCACATCTCAATAGATTTTATCGGTTCAGTTAGGCAGAAAAAGCAACTGAGTTTAAGAAAGGAAAAGCACATAAAAATGGAGTGGGGATCAGTAACACTGTTTCCATTATGCCTTGGAAGAAATAATGTGCTTTTTGAGAATAATAAAAGCAGGACGTGGAGACTATATAAAGAGATTAGGAAAAACTGCTAAAATTTGTGAACTAGAGAGGTGAATAATTTAGATAGGAAGATGCAAGGTCCAAGGCAGATGAGCACGGGTGTGTTGTGAAGCCACTCTGGGATTTCCAGCAGAGATAAGGACATGCAAGACAACAAAAAGTGAGTGAGGCAGTGAGACAATATGAGGAATTATCGTTCAGGATCTGTGATGAAAGACAGGAAACTAAGTTTAAAGGGAAGGAGGATAAAGAATGGAAAAAAAGCCCCCAAAAAACAAACAACAAAAAAAAAAATGCCAACAGCAACACAGACAAGAAAGGGAGTAGCATCTACATGAAAGATGCACAAAACCATTATTGAAAAAATTATCAGGCATTAGTGAAGCAGAGAGCTGTGAGGATGTCTTGCCAAGGTAGCCTGATTGCTTAATGTTGCCTCATTTGAACTGCTGTGGCTGCCCAGAACTTTTAAATCCAGGAAGAGGTGGAAGTGATAACACTTTCTATGCCCTTCTTGTTAAGGGATCACTGCCCTGGTTAATGGAGCAAGAGATCAAATTAGTAGAGAATTTCTGTTCTAGCAAAACCAGGTCTCTAATCAGGTTAAAAAAATAGGTTCCTAGAAAAAAGCCAATAAGCTGTCCACTCTGCGTCACAGCCTGTGTTTTATGCCACTCTGAAGGGTGAAAACAAGTATACCCTGTGATTCTGAAAAAGTAGACCAGAGGATAGCAGTCTAGACCAGAGGACCAAGGCATTCTCAGTACAGAAGTGCCTCCAAGCTCCACTGTGTCTTCTGAATGTAAGAAGACATTTCTGACCTCTCATTTAAGTCTGTTCTTCTCCCTTTTCCACCAGCTCTCAGAGCACAGCTCGGACCTGGCATCCTGGTCTTCTCAGACCTTGGCCAACTGAACCTTACTTATGAAAAAGCAACTCTGGGGGAGTTTTACAGCCCTCTTTAGAGAAGCTCAGCATTAGTTTCTCCATCAGTTTTATCACTAAAACTTCCAACTTAAACAAAATTTGCTGATTTCTATTAAAACTTGCTTGAATGTGTTAAAGGGGCAGAGCCCAGCCAAGGAACCCTGACTGTGGGGAACTGCAGGGTCATTGCTCTGGTGATCTGCTAAATGGCCACCATGCACCCATTCCCTAAACTGGACAACCTGCTGCTGCCCTGTCAGGAACTTCTGAAGACAGCAGCATCAAGAGGAGGAAGTTTACTCCATGACATTTTCCCTATAACTACTATTACAGATTAAATATTTTCTCATCCTCTGAGAATCTAAAGCAAGCTTATTCTTTTGTTTCTGAGACAGTAAGGCCTAGTTTTATTCATAAAATATTGTGATTATGAATCTTAAGTTATGGAGAAAAAAACCCCACCTTTTTCATGAAAGGTGCCAGCCAGGATTCTAGGACAGCAGACAAGACATGCATTTACTGAGAGGAGTCATTGAACTTCAGTTTAAGAAATTAGAAAAAATTTTCTTTTCTCCAGAAAAATTGCAACTCAAATACCTTTTGATGTATATTTTTTGATGTATTTTTGATGTATTTTTTGATGTATATTCTAGGAATCTCTCATATTACTGTATCATGAGTATTACGGGCTGAAAATGGACACTTAAACTTCAAAGTCCATCCTGCTCTAAAGAGATCTTTTAAGAATAATTTTCCATATGTGATTCTGTTTAGAAACAATCTCTAATTAAAAATTCATTAAATTGCTTGAGACATTTATTTGTACATGGAAAGAAATGTACCTACATCACTTTAGAAAAAGCAAGCAAATATTTTGCTTCATTGTGTTTTACTTTTTTGTTTTTAAGATCCTTAAATGAAGTTTCAGGCTGCAGCTTAAATTAATCTAAGTCATTTGCAAGTCATTTACAAGATTTTTTTGAGTTATAAACAAAAAAAAGTTTTGGAAAGAAAAAGGATGACTCTCATTTTTGGTCATTTGACACATTTTACAAGTGAAATTCAAAACAACCCAACTTAGAGTGTAACTAGCCTAAAGTTGAATAAAAAATATGTGTTAATTTTGTTGATCAAGAAATCAGTTATGTTGGAAAACAAAAAGAAAGACTTCTTGCATTGAGAACATTTTATCTTTTTACCCAGGGGAGAATTTTTGTTGATGAAATGTAAATTTATTTTACTTACTTTCAATCAATACAGAATCATGATTGATTCTGTGTGAGTTTGCTAAAAACTTAGAATTTTCCAAACATAGCTCTCAATTGTTAAACACATCACTTCCTCTTTAAACGCTTTTAATGTTTTAGGCTTTTTTTCTTCTCTCCTCTGTAAATAATGGATGTTTGAGGGAAAATAAGTTACTACTGAATTTACAACACAAGGAGACTGAATTCCTACATCTTTTCAGTCAGAGGTGGCATGTTCTTAAAGATATGGTACCAAAACCAGTTCTTAGTTGGGATTTCAGGTACATCACAACACAACTGCTCCCTGGGCTTGCAGCAATGAGCTGCAGTGGAGGGGAGGGTGGACACGTGCATTTTGTATGCCTTCAATACTGAAGGATGGGAGCAGTGTTAAGAAAGACAACTTTGTAAAAAGGGACTTGAATGCTTTGGAGGGATTCCTTTTGAACTGTTTTTCTGGCTCAGTGATCACCTAATTGCACAGGTCAAATTTATTTCAAAACCCAGAAGAACATTAGCTGTACATCCCTGAAAATGTACAATCAAAAATGGGTTTTATTTGTTTTTCTTGAAGTCAGCTTGTTTCTTTTCACATACATGTAGGGATCTTTGTGTGTTGTTAAGGGACCATTTTTTATAAATTTTGAAACTATCTGTGGCTGGCTGATACCTAGCTCTCTCAGGCTGGGTTGCCATTGCATGAGTGCCTTGTTCTCAGCATCTCTGCTATTTCTTTTAAAGAGTGAATCCTTCAGCCTGCATGAGTAGGAGGCTCACATGGAAAGTCTTATTCTTCAGAAGCAGCACATCCATACCAGTTTTAAACACTTAAACATGTGGGACAGGGACAAGCAAGCAGCCAAATACCTGATGATTAAAAGTAGTTCAAGGCAACACATTTTATTTTCATTTGCACCAAGGTATGAGTTTATGTGTGTCAGCTAATGCAATCAAAACTCTGTCATAGTAACTCATTAAATGACACTAACTTGATTGCTTCCAGTCATGTATGCAAACCCAGTCACTAATTTTCTTGAACCGAGAGGAAAACAGAACTACTCTGTATTCTCTGATGCCTGTTTATTTTTCAGCCTTAATACAGCTAAATGATGATTTTCAATAGTGGCACTGTTGAGTCCAGCATTTTTCTCATTCAAAATCCTTTCTTCTCTGGCTTAATCCAGCATCTCCTTCAATGCACAAAACAAAGCCCCACACTGCTGTAGCTTCTTTCCCTTTGCCATGGCCTCAGTGACCCCCAGGCAGACTACCTTTTGATTTTAGAAGGAAAACCACCTGCAGCAGTGAAATACTCTGGCAAGGCAATCCTCTGTTTCCCTTTAGGCCTGAATAATTCTGTCATATTTAATACTGACCTGTTGCTCAGCCGTTGGCCACAATTCTCTTATAATCTATATGGTCTGCTATATAAATTAAATGCGTGAAGCTTGATGGATGACTAGGGAAATATGATACAAATGATTTCTTGAGCTGTCTGTGGTTTTTCATGTTGCACAAATCATGCTGGCATCCTGCTGTGATGGTCCACGACATCACTACCTATGTGATTTGCTCAGGCAGATTACACAAGTCAGATGTGTGAGTGCAGTGTCTTTGCAAAAAAATTAAGCTTCTGAGCAAAGTAGCTGGAACTAACATAAGAGGTCCTGGTGGTCCTCAAACTCTTCCAAAGGTGTTCGGATACTTGGTAGATGGAAGAAGCCATGTAGTGTTCCTACAGCACATTTTATAGGACGGGAAAAAATAGTAATACTTCCTGGTTTTTTTAAGATAGCCAACTCTGTTTCTAGTTCATCTAGCAATTCTGAATGAAGCTTCTGGATTTGATGAGTCTTGGCTCAGATCAATTTCACTGAGACCTAAAATAGCCCTTGTCACCCAGCAAAATCTTCTGTTTTTTAAATCTGGTCAAAAGCAGAGGCACTGTGAAAAGGAGCTCTTGATGCATAGTGAGGTGTGTACATTTAGCCAGATAGTACGTACCTGATAGTCCCTGGATTAAACCTCAAAATACTGATTTAGAATTGTTAACACTGTTTCTTTCCAGTTCCTTGGTCTGTAACAGATGTGGTCCTTTGACTTTCCAAGTCTTGAGAGAGTCTTTCACTTTGGGTGCTAATGCAGTTTAGCTTGAATTAAGATTGCAGTTTGGGTAACCTAACACTGATGACTGCAACAGGGTAGATTCCAAGAATTCAAAGGCTTCTTTCAAACCTAATCTTCAGGACATGAGATGCTAGAAGGGTAGCATGACAAAATAATTTTCTTATATAAAGTATAAGTTTGTATCTGGAAGACTCTAGGTATTTTAGTACATAACCTATGTGTATTAGCAAAATGTAACAATCCACATTTGTTTTGAGGTTTTCTTGGATCTCTGTAAGGCAGACAGTAATTGTTTTCTACATCAACATCATAGTGGAGTAACTTGCAATTTGTGCTCCTATGAAGTCAATTGGAGTCTTTGGAAAGACTTACATCTGAAATTTTTACTATTGATGTTATGCTGGAGAATGTTTTTCTCCATTTAGCCTGCCTTTCTAAATCTCACTTGCTTAGTTAGACACTCCAAGGAAAATTACTATAACCAGCATTTCCTTTGGCTGGGGTAATGGACTTCTCAGGTGCTGTGGCTTTTCCGAGCAAATCCTCCTTCATCTGGTAAAGCTCAATTAAATTAACTGTACAGTACTCCCAATATTACGGCAATACTTTTTTACTAATTAGGGCTAGCTGTGTTGCTGAATTAGACAGATGTATCAGGAGGACATAACTGCACAGTGTTATAGAAAATTGTGGTGTTCTGAAACACTCAGACAACAGTTGATGAGAGTCTGCTTCATTCAGGGTCTAATTTCTGTGGTTTCAAGTAGCTAATTTTTAACAATTCTCTTACATACACATTCGCAGAAATAAATAAATGCTCTGGGAAAAACAACCCCCTCCTCTTAGCTCATGGCTACAATTTTAATTGCTTGTTCTCTCAGCCATAAATCCCAGCCTGGTCTCAGTGCCATGGTCTCTATACCCAGCCTGAGATACCTGATCATCCCCCAGATTGTGCTTACCATTTCAAAGACATGGAAATCACTAGTAACCCACTGGCTATCTAGAAAAAGTTGTAGCCCCATTTCCTAATGTGGGCAAAACAGTAAGGGCTGCCACTTACTCTCATTTAGTCTTGGCTTTTGAGCAACGCCTAAGCTATCTCAGGACTAGAAAATTTTTCTCGAAGTCTTTAAAAATTGAGATTACATGACTTGAGCTTTATTCTTGCAGAATAAGCTGTCTTGGAGCACTGTGATTTCTGCAGTTCTGAATTTTGCAAACCAACATGTTTATAGTTTCCTAATGCAGATGATGATGATAAAGGTCAAGCTGGGTGGGGCAGGCAGCCACTGCTGTTCACTGTCCTCAAAGCACAGCTTCTAATGGCTATTACCACTGCATGATGCTTCCATTGCACTCTCAGGGTGCAATCTAGAATCATCTTTCATTGCTGCTAAAATGTGAATCTGAGCAATGTGATTACTTCAGCATACCTAATTCTTATATTTTGTGTGTGCATATTTGGCTTCAACTATGAAATGTTATTGGGACAGAAAAGAAAATCCTGTCAATTAGAGTATTCTGCCAGCTTATTCTCTGTCTTTCATTTTATGTTCCAGCATATATGCAAAAAAACACAAATGTCTCATCTAAGCTGAGACATGCTATGGGACAGTAAGTCTGATTCAGCATTGTATACAGAAATGAGTGGCTGCTGTGTTTAATCCAAATCTAGATGTTTGCACTGCAAAAGCTGCCATATATTTTGTGACAGAAACAGAAGATTTCCGTAGTATTCATCTTCTTTCCTATTTTTTGCATTGTATATAGACAGTGTAGATGCTTTAAAAATGGAGTAAATTCATTTGACAGTGTTCATAAATTCATGAGAGCTCTTGATGTTGAGCTTCATTCAAGGATTCCATACAGCCTCTGTCCTCTTGGGTTTCTCTATTTAGTTGGAGCTTTATTCTTTCAAATGGTCTGTGTCCAAAGTTTTTAGCCAGAGAATCCAACATGGACTATGCCAGTGGGATTTAAGGCCTGACCAGCATCCTCAGACAGTACTTCTCCTGGGGATATAAGGAAGGTTTTGATTCAAGTGGAGGATTGTTGCAAACCAATAAGATCATACTTTAAACTGGTACATTTGTTTCAAACTGGTGTGAATATATGCTGTATGTTTTCTCCTCTCCAAATAAGGCAGAGCTCCTATTTATCCTGTTCATATCTCACAACTTCAACGGATGTCCTCAAGATCACTCAGTATTCATGTATAAGTTTAGAAACACCTAGAAAGTCTTAACCTGTGTTTGCTATGGCCTTTGGAAAGACAAACCTTCACTCTTCTTGTGGTCTCTAAAGCCTGGGATTTCCTCCTCCTTAATGGATATCGTGAGTTTTTTCTGACCACTATAAAAAAAATCCACTCTTTCTTAGCTGTATCCTGGTGGATCTGCTGAATATCTCTCTAGTTACTTATCTTACTAGATGTTATATTAAATTGTGATAGTTTAGTTATGGAGTATAGGTTATGCAGTCTCCCTGTCTTATCCTTGTGTTAATCTTTCTGCCTGCTTCTCTGTCTGTCCATGCATCTCTTATTAATAAGGGAATAGTTAATTAGTGTTCTGTGGTTGGGATAGAAGAGAAAAATTGATGCAAATCCTGAGGAAAGGAGGTAGAACTTTTGTACTGAACATGTCCAACTAACTTCTAAAAGTTCTAACAAGAACTTCTTCAGGATGGGGATTATCATAGGTTATATGGTGCAAGTTTAAATGTCATATAGGAAATCCTAGGAAGAAAAAGACAGGAATTTGCAGAAGTCTAGGCTTCACCACTTTACTGTGGCTAACAGCTGGCAATGTGGTATATAAACTTTGGTCTGCTAAAGAAAATTTGGCTCGTTTTTTACGTAACAGTCATTCCTATCATGTAGGCCACTGAGTGTTTTAGCAGTGTTCTTTGGCAGTGGAGAACTGATAATTTTTAAATTTTAAATGTGAAAATGATTCTGTTTTCAAACCTGTATTTACTTTGAAAAATGAAGATGCGAACAAGGGTGCCAGGCATTCTAGTTAAGAGAATCTAACACTGGTGTGAACAATTTCTTCTAACTGTAATGGTTAATACCTCTGTCTATATTTAGAAACTTATGTCATATTGTAGTATTTACATGCCCTCTTGCTGCTTCTGTATACATGTATGTGGCACTATCCTATCTAGAATCCAGCAAGAATCACCCATCAGCTTCCATGTCATCTAGAAACAAGAGAACACTTACACCTTGCAATGTTTATTATCCTGTAGTATATTGTGTATCAATGGCATTTTGAATCATATGTTCTTGATCTTCTGTACAAAAATTACTACACCTTCTTTGGACATGGCTGCTCCATTTTTGACCACTCACCTTGTTCAGATTTTCTGACCCAACGTGGATCAAAGATTGCTCACCAGCTTTGATGATTCAATTGCAGTTCAAGTGGTCTGGTGTGTGCTAAACTGTTTTGCTAAAGCTTTGGATATCTGTGCTTTCAGTATCAGGTTCACCAAAGTAATGATAATATCTGGAATTGTTGCTCTTGACACAAGGGGGATTTGAAAAGTGAAAATTAAGTCCTGGCTTGTACATTAAATTACTACTTAATCATGTCTCTTCTAAAGAATAACAAGCTACAGGATGATATCAGTGTTCTTCAGTGAAATGCAGTCCAGAAACAACTCAAGGAGAATTAAGTCTGAAAATGTGAAAAGTGGGATCATGTTATTTTATATACTAGAAAAAGAAAATAATAAAAGATCTTCCAGGGAAGAAAGCCAAGGACATATAACGTTGTTGCATTTTATGAGTGCGTCAGCATCCAAGGAACGGCAAACCGGGGCTAAATGGGAAGAGGAATTACCATCTCCAATAAAGAGTCAAACAGGGATTTTGAGGAGGACAATCCTATTTTCACATTTTTTTGCCAATCTGAATTTAGCTGTTAGTGACTATGTTTCAGTAGTTTTCTAGTACTTTGAGGCACTGGTGAATATTTTGTGCATTTGTGTCATATATTGGGCATTCAGAGTATTTGCTACTGACAGATGCTAGAAAGAATTATCTCCATATCTCCACTGTCTTATTTACAGGTAGAAACAACTGAATATTTTGTTCTTTGTCTAGTGCTGCTGCTACATATAAACACTTTCATCTTCAGAATTCTGCCCTTTCATAATTTCCAAATGTGCAAATTAGAGTAGATCACTAAAAAATGGTTTTATGTTTTGAGCTGGGCCCCCTTTAAGTGTTAAAACAGAAGCAAAAAATGGAGTAGCTCTACGCAAATAATAAAAATATCCTTTATAAAAGATATGAAATTAAAAGACTACCAAGAAACATTGAAGCCAGCTGTCACATATCAGATAATGCCATTTCACAGAACTCGAAGACAAAGAGCATAATTTTCCTGGAAATAAAGTAGCATAGTCACACTCTCAGTGGAGAACAGGATAAAAAAAATGAAAAAAAGGCATTTGGCTTATCTTCTGCTAAAGCCTTTGTGTAATTCATTAAGCAACCCTTATCTAAAATTATAGTGTAGGCCATTTGCCAATGTTTTCCTGACCCAATGAAAACATAAAGAGGTACTAAACCCAGCTGGTCATTAACTCTCCTGTTAATACTTAGGGCTGATTCATGTCTATTATACCCGATTGGATTTGGCTTACCCAAGCAATTAAAGCCTCCGAGTTCCTGCCATGGAGGACATGTTTCTTTTGATTTATTCTAAGAGTCATATTTATATGCTTTCCAGTCTGGGCCTCTGGTTTCACCTGAAGCAACTCTGTTCCAACCACTCCTGCAAAGACTGTGTTCAAAGTGCAGATTTCTTCCACAAGGTGTTTAAAAATCCATTCTTCTATTACAAAAGGAATAAAAGAGATTATAATAAAAACAGTTACATAGTTATTTAATATTTTTATGGGGAGTTTTGTTTCATCCTTACAGACTGATTATGCAGTGGTACAGGTTGCACACACTGCTTTTTTAGTTAGATTTTTGCAAAAAATATTTGCAAACCACTGCTGTCTTGTGGACAGTATATAGATTATAAGAATAATGTTGTAGCAGGTCAAACACAAGTCACATTTCTCCTTTTATCAGCCTTTTTCTAATTATATTTCCATGGACTTGAAATCCAATGTTCAAAATTCATGTTTTGTACTTAAATGACATTAAAATAGCGCCAAATCAATGGGAGTTTCTGTTAGAAGTTGCAACTCATAATTTATCATCATAAACTTGCTGCAGGAAACTACAAGAAAATTAAAAACATATTGTATTTTTGTCTGTGGAAAATTTCTTTTCACCTTGATTGCTGTCATGTACTGGATGGGATAACTGCAAACACCAAATTTTCCCTGTCCCTGTGTGTTGACTGTACATCCTCAATGCTGCAGATGCTACTTTTATGCCCTTCAGTCTACTTTACAGGACTGTAGCTTTTGACAACCATTTCAAGTAGCAGTTGTCCATGCTGAAGAGAAGGAACCCTACTCTCTCTTCCTGCCTTTTTCCCTATAGTGCATCATCTGGACACCTTGTCCATGTATCCCCCCTCATGGAGGTGAGGTTGCCACAGTGACAGTCCACCCTTGGTCACAGACCCCGTAACTACAGAAGTCACAGTCAGTTTGGAAGTTTTAGGATGTTTCTATTCATCTGTGATGGGCTGTCCAGCCATCTCTCTGTTCTGTCCTCACAAGCCAGGTGACAACCCTCAGTGGAGTCACTTTTGGAATGTTCACCTCCATCCTTTGGGACGACATGTTTGCAGATTAATGCTGGATAATCAGTCACCTGCCCAACCCACAGCACAGAAAGTGGTCTGTCAACCTTCCCATAGACTGCCCATAGGCAGCTGGGCAATAACTAAATTGATACTTGCTTTTCAAAGAATTTGTGGAGCAATAATAGAGTGTAATTGCAGAAGAATAAAACTGGAGTTACCTATACTGCATTGTAAAACCTGATTTTCTCTCTGTTCAAGCAGCAAATTTTTGGTGATATCTAACTCACAATTCTGCTTATTTTTTTCAGACACGGAGATGACTTGATTGTGACACCATTTGCTCAGGTAGGCACAGCTTTGTCATATTTCTCATATGGCCTTGTAATTTAAAGATGAAATGGTCAAATCACTTGTTTTCTGTTGTTGATATTATATACGTTTGCTTGAAACAAGAAAAGTATTTAATAGAAAGTCATAAATCTTCAACTCTGTTAACTGTGTCTCTCTTTCTTAACACTTTTTGATCATCTGAGAAATTGAAGTGCAACAGCATGATAAATACCTCAATCCCTTTCTAAATACTGTAACTGGCAGTCATGATTAAGACAAATCTCTGATACCTGTTACTATGTTATTTTTCTAATTAAAATTTCTCCATTTGAACATCTTTTATGCCTTAAATACAAAGAGATTTTCAGAAATGAGATGAATTTTACCCAGAACACTTATGTTCCTCTACAAAACCAGGTTTGCTTTTTCTATTCAGATTCTGGTTTATAAAATATCATCTCAAAATTCTCTATAATTCAGGTAAAAATGCCACAATTTTTCATAATAGAGCTGCCTTATAAAGTATGAAAGGTTAACATTGCTATTCCTTGAACTCATGATGGTGAGTTTTACTCCAAAACAGATGGGAATTATAGTCAAATCACTGTAATTATGAAGTCATGTGTGATTGAAGGTGGATGGAAGGAAAAAGGTTGAGTCACAAGGCAGATTCAAATAAGAATAATATGGCAGCTTCAGACACACTATACAGGTTGCTTTGGTCGAATAATAAGCTGCTGAAAGAATATTAATTTAATAGTTTATTATATATTCAATTACATTGTAAACAGATGCAATGTTTTTAAGACTCAAGCCCTCAATATGAATACAACCATAATCTTTTACTAGCAGAGAAAAGATTAAGTGAGGTCCTTTTATAAAAATACTCTGAAATCCCCACTGTACCCTGAACATGCAGATTTGATGACATATATAATTGGTTTTAATCCATGCTGAATTAAAAATACATCAGTTTGCTATCTAATTTTTGGAAAGAAAAACATAACTAAATTAATACTGTTTAGTTAGCAAAATGTATTTTTTATTATCTTAACTCATTTGGAAATTACCTCCAATAATTTGAACACTGCCATTCATTGCTAGTTCTTAAATACTTTCTGTTACAAGTTTCCATTAATTTATTATTTTTACTTCAGAGTCCTACTCCATTCCTACCTCCTGTATGCATATAAGGTGCTA
Source organism: Oenanthe melanoleuca (assembly GCF_029582105.1). Classification (NCBI taxonomy): domain Eukaryota; kingdom Metazoa; phylum Chordata; class Aves; order Passeriformes; family Muscicapidae; genus Oenanthe; species Oenanthe melanoleuca. The sequence goes on from NC_079362.1 coordinate 58,130,078, forward strand.
TGAAAAGAGAGTGCACTCCTCAACTCAGATCTCTGAAATCCATCTTCCCATTCTGCTTTTGTTATCCTTCAGATAGGTTCACCAGGAACCCAGCCCAGTCTAGGCTGAGCAAAAAAAAAAGAGAACTTCTGCAAGGACATACCAGTGATTAGTGCTGCTGCTTTTCTCCCATTTCCAGCCTAGCTCAAATCAACTCATGGTGCCTCAAAAAATTTTTTTTGCATGTTACCCAACTGCCTTCAGAAGAGAGTGCCTATACCACTTTTAACAAGAAGACACTCCACTACATTCACTGTCTGCTATCTTGAATGAAATTAAGTCCAGAAAGGATGTAGTTCATCAATATTGTCTTACTCAATGCACAAAGCTTGTAAGAGCCTGCAGACTTTTCCTGCATTCTCAGGAGATAGCTTCCTCTTTCTCTAGCCTTCTGCACTAAGTCTCCAAATCAACTGTGCCTTTCAGAGGAGACACTTTTACTTTTTTACTTTTCCTGGCAGTCTATTCAATCTCATTCCCTTTGTCTTTCGGAGTTTATGGGGACTGAACTGCAATTAAGATTCTGTAATTATTTCTTATGCATGAACTATTAGGGTTGAATGGGCTATTATCTTCCAAGGTCAAATGCTTTTATTGTTATTTTAAAGAAATAAGTAGAATTATGTAAAAACTCTCCTCCCCTGCAAGTCAGCCTGCCTTCAAACAGATGAGTTGTTTGTGAGGGGAACAGAAAATAGAAATAAACTACTGCCTTTGTATTATAGGCATATTACTTTTAAATAATTGCCAAATGTTCCAGACTAACCAGTCCAGGAAACCTTTTACAGTGGTTTTGCAATGTGCTTTCCATTTTCTTTCAGCACAGTGGAGCAGAGATAGATAAGTATCACTTGTGTGGAATTCTGTACTGAAACCCCTTTTTCTGTTCCAGGTTCTGGCCAGCCTGCGCACAGTCCGGAACAACTTTGCTGCATTAACCAATTTACAAGACCGGGCACCCAGCAAGTGAGTGATACTTTTTAAATGTAAACTAAGAAGACAAATAGATGTTACAGATTTCAGTCATGCCACCAAACCTGCATGAAATGATGATGAGGAATACCTTTATTAATCCCCTGAAGATGTTGTAGATGGTAGCTGAGACAAGAGCCCCCTTGCCTTCTAATTGCTTAAACTTGGAGTAGATTTTTTCAAGTTATATGATTTTAGATTAAGTAGTCACATGTCTAGGATCATTCAAAGATGATCATTCAGGCACAGTCTGAGTTTTGCAAATGAAACAGAGTGAGAAGGCAGCTGCACTCACTGAGATCTGAATGTAGAACTCTACTTCACTCATCCAAGGTAGTGACACCCTACCTATCCACAGCAGTTCATAACTATAAATTAAGCATTATAAATATGATCTCTCTTCAGTCATATTACAGCATCACAGTTAACACTAATGTTAGTTACACTGGCAAATAGAGTGAAGTCATTTCCCTCACCCAAAACATGTATCTGGAGACCTAGAAGTAATTAGAATTCCAAAGAAAAAATGTCTTTGCATATGTTTATAAGTCACCTTTCAAACTATATATAAGCTTTAGATGTGATTAGGCCGGCTTTTAATAAACTTGTAAGTTCTTAAAATATTCCTGTCCTGAAGTTCCCAAATTAATGCCCAGGTTATAATGTTGAAGGATTCAGTCATCTTATGAACTTATCAAGCTTAAACAATTTTTTATCTCCTTTCTAATAGAAGATCACCCATGTGTAGCCAACCATCTATTAACAAAGCAACTATAACAGGTAAGAATAATTTATTTATAGAAAAATATAATAATATAAATTAATTACATTAATATTTCGGATAATTTTACCTCACACTACTTTTGGTTATTTAACAACTTGGTCTTGGATGTCTTTATGGAAATACTCTTTATTGGACACTGTATTTTTTACATCACAATAATCCACAACTTACGCTGTGTAATTTTACATGTAGTTACTTTTTCTATCATGTTCTGTCAGAGTGAAAGAGCATTTGCTTTTCTTCCTGATGAAAGTATGCAGACTCTTACTAAACAGGCAAATGATCATTTAAACCACAACTAGAAATGCAATTTTCAGTAATTTTCAAAATGCCTCATCCTTTTAATTGAATTATGCATTTGTATCTCTAAGAAAAAGTGGTACTTCAGCAATTTTAGGGAGATGTGTGGCTTTTCAGTGTTCAAGAGTTTCTTCCTTTAGGCCCTGGAATGTGTTAAGATCAATGGGTTTTTTCAGCTAACCTCTCACCTCAAAAGGACCCAATCTTGGCAGTTCTGTATAGTTTTGTTCTCCTAGGATGTCATACAATATGAATATTTGTGTGTAGGGCTCATCAGGGAACAGAAGGTTATGTGTTTAAATCTATTTTATAAGCAGAAGGGCATCATAGAAAGAAGATACATATATGCAGACCTATTATATTCATGATCCTTTTTAAATATATTTCTTGAAGAGGTAATTTTGGGCATTGGTTTCAAATTGCTCACAATAAACCATTTCATTTGATTTTGTGATTTGTCTCATAGCAGAAGTATGTTAACTGGAGACAGAGATACCCAAAAGTAAGGCTCTTTCTTTTACTCTGAGGGACTAACTTCAGAAAATCAATAACATAATGAAATTCATGACAGTAAAAGAAAATTATATCCAGAAGAGAAGATGTGCATGCCTTTCATGCTCTCCCACAGCTATTTGTCTGAGGTCAACTTCTTTTCTCCAGCAGGAGAAGCTGTTCAGACAGCAGGACCCAAGACATTCTCTGTTGGAAGATGCTGTTGCTCTTTTTTAATTCTCCCTGCTCTGAAGGTTTCCATTCAGTTAATCCTCAGACTGTTCTCTATATGTCAGCCATAAATCATCTGAAATTTTAAAGTTTAGAAAGAAGGTACTACAGTCAGTTCTCCAATTAAGCTATAAAATTCTTCTTTACCAATGAATTCAAAGGCAGTAAGAAAAGGCAAAAAATAGTAAGAGCAATTTAATCTAATTAATTTTAGTATGATTTCTCAGAGATGCTGCTAGAATTGCTGTGCCCAAATTATGCATTGAACCAGATAATCTGGAGCCTATGTGGACTGGATATTAGTGCTTGAGAGTCTTTGATAATATAACATAGATATTAAGCCACTATAAAGCATGATAATGGCTACAATTCATTTTGACTGTTGAATGGAAATTGAGGCTGGATGCTATTTTGCGTGAAAGGGTTTGCCCATTCTTAGTTATAAGATGGTTTCCATATTTCCATGGCAACAAATTTCATGGCATAGGTGCAGAAATATGCATAGGTTTGTTCTTGGGGCATATAGAATCCTAGTAAAACACATTAGCAGCATGTTAAGAAGGAAGATATATTAAAAACACTTCTGCTACATTTTATGGAATAATTGAAAACCCTTTCAGGTGCTACTAAGTTTTTTTGAATTCTTGTGAGGAATGTTCAAAGTGTAGCTTATACAGATCCTTCCTGCTGAGAAATCCTGCTGATTTTGCTGTCCTGAGAATTTGTGCCATGAGGTATCCTGAGCAATACAACTATCATCATGTCATCCAGATGGCTCAGCCTGCAATCTCAGCAAGAACTTATTGGCAAGGTAGCAGTCTAGGTGACTGGAGAGCACAGTGTCACTAAGCTATATTGATGATAAACCAGAAAACAGACAGTTAAGATGGAGATTTAATGTTGCAAAACTTCCTGGAAGGCATGTCTCTGGGAAGATTCTCTCTGAGGAAAGAGATGATCACAGAAGGGAACTACTGCAGAAGATACCAGGGAAGCAACAAGAGAAACATGAAAAGTAATCTGGTAAAGCTAACTAACTAAAAAAGCAAGAGCAAAATTCTCTCTTTTGCTATTTTAAGAATTCACCCTGAGGCATAAATCTGTGGCAGCATACCTTAGCAAAAGTAAAAAACTATGACATTGAGGAGTGAAGCAGTACAGGAATCATATGTTCAAATTCTAAGAAGCAAGAGCCATGATGGTAGCCCTAAAATGTATGGTGATTTTTCAATGTAAATATGTAGAAGTTGTGATCAAAATAGTCTTTTCTATTCAGTATATCCACATGAATCCCTTTTGGAAACTGTGTTGAAATGAGCTAATGAATATTAAAGACATACAATATCATGTTCATTATCAGACAACTATGCTATAGCATACCGAGTGCTCCTTTTGCAGACTAATTAGGGGGTAGGACATGGGAGCTTTTCATGTAACAATAGAATTTTTGGATGACACTTTTCATACTTGCTTTAGACTCTAGGATGTAAAGATCACTTTTAACTTAGTCAGAGTGAATAAGAGGAGATGAAAACTTACTTCTATTAAAAGTCTTCAAAGGGATATGAATCTCCTACAAGTGCCATCTCTCTCTCATCACTGAGACCAGCCTGGGATAACTCGGTTTGCTGAACAGTTCTCTCATGATTTGTGTTCTGGTCTTAAATCAAAAGAGGGATTTCTGTCTGTAGATATTTTCTGGTGTTTCATTTCAAACTGACAGTAATTCTCTTAACCCCCAGTGAAACACAAATTTTGTTTTTAAAAAAAATTAAACTATCTGTGACTTAAGAATTGAGCTTTCCATTTTTACACCTCTGTCCATTCATCCAGTCCACTCTTCCAGAGTTTGCTTAAGATGATATTGTGAGAGACAGTGTCAAAGGCTTTGCTGAAGTCATTGCATGAGACCTTGTCTGGAGTACTGCACCTCAATCTGGAACCCTCAGCATAAGAAAGGCTTGTATCTTCTTGAGCCAGTCCAGGGGAAGCCAGGATCAGAGATGATCAGAGAGGGCTGGATCTCCTCTCCTGTGAGGACAGGCTAATAGAGTTGCATTGCTCTGTTCAGAGAAGTGGAGGTTCTAGGGTGATCATGTTGTAGCCTTCAAGTACATAAAGGGGCCTACAGGAAAGCTGAAGATGGACTCTTTACAAGGGTTTGCCATGATAGGAGAAGGGGAAATGGTTTTCAGATGAAAGAGAACAGATTTACAGCAGACATTAGGAAGAAATTCTGAGGCCCTGGAACAGGTTGCTCAGAGGAATTCTGAGTGCCCCATCTCTGGAAGTATTTGAGCAGGGACTCTGAGCAACCTGGTCTAGTGGAAGGTGTTGCAACTAGATATCTTTGAAGTCTCTTCCAACCCAAACAATTTTATGATTCTCTGAATTCTAATGGTAGAGAAAAAGAAAGAGATTTATATTTTTCAGTCCAGGGCATATTTAGATTTATCTTCTATTGAAATCCCTCCATCTGATCAATGAAATTCAGTAACCAAGCAGCAATGCAGATGTCCATTGTTTTAGCTAGTTTCAGTTATCTCATTTTTCAAAAACAAGCTTACATTTTTCCAGCAAGTGTTTTGAATATAAAATTGATAATCATCAGCTTTAGTGGAGTTGAACAATTTTAGTGGAGTTGAACCAGTTTCCCATCATTACTGTGAAAAGCACTTTAAAGTGACCTGTAAATTGTTTTCTTAAGTAATCAATATTATTTTTCATAAATAAGACAGATTTGGAATACAGCCATATTTACACCAGGTACTCTTTTCAGTTAATCATTAAAAGGCCTTATCTAGGTCATGATAACCAAACAGAGAGTTATCTCACTTATAGCCTTGTTAGCTGCAACACAAACAAAATCATATTGCTGTAAGATACAGCGCACAAATTGCATTCAGAAATTCATTCATATATCCCCTGACCCATAGGAAGTAAGGTATGCACTAGTAGGTAAGGGATCAGAGAGTCTGGAGTCTGCTCCCCACCCTGACTTTCACAGTTGCTTCCTCATCTTCGGGGCTGAATAGCAGCTTTACCTCCTGCCCATGCAGAGTTTGTGAGTGTTTAATATTAATAAATGAAAGCCATATTTACTTGCATTCAGAAAGAATTTCTCAGTGTCATGGATGGTGCAGCATTTTCATGTGCTACAGTTAAAAAAAAAAAAAAAAAAGGTTGCTTAAACGGTGTAATTCAGTAAACTGGTTTTCCTTTTCAGAAAGTAATGTCTCCAGTTCAGCCACATTAATTTAGGGAAGAGGTTGTTATTAACAGGATATAGCTGTGAAGGCTTGCTGAATGCTTTCTTCATCTTGATTTGTAGAGTTTTAATTAATGTTGCAAAAGTTTTCTAACTGTAAGGCTTCAAATGAAATCTCTATGTAGGGCTCTTTTAGGGTCAGTGGGTTTGTAAGACAGTGATTAACCTTCTTAAGGCAGAAAGAGCAGGAAGAGGACTGAGGTTTTGAACCAGATAAGATGTTCATGTATCATCTCACTTTCAAGGAAGTGAATAAAACCAGGGTACAAAATAGAATACTCTTTATATTTGAATAGTGCTCTTCAACACTGATACCTGATAGGCAAATATGTAAGCTTTCATAAAATAGAAAGTTAAACAAAGAAATATAAGATACAATTTACAAGATTCTTGGCAAGAATGTAATGTAATTAAAACTAACCACTTGAATTAAAAATTAGAAAAAAAAAAGTAGATGTTTTGTAGTGTGTAGATAACAACACTTGGCTCTTGTGTATGAATTCAAATTTTCAGCAGTCTGTTTCAGTAGAAATATGTGGTGGTTATTAAAGTGCATAGAGACCAGAATGCATCATAGGGCTGCCCTCTGCTTGTTATCTTCATCTAGCACTTCAGGTTACTTTTTCATAAGACTGCAGTGTAATAGAGCCTTGATTTGTTACAGATTCACATATTTTGTAGTTAGACTAGGGATCCATTTAAAAAGTAAACATTATCAATCTCCACATCACTAATCTGATACGCAACCCCACATAAATCTTTGCTTCTTACTTTGAAATCGATCTCATGTTTTGCTGCACCAGTAAAAGTCCTTATATCACCATTTCACCCAAACTGTCCACTTCACTAGATAGAGAGACAGGGTGAAAAGCTTCTTGTGCTTCTTCTCCTTTCAGCCTGTGCCACTTACAGGCACTGGTAGTATAGCACAGCAGAGAGCTATACATGACCCCAAGACGTATGTGTTTATTGTATTCAAAACAAAAGCAAAACAACTGAAAAGAGTGAATATACTAAACCATAGTTTGTTTTTTAGGACAGAGTCAAGAAGAATCAGAAAGAAAAACAGGATTCTTTCCTGTGTCACTTTTCTCATTCCTATTACAAATGCCTTTGTCCAGTGAACACAGGAAATAAAACTGAAGTATATGTGGGTTCTGGTATGACAGCTGGATGAAGTCTGAGTGTACCTTCTCTTCACATCTTCATCCAGCTTCTGACATTTCTGGTCAGGGATACATTTTCGCCTGTCCAGTTTGAAGGATAGACTTGAAAGCTGATCTTTTTGTCCTGTAATAGATTACTGAGAAACTGGCCTATTCAAGTCTATTCACTTTCCTGAGTACCCATTTAAAAATTAATGGCTACGCTGAAATCACCCGTTAAAGTGCATAAGTTCTGCTTTTATTATATGCATACTCCTGAGTAAGGAGCCTGAACACAGCAGTGAATCAGAGTGACCAGAAGCCATGGTCAGACAACCCTGGAGACAAGCTACAACAAAGCCTCCCTTTTCTGTATTTTGTCTCTCTGGCCTCATGTATTTTTCTTTGCATTCTGCAAAATGACTCATCTTCAACTGAAAGGTGTAATTCTGGCTCTTGTAGGAACATCCACTTGTACCTACTGTACTTTCTCAGGAACTAGGATTAAAAATTTCAAGAAAAAGCAATGCCTAAAATTCAGTCTTCAACTCTCAGGTGTGAAGTTTCAACATATTCATGCTAAAAGACATCTTTTTCCAGTGTTAGGTAAGTCAGAAAATATTTGATAATGGGAACGGATCACCATGGAAGCCTCTGATTGGCATCCAGCCATGCATTCTCAGACATGCCCCTGTGCTTCATCCTTCCAGTTGGCTCTCTAGGTATCAAATCCCTCTGAACAACCACATGCATTCTTTACAGTCAGAGGAGGCAAGCAGGCATCTCAGGGAGCCTATGCAAAGTGTTGTGTTATCCAATGGACACTACTTTGATGTCACCATCCAAGAGAGACACCAGCACTGGATGGCCTAGCATAGTCCCAAATATTCTAAAGTATTCTCTACCAGAAACTTTTCAGGAAGAGCTGCAGCAAAAATTTCACTGAATTTGACTTTGGGACTTTGGGAGGAATGGTGGCAGGAATGGTGGAAGAGCAAGAAGCTCTTACTGGAGAATCTTCACTTGAAATGTTAAATGTGCCAGGATATGACTTTAAAATTTCCTAATCAAACCTATACCATAGTATTCAGCCAGGTTTTCACAGCTAAATAACTCTTGCTTTCTGTTAATAGACTTGTAAAATTTATATGCTTTTGTCATAGTCCTTAATCAGCTCACCATCAAGAAGATTAATCTCTATTTTGAGTAGAGGGAAACTTTTTTTGTTCTAGGAAAGTCTTGATTTTATTCTCCTTATGATGATATTCTGAGTTAATAAAGTATCTGTGATCACATGCATATAGTTTCAGTTGTTATAAAATATTAAAAATTATTCCTAAATATTTGTATTAAAATGCTAGCATGAAATTCCCAATCTGATCAATTTTGCACACATTTTAAATTAATTTCTGCAATGATATTTATATTTGAACATGTAAATTAAATATGATGAGAGACAAAAATTCAGGATCTATCTCTTAAATCATAGGATATTATGATAAAAGTAAAATATTTCTTTTCTTAATTACAATGGTCAAGGTAGGATTATATCCAAGTGAGTGAATTTTGCCACTATATAACTTACTACTGTGGTAATAAATAAGTTAATTAAATCAGAAGCATATTACAGAAGTGACTATTGGATTAGCAAGCATTTACAAATTCCCCTCGTACCAAGTAAATAATATGCTAATAGCCTACTTAGTGCACATACTGTAAGAACTATTGATTTAAGGAGTACAAAGATGATGAAAATAAAAAACCTAATAAGAAGTCTGTTATGTAGAAATGAAGGAAAAAATCAATCAAGAGTTTAAAAACCTGGAAAGCTGAGCTAACTAAATGCTATGAGCAGGATCTGGGGAGGTCCAACAGATGATGGTAGGCAGCTAATGGGAAAGAAAACACTATTTGTTGGGGAAGAGTCTTCAATATTGTTATAATTATTGTAGATGTGGTTGGTTTTGCTGTTAATATTCCTGAGTTTGAACTCTGCTTTTCAGAGGTAAAAAGAAAAATCAGAATTTTGTGTAGGATCATTCTTTTAAATGGGATTTCAGCTAATATAAGCAATAGCAAATGATACCTGACCCCCAAACTGTGTTGAGTATTCTGCCCTTTCTCTGCCCTCTCTGTTTCCTGAACAGAAAGGGTTCTGCCTGTATAATCTATTTCAGCATTTCAGCTGCAGAAATGTATTTCTTCTCTAGTGGCTCCCTCTTTTTTTTTTTTTTTGGTGGATTTGTGGGTGAATCTCAAAACATTTTTTGCATATTAGATGTAAGATAAAGAGAATTTGAATCTCATCAAATTTCTTCTCATGAATCTCATCACCATCTCATCTGTTTGTTGGTAGCTCATCATTCCTCATTCAATCTTCAACTCTGAAAACCTACCACATAAAGGAGGTGAGCAGAGAAGCATTAGTCCTACAGCAATATATGTTCTTGCAGTTCGAGGTGGTATTTTCAAACAGCAAGCAGCTGCCTTAGTTACTATGCACATGTTTTTCATATGGGGAAACAATAGTCAAGTGGTTAAACCATGTAGTTATCACATGCTTCTGCTTGGAGATGTATATAAGCATGTTAACCTATCAGCCATAGATATTCACTGTATGATCTTGTGAATCCAAAATCTGTTTGCCTTGCTTCTGCTGATTCTCATGATGAAATCTGTGAGTTTTTGCTTTGCTGAGTAAAATCTGAAACTGCACCACCAATTGATCTTTTACAACATTATTTTTTTGGTCTGGTGCTGTTCCACTCTCCTTGCAGATTTATACTCCCTTGAGTTTTGTGTTTGGGTTATTCCTTCTTTAGGAGTCAGGGGTGACTGTATGATATGATGCAGTGAAATGCCATGGTGTGGGAAGACCAGGTGTAGGAAGAAAAAGGCTTCTTGCAGCCTCAGTACACAGTCCAAAAGAAAAGGGCACAATTCTGTTCCACAAATACTACTGTCTAAACATATCCACTGAAACACAGAGTTGATGGTCAAAGGAATAAATGTTCCTTCAACAAATATGTTTGTGGTGTGCTAAAATACTTGCCAGTTCTACTTTGAAAATTCTTTTCTTCAAGAAAGATGTTAGCCTTCTCTATAAAAGAAGGGCTATAAAAATTGCACTTATTTTCCAAGAATTTCTTTGAAGATTGATTGTTAAAATAAATAAGTATTTCTACTTCACAGTATACATATTTACTCATATGTATTCCTTTTTGAGAACTGTCTGCTTTGATGGTTCTGTGAGTTCTGCAAGCATTATTTCCAATCTCAGCTCAATCCTGCAGAGCTGAATTATAAAACATCTACTGTGGCCACATTACCTTTGCAAAAAAATAAAAAAAAAATAAAAAAAAAAAAAGGTTTACATAAGTATTCTAAAGACTAAAATTCCATAGAATAAAATCAAAATATAATAAAATTTTCTTAACAAATATGGTTCTTTCAAAGTGACAACCCCATCAGTCAAAAATGCACCATAAAAATCCATCTTTCTTCTAATAAGATGTAATTAATGTAATTTTTTACATTTTTTCGGCAAGTTACAGGAAAAGGCAGATTACCATTTTACTGTCTGAGTTACTGATTAGCTACTCATCTGGCAGTGCTTAGACAAGTTTATTTGGAAGCTATTGTTCAGTGCAGGGAAAGAGCTTCCCTAGTGCATTCTCAGGCAGTCTTGCAAATGAGGAGAACTGCTATGTATACATACCCTTCAACTCATTCTGTTTAGTGACCAGACACCAACAGATATGAAGAAGCACAGTGTGACTTTCATGCACCAGAACAAATGCTCAGTGTTAGTAAATCCCCTGGCTGAAGCCCACAGTCTCACAGATTCATGGCCAGCACATTGAAGCTGGTTTACCTGCGATCAGGTCTCTGGCATCAGTAGCAACATAGCTTTAAATAAAAGTTATCACATATATAAAGTCCATACTAGCCACTTTACTTTTCACAAGACTGCTTCTAGAAGTTCTCAAACTTGTCTCTGTGTTGTGTGGCTGGCTGCCTTGCTGGTGGATGGACTGTTACCAGGTCAGGATCATTAACAAAGGCTTTGTTAATACTGGCACAGTAAACTAAAGCATGAGCTGTTTCATAGAAAAGATTGTTTCCTACATCTATTGTTTAGTAGTGAAGTTGTTTAGCAGAGGAACAGGACTAAGACAATAGTGTTCTTGACTTGGTTCACCTCATACAGTCTGGTCTGTTAGCTGAGGCTGGAAACAGAAACTGTCCCTTGAAGGGCAGGGGAGGGAAGAAGGGGTTCTGCTTACTGTATTCTTCTGTAAAGGGTTTCTCCATGAAGAGAATGTTATTCATGGCCACTGTTTCTCTCTGGCCATATTTCAAGGCTTCAATTTTTGCTTCTCACCATTACAGTAACTCCTGTAATAGAAAACATGGCTTCAGTGTTACTAACACTTGGGAAATGTAGCTGGGAATAAATGTCAGGCTCTCCTATGAAGTGGAAATGTTAGCACAACAGACTGTAGTCCATCACAGCTGTAAATGGAAATGGAATTTCAAGGCCACTCCTAAGGCAAAGAACATGGATCAGTAGTTGTCATTGTGCATGAGTCTGTTAGATGGATTTATCAGAAACACCCAGCTAAAAATTACATTTGAAGAAATAAATATCCTCTGGCTACTAATTCTAGTGAAAAAAAAATATAACCTGGCTTCTAAATTTAAAATTACTTTATTTTCCATTTTTATCCTGAAACATTGTATATATCTACTTTGTATAGGTAATTACCTGCCAATTCAATGTTCTACTACTTTCATGTTGGACCCATAATCATTAAGAGTTCATTTTTTAAGATATAATAATAAGAAGAGTAAATTTAAAATTTTATTTTCTCCTGTAAGTGCACAGACAAATCACTTTATATGATGTAGAGGCTGTTTGCTGGTAGTCTTTGCTGCTATACTAATGATCTTAAATGTCTTCTATGTCCTAGACAAATAAAAGTCTTATCTCATTTGAAAGAGTTGCACAATCAGAATTCTTTTTTGTAAGCTTAGACTCAGAAACCTCTCAATAACTTCTGAATTTCTTTTGACATCTACACATAAAGACAAATACATTGTTTTCCCAGAGCCAGAGAGTCTTGATTTCATCACAAGCAATAATCAATGGACTTCTCCTATAAAACTCCACATTCAGAGCTGACAGTTCCACTGGATCTTAAATTATTGCATTCTATATAAACAGAATTAGATCAAAATAGTTTTTCAAGAGTCATACATTGCCTATTATGCCTGAATCTTAACCATTTTTAAAAGTATACTTTAATGAGTGGAAATCTGGGTTTCATTTCACTTTTCTCAGTTACTGCTCTTGGTTTGACTGTCCAGTTTGGAATTGAAGTAACAACCTCAGGGAGTAGAATTTAATTATGTTTTTTCAGGCTTGGCCAACTTTTTACTTAATTTTTTTCTGTTTTTCTTTCTCTGGATTTTCACGTTACTACACAGGTGGTATAAATGATAGCAGTCCTCTCACAACTCTCTGCTTGGTAATGTTACAGCTGTTTTCATTGAAAAAGGTGATGACTGGTCTGTATTTGCACCTTTATTGCTGTGGCTGGAAGAGTGACGACAACAACAGTCCAATTTTAAAAATTAAGGAATTTAGTCATGGCTGTAGGAAGCTGTCTATAAACGGATTAAGCCTGGTTGCCTCAAACCATTTTTGACAGTTTTTTCCAGTCTTTTTAAAGCAAAGGCCAACTGTAGCTTAATCCTGTTGCTGCAACAGGACAATTGTATAGCACATCTGCCGTTCTGAAGAAGAATCACTATTTTGAAGAAAATAGATAGGACAGGCTCTGTTTTTCTATTTCCTCCCTTACATTCTTGTAAGAGACAGATGCCACCATATGACTATCAGATTAAGAAAATACTGCTAGATTTCCACTCTTTTCTCTTCTAAATCAACCTTTTTTGAGTTTTATTGCTTTCTGTGAAAATTGTTCACTTCCGATAATTGAAGAAAAAAATACATCTGAAATGAGTGATGTGCTTAGTTAGCAGAAAGAGAATATGCAATTTCTACATGCTTTTTCTATCTCCTTATCCATGCATAACCATCCACTTTTTAAAACAGAAGTAACACCAATATTTGTGACGTGCAGATATTACAATGAAACAATGCAAGAACCTCAGCAGCAGCAGGTGTGCCTACAGTCTGCCAGTCTGTTATGCTTTACTTCTGCAAGTCCATCAAAGCCTCTTCCCACTCTGTGGGCTGAAGTCATACACAGGACCAACAGCTGTAATTATTCTCAAAAGTAATGGAGTTTGAAGTGTTTTTGCTGGTACTGAACATTTGGCTCTTACTTTTGGGTGGGTGGGAGTGCTAATGATTCATTAAATTCACAGTACATCAGTTAAAAACTGTTTGTTAAAATGGATCTGACTGTAAAATCAGAATCCAGAAATTGGTATTAGTATGTGAAAAATCTGGGGCTTAAATGATGCTGATATATTTCATTCAAAGGGTAATTTTGGTTTAGATTCAAGGACATAAACTGGGGTAATTTTATAAAATTGAGTTTGTTAGGTTTTGTTTGTTAGATTTTAGAGTATGTTGGGGAGGTATAGACAAGGTATGAGGGTATGGATACATAGTAGAGGTTTGGACAGGAAAGCTTGTATGAACAGTCATTTGGGGGCATTTATAGTAACAGCTGGTAAGGATCAGTGATGATCAGCCAAGTCACACGTTATGAGGTGCACACCAGACTGACACACTATGAGGATGCTGCAGATTTCAGTGTAAATCCTGTAAGACTTGATATCATCAAGCCAGTCTGACAAACTAATCATGTCCTTCTCTCCCACAGTTTTCCCACCACTTCAGGTCTGGAATTTGTTTTAACTCGTAAATTCTCAGAAGTTCGTTTTCCCTTTTCTTTTCTGCATCACAGTGTCTGCAGTTTGATGCAATACTCTGTCCACATGAGCTGCCTTGACCTCCCAGCTGCCACACACACACTTCTAATGCCTGTTCTTTCCACACGGTTTTCCCAGCATCATGTTAACATTCAAGCCTTCCATAATACTTAAATAGCTTAAATACTCCGGAAGGAGTGTCAGTTGTCAAACACCACCACCCATGGTACGAAATAACCAACCATACGGTGCCAGGTACTTCTCACACTCCTGCTGCTGTAGTCAGGTGGGATGCGATGGAAAACAGAGATGCTAGGTGTGACCCGACACTGCCATGGAAGGGAAAAGACTCGAGGTGAATGTTTTAGACACTTCGGCTGGAAGCCGCATTGTTTAAACCTTCAATGCCTTTAGGAAAACAACTTTTCCGTGGCTCTCGGCTGAGCTCCCCGTGGTGCCGGCTGCCCGACGAGAGCCGGCTCCCGGCCGGGTAACCCGCGTAAGGGAAACGCGGCTCGTCCGGCGGCGGGCGCGGGCAGGGACAGGGACCGGGCTGGACGGGCGAGGCTGGCCGGAGGGCACGTCCCGGGGCTGGGTGGCACCGATCCCAGCGGGAGAGGAGCTGGTCGGAGGGCACATCCCGGACAGCGATGGCAGAGGAGCCGGCCGGAGGGCACGTTCCGGGGCTGGATGGCACTGACCCCAGCGGGAGTGGGGCTGGCCGGGGGGCACATCCCGGTTCTGGATGGCACTGACCCCAGCGGGAGTGGGGCTGGCCGGGGGGCACATCCCGGGGCTCGATGGCACTGACCCCAGCGGGAGTGGGGCTGGCCGGGGGGCACATCCCGGGGGCTCGATGGCACTGACTCCAGCGGGAGCGGGGCTGGCCGGGGGGCACATGCCAGTTCTGGATGGCACCGATCCCAGCGGGAGAGGAGCCGGCTGGAGGGCACATCCCGGGGCTGGATAGCACCGATCCCAGCGGGAGAGGAGCCGGCTGGAGGGCACATCCCGGGGCTGGATAGCACCGATCCCAGCGGGAGAGGAGCCGGCTGGAGGGCACATCCCGGGGCTGGATAGCACCGATCCCAGCGGGAGAGGAGCCGGCTGGAGGGCACATCCCGGGGCTGGATAGCACCGATCCCAGCGGGAGAGGAGCCGGCTGGAGGGCACATCCCGGGGCTGGATAGCACCGATCCCAGCGGGAGAGGAGCCGGCTGGAGGGCACATCCCGGGGCTGGATAGCACCGATCCCAGCGGGAGAGGAGCCGGCTGGAGGGCACATCCCGGGGATGGATAGCGCCGATCCCAGCGGGAACCGGGTTGCGGAGCGGGGAAGGGGCGCTCAGTGCGTCCGTCCCGCTTCTCCGCCCCTCCCTCCTGATGCGGTCTGTGTCCAGTAACATTCCAAACAGGGAACACATAGCCGGAGTTGTGTCACCGCCACGGCCCGCCGTTGGAGCCGAGTTCTTACGTGTTTGCAATCTGCGTGTTCGTGTCTGTGGAGCCATGGAATGGTTTGACTGGAAGGTGCCTTAAAGACTATCTTCCAAACTCTCTGCCGCGGGCAGGGAGACCTCGACTAGACCAGGCTGCTTACAGCCTTATCCAGCCTTGAAGACGTTCTAGAGCACAGCATCCACTTTTCTGGGCAACCTGTTCCAGTGCTTCACCATCCTCATAGTACAGAATTTCTTTCTGTCATCTGATGCAAACCTCTCTCCTTTCTCTTTAAAGCTATGCTTGCTTTAAAATGCACTTCTCCAGCTCTCTTGTAAGCTGCCTTTATTTAAAGAAAAGCCACAATAAGGTCACTCTGAAGCCTTCTCTTTCCAGGCTGAACAATCCCAATTCCCTTAACTTTTTATAGTTAGTTTGATCTGTGAGGGAGAGGATTTAGATGCTGCTGTAAATTTATGTTTCTGATGGGGAAGAAAACAATGCCTTAATTGGAATCACCTTTAAAATACACCGTGGTAGTAACTGATGCACTTCCATGCATAGAAATAATTTTGTATTATTTCCTTGAATATTACCTAGTGAATTAACTACTCTAATTCCTCAATATCCCTGTAATGTCAAAAAAATCATCAGCAATTTCACTATAAAGTGTCAAATCAAAATCAGATGTCAGTTGTGCTTTTCAATCTGCATGCAAATCTCAGCATCTCTTATTCAACCCCATCAGTTCCATTTAATGTTATTCATGTTTTATTCCTTTTTTGATTTTTGATATTTCTAGTGTCCCTATGCATGCTTAAAAATCGTCTTCAGTGTCATTAGGATGACACTTTTTCTGGTTTAGGCTTTAGCTATACACTGCACATAAGGCATATATAGGGATATGGGGATAGGTACACATTTCTAAAGATCTTGAGAGTCTGTGCAAAGATTGAGAATACTGTTCTTCAAGTCCACCCTAGAGCCATTAATTAAGATGTTAGACAGCAATAGTGCCAGGAAAGAGGCAAAATTCTGGAACATTAACATGTGATCAAAAAAACTTCTTTCCTCCTACATCTAGAAGTCAGCAATCTGCTTAGAGGATCTTCTAACTCTGTGTGCCTTTCCCTCAGTTGACTTTGGATGTGTCAGTGTGATCTCTGAAAATCCCCCTGCTAGCAATGTGAAACAGTTCCCATTTTCAGATTTAAAAGTAGATACTTTATGAGATAGCCTTGAAAATACAGCTGGAAGAGACAGTTTGTGCCTGTCCAACTGTGGCACTCTATAACTGAATTATAACTGAATGCTGCTTAAATTGGCTAGTTTTCTATAGCCTTATGGATGTGGACATGAATTCACTTAAATGGAACACTTTTAAACTGATTTCCCAGAGAACAGTGGTTGCCCTGAAATGAGAATGCCCCTGCTTGCTGAGTACATATCAACCATTGTAAAACACTCTCAGTTTGCTTAGCTCCTATTTAATTTTCCTAGTTACTTTTATAGTTTTCTTCAGCCTAAGCCTATACATCATGTATCTGACACTGCGTATTAATATCATATTTATTTGCTCAGTAATCCATAAAATACCTTGGAAATAAGAGAGGTATACATTAAAAAGAGAGAGAGAAAGAGAGAGAGAATTTACAATACTTTCTGTATTTCTCCAAAGGATTTTCCCAAACCCTTTAATGACAAATTTCCTGCATTTAAATATTGTGCTCCATAAAATAACTCGGCTAAGGACAGTGCAAGTGGTATTAGCTGTAGTGTCCTTTATTTGCTGCTTGACTTGATTTCATTTACCACATAAAATCCATAAACAGCATCAGAACTATTTCAATGTACAGTAACTTTATTGTAATTGAACTCTCCTTGAAATAAGTTGAGCAACTCTACCTTGAATTGTAACAGTTACCATGTGAATTCTTGAATTAGATAGCTGTTATCATTAGTTAGATTAGTTATCTAATAGTTGTTATTATTATAAGTATTCATTATTAGGCTTTATCTCTTGCATTTCTGATAAATTTGCTTAAAATACCATAATGAAGGACTTTATTTTTATTGATATCATAAAGGTATAAGATCTACAAGGAATGGAAGTAGTTGTGTTTGCATCACTTCGTGTAATAAAATTTACATTATTATACACAAGTAGTATGCATAGTGAGATCTTATAAATTTAACCATAAAACACATACTGTATTTAAGACATGAATCACAGAAGCAGAGGTCTGACTGTATTTCCCAGGACTACTTATCCAGCACTGATGTATATGACAAAATATCAGTCCTTTCTCACGGTCTTTGTCAGTCCCCAGCCTGGACTGCTGCATGAAGCAGTTGCCATTCTGCACAGTGCCTGTGGCACAATCACCTTCAGGGAAGTTTGCACAGGAGATTTCTTGCAACTGATGCCTCTTGCAAGCATCCTGGATATTCTCATGCTGCAACACCTCTGGCAACAATGGTGTTTTGAAAAACAGCAGCACAATAGTGTTTTGCTACCTTTCAGAATCATATTCTTAGAAAAACACTCGTAGTTTTTTTTAAAGGATTAACACTACAGATTTACTCGTTTAAAAAGAAAAAAAGAGAAAATCTTGTAAAAGAATATTACTGATATTGGAAAATAATGAGCACATATATAATTTCTGTACATTTTGCCCTCCACCAGTTCCTATGCAGAATTTTAAATCTAGAATCAGATTAAGACTTAGCATGGGCATCCTGGAAGATTTAGTTTTAAATCTGGATGTTAACTGTTTATCCTCTGATACACAATCAGAGGTAGGAAGGCAGTAATAGAGGCAGTGAAGTTAGCTGGACCTTTTGTGTGAAAAAGTCAAAATATTAAGGATGTTAGGCTGATATATTTTTGTCACCTGATTGTAATTTGCAGAGGCAGGACTAACTTGTTCCAGCTAAAGTTTTAAAAACAGTAAATATTTTAGTACTGGAAGAATTAACTAGTGGCAGCTAATCAACTTTTTAAAATGGGATTTTTCAGTATTTCTGAAGATGTTTGAGTCCACACTCTGATGCTCTTGATTGTTGGCATGACTGATTTAATAACAAAAGAAGTCTTGTTTTTCGTAGTCAGTACCACTGTACCAGTGAGGAGCTCCAGGCCCAGGTGAGGCTTGTGCTGATAAACTGTAGCTGCTGGTCTGTCTCTCAAACAGGTTTTTATTATTATTAGAATGAAAAGGAAGAAGGCAGATGGTATAGATTCATTCAGAAGAAAGAAATGATGGAATTATGAAGGGGAAAAACACCTTGGTGGCATTGTTTGACATGAGAGGCAGTTGATGCAAAACAGCAGCAGTCTTGGATTTAGCAGTTTTAGATACATCACAGCAATTGGAACATAGGGGCATAATTTTGAATGGCATAGCTTTGCTAACATACAGACAAGATCCTTCATGTGTGAAACTGCAGTAGAACTGCAGATGTCACAGTTTAAAGGTGAAGGAACCACATAAGTAATGTCTCAGGGCTGAGTCAGGAATGAGATCAGGAAACAGCTTGTAAAGTATTTAGACCCTAATGCAAACAGATAATTTTTGGCTCATTGGAAAAGAAGTAGCCATAAGGGGAATGTTATGAATAATGTGAACATACAGAGACTGAGCAAGTTATGGAGATCGGGTCTATATTCATTTTTTCACAAAGTTTTAAAACCATTTTGTTATCTATTTTCTTGGTGGAAGTTATGGCTTGGGTCATGCCAATTGCCAGATCCTGCTGCCATGAAGCACCTGCTGGGTATGTTCTTACTCAAGCCCTGAAATTGTTTCTAAGAACTATCTAATAAACATGTTTCTTTCTACCTTAATGATGCTTTTGTAACTTTTACTGGAATTGCATTGATGCTTACAGGTCTCCTACTGATCAGGTTAACACATGTAATAGCTCATAAGAGGAGCTATTTATTTTCTAGATTTGCCTGTGCGAGCCTGAACTATTAGGTTCTGCAAATCAATGCTAACAACATGAAAAGAAAAAGCAATAGGCTTTAAAGCATAAAGTTACACTTAATCGATATAAACAATAAAATCCAGGGTCTTTTGGGCAATATTTTGAGAAAAATTAGAAAGGCCATGCCTCCATGCTAGCTGGGTGAACAATTTAAAGTTCTTTGGTGACTTTGTTTAAAGATAATAATGGATAGGGCTGTGCTGCTATTAAATAGCTCTGACTTTTAATTCAAGGAAACTCTAAGAATAAAACTGCATGTTTAATGTTTATTTGTGACTTCTGATAGTTAAATACAGAAATTCCTTGTAAGTCATTATGACTTTTTCATAATTTCCAATAAGAGAAATAATAGCAAAACAGGGTATGAAATAAAAGAGAAGTATACAGGTTGTGTAAGTATATTCAGTGAAATAATGGAATAGCTCAGGAAATGTTCAACAATAAAAAACCATTAGGCATCCATGAAGGTTGTTATAGAGAGTTTTTTAAAGGTCATGCTTGCGTTTAACTTGATGATAAAAGAATAAACTGCTTTTCCTAGGTAGTTTATCTGAACATCAAAAACACAACTGGAAAGAAACCATAAAAACAGTAACATCCTTTTGTTTCATTGACATTATGTGCATGCAGCTACATTAACTGTATCAAAAATATCCCTTTTGTGTCAGTGAGTTCCAACAGACAAAGAAGAAGAAAGAAATGAATACACTGCCACTTACACAATAATAGTTTAAAAATAATAAGCATCCTGTGCTGGGTTCTGTATTTTACTTTACTTTATGTTATGTTATGTTATGTTATGTTATGTTATGTTATGTTATGTTATGTTATGTTATGTTATGTTATTTTTATTCTATTCTATTTTATTTTATTGTAAAGACATAGCCCTTTCTTGTGGATTTTGGACAAAAATGCCTCCCTTTTCTGCCTGTATCTTATTTTCTTTGGGTCTGACATCATACTGAAACATGACATCACTGCAAAGCACTAATTTAAATTTTATTCCTAGTGCTTTACATTTGTTTACATTTGAACTTGACATTCTCTTTGAAGTCTATTGACATCTATTGTCCCTTACTCTTTCAACCTTCTTACCAGTGGTGGGATTTTTAAGGATGGTGCTGTGCAGGACCAGCAGTGGGACTTGATGATGCTCATGGGCATCTTATTCTGTGCTTCTGTGATTCTGAGTTAGAAAGACATGACAGGGCAGACAATTTATGTGTACAGTGAAAAACAACTTTCTGGTCTCAAACCTTTAAATGATGGTATGGAGCACAGGTTTCTTTCTTCTTAGCATCTCACCACTGACTACCTTCATGCACTTTGTTGCTACAGATGTCATGAATTTGAGTGAGTGGTTCTGAATGTTTATGCATATTAGAGACTTTAATAGAGTGTCCTTACACCAGCCTATTTATAGTGATCAAAAATGCTAATCTGGGCAGATTAGTGCTTCTCAATAAGCCTTTGTCAAGCTGAGTAGGGCAGTGAAATTCTTTGTAGTTTATATGTAGGGAGTATAAACCAATGTCTATGTAAAAAGCAGAAAGAAAACAAAGTAAGAAAATTATAAACTCGGTGCCAAATTTTGGGAGCAACTTAGAGCTTAGTTAAAGATACCAGCAGAATTATTTGCATCTAAAATAGTAAACAGAAGTAATCTGAATTATTTTAAATCATGAACAAGCCAAAACTGCTCTCATTTATCTTAAAGTAGGAGAGTAAATATGAGTGAAGGGAAAATTAACCTTAGTCTTTTTCAGGACTTCACCAAGTGTGAGGATCTAAGGACACACCCCGTAGTTGCACTTGTCTGTAATGATGTAAGATACTATGGTATTGAGCTCACCCTGAAAACCTTTTCCTTTTGGATAACAGTTGACTTTTAATTTCCAAAATAATTTCAAATATGAGATACTAATCACATGGAATGTGCTTTAGGTATGTGTTAGGACTGAATTTGGAATTGGGAATTTGTTGTAGGATGATAAAAGTTTCTATTTCCAGTTACATAACTCAGGACCAGTTTCGGTAGGTAGGAGATTCATTTGTGATAGATTAGGTAAATACAATCCCTGGTTCCTAGAAACACTTATGTTTTGGCCTTGTCCTTCATTGTTGAGTAGTGTGCTCTTACCCCACCCAAAAGCTCATACCTGCTTTAGGGACTTATTATAAAATAACATTTTATATTTAAATTTAAAACAAAGTGTAGCAAACATTAGGAATTTTGATAAAATAATTTTAATCTTTTTCTGGTGGAATGATAATTTAGAATTCAAAAGAAATATTACAGAACTGTCTGTTTTCTTCTAATCCAAATTTCTCCGTGGAACAGCAGAGAGCAAAATTCCTTTAGGAACACACTTCCTTCATTATATTCCTCCTCTGTCATGTTGTGGCTGCATAGCCCAAGCATCTCAGGACTTCTGTTGTGTTGATGATGTTGATTAAAAGCATTGTAATCTGATGTCCTTTCCTTCTTATTAATTGCACACACTTCCTTATCATGCTAAACAATACAACAACAATTGGAGGGTTTTTTGCTTTGCCCAAACTTTGTTTTTTTCCAGACCTGATGCAGTACTCATGGCTGATGGCTATAGTCAGCCACTAATTGTGTTTGCACACACAAAGCCTGACCTTTGTTAGCAAGTATCTCATATTCTGCCTGAATGATAGGGAGATTGCATTTCTTCTTAAATTCTCTTCCATCATGAATTTCTTCTTTCACCTAATAGTTTTGCTAATAGTAAAGTTTTTCTCATAATAAGCAAGCAGATCTTACTTTTTAAAATTTGCTTCCCTAGCAGACTCAACCAGAAATTTCCTATATTTTTATTTATTAGAGCAGATATAAATGGAATACTTGCTCCCATCCCAAACATAACATTTTGCTCTTTTGGATACACTGAGGACTGTCATTGGAGTATCACAGCCCTTGGTAGTGCAGTGTTGTGGAACATTTGAGATAGATATGTCTTTTATATTCTTTGTCACTCCTATAGTCACTACTATATTAACTTTAGCTGCAAGTCATATGTTGTCCCAAAATTATTCTCCTGTAACTGGTGATGGAAGTCAAATTGTGACCCAAAATGATTCTTGTTTTATGAAGAAAACATAGAAGATTTTGAAGGTAACAGAGTACTTGAGAACCATTTTTAATTACATTACTTCTAGATAAGTGTGATTCCTAGGTGAAGTCCTGAGCTGAATTTCAGAGCTCTAACTTCTGGTCATGGCTGTGGATAAGCAAGGTATATGGTATAGATTCCATAACTTATTTTCCCTCTGTGCCTCTCTGTTAGAAAACAGATACTTTAGGCTGTGGACTATGTCCTGATGCATTGTTCTTTAGTAAGTATCATTTGAGACTTGAAGTTGAGTTTTTTTAACTTTAGCATTTCTATAGTATGTATAATTAATCCACCTTAAACCAGCTAGTGACCAAGCTTCTGTAGAAAGGTACAACTCCATAAAAAGACTTGTATTTATTTTATTTTTTCGTGTAATATAATTAATATTTTCCATTGCGTCACTTTATTTCTCTGTAGTAAAACAAAAATCTGATAGGCACCACAAGTTTATCTAAACTGAATTGTCAGCTGTTATTCTTGCTTGTCTATGTGAAATCTTACTCTAAAACATTGAGTATTTCTTCCACTTGATCTTCATCTCTAAGGAATTACAGAATTTTTGGCTGGTGACGATGCTCCACATGTTAAGGATGGGGAGCTGGAAGGCATGAGGATGCTTGCCAAGCATAATTGGCTTCTACTGTGTGGAGCAGCTCAAATATTGTATTACAGTATGTAATTTGGGTGTGCATATTGACTGTAGTTCAAAGCATTTCATTAATCTGCAGCAGCAAGCTGAGCTTCCTTTGGACTGTTTCCTTATGTATTTACTGAGCAAGCTACATGCACCACTTGAAGAAGAGATATTCATTTCTAGCTATGGGCTGAGTTCTCTTTGAGATATAAAGAAATTAATCTGAGTCTTTTTCTTTCCATTTTTTTTCTAATGATTGTCATATTCTGAAAATCATTAAAACCCCTTTGCTGGCACATGGAGGTAGATGTCAAGAGTAGTTGTGGAGCTCTCTGTGGATTGATAAAATTGTTATATCCTTATATAAATGTTATTTATTGAACTTTTGCAGTGTTCTCAAAAGCAAGCTTCTGCCAGTTCAGATTTGTCATCTGTAACATGTAGAGACATTAGAGTTCCTTGGTCAGTTGAATCTGTCTTGTTTTCTTGTCTCCAAACACTTTCAATGTGCTTCTCCTGCTCTTTATCTATACATATTCCTTTAGACTGTGCTCTGATAGTTTTCTCCTTCAGCTCCAAGGGATAGGAGAGATTGAAGGTGCATTTCTCCTTATCCTCAGGGAAAAGCCCAAAGATCTTTACCTATCCACAGTCAAAGCAAAGATCATCTGAATCCCAGAAGTTAGAAGTTGTCAGAATTTTACAGGATTCAGTAGGAATAATTCAGGTTGGACAGGGCTCTAAACAGCCTGATCTACTTGAAGATGTCTTTGTTCATTGCAAGGGGTTTGGACAACCTTTAAAATGTCTCTTCCAACCTGAACTGCTCCATGATTCTATGAATCTATGAAGCGACTCTGGCAGGAGGTAAAAAACACACAACTTTGATGACTGTAAGGTGCATGTGGTTCACTTCAATGCACGATCCCAGAGGAGAAAATCAGATTGTCTGATCTTGTGCACAGCACACACCTGTGCCGTGAGCTCTGCAGCACTCAGTACACCAGCACAGCCTTCTCTGACTGTTCGTATCAGACACTCCGGGGTGGCCCAAGCTGCTGTTCACCAGTGTTCTGTGCTGGCAAGCAGGGCCATCAGCACTCAACCAAGCTCAGGGACTGCTATTTTTCTTTGAGAAACAAATGCTGTATTGACAATGAACTGTTTTAAGGTTTGTGCGAGGTAACTTTGCAGATTATGTAAAACACTCATTTTTGCCTTTCACATTTCGTTACCTTGACCACTTGTCCAAACTCACTGGAACACATGGCTTCTCCTGTTTGCTGGACTAACTTTGCAGATTCATCTTCTTACTCTGAGTTTGAATTCATTTGTATATACAAATGTAAGCTACAGGCCACATCCTCACCTACAGTGAGTCAGTGTGCCACTCTTAAAATCTGATGCCTACCTGTTGGCTAAGATGTAGCCATTTGTTTTTCTATTATTTCCTTTGCTGAGATGTACTGTGCTTTAGAGGATAAGGCATTAAAACAGCACCTCTGAGTACAAAAACACTCCTTGCCTTAAAAAATAAAAGGTGACCTTTACACTGGACCTAATGGAATTTAAATCAAAACTCTCTTCAGTATTTAAGGTTAAAACAGGTTGTGAAATCCATTAAGAAGCAATCTAGAGCCCTACAACAGTTGTGCCACAGAGTTTAAGAGAATTTACCTGATAATCAAAGCCTGATTTAGTGTTTCTTATGGCAGAAGGTTCAGCTACTTGTTCTAGCTTACTATGTGTTTATTTCTAGTGAGTACACATTTCTTTCAAAATAATCAGTTTTTAATTGATTCTGGTCAGTAGCAGTGTTTCTCAGGACTCAGAATTGGGCCCAACTCTGGCCAGTATCTTTATTGATTATCTGAATTAGGGGATTGAGTGTACCCTCAGTAAGTTTGGGGACCACATCATGTTGGTGGTAGTATCAGAAGGCTTTACAGAGGAGCTTGGAGAGATAAATAGGCTCAGTCTATCAGATAGATAGACTGACAGTATGAGGTTCAACGAGGTCAAGTGCTGCATCCTAACCTGGAGCCACAACAACCCCAGGCAGTGCCACAGGCTGGGACAGAGTGGCTGAAAGGACCTGAGGGTGCTGGTGCCAGCAGCTGAACATGAGCCAGGGTGTGCCCAGGGGGCCAAGAAGGCCAATGGCATCCTGGCCTGGATCAGCAATGGTGTGGGCAGCAGGAGCAGGGCAGGGATTGTCCCCCTGTCCTGGGCACTGCTGTGGCCACACCTTAAGAGATGAAAAAAGAAAACACAACCACCGCTGTCATTTTACAACCTCCTGTTGAGGTTGAACTGTGTGGACTGACTCTTCAGTGAAATTCTTGTTTGTTGCAGGCAGTGGGACATGCACAAGAATTCATTGGAGCTGTGGTTTCAGCTGATGTTCTTTTCCTGTTAAAAAGTTTTATAATCTTCAGTTTATAACATTTTCCCTTTTGGAAAATTCACTGTCTCATTCTGGAGTCTTACCAAATTGAGCATATCATCTTGTTATATAGCTATTATTACTCTTTTTCAATCAGCTCCTATATTCTTCATTGAATTTCATTATCTACTGCTATGACTTCCAAAACAATCAAAGAAAATGTTCATCATAACTACTTTTGGTGTTTTTTACCTCCTCCTATGGGGGATTTCCCTCTAGCAGGTACAATAAACTTGATGTGCATGCTGCTGAACACCAATGCCCATCAAACCTGCTCTATCACTCCCCTAAACTGGACAGGGAGAGAAAAAATTTAAAAAGGGTCACAGGCTGAGATAAGGCCAGAAAGATATTACTCACTGATTACCATCACAGGCAAAATAGACTCAACTTGGGAAAATTAGCTTTGTTTATTAACAATCAGATCAAAGTAGGTTAATGAGAATTAAAACCCATATCTTAAAATATCAAAATCTTCAAATCCCCCTTCCACCTTGTCCCTGTGCTTGACTTTTTTCCCACTTTCCTCTACCTCTTCCCCTTCAGTGTTGCTGGGGAGTGGGGATGGAGATTATGGTTCGTTCATCATACCTGTTTCTGTCACTACATCTTCCTCAAACAGGACTCCTTCACCTGCCCCATCATAGGATGTCTCCCACAGAAGACAGCTCTCTGTGTGAGCCCTTCCCACTGACTGCAGTTCTTCACAACCTGTTCCAGCATGTGTCACTTCCACGAGTTGCAGTCCTTCAGGTGCTCCAGCACAGGACCCCTGCAGGGTCACAGGTTCCTTCTGGGACCTTTCTCCAGCCCAGCTTTCCTGTGGGGTTACAGCCTCCTCTCAGGCATCCCCCTGCTTCAGCAGGGTCTCCTCCAGGGGCTGCAGGTGGATCTCTGCATCCCCGTGTTCCTCCAGGGGCTGCAGGTGGATCTCTGCATCCCCACGTTCCTCCAGGGGCTGCAGGTGGATCTCTGCATCCCTGTGTTCCTCCAGGGGCTGCAGGGGCACAGCTGCCTCACCATGGGCTGCACCAGGGGCTGCAGGGGAACCTCAGCTCTGGCCCCTGGAGCACCTCCTGTCCTTCCTTCTGCACTGACTTGGGTGTCTGCAGGGCTGTTCCTCTCGTATTCTCACCCCACTCTTTTCTGGTCACAATTTGTTTCTGCACAATAACTTTTTTTTTCCTCTCAGATACATGATCCCAGAGACACTGCCCCTGTCACTGACTCAGCCTTGGCCTGTGGTTGGTCCATCCTGGAGCTGCCTGGAGCTGGATCTTTCAGACACAGAAGAAGCTTCTGTCAGCTTCTCACAGTACCCACCCCTGTAGCCTCTCTGCTACCGAAACCTGGACATGCAAACCTAAAAGATACTTCTACTAAGAACCTTTAGTGCAAGTCTTTACTGCACAGGTCCCCAGTAGAGTCTAAGCTGGTTGAAATGAAGGGATCAACATATTTCCCCTGGAACTTCTACTTCCTGTTACTTTCAGACATTCATCGCTGATCTATCTTATCTTCACAAACTGAATAAGCTTCTTTTGCAATGAAAAGGATACCATGAGTTTGGGTTGTCCTTCACTGGAAGTATTTTAAATTTGCTTCTTTCAAGAAGAATATCACTTACCCATGCCATTGTGCATTTCTTAATCTGTTCTTTCACTGTCTTGATCAGTCCTGTTTAGAATTATTTATTAGTTTATACAATACTTGATTTCAAACTATCACTTTCTTCTTTCATGTTATTCAGTCTCTCTTTCCTCAAAATATAATTGGAATTAGTGCATTTTTGCACAAGTTTAAAGACGAATTGCACTCCGTAAAATATAAAAGACAAATAATATAGTTTAAAAATTTTATGTATCTTATTTTCCAATACCTGCATTTTAGCTGATGACTGATAACATTTTAAATGCCTATACTCCCCTGAAAAATTTTGAAAGACTTGTATTTCCCTGGGTTGATATGATTTCACCAGCAACATGTCAAGCTCTAATCAGCTGCTGATGCTCTAGTTCTTCAGAAGAAAAGTGGTATTGGCCCCTAGACCTCAGGACATCTTATTTTGATTTTAAAATGCAATTTCTGGAAATGAAGAAGTTCACCCATGAATTTTGTTACTGGGACTGGACTAAAACTATTACTTTTTTTTTCTCCTTCTTAAAAAAAAAAAAAAAAAAAAGTTTTGATAGCTTCCATGGTTCAATTTTGTGTTTTATATTTTCAATCATATTACTTGGGTTGGGTTTAAAATTTCTGTTTTTATTTTTACTTATGATGTTCTTTGTCTTTTATATTGCCCTGTAGTTTGACAAAAAACAAAATGAGAAGAAAAATTATACTGATCATTTGCAGGCCTAGAAGGAGAGAAGCTTCCTATTTATCTGTATCAGAAGAACATTAACAGAAAAAAAAATTGGAGAGAAGACCCAGAGTTTTGATGGATTTTCATCATCTAATTCTGAATATACCTCTTGAGTACTTCTAGAATAATATTTAGAATATATTTATAAGCAGTTAGGCTAAATCCAAGGAGATTATATAATATTTATGACAATAGTAAAAGTTTCATTAGAATAACCTATCTAAAACCAGAGTTTATCCACCATCCTAGTCTTATACCTTGTAGGCAAAAGGATTTTTCACTTCTTCAACACTGTCACAGAGAAGTATGGAATTTTGCAAGAAATGGAGGAGATGATCTGTACATTTTGTAGAGTAAGGGTCTGATTGAGCACATATTCACTGGGGATATTCCATCAAGAGTATCTGTTCAGACAAGAATTTCACATTTTTCCATTGTCAGTAGTAGGGCATGAGTCCAGTAATAAGGAGTAATAAGGAGTGCTGCTAACCCAAAGGCTGGTTCAGACACCACTTGACCTGGGAAAAAAGCTTTAAAACCTAAATAAATATTGAAGCTAAAGGAGATGTTTACCAGTTACCTCTGTTCTTAGTTTGGGAAGAGTGCAAAATTATAGCCTCCCTGTGCTGTGTAAATACAACCCAGCTAACTGTGTATGGAGGGAAGAACAGTTCCACAAAAGGAAAGAAGGAAACTTCATTCATGCTACTGCCCTTTCTTCTATTCTCAGGAATGAAGGTGATTGAAATTGTGTGTTCTTGTATTTCTCTTTTGCTTTGTTTGAAAGAAAGGATTCTTCCTGCTACATAGCTGAGGCAAGGCCGAGAACTTTCCTCTCTCCTGCAATATCTGAGATTCTGAGATGAAGCCTCTCTCTATCTGCTCACTCTTTCCATCAGTTAAGTTAGTTTATCTTAGCAATATCATGCATCCCTGTTTCAAATTA
This sequence comes from Oenanthe melanoleuca, assembly GCF_029582105.1. Classification (NCBI taxonomy): domain Eukaryota; kingdom Metazoa; phylum Chordata; class Aves; order Passeriformes; family Muscicapidae; genus Oenanthe; species Oenanthe melanoleuca. The sequence goes on from NC_079362.1 coordinate 58,159,182, forward strand.
CAATTAGCACCAAAACCAGTCAGACATTGTAGAATGCTTCCCTTAGGAAATATGTGCACACTTCCAGCACCTGTTAACTCTAAATCACTGACCACTGCCAGCTGAATCTGAGAGTGAGGTAGTGATTTATTAAATGTATTAGTTATAAACCATGCAAAAATGGCGAATTTGTAGAAGAGACCATTAACACTGTCTTTAAACACACAAACAAACAAACAAACAAACAAACAAACAAACAAACAAAAACCCATAACATGCTTCTTTGAGCACATTTCTTGTTAGACACCAAAGGATTTACATGAAGAAAAGCCAAAGTGAACTGCTTAACTCTTGGAAAGCTTTCATTCAATTTTCCCAATTTACTGGACACCAGGAATTCTACTCATGTTTTTTGGCAGAGACAGATTAAGCTTTTTTTAAGCTTTGGCATTTATATTTTTTTAATATACTGTGAGCTCAGTCTGCACCATTGAAAGTCAGGAAGTTCAGCAGTCAAACACACAAAGACACAAAAGCTTAAGGAAGTTATTCACTTTGGTACTTACAGATTACTTTATTTTTTTTTTAATTCCACAGTGATATCTGAATCTGTATTTGTAGTTTCTGAAGGATACTCAAAACCAAACTGATATTATAAAATTCTTTCCCAAATGCAGCCCCCAGTTTTCTCATTTCAGCTTGATCTAAGTAAGTTCCAGTTGATAATAAACGTTTTGTTACAGAAGAGTTTCTAGGTTTTGGACCTATTGACATCTCAGGCAAAATCAATATTAATCTGCTTAAAAGTGAAGCTGATGATTTCTAATGGGAACTTTTTAATGAAAACTTGAGCTGTTCCTTCGTGTTTGGATTACATGTCCTAAGAAAGCAGGAAAACAAAACTATGACTTGGTGTTTTTAACAGTGAAATTTTACTCATTTACATTTAGTGATTTGTATTTCTTGAGTTCATAATAATATCCATATAATATATATTAAATGAGCTCTTCAGCAAAATCCTAATGGGAACTGTGTAATATCTTTTGATATCCTTTGATCCCTTCTAGTGGGGACAAAGACTATTAAAGAATTGCAAACATGACAGTATGATCATTTGAGCCACCCACTTTTTTGCAAAAATGGCTTTTATTCTTTTCAATTACTAATTTAATCACAGAATGGCAGTGCCAGCTATAGCAGGTTGCCTAGATTACGTCCTGATAACTTTTGAAGATTTTCAAGCATAGAGACTCCACAGAACAACCTGTGTCAGTGTTCAGTCACCTTCACAGTACAAGTTTTGCAATGTTCAGAGGGAACATCCTGTAGTTTAGTCTGTGCCTGTTGCCTCTGACTCTGTTCCACTTTGAAAATCTTTCACTGCTCTCATTATGTTGAATCAATAGCAGTATCCTTCTTGGAAAGAAACTGGCTTACAGCTACAGGGAAACCTGATTTGAGGATATATCCTCTCCACTAGAAGAATTTTTTTTTCTATGGTACAAAAAATAAGATAAGAAAGCAACTTGAGCAATGAGTTCATTATTGAACTCCTTGTCCATATGAGAATAGAATTGACACAATTCTCTCACAACTCACAACTGTGAGAAAAAGAGATTTTAAAAAGGAACAGACCTTTTCTCAAAATCAAATTTGTTCATGAAAAGGAAGCAATAAAAATACATTAAAAGGACATCGTACTACTTGAGATACTTGAAAATCTAGAGCTTCCCTTTTTTTCTTAGTTTTGGGCAAGGTTGATTGCTTGATGAAAAGGCTTGCTTCTTTTTGCCAGTGAGTAAGTGACGGTGGTCCTTCTGGCAAACTCTTACAGGCAGTGGAGTAAGGAATGTGTTAGTGCTTTGCCAGATTGGTCAGAGAGGAAAGGAGCACTGGTAGGGATGAGTGGTAACAAAGAACATTCATTTGGCCTTGTTGGATATTTGATAATAGCAAAGAGTGGATTTAAACATTCACACTGCAAAATTTTGGTGTGCTTTTCCATTGAGGCAGTAAATTACTTAAACATACTGTCTGTACTGAATGCATGTTTTCCTGCTTGGCTTCAACTGAAGGCACTTTTTTGATATTCTGCCTTACTGTGGCATCTCAAGACTCTTTGTTTAGATAATTTGCAAATACCTCATACAGAAATTCTTCTAGATTTTGGGGCAAATTATATCAGTAGAGTAACTTTGTTCCAGTCCTTTTTTCCAAGAAATACATAAAATGATTAGAGGAAAAAAAAGTCAGCAGAAGTTAGCAGTCCCGCACAGAGAAACCGAACCACATAGTGAGAAGCCTAATGATACAGTTCTTTATTTAAAGGAATCAGAAGTGTTTTATTTACCCTAAACTAACTGTTATAGGCCTGTTTCAAGAGCTTAGTAACTTCTTCTTAGATATCTGCAGTGTTCCTGTTACCTGGTTTCATAACAATATAAACACATACTTTTCATCTTTTTGCCCTTGACACAGAGTCTTAGTATACAGAGATATTGTCACATGAGATATTTGGTTGTTCTAAGACCATGAGAGAAATAAAAAATTGTTTCAGGAATAAAAATTACTTTTTTCCTAGATCCTAATTTAATGTGTGTTTTGTTCATACAATTTTTTATGCACTCCTTTTTTATTATGTAACGATAATCAAGTATTTTGACAAGTTGAGCATAACTGGAATTTATCATTTTCCTCCTATTATACCCTGAAAGTTTCTACTTTCTCTGTTCAAGGAGATAAGGCAGTTTTCACAGCCTAAGGCTAGTGCTACTTTTATAAAGCAGTATATCCTTGTCATTTGGACACAGTCTCTGTATGGGTAAGGCTACTAACAGGTACATGAAAATTTTCTTTACTAGGAGAATAAACTTGGAGAGATTCCTAGCATGGAAAAACTGAGTATTATGAGTGGGACCATAAAGACACTTGCTGAGAAACCTGCTTCAGCTGAGTGTTTTTCCCAGATGCTCATTCTAAAAAAGTCGGATCAAGAGTATTTTGGTTTACCTGTGATTGTGGAGAGATGTGAATAAATTTTTACATGTTGATAAAAATATCTTTCATAATTTCATTTTTTCAACATTAAGAAATTTGAACACTTGACAAAAGATAGCCTTTTAAGTCACAATATATGTGATTTTCTCAGTAAGACAAAAAGAAAAGTTGTAAGAAAACGGATGTAATTTCTGTGCTGAATAAGAACAAACACAGCTATAATTAATAGAAACTATCAATATTGACTAAATATACCAGTCGCTTCAATTTTAGGTCATTAGTTAAGTCTCTAAGTATGAACATCCTCATTTACAGAAAAAGAACTTGATTTTTACCACTGAGGATTTTTTTGAAATGGTAGTTGTAAGAGAAACTGAAAATCTTGGTTCTGCAATTCTCTTGCTGCAAACTTCAAGCTTGCACTTTGGCTGAAGAGCAAAAAGTTGGTCAGAAAATGGGATGATGTCCAGGGTCTGAAACTCACAGTAGATCATAGAATCGTAAAATGTTTTGGGTTAGAGAATCACCTACTTCTAAACCCCCTGCCGTGGGCAAGGCCATTTTTTACCAGACCAGATTACTCAGAGCAGTATCCAACCTGGCTTTAAACACTGCCAGGGATGGCATCTAGAACTTTTCTAGGTAACCTGTTCTAGTGCCTCAACATCCTCACAGTAAAGACCTCTTCCCAATACCTAGTCTAAACTTTTTTTTTTTTTTTGTTTGAAGCCATTCTCCCTTGTCCTGTCACTACATTTGCTTGTAAAAAGTCTTTTTCCATCTTTCTTGATGGTTCCCTTCAGGTACTGAGAAATAACAATTAGATCACTCCAAAGTCTTCTCTTTTCCAGGCTAAATTATCCCACCTCTCTCAGTCTTTCCTCATATGAGAGGTGCTCCATCCCTTTGATCATGCTTGTGCATCACGCTTGTGGCCCTCCCGGACTTGCTCCAGCAGTTCCTTGTCCTCCCTTTGCTAGTGACCCCAGAGCTGGGTGCAGCACTGCAGGTGGGATTTCACCAGAGCAGAGCAGAGCAGAGCAGAGGGGCAGAGTCCCCTCCCTGCCCTGCTGCCCACTCTGCTCTGGATGCACCCAGCACACGTTTGGCTCTCTGGGCTGGCAGTGCCCATGGCTGGGGCATGTCCAGCCTCTCACACACCAGCACCCCCAAGTCCTTCTGGGCAGGGCTGCCCTTGGTCTGTTCATCCCCAGCCTGTGCTGATAATGGGGCATGCCCCAGTCCAGGTGCAGCCCTTTGTGCTTGGTCTTGTTTAACTACACGGGCCTGCTTCTCCAGCTTGTCCAGATCCCTCTGGAAGACATCCCATCCTTCAGGTGTGTCAACCTCTCTCAGCTTGGGATCATCTGCAAATCTGCTGAGGATGCACTCAATCTCTTTGTCTATGTCACTGATGAAGATACTAAATAACTCTGATCCCAATACAGAACCCTGAGGGCACTACTTGTCAGTGATGTCCATTGGGATTCTGAGCCCCTGACCACGACCCTCTGGGTGTGGCCATCCAACCAATTCCTTATCCATCAAACAGTCCACTTCTCAAATCCATCTCTCTCCAATTTAGAGAGTAGGATATTGCGAGGGAAGATGTCAAAGGTTTTGCAGAAGTCCAGGACATCCACAGCCCTTCCCTTGTCCACTGATGCAGTCAGTCTGCTACAGAAGGCAGGACTGGATTTGTCAGGCAGGACTTGACCCTGGTGAAGCTGTGCTGGTGTCTCAAATCACCTCCCTGTCCTCCATCTGCCTTAGCACAGCTTCTAGGAGGATCTGTTCTGTGATCTTCCCAGGTACAGAAGTAACCCTAACAGGTCAGTAGTTCCCAGCTCCTTTCTATCCTTTTTAAAGATGTGCATAATGTTTCCACCCTTCCAGTCACAAAGAACTTCTCACCTGAGTGCCATGACTTTTCAAATGTCATGGAGAGTGGCTTGGTAACTACATCAGCTATTTAGCTGAGGACTCTGGGATGTATCTGTTGGGTCCCATAGACTTATGTATGTTAGGGTTCCTTAGGTAGTCACAAACCTACTCTTAGCTATTCGAGTCCCCATCCATCTGTCCGTCCTCTCAAGAGGTGTGCGAAGAGAGAAATTAAGATTGTGACAAAAATTTGTTGAGTACCTCAGCTTTCTTTTCATTTGTTGTTACCAGTTTATTTTTAGCATTGTTTATCAGGGGGTGCACACCTTCTTTGACTTTCCTTTTCTGGTTAGATCTTCAGTTAATTTGGAATAGCCTGGAGGTTTTCAGAGCTTCTTCCAGCAGCCTGCAGCTCCAAAAGACAGTAACATGCCAAGACTATCTGGATCACATCACTGCTCAGCAGAGTACTTGTCTTGCCTCCAAGACACTCCCATTTTAAGGCAAGTGGTCAAAGCCCTTTGCTGTGTGTTTGCTGAGTCAACTCTTTTCCAGTCTCTTTGTATCACTTAGATGATCTCAACTGATCAGACAATAATGAAGAATCTGTACTTATTTTTTGATTTTGCTGAAATTCATTAAAATACTGCAAAAATTAGTACAAATACACTTGAGTACTTTTCTACTTGGGTAGAAAAGTGTAATATTGCTTTTTGTTCTCCAGGAACAACCAAACAATGTATATGAAAATCATGACAAAACATTACATAAAGTGGACACTGTACATAAATATTGCCATATAGTAATTTTTTCCCTTAAAAATTTTTGGACAGAAATTGTTCCCAAATAATGATGTGAATTAAAGTGCAGCCATCTATGGTGGTGTTAGGTGCTGCGCTAAGAATCAAGTCTTTTATAAACACAGACAGTAGAACACTTAAAAAAAATATCTGTGCAGTGCCAAATTATTATGGCAGACCTTTTCCTTTCTGCTAGCTTTTCATTTGTTGGTTTTGTTTTGGTGTTTTTTGTTGGTTTTTTTTCATGTACCATACTGAAAAGGGAACACTTGCTGTCACTTCCTTTTTTCTAAAAGCATATACAAAATAACATGCAAATTCTAAAAGCAGCCGGTGTTAAAATGTTCTCTTCCTCATATTAGGGCCTAATGAGATATAAAAAGAACCTTTGACTTGTCAAGATGCCTCTCATTTACAGAAGTTAATCTGTTTTAGGACTTCATCATCAGGGTGGGGAAGCTTGATCATGTGTCTAAAACAAAAAAAAAAGATTAGTGGATCAGTCCTGGATCTAATTACAGCATGCTATCTTAGAGGTAACAGAGAAGTCAGAAACAGTGTTGTGAGGCTCTCAAAGCTGCACAGCTGATAATTATTCTTTTATTCTTAGCTTAGTGGCACCAGAGTGTTATACTTGAAAAGCTGTTAACCTCAACATTTTCCACCACATTGTATAACAACAAAAGTGTGGGCCAAATTTAGAGCTTTGGTAAGGTTCAGAAAAAAGCTTTCCTACGGTTGTTCTGCCCTTCAGAACTGCAGGTGTGCTTGTTTGATGGGTACTTTGCCATCATTTAGAAAACCTTTTATTTCCATTTAAGATTGGTCTGACAGCTCTGAGTTCTAAGAATTGTCAGGAGGTGCCAAGTCCAGCAAGTCTTAAGCCTTGCATTGGCCATCAGAATTTTACTTAGCCTGAGTGGTCAGTCGGGTCCCCACAGCAGTCACAGACTCTTTGAAGTGCGGCAGTCTGAAGTGGGAGATTGTGAGAAGAATCCTGAGGGTGAGATACTTGTGTGTGATGGATTCTGCTTTCTAATGTGCTTTGAGATGTGCTGGGAAGGTGAATAATTGATAAAGATTCTTGAATGTAAGCTGCCATTTATAATGCATATATTTTTGCTAAATAAATAGCAAACTGAAAATTTATTAGTTTTACCTGATTATTGTATCCCTTGAGTTTATTCAGTTGTTTTCATACTTCTTGGAAAAAAACCTCATCTGCATACTCCCTTCAATATTAGAAGGAATATTAAGAAAAAAGATCTTGTTAAGAAAAACTTGGTTCCCAGTATCTAAATTTCAAAAACTAAAAAGAGCTGTTGGGCAGGCTAGCAGGAAAATAACATCATACAAATTTGGTTTACTGTGTTCAAGAACAAGTGATCTGTGATGTATATTGTATTATAGACCGCCATGGATTCTCTTTTAATAGATAAACAGGCTGAAAATCCTGACTTTTTTGGCCAGGGAATTCCTTTGGATAAGACAGCACTTGTAGTAAGTATGCATCTGAATGACAGGATTTACAATCTAATGGAAATGGTTTTTGTTGAGTGTTGGTTAATGTGTTTACTGAAGTGGCAAGCACTGCAAAATTTTCATTAAATTTTTCTGCCAATTAATCTCAATTCAAATTTCTTCTTGTGTACTTTTTTTTCAGATGGTGGTGAACTTTATTCAAAATTGTGGGGTGTGTTTGCAATAGCCACATGTATGTGAAGTTTAATAGTTGTGAGGGAACTTGAAGAAAGACATAGGTGTGGTATCCAGGATGTTGTACAGTAATGCACTGAGCTATTTAGCAGTAGTCCCTGATGGGGTGTTTTATTTGAAAAGGAGTTGTAGTTAATTTCTTCTGTTTCTTCTTCTTGTCTCATATTTTGAAAATAAGGTTAGTTTCATGTGAAACAAGTTAAGGGAGATGTTATAGATATGAAACAAGTCAAGGGAGATGTTACAGATGCCCACAACAAGCCGACCAAAAAAACATTTCTCTGCCTTGGAGTAGGGTAGATGTGTCCATTCCAGCAGTTTCAAAAGTTGATGTTTCAGATACACAGCTTGCAAGACCTGGATACCTGGACTAAAACTCACTCAGCTGTGAGATCAATGGAGAAGCACTCTTGTCTTCAGATCTACAATAGAATAAAAAATAGCCAGGCTTGGTAGGTGAGGCTGGCACTCTGTATATAGAACTATTTTTCTAAAATTATTTGCATACTGACAGATTTCCTGTTGTTGGGGAATTATAGAAGAAGGGTATGTCTTCCTGTCTGTAACTGAAATTTCTGCAAGAGAGTTAGTGACAATTGAATATTGAGCAGTTTTGGTTAAACTATGGTTTTCCATACCATTATTGGGTTCATTTCCCATATTGCGTTCCAATGTCCAGTTCCAAAACTTTTTCATCGGTTCTTTTGTGCCTACGGCCAACATGCAATACTTTATGCCTGCTCTAGCACGCACGCACAGGCTTTGGGACAGAACAAACACGACTGCAGTTATTTGAACAGCCTTTGACAGCTGGCGGGCCAGCGCTGTTCAGGGCACTTGCATGTTCTTATACCTTTCCCACGCTTCTGCGGAGGTTAAGCCGCTAGTTCCGATGGTGCCGCGGTGGGCAGGTGGGAGAAGGGCGGCTCAGCGCCCTGCCGGCGGCCGCGGTGGGCGCGGGTGCCCTCGGCGCCGTGTCCGCGCTCTGCCGTCCGTGTCCCGCCGGGGCCGGGCGCGGAGCGGAGCGCGGAGCGGGGAGCGCGGAGCGGAACGGGGAGCGGAGCGGAGCGGGGCCGGGCGCGGAGCGGAGCGGGGAGCGGAGCGGGGAGCGGAGCTGAGCGGGGCCGGGCGCGGAGCGGAGCGGGGCCGGGCGCGGAGCGGAGCGGGGCCGGGCGCGGAGCTGAGCGGGGCCGGGCGCGGAGCGGAGCGGAGCGGGGCCGCACGCCTCCCTCGAGGGGCGGCGCTGCGGGCGGCGGTGGCCCGGGGCGGGCGGCGAGCCCAGGCGAGGGGCGAGCGCGGCGGGACCGAAGTTGCCCGCGCTGTCCCGGTGCTCCGCGGCCGCGGAGGAGCAGAGCTGCTGCCGCGGCGGCGGAATGAGGGAGCGGCGCCCGAGTCCGGGCCCCGGCCGGCGGAGGATGGGCACGCTGCCGCTCCTCGGGAGCCCCGTGAGACGCCCGCCAGCTGAGCGCGCCTTTCCCTGTCTTTTCGCAGAGGAGGCCTACCAAAAACTGGCTAGCGAGACCATGGAGGAGCTGGACTGGTGCCTGGACCAGCTGGAGACCCTGCAGACCAGGCACTCCGTCAGCGAAATGGCCTCGAACAAGGTAGGAGCCCCTGGCGGGCCGGGGGTCGCGCAGCCGGGGCTGCGCGGGGTCAGCGCGGCCAGAGGGGACGCGGGGCTGGAGCGGCCCCGGGACGAGAAACTTGGCGTGGGCAAGCAGTGTCCGAACGTAGGTTTGGGAGCAGGGGCGGGAGCGGCTCCTGATGTGGTTTTGTATACCATTCTTTTTAATTTCAGTGCAATTTGTGAAAGTGGTGCAGGTCTTGTAAAGCTACATTGGTTTCTTGTGTGTGTCAGTTTAAAGACAAAAAGAGATTGCTCAGGGCTGCTGGCAATAATCTCTTCAGTTGCTCCTTCTTTTCGCAGAATCCCATACAGAATTAGGGATCTTTCCTAGAAACGATGTAGAAAGTAGCATGAAAGGTGATAAAGATAGTTCTTGAGCCCGGAGGAGCTGTATGGTGAATTCTATTTGTAAACAGTGATGATGACAGCTCTCATAATGCTATTTGTTATGAAAGAACACGCTCTCAACCAAAGTGCCATCACAATAGACACCTACATCCAGAGGTGTGCTTCTGCAACAGAGTGCACACTCCCTTCGCATCCTGGAAGCTGAGGATTTGCATTATCTGGGAACTCTGTGCCAGGATCTGCTATGGTCTGTATGTGCTTCGGGTCCACATCCTTAGTTTATAAGTAAACTTTATTTCCTGATTTTTATTTGCAGGGAATATACAGGTACATTTCTGGAATTAATTTTTTTAAGGTGAATTAATGAAAGTGCTGTGTTACTTCAATATGCATTGTTATATTTTTTTATCAACTTAGTACTTGAACAGCAACATGTACAAATAGAAATGAGAAGAAAGCTTTAATTAAACAGGCTAATTTTCCTATTCTTATGTCTGCAAAAGCAGATGATGATATCTTAGTGTCTTTTAAGCATTTCAGTTGTAATTAATATTTTGTTGGAAAATAATTTTGTTTTTACTCAGCTTATGCCATCTTAATACTCTACTGTCTTGTTGTGACTGCTCTTATGAAGTATCTGCTCTAAGTTATTGACTGTTTTTAAATTCCTGTTGAAGTGTGCCTGCTTGTCAGATATGAAGCATTGTTACACTTGTGCAGTTTAATTCCCACAATGTAATATTCCCTGTGCTTTTCATGGCTTTGGACACTCTTAGCACCAATTCTGTCTCTGGTTTAAGAGTTACCTGACCAGCATTGCGCTGTTCTCAGCACTGCATTTTCAGTTTTTATTGCAGCTGAAAGATCTTGTTACTCAGTACCTGTTGTGTATGCTTCGGTAAGTTATAAAGTAAAGAGCTTCCAAGGCTGTTTCAGCACTGTATGAGTCTGAGACTTTGTTTCCAAAGGGAGTGAGACCAGACGACACCTGCAATCCAGTCTTTCCTTGCTGACAAGTTTGGACACCTGTCGATTTCCTGACTTGTGATATCTGTATAACCATTCTTTCACAAAATGCTGAATTTTCTTCAAGTACTTACTTCTTAACTCCCCATGATAGATAAGATATACAATGTATTTGTTGAACAGTGAGGGTAAGCTATTTCTAGAATGAGGTAAAATTAACTGCAAATCAATGGGTTTTTTTAAGTTTTGCCAAGTATATTCAGCTTCTTACAAAAAGAAGACATTTTCAAAATAAAATTTGATGACTGATTTGTATCTGTAAGTAGACTCAGAGGTGCTACTGAGTTTGATACTATGCTTTGTTTGTATTTGTTTGAATAAGTAAGCATCTTCACTCTCTTTCTAGAAATCTAATTCCTTCTATGAAAAATTTGTGTCATTTTTTAGTGTTCATTTGGGAGGTTTTTGTTTTGGTTGGTAAGATATTTAAAAAAAAAAAAAATGCAAAAATCCCAAAAGAAACCAACAACAACAAAGTGTAAATCTGTGCCTAACTAACTTGTGAACATCTTGAATATAAACCAGCAAGCCCATACAATAGTGTGAGAAAAATTAGTGTGGGAGGATTTTCATTTCAGAGGTACAGCACATTGTTCTAAAAAATAATTTCAATTCTGATTACTGAAACATACCCAGCATTTGTACAATACCTCATATTGTAATATAGCTGCAAAATTTGACCTCTCAGTGAGGCATATAGGTAAATTACACTGTTTTAGTTTATTGAGAGACTGAAGTAGAAAAGCTTTGCTCAAGGCTGACAACACAGATTTCTGTAGAGAAGTGAACATGCATGGGTTCTCTGTTCTCCGTCTGAAGAGTAGGTCCTGTAAAATCAGATGAGAAAGTCAGGAAAATGAATGTGGATGGTACAGAAGAACATAGTTTCTCACTGCGTTTATCTCTTTCCTTTTGTCTGGGTTTCTTCAGGAACCAGCCCAGAAGACTGACTGATTATTGGTGTGGGTTTTTCTTTTTTCCCTGGACTTTCAGCCACTTCCCTTACTTATTTCTTTCTCTTTTATTTTCTATGCAACAGCATTTTCATCAGCATTAGTTTTCCTTATTTATGTAAACACATGCAAGACATAAGAGTTGGCATAAAAATTGAGCTCTGCACTGGGAAGGAACTTTTGCCCATTGTGGAAAGGCTGCTGTAGTAGAGGAAAAAAACAGTGTGGGAGCAGTATTTAATGTCCTGAGTGCTTGGAGTAATCTCAGGAGTGAGTCCAGTCCCTCTCTGTGCAGTGAATTGACAGCCTGAACTGTTGGCTTCATCTGTTTGGAATCCCTTCACTGTTGTAATGCTTGTCTAGGACTAGCATTACCTTATCCCAGTCCAGGGATATTTATTTTGTTTAAATGCCCCTCATGCTCAATTAGCAGTAGTCTATGACATGCCAGCTCACAGCTTTGGATGACAGAAAGTGGACTGACACAGGTACATAAGAAGATTCTTCTTTTCCCAGTTTAAAATTCATTAAAGCAGTAGTGACAGGGTGCTATCCACAACTTCTGGATGAGTCCCAGCATGCTGTGGGATTAAGTGTTACCCAAAAACTTTGAAAATAGACTGTAGGTGTGTTCTGTAGGAAGCCTGCTGTGTTCCTCGGCTGCCTGCATTACATCAGTACAACTGTAATATCCAGATGATTTCCCATTTCCCGGCCATTCCTGTGATACAAAAATTTCCAAATGCCTGTAGCCATTGTGTGAAGTAACTGATGGGTCTCTGGTGTATCCATAGGCAGAGTTTGTAAATCAATGTCATTTTGAGTGGAGACTTGTCGTTGTGTTGTTATGAATCTTAGAGTACTTAGTGTTTATGTGTTTACTTGCATTGCTAGCTTCTGAAATTGGGTACTGGCAAGAGAAAATCACCTTTTTAAAAGCGCAGACAGTTTGTCATCTTAGTTCTCCTCTATAAACCCTTAAAAGTTTTGAAAGACTCCAAAGCAAACACATAAGAAACACCATAAATTTGGAAAATGTCTTTCATTGTTGGAGAACTCTTTCTGGTTTTCTGTTTCATGTCCTTTTAATATTGCCTAATGTCAGTGGACAGTTGTATTGCTGTGTTTTTCTGAGTAATGATTTCTTGAACAGACAAAAAATAATTTTAGGAAATAGTTTACAAATTTGGGTCATTAAAGATAGGATCCCAAGGCATAATTAGATGTCACTATTTAACTGTTCAGACAGATTTCCACAGATCCTAACCCGTATCACTTTTTGCTAAACTGAATTGTGAGTAATATCTCCTAAAATTATGGGGTTCTAGCTTGTTGATTGTGATTTCTAGTTTAAGATACAGCAGAACTTTGATTCACATTTTCAACTGATGATTTTTTGCTTTTTTTTCTTTTTAATAGTTTTTTTTTTTTTAATGAGTAACACCCTGTTTCCTGTTTTGTTGGGGTTTTTGATTGTTTTTTGTTTGGGTTTTTTTTTCTGCAAAATAAGATGAAAGCAAAATTTAATAGATTTTACATTCTCTGTGAGAAGAACTGTCTTCTTCCGATAATTAGTTTAGCACTACCTAGTTTATGGATCTGAGAGTTATTCTGAGATAGACAATATACAAATTAAAAATTCTAGTAGTAAAGATGTTAGATAGCGTTATCTGTAGATTAGTCAAATATGGAGGAGTATGTATAATGAAACTTGTTTGCAAACGTGTATTTTCACTTCTGTATTCATGTTTTTGCGAGCATCTCTTGTCTGGTGCTCTTGTGTGTCTAAGTACCTGAACTTAGACATGGGAAAATTTTCAAACTGAGTAGTTTTTGTTTCAGCTTTAGCTCTCTTGCAGATGATGTTTTCTGCAGGATTTGCTAATAACTGGTAAAGAGAAAGAGTTTAGAAGATGTCATTCATTGGGTGCTTCTTTCCCACTACAAATGCAAGTGAATACCCTTCTCCAGGAGTCTCTTTTAGGTATCAGAATCGAGAAAATTTTGATTTCATTTAGTCGGACCCTGTTAACTGCAAATCTACTTTTTAAGTATAGGTTTTCTTATCATGATCCAGCTTGTATACTAGTATGCTTACAGATTAGAGTAGAAGTCTATTTGAAGACAGTTGCTAGTGCTAGTTACTTTTTAAAAAATGTTTTGAGATCTTTTTCAGTGATTTGAAAATACCCAAAGCATTAATTTTATCAACCAACTAACATCCAAAGCCTACCCTAGTGTAACACAGGGCTTTATAGTCCTTTGTAGCCCTGTATTGTCACCCACTATGCACATTCAAACAATAATATTAATGATAGCTTTTAAAAAATAATTACTTATCTGTAAATATTTAATGTAAACTAAAATGATATTCGAAGGCAACTTGAAATCTGTTCTGTTACTTTTTCTTTTTTTACATTTCCTCCTCAGCTCATTTGAGCTGGTTTGTAATCATATTTTCTTGCTGCTAAAAAGTATTTTTCCTTTCATCTTTTCAACACTAAAAAGCTCACACAGGTAATGGGGAGCTGACTAACATAATGTCTGGGGAAAGAGTGAGGCTGAATTTGTTACTTAGGTCAAATAATGGATCATGTGTAAACCTTAAAAGGCTTCAAACAGAGGTGCTGTGTTACCTTCAGTGTGAAAAAAGCAGGGCCAGAGCCCCTTGGCAACTCTTCACAAAAGCCCTCACTGAATGGAGAAACCTTATTGTTTTACCCCAGGATGACAGTAGCTCTCTGAGTTTAATCAGGCCCAGAATAAATAGAACTGATGACAGACTGACTTCTGATTCAGTCAATCCATTTATTTGTCTTAGTCTTGTTCTGTGAAAAAGCTTAAGTGCTTTGGTGGCCAGTACTTTTGTATGGTCCTAGATAGGCTGTGTCTAGAACTAATCAGTGTGACTCAGTCTTTTGTTAACAGGCTAGATTTTAGCATTGTCTTGTTTGTGTTCTTGCTTCCAACTTTGAGGTCAGGTTCATGGCACAGTAAGGAGCTTGTCTTCAGAAATTACCTTTTGTATGTAAAAGCATAATTTTTTTGCAATGGTTTTTCTAAATGCAGAAGCTCAGCCAGAGTAAAATTGTCTCCTCTGTCACAGCGACCGTGTAGATTGACCTGCTTCCACTTAAGGGACAAGATAATATGTCATACCCACTTAAGAGGATTGAATCGTTCACTTGGGTTAGCTATTGCACATAGAAAATAGGTAATGGAAACATAGCAGTAGGAAAAAAAGTTGTTGCTTTCATGAGTAAATATAGGGTTTGTTATGTGACAATCCTCTTATATAACATCTGGCAATGCCATTGCATTTGATTGGCTGACACGATAATTTAATTGGGTCTTAAATTCTTGGATCTCCCTAAGAAAATCTGAGGATTTGGTTAGCTCTTTAGAGTGCTGCTTGTGGTGAAGATTATGGTTAAGGGGCAGCTGTTAGCAAAAGACTGCTTGTTCAGTGCAGCATCAGGAAATCTTTTATTCATAAGGATTTCGGTTTGTACAGTGACAAAATAAAGGTATAGTGATAAGTGGCAAGCCTGACTTTTAATTAATGCACACTTAATACCAGTTTTGTTGTTCTTTATAGCCAAAGAAAAGGGCAAGACTATTGTGGAGGTAAGGAAGGACTGGTTTTCTAGGAAGACTGCTCTTTCTTTTCCACTCACTGAAACCAGCCTGGAAGGATTTTAAGACCTCTGGGCTTGTGTGCAGCTCCCTGTACTCAGCTATACTTGCTCTCATGTAAGACTATTCATGCTTTTGGAGAGCAGATTTGTCCCTGAGTAACTGCAGTGATGAGTGAGGTGTATATATATGTATATATAAAAAAATAAAAGGAGATGGCACTTTCCTGGCTGTATTGTACAAGGATGTGCTCCAGCAAGATAAAGGGTGAAAATTGCTTTCCTGCAGTTGATTTGCACCAGCCTTTCCATATGATTTATGGACACCTCTATCTTCTCATAAACAAGTGGATGGAGCAGTGATGCCACTTCAGCTGCAGCTGAATCTGTTCTGTACAGATGCTGCTGCTTCCATAGAGGTTGTGGGGTTGCTGCCAGATAAGAAAAATCATGAAACATAGTTTTTCTGCCAGGATAGTGAAGTAAATGTGGTGAGTGAGGCTCAAGGCAACTGAGCTGTAAGCAGCCCTTACTCCTTGTGTGGGTACTTGATGGCAATCACTGGTGTCCTCAGGCCATGACAAGCAGGTAAGTGTAATTTCAAAACATCTTGAATCTATGGTGGGGTCAGCCCCCTTCCACTTTTTTGGGAGCTCTTCTCCAACAGAATTATGCGCTTCTGCACCAGTGGAAAGGAGCCTGAAGTTCATAGACATAACATTTGGTAGAAAGAACATTAGTATTTCAAGGCTCAAAAACAAGGTGGGAACTCTTAATCTCACAGATTCAGTTTGTAGGCTAAATTTTAGAGGAAAAATAGGTTTTTGCATTCTCATTCACTGCTTTTTTGAAAGGCCCTGGATGTAAGAGATGTGTAAAAGAGGTATTATGCCTCTCTGAGGGTTGCTATTATTTCACAGTTTTCAGCTTTTTAGCTGCTTCTAAGATTGCAGAGCTTCCCAGTCCCTAGTAACTTGATAACTTTTTCCATAAATATGAGCAATTGGTCCATGCCAACATACGAACAGACCTTTTTTGTAGCCACTTTAATTATAGGAAATACCACAGTATGAAAGATTCTTTCCTTTAGCATAATGGAACAGAAAAATACAGACAAAATGTTACAGAATAAATAACCAGGTTTTAATGTGGGAAAATAACATTATTTTCAATCACGATAGTGGATTTTAAAATTATGAAATTTTTCCAGGGGTTGAATTATTTAGTTAAATTGCAGACATCACTGGGCCTATTTTTGGCATTTACAAGAAAAAAATCTTTTTCCAAAACTCTTACTTGAGAAGGTTCTTCGTGGGTATGAGGATCTAGTAGCTTCCTTCTTAGTAATAAGGTGGTATTCATGACAAATGAAGGGTATGAGAAGTATCTAAATACCTGTGGCTCCTGGTGACAGTGTTTAGAGCCAAGAATGTTGTCATAGTATTCCTGGTAGGGTGCTGCTTTAGTTAGACTTTAACATATAAAGAATTTAGGAAACCAGAGGCCATTATTTTCCCCATCAATTTTGTGTTTCCAATAAGAGGCATCTTCTACTACTATATGAAGTTTTGGTACAAAAAATGTGGTATTTGCTGAAACATCACGTCAGACTTTGTCTCATAAAGACACTGTATACTAAGAAACTGCTCTCCTGTTTCAGTTATATTAGTAGGGGTTTTGGTATAATCTGCTAAAAGTTTACACGTTTAGGAGACTCACCACCGGATTAAGTATATTGTAGATGGATATTTTCTGGTCTGTGATTTTTTATTGGTTTGAGGGTTTTTTGGGGTTGGTTTTTTTTTTTTTACTAAAGCTTGTCTCAGTAGAAGTTGATCCCAGTTCTGGTTAACTCACAACCAGTCCCCATATGAGCTGCAAAATTGAATCTGGGCAAGCTAAGGCACAATGGAAAGTGATGCTACTCACCCTGCCTTGAAACCACGTGAGCAGGGTGGTGTCCAACACCTGCCTCCTGAGCTTGTTCACCTCTGAGCAGGTCAGAGGTGAGCCTGCCCCGTGACTGCAGTGCCTGGTGTGCTGCCATGGGGTCTGCTGCTTCATCTGGATCTACAGCCAAGGGACACATTGCTGTGCTGGGGCGAGTTCAAGTTCAGCACTGAATCAGGCTACTGTGTCAGACCTATTTACAAGATTGTCTAGAAACAAAGTTTAAACAACTTGTTGCTTTTATTAAGTTGTAGTCCAGTTGATGAAAACAAGCTGGTTGAACACTTGCATAAGATCCCACAACAAGACAGTATCATCAACTAAACTTTCCACTCCGAATTGCAATCAGAAAGACTTGTGGTTTATGCAAAATGACATCAATGTTAATTTTATTCTGGACTAAACAGCCAAGCCTTACAGGAGATACATAAGGTTAACTGCAACCCCCTAACCATTCTGACATCAGTCATTCTTCATGCACAAAATGGACCTCTTCCCAAGTAGGTATGAAATAATGTTTTCAGTTTGGAAGCTGAAATTAATGAAACGCTGTAAAATAATTATGAAGGTTAGTTGTTTGCATATTTGTAAGTATGTTTCTTTACTGAGCTCTTGTTATTTGAATTAAACTGCTCACTTTGAGGTTCAATAGCAGCATCTCAGAACCAGGGGGACAGCCAGATAGTTAAGACCTTGCAAAATGCAGTGTTTATTTTGCTTTCTAAACCTGTGGCTATCTGGGATTCTTCCCTCTTACCCTTACCTCACCCCTCTTCAGCTTCTGCCGCCACAGAGAGCTTGAAAGTGCTTCTGCAGCCTAATCCTAAATGCATTTTTTGCCTGAGATGTGATGTGTGTCGAAGCAGAGCTTGTGTTTGGTGTTGCAGGGAGAGTGCTCGGATTCCTCTGCCTTTCTGCCCTCTGCTGCTTGCTGATCTCCCTGGCAGAGTGCCAGCTCCTGCTACTGCTGCTGCTGAGGATGCTCGCCCTGCTGGTCCAGGCGCCCTGATAGGAAGAGCCTGGACCTGTCCTAAACAAACAGGTCCTGGGGGGAAAAGTGCAAGCCTGACCTGAGTCGTGGCCAAGGCAACAAGCAGAGATGAGGGTGCCATTTGGTAGTAAATGTAGCCTATGGGGTCTCAGCAAGAAGGCAGAAAGTATCCTTAATGCTTTTATAAAGCCATTCTGAGTGTATGTGTCAGAGTCTTTCTGTTATATATACACTGCTTGCAGGAAAACAGCTTGAAAAAAACAAAAGATGAAACTAAATCTGTAAGAGTGCCTTTAAATTATTTATTTTTGGCTTGCAATGGAAGCTTTAGCTGGAAAACTTATAACTATGTTTAGTCCTAGAAGTGTAAATGTGATGAATTTTTTGACAAATCACTGATTATCTGGCTACATAAGCTTTAAAGCCTAATACCCAGATTTCTCAGTAAAATGATTTTATTTTTCCTATACTCTGAAGCATGGCCAAAGTTTTGTGTGTCTGAATATTGGACCCAGGTTAGATTGCATTTTGATATTTGGTAGTTTTTTTCTCCCCTTTCTTATAATCAGTAAACACTGATGTGCATACATACATTTATTTTAAAAATGCAACAGCTAAATTTTAAATACAAAATGCTAAAGTGCTCCAAAATTTTTTTTCTAAAACAAATTTTTGCATTTGGAGGCTAAAACAATTGGTTTTTTGTGGTCAGGAATATACAGCTGTAATTTGATCTTTTCTCTCAGGCCTGTGAAAGATAGGTTATAGGAATAATGATACAAAATACAACTGTGCTGTTGGGACAAAAAAACTCTGCAGGAAGAAAAAGAGTTTGATAACTATGTTGTGGTATTTTGTCTTTTCAGCTAGATATTATTCCTGAGGTCGTGTGTGTTTTAGATTGTATAGATGTGGTATAAATAAAAGCTTGCTGATGTACAGAGGCATTTCTGGTTTGTTCTTGAAATTGTTATCAGAGCTTGAAAAATGTCCCGGTTGTAGAAAACTGAAGCTGCCTTACTGATCAGAGGCAGAATGAGAGCACAGATGTTGAGTTTTACAACCCATCATTTCAATAGCGTGGCTAAGTATGCAACCGTGCCTTAATTACTCGAGGGAAGTGTTATATGGGTTCTTTTTTTGTTTTCTGTCTTTGTTTCCTTCTACAGTGTCTTGGATATTGTGAAATAGTGGGCTGTATAGAAATCTTTCTGTTCTCCAGCATCTCTTTTCATCCCCACATCAAGCCCAGTGGTGTCTTACCTTTGGTGTTGCATAATTTTGTTGAATGGTCACACAGACATATACTGTGTCTGCTGATTGTTGCTGATGTGATGGACCATAGGTAGCAGTACTGGAAGGGATAAGATCAATTTTAACTTGTACTTCTTTACTTCTTGACCAGGGGTCTTTGAAATGTCTATTTTCAGACTTGGACATATAGCTCTGCTTTGCTTCATGGTCTTTTTTCTCTCAGAAAATTTTGTAATCAAGATCTGGGACTTTAATTGGTATTAGTAACTTGTACTAATATTTTAATACAAGGTTACTAATATAGTGGTGCACAAGACAATAGCCAAGGCAAATCCTCATTTTAGTAATGAAAAGTAAGTGTGCTTACGCTGGACTGGGTGATGTTGGGAATCTCATGACCTAATGCACAGAAAAGAGTTGAAAAATAAGAAATGTTTTGTTTTTGAAGGCTAATATTATGATTTTTGTATGTGTAGCAGTAAATTAAGCAGTAATCAACAATATAGGTGTGAATCTTGTGAAGTGAGTATGAAAATTAACTTAAATATTCACTGAAGTTATCAAATATTGCATCTCATTTTGAATGTAATTTGCCTTAGATGAGACAAGAACTCCTGGTTAACTTTACAGTCCTGCACAGATAAACTGCACTTATTACTCCCTTTTAGGTTTTTTTCTCTGGTTTGGAGAGTGAACAAAAGATGGCATTGGACAGGGGTGGGCAGGATTGATGTATCAGGCCATTACTCCTGCTGCCTGGGACATTTTAACACTTTGTGTGAATTCAACTATCTGTAGTTAGTGAAAGTCTGCATTTATGTCATCAGGCTGGGAATGGAGCCCAAGGCTGGTTATATTTGTCATTGTTGTCACTTTGATAAAGAGCTGATAGAATCAGCTCTTACACATGAGCTTCTTTGGAAGACTGGAGAAAGTTTATTTAGAGGCAGATTGTGAGCATTTTTAACTTTCTAACCTTGTCAAGGCAAAAGTGGGCTTCTGCATGGGTGCCCATGTACCTTGATAGTCTGATGTCTTTGTGCATCTGCCGAGGTCTTTCCAATGTTTTGTGCACTGCTCAGAGCTTTTTGAGCTGGTACAAATATTGTATGTAAATGGCCAAAAAAGCAGACAAAGTTTCCCAGGTTGTTTTTGTTTTTTGTTTTTTGTTTTTTTTTTCCATAAATGAAAATGTGAGCCAAAGATGATGATGCCATTCCTACTTAGCACTTACTGGTTTTGCTTGATTTTGACATGTTTTTCAAATTAGGGATGATTTTTACAGAGATGTAAGAGTATCTATTTAAGAGGACCAAAATATAAAAAATGCATTGTTTCTTATTAAAATTCCTAATAATAATGAAAGATTTATAGATTATCTTTCACTTGAATAATGTCTGTGTATTTTGTATCCGTACTGTGAGTCCATCAGAGAATACACCTCGATCTAATGCTGTGTATCAGTAAGTGGACCCTAATCAGTTTTCAGTATGTGATGTTACTTTCATGTTTTTCACTCTACTTTTCACTTCAAATTCTGTATGAATGGCCAGATTCATTAGTTTAGTGTTCAGAAAAGAAGTAGTCATTTATGAGTTATCTTTGATTGAACAGAGGTTTTTAATTTTAAATGAAATTTTCTTTAAGCCTTTTCTGTACTATGTGAGTTCATAAATGAATTAAATTATCAAAGCTAAAGTATTAATTATTTTGTTATGAATGCATTTTTAATGTTTGTTAAGTACAAAATATTAACTGATTATAGACCACGCATAAAAGCAGTATTGATATTACAGTACATAGTGGAAACTGCTAAGTGCAATACATTTAAGTATTTAAAAAGGAAATATTGATTTAACTATTAAACTGTTTACTTGAAAATATGGATTTGTTGTCAAACTGAGATTTCTCAGGAGCAATGCTTATTCTTGAAGAAAAATTAGCATAAAAGTGTTTTCTACATTTGAACAGTCAGTTGTGAATAATATAAAAATATTGGAAAAATATCCCAGAGGATGACTAAATGGGGGCCCCTCGCCCAAAATAAATTTCTTCAATGCTAATGAGAAATGTATAAGTTTATACTCATAATATGTGTGATCTGAGATAGTCATGGGGCTTGCTTTGGTGGTAGATTAGTTTCAAAAAAAGAAAAGAAATTCATGCAGGTAAGATGGCTTCTACAAAACAATTTCTACTGTTGCGATTACTGTGATGGAGACTAATAGATGTAGGGTTTGTGTGAGTTGTAGCTCTCTTAGCTAAAACCTGGTGCAAACCTGACTGTATTTGGAACAGCTTCTGGCTGTAGCCTGTGAACTCTGAGCTGGCGAGATGTGAGCCCTTGAGCACTGGAATGGTTCTGGGTCAATACCTCTGTCTCACAACAGCCTGTGCTGCGGAGGAGGAAGGAGCAAAACGCTCTTGGGATAGAGTGATGCTGCAGGTCTGCGTTCGTGGAAGAGCCTCGAAAGGGAACGTGGTGAGTGGGGCCAGTGAGGAGTGCTCAGCATTGTCCAGGGTCTGCCAGCGTGGCTGGTCTGCCCCTGCCAAGCCCTGTCTGTGTGTGCAGGCATCCCTGGCTGATGAGCTGAGCACAGGCAGTGGGGCAGAGCGGCCAGTCCCCACCATCAGCGTGCTTGGACCCAGCATGTGCTGTCACCCAACAGGCACTCTGTTTCTGTGTGCAGGGTGAGAGGCAGATCACCACTATCAATGGACAAGGAGTGAGGAAACATGGGTGTGCCACAGGCTGCCTCACACAAATACTGAGACTTCTTGTCAGAGGGCTTTAAATCACAGAGGTAATAAATGCTATTCAGGAAACCACAGAGCTGCCTTTAGCCTCGTTATCATGTCTCCATCTCCCTCATGTGGACCCATAAACCCAA
This sequence comes from Oenanthe melanoleuca, assembly GCF_029582105.1. Classification (NCBI taxonomy): domain Eukaryota; kingdom Metazoa; phylum Chordata; class Aves; order Passeriformes; family Muscicapidae; genus Oenanthe; species Oenanthe melanoleuca. The sequence goes on from NC_079362.1 coordinate 58,181,233, forward strand.
CTCTGCAATACACCTGACTGTGGGACTGGAAACCACTTGGGTTTTGTGATTGCTTGCTTAATTTGACCTAGAGGCATTCAGGTGAAATGCTCACTTACCCAGAAAAACAAGCATGAAATTTTGTTTTGTTTCCCTGTATGCATGAGACAAGGATGTAATGGATGAGACTAGTTGTTTCTCTTGTTCCAGATGAATAGATGTTATTATTTTGTGAATCTCTATAGGTGTAGAGCATATTTATAGCACCTAAATAAATAATCAAATGAAAGGTATGAAGGACACATTAAAAAGAGTATTAGTTAGTGAGTAACCTTCCTTGAAAGAACAATGATGCTATCACATGCACCTTAATAAGAAAACAACAGCCATGGTTTAATAAGAACTGGAGCGTGAACCAACAAAATCTCATGAAACAACTTGCAGTTTGCTTTCAAAATGTTGGTATCTACAGTGTGTGATTTATGGGCATTTGCTAAGGTATGTTCATCAGGGCTGTATTGAGCTTGTTGCAGTGTTAGTAATCACTCCGTTTTCCACAAAGCTCTGCTTTTGTCTGTGGAATATTTTTCTTATTTCATACTGTGCAAAGATGTAAAAAACTTGTTTCTTTTAGTATTGAATTACAACCAATCAACAGTATTTCTGATGAACTGTTAAAGTTTGACTTTGGCGAGGTCTACAGTAGGAACACATCATTAAAATAAGAATGCCATGTTACAGGAGAAGTAAGACTAGTTCAGCAATACCTGTAAAAAGCTGAGGTTTGTTCTTACATAGCAAACCAACTTTCTGTATGAAATAGGAATCCCTGTAAAGCTTTGTACTAGTGCAGCTGTATCAGGCCCAGGATAAGTGAGCCATTGCATCTCTCTAAATTAAGCATTACAGCTCTTTGCACGTTTCCTAGATATAGCTATCTGCAAAAATGCTTAATGTAGGTATAAACTTCTTTCGTGGGTATGGTAAACACAGGGTGCTTATTTACTTGCGGGGTGCATCTACATACAAAAATAGAAATAAGGTTCTCATATGATTCTGCATTTTTAGGATCATTGATCTGTCCGAGCAATAACCATTTGAACTATTCATTGCTGCTTTCTATCTCCTCAAATCTCCTGTCATAACTGCAGCTGTTGTCACACCCTGGGTGACTTTTCTTTGATCTAAATTAGCTTTTAATGGTAGCTTCTTTGTAATTTACAGTTTTGTTAGGATCAGATTCAGGGGAAAATAAATACATAGCAGAATATTGTAAAAAGCTAAATATTTGTTGAATTAAACTTCATTTAGTATGGGGTGTTTTTTAGAGACTATTACATACATATGTAATCTGTCATTATGTGGAAAACTTTCAAGAGAATGATTAGTATATATTCTGTCATAAAGGATTGACAGTGGTCCCCAAAATAAGAGTTTAAATTAGGTGTTGTTCTGCTGCCTGTGCAATTGCTTGTGAGTGTCTTTTGAAAATACTGCAGCTGTAGATAATACCTGTGAAGACCCTACTCTGGTATGGTTGAAAATTAGTGAACCACATTGTGACATTTATGATCTGAAAAAAGCTCAATATTCCTACATATTCATAGCTAATGCTTTTATTATCACTAGAGGGCAGTAAATACAAATACTGAATTACGTATTTTTTCAGAACACATTAATTTTTTTTCCTTTTTTTTTTTTTCTTTTTTTTTTTTTAATTTAAAATAATAAGGGACCCTAACTCTTTATAAAACACCTTAGCATCTGGGTTTTACTACCTATTTTCCCTAAAATAGTTCAGAGGAACATTGTCATCTCAGTCTGTTGAGCAACATAAAATTCTTATATTTTATGTATAAGAATTATATATTCCAAATAAAAAGATCCATAAAATGATACAGCGTAGGCTAGTCCATAATTTTTAAGAAATGTAATTCTGACAGGGAGAAGGCTTCCAAGAAAACCTTTTTGAAGCAGTATAATCATGCTACAGTTAGCACACTTAAAACTGAAACTCCTTCAAAGAATGGGAGATGTGTTCCACTTACAGTCATCAATTCTCAGTCACCAGTGAAGTTCATCTCTTTTTGGGAGCAGCATGAGACCCAGTTTTCTCACTGCAGCTCAGTGTGTGGCAGCTGGTTCCTGCAGTTGAAACAATTTCTCATATTTGTAAAATTACTAATTGTTTCTTTGGGACTTTTTACTTAAATCCTACAGTTTTTCTCCTAGCCGGGGGGTTTTGTGTGGTACCAAGAGAATTTTGGTGGGGCTGGTTGATTCAGTTTTCTTGTCTCTGGATGTCCTGCTGCTTCCTCTAATCCAGCTCTGAGTTTTAGCTAAGTCCATCCACACACTCTTGCTTGCAGGATGAAATGACTATTTTTTTCTGCTGTGGTCTTCCAGTGCTGAGTAGACTCTCCATTTTGTGGAGAAACTTTCTAGTGGTGGTGTAAAAACCAGCACAACTCACAGATGGAGCTGGCTAATGCTGTGAAAACAGTGCTACCTGCATTTGTGATGAGTAGGAGTTGGATTTGACATGGGAGATTATTTCTGTTCTCTGGTGTGTGAAGGTTAGTCTAAAAATCAGAGAAAAAGAAATGTTTGGGTTGGAAGAGACCTTAAAGATTATTTAGTTCTGACCCACCTGCCATCCATGGGCCTTGGGTTTTTTTTGGTTTGGGGTTTCTTTTTTTTTGGTTTGTTTTTTTTTTCATGTTTTCACAGGCTCTTTTTTTTTGGTTTATGAGATTTCTTCAGGCTATCTGTTTTTGTTTATAATGCATACAACCTTAAAAACTAAAACTGGTGGTCTGCTTAGATATCTGCTTTTTTGCTTTACTTTTTTTGCTTACTAGATGATATGCATTACATCTAGCACACTTGTATTCAGAATTGATGTTCAGGCATCTCTCAAAATGTTCTTAGTGCAACTTCATAATCAATCCAAGGGCTGCATTTGGGAACACTCTTCTTCCCTCAAAGCTAATTATGTTTTTGTATTACCCATCACTTGTCTTGGAAGTGACTCCAGAGAAGCATCTGGTCCCATCTTCTTGCTCAGGCAGGACCATCCTGGAGCACATTGCATGGGATTGAGTCCAGGTGGTGCTTGAGTATGTCCAGTGAGGGAGACCACACAGCCTGGAAATCTGTTCCAGTGCACAGTCACCCACATAGTAAGGTTCTTCCTCATGCTCAGGTGGAACTTTCTGTGCATCTGTGCAGTTTCTGCCCATTGCCCCCTGTCCTATTGCTTGGCACCACTGAGAAGAGCCTGGTCCATCCTCTTAAGACCCTCCCTTCAGATTTTGTATACATTGATCATCCCCTCTCAGCCTTTTCTTCTTGAAGCTGAACATGCTCAGCTCCCTCAGCCTTTCATTGTAACAGATGCTTTGATTTTTTTGTCTCCTTCTTCTGGACTTGTTCCGGGAGTCCCATGTCTCACCCATCCTAAGGAGCTCAGAACAGGACACAGCACTCCAGGTGAGGGTCTGAGTAGAGTTTGTTTGTTTGAAGCAGTTTCAGCTGCCTTCCATTGCTTTTTGATTCTTCCTTGGTGCAGAGGATCAGGACTGGTGTGCTGTGTTTTCTTATTGTCATGATTCTCCATAGTATCTGTGGGCTTTTAAATTGAACAGACTAAGGTTTTTCTTCTATTACAGAAGATTTTCTCTGTCATAAATAATATTTGCAAGTCTTTTTCCAACACAATAGCAATTAGGAAAAGATACACTAAAGCTGTCTCCAGTATTTCATTAGCTGTGTTGCCAGAATAACAGGCTTGGAGCCTCTCTATTTAGAGTCATAGAAGACATAGATTTTTGCGGGGGAGAGTATCACTATGAAATGCCCAGCTGTGACTTTATAAACTCTTCAGTGTTCCTACTTTCTTCAGTGTAGTTTACCTAATCATGAATCATGTTCCTACTTGCTGATGTCTTTGCAGTTAAATTCTCTGAACTGTAGTTTATGTGAAGGATGTCAACACTCTAAACAAGTGAGGCTGCTGCTGGTGACTTTCACATCCTCACAGTTTATCCCATGAACCACTCCTCCCCTCATCTGTTTCTGTCCTCAGGAAATTTTCATGGTTGTGACTTAATTTCAGATCACCGAAGAAGAAATTTAGTACCACAAAACAGTTTCAAGTCTTGCAAAACTTTACTTAGAACAGTCCCATTAGATGAAGACAGCCTGTTTATAAACATTAGAAATGAGTCTATAATCAGATTCTCTGCCCATTCAATGTGCCTTCTCTCAACATTGCGAGTGGTGTTGCAGAATATTTTACAGTAATAAATCAAATGCTGCATGACAGTACAAGAATATTACATGTTCAAATACATAAATGATACTGACTGGCATTAATTACACTCTTATGCCTCAGTTCTGTATCAAGCAAAAACATGGAATATATGTATATTAGCTTTTCTGATAAATACCCAGGACTAGGGTTTTATGAAGTAGCCTGAACTTACCCATCCATCCTGCTTGCAAATTTTAATTAGCAAAGATTAACATTTCTATGGTCTTTAAAAGTGTGCTGAAACTGAACATCACAGCTCCTGGGATCTCTGTCACCTCTTTTTATGACTTCTTTGGGGAAAGTTGTCTAGAATCATTGATTAAATAATAGATAACATTTGCAAAGGGTAATAAGGAACTTAATAATTTTTCTGTCTTTCAAGTTCATTGTCTTGATTTTTTCAAAACATGTAACAGTGATATCTTTCTTTATAAAATCTTCATTTTTTTTTAATTTCCCCCTGAATTATTTTATTGCTCACTTACTAGAATTTCAAATGGCACCTTTCCCATTTCTATATACTTTGCTTGATTGGAACCATTGCAGAAAATGTCATTATGTCCTTCTTCCCCCTCTTTGTGGATGTATATTTTTATAAAAACAAGAATCTCTAAATTTTGTTTTACTTGTCTTGAATTTCTCTACGCATTTAGTTAGTGGCAGCTATTTGCCATGCACTCATCTTTACACCATAACCTCTTCTAAATCTAGTTATTCAATGATTGCAACCTGGGAATTCAGGAGGAAAACCAGCCAAAATCATTCCTGTAAATCAGAGTTGTTGTGAGTTTCCAGACTACCCACATCTAAGATCATGCTACATGTGGCCAAAGTCGGGGCATGCTTTGTAAATCAGAGACATCCTACAATTAAATTCTACTACAGGATTCATTAATTGTATGAGGTTGAGACTATGAGTCTTGGAAAACTAATACAAGTCAGTAATAGACAGTGTGCATCAGGTGTAATTTCCTATTATCAGAATAGTTAGTATGCAGCTAGAGTGAATTGATGTAACGTATTGGAGGAAATTGATGTAACATTGGAGGAAAATGGTTTTTTTCCTGTTTTTGTATCAAAATCACCTAGCTAATAACTTAATAAACACCATCCTTTAATAAATTCAGCCACCTGTAACCAGTAATTCTTATGGATGTACCTTTGTCTCATATATTAGTGGGGAATCAAAAAAAAAAGTGATTTTTTTAATACATACTAGACAGCTGGTGTAATTTAAATACCAGCCATTTTAATATTCCTTATTTGAATCAAGTTCTTTTGGGAACAGATCTTTGGGAAGAGTTGTTAATATTGCATGTGGAAACAGTCTTTAGTAGCAAAGCAAGAAAAAATATTTAAAGCTTGACTTTCTCACTTCTTCTTATACTACCTATTGCAACCAAAATTTCATACCCACATACTTAATTCCTAAAGTAGCCAAAAGTTATTTTACCATTTTTTAAGTCATGCTTGAAATTCCCTCCTGAAGAAAGGCATCATATTTCCAGCTCTGTGTCGATGCTGGGTAGGTGGCAGCAGTGCTCTCTTGTGGATGATCAGAAGACAATGAAACACAGATGTAGTGAAGCTTTATATTCAGCATTGCAAAGCTGAGCTGGAAGAATCAGGGGAAATATTTTCTATGAGTACTTTTTGACTTCTTTAATGTCTTTCTAAGCATCTAGTAATCCCAGGTCTGTTTTCTAAACTTAATTGTATTATATACATCTAACTTCATGCATCCAGACCAGGTATAACTGTAAATATTAAAATGTGCCATGAATGTTTTATATTATCTATTTTAAGGCAATCAGTATGCCTTCCACATGAAAATACTTTAAGTACTGATGATCTGTTGATTGTATCCAATTGTCACATTGCTCTAGATTTCTCTCCTGTAAGGAAGAGATTTGTTGACACCATATTTTGCCCTATTGATTTTTGCAGGTTCAATTCTTTTTGAAGCACTTAGTGTTGCTGACTACTTCAGCCAAAACCTCACTTATCATTCTCAGTCAGCATCTTCCAGTGAATCAGCAGTGTGGGATTAGGCTGAACACTGAACCTCATTCAGTTTGTCCTTAGGCATTTGCCATTGTCATATAAGGTAACTCTCCCTTTCTTTTGACACAACAAAGATTCAGAAATTTGCTGCAATAGTGCATGTGCCTTGCACAGAGTGGAGCAAGATAATCACAGAACCATAGAATGGTTTGGGTTGGAAGGGACTTTAAAGATCATCTAGTTCCAACCCCCCGCTGTGGGCATAATGTATTCCTCCTTTCAAGTTCTGGTCTCTGAGTGGCAGATGGTGGGATCTTTTATTTAATGCTTGAGTCAGCTCACTGACACGTTCCACTTTCAATTAATCCCTTCTTTTTTTCAGTGATGTATAGCTGTAATTGATTATAATAATCTGCTGAGGCAGAAAGAGCAAAAGTTTAATAAATAAAGTGAGAATTTGAGGACTCTTATTATCTCACTTCTTACATCTCCATGGAAGCTTAACAGTTACTGGGAATTGTAAGCCATGTGACTTGCTTTAGCTTAATAGTAACTGCTTTTATCTCTTTAAATAAAAAAGCATTAATAAGTAGCAGCCTGGCCCGATAGTCTGAGGTAGATCGGTTTTTAATGTAGATGGCATAAAAGTACAGCATAAGCTGCTCAAGAAATCTATTCATGCTGGGTTTTTTCCCCATAAGAAACACCTCAAAATATATTTTTCTTCCATATTCAAAATTAAATCCACTAGGCGATCCGGACGGATACACACACAATACTGATTTTAACTGCTTGGATGGCGCATCCATTGAAAACTTGATTTCAATGCCGCTGAAGTGATGAGACCTTAGCCCAATTATTTTTGAATGGCATGTGAATGCTGCAGGCAGGGATACCATTAGTAAAGGGCATTTGCTGTTTGGGGAAAAAAAAAAAAAGAAGAAGAAAAAAGAAATATCCCGTGTCCGGGAGAGGCCCCAGCATCAGCCAATGAGAAATTACCGTACATCATGACACCAGCCCTGCGGATTTATATCTTTTAGGGTGACACACTATTGGCTGCTAGTATGGCTCTATGGGAGGGATTGCTGCCACTGTCTGTGGCTTCCTCTTCAGGTCCTTATTTGGTAGCTGTTGATAGAGCAAGTCTTTGAGCAGCTGAGCATCTTGACATACATTATTCATTAAATCCTGGTGCTCAGGAAATATGCATATCCCTAGCTCTTCAGAAATTTTTTCAGCTCTTGCAATATGTGTCTTCAACGTTGCCTCTGAATGCCTGGAGTTTCACAAATGGCATTTAAACAATCGGAAGACCACACGGTTGGATTTCATTTCAGTATGTCTCCTGAGCACACAGTTGCTGAGAACCTGAAGATCAGCAAAAAGAACTAGGAGAGGAAAGAAGGAATCTTTATTTTTGAAAGTCTTTTGCAGTGTCAGATAGCAAAGAACTGATAAGCTTAAATTGGTAGTATTGAAAAAATCAAAAATGCCTGAGGCAAACTATTTACTCTCAGTTTCTTGGGGCTACATAAAGGTAGGATTTTGTTTTACATTTTAAGAACTTTGATTTATAGTGCATGATTGCATGGTCACTGCATAGCATGAGGATTTGTGGGTGGTATGATCATGAATAATTTGAAATAAAAAAATCAGATAACAAGCTTTTGTTCAGCAAGAAGAATGAGCTGCACAGAGAAACTGTGCTGGGACTTTTAAAACAGTATTGCTTCCATGAATGATTAGACCAAGCCTAAAGCCAAAGAAATTCAGAACAGTTTGGTGTTCTTTCAGAAAAAGGTTGCTACAAAACTGTATTTCTAGCCACTAAAAGGTTTAAAAACTCCGAAACATAGATACTGTACAACAGAAGAGAGCACGAGTAAAGAAGCTGAGGATAATGGGTGTATTTATGACTCATACTGGTTTTAATTGCTGAAGAAAGGTGAAATTAGGAACGCTGAGTTCACAGCATTTTTGGTAGCCTCTGTGTGTGTGACAGCATATCGATTAAAACATTGGAAATTGTCATATTCTAATAGTGATCTATATTGTTATGTGGAGCAGTGTGAAATGGCAATACTGTTAGAAAATGGAATTAAATAAGCTTTATCTCTTTTACAGAAAAGTTTTGCATCAAGGAGTTAAATCAGTATGCCTGTCAGCACACAGAACTGAAATCCACTTAATAGAAAACCACATTTGAGCTTTGGTTTATCCCGGAAAAATTATGTTTGTGCTTAAGAGAAATGCTGCTTCTTTTATACTTTTATAATTGTTAGTGAGTGTGTAAAAATAAAAAAAATCATCTAGTGCTTGACATACAATAAGTGTACCAAATCATTCTACTTTAAAGAAATTCTTATTTTTCCTGAACTAAATAATGCCTATGTTGAATTAAATGACTAAAAATAACACAAGAATTGTTTTTGCACAATTTAATATCTTATGCTTTCTTTTATTAACACCTACATTTATAGTAGATGTATGTCTTTTAAAACAGAAATGCAAAGCCTGTTTATGTCCAATTATGAGTATTCTCAGCTAATGTTGAATTGTTACAATTTTATCAAGGATTTTGATCAGTCACCTGTGAAGAAATTTCATCGTATTATGCTAGCTAGGTAGATTCCTTTCTTGTTTCCAAAACAATAAGATGGAATTACTTTGCATTTCAGCAAAAAGTAATTTATTGTAATTTACTAGAAAGTATTTCCTGCATTTCTAGGCAGCTGCTGTCATGTTTCTCCTTGCTAAATCAGAAAAATCCTATCGCAAATTAAAAAAAAAAATCCCTCTTACTGTTTAGCCTTTAGAATTCATAGACTTTTTTTTCTAATAGAAGTTTAGTAGAGACCATGGTAGCTGTAATTTGAGTACATACGGGGAAAAATGTCCTTTGTACAGAAAGTCCTATACTGTCAACATACAAAGATTTCAGTGAAGAAGCTAAGTCATGTTTGAGCACAATTTTATTACAGTGCTTTTTGCGAGAAAAAATGTGAGAAGAAGCAAAGATATTCTGTTTTTTATGACATTCAAAACAATTATGTATTTATAAAATTCTGAAGATTAAAGTGTCTTATTTTCAGATATTGCATTGTATGTACTATCAGATATAACATTATATATGTTTCTATCCCTTATTATTCACATATTCCTGTGTGCTTCAGGCTGTACTTATCTCCTGTGAATTATATTTTGGAAAATGGCAATTTTACCCATGATTTTTGTTGAGTATCTTTTCTTGAAAAAAGTGAGCACTACTACCACAATGACAGCCTTAGAGATATCTGCCTCTCTGTAGCTTATTATGAAAAACAGTGCAGTGCCTGTCCTTGATATTAATTAAACCCATGGGCTTCCAACCCAAACCTTTAGCTATTAAGAATACTGTACAAGTATTCAGAATGCTGCTAAAATCAAAGAGAGTTTTGTGTTGATAAGTAGTATAGACAGAAGCCTTATGTTGATTTGTAAGGCTGATTTATTTAAAATTCCTTCTTTGTTTTATTGTAGAATACAAGCATTTCTTGTAATCTATTAATATAATATAGTTTATTCCTTTTGAGATAATAAGCATATTTTAAAAATAACCTTGGTAGATATTTCAGAAACAAAATATAGTTATGTAAGTTGAATAGTTCCAACTATTAATTGAATGTTCTGTGGATGTATTCTATTGATGTAAGCTTTCAGAAATGTTACCTAGAAAAGAGGCAGCCAGAAAGGCTGAAACTGGGATCTTTGCCCAGTGCTGTGAGAATCCCCTCTCACTGTTGAGCATTTTTATTCCAGCCTCCACTGGACTGGGAACTCGATAAATGCTCAAACTGAAGGTCAGGTGGGACTGGGTTTTTTGGTCCATGGACTGCCTTCTAACTCTTGCTTCACCTTCAGTATTGGTGCCAAAGGCTGTGCTGGAGGCAGTCTCTTTACAGTCCCCAGGATGCAGCAGGTTTCTGTACAGGAGCAGGAAGCCTGCGTGGAGGAGACCCTGCTGCTGCTTCCTCTAGACACCACTAGCTGCTTCTTTACTTAAGCCTTTTGTTATTGAGTGAAAAACTTTACACAAAATTTGTAAAATCATCTGAAGTGTAAACAATAGCCCCTATATATATAAAGCATGCAGCCCAAACTTGTTTGTGGCCATGAATCAACTCTCTTTGGATCTTGGAGTCGTTGAATCTTTCTAACATACATTCAGTTCTTCCTAGAAATGTATCAGTGCTCTGGTTGCCATCTGGGAACGTGGGTCTCTAAAAGTTTGTGTTTTTCTATGTATCTTTGCTGACATCTGAAAAGTATCTTTTTTTTTCAAAAAACTCATCCGTTTATGTTTATCCTATGACAGCTGTAATACAGATGCAGAGATGTGCACACATTTGGCTTCAGCCCCAAAAGACCTAAACTACAAACCCCTTTTTGGGAAGTTAATACAATTTAGGAAATTATTCTCAGTTTGTTATCTTTAATGTATGTATCTTTATTCCCATGTATTACAGTTTTTGCTGCAGCAGATTTCTTAGATTTATAAAGGGAGATAAAGGTGCATATCTACTTTTTTCACTTTAGGGACATTTTTAATGCTATTTGAATGCTCTTATTTGTGTTGAGGGCTCTGCATCTTCTTATTCCCCCATCCCCATAACCCCAGCTAAGATTAAAACCTAAAATAGATGGAAACAAATGGAATTTTTAAAACTCAGCTTAAGGAAATATTTTCAGGACTTTTTTTATGGAAAAGAGTTTGTGGCTCCATTGCTCTGACAGCAGTATTTGGCAGTGAGGAACCGTGTAATTGACTTAATGGACATTTAATAGCCAGGTCATTTTCAGGGGGATTTCTAAAGCTATAGTCAAGGACTGTGGTATTCCAAAGGGATGGATGTTTTATTTTTCCAATCTAACAATGCCTAGTGGGATGTGTGAAAATCTTAACTTTCTGAGAAAGAACAAAATACACATATTGATCAGGCAAAAACCTCTGCTTCCTCCCCATGCTGAGCTGACAATATGTAATCAAAGTGTATGGTTTAAATATTTAGTAATACTTAGTAACAAGATTTTTGATCTTTATGATTTATTTTTGTGATTTTGAAAAGTATTTAGCATTCAGATTTTTTAAATTCTCATCCAAAATATCGTCTTTAGTATTTACTGCTGTTAGGAATAAGGTGGTTTTATGCCTTGTTGAACTTGTTTTGAACATAGCATGCAAAGTGTTACTTCCAGGAGGCCAAATTATGAGATTGTGGATTCTAGCCAAGTTTCAAGCACTTAGGGGTGTTTCTTGGATAAGTAAAACAGTGTTGGCTCACGGGCATAACCAACTTCTCTGTTGGCAATAAGAGCTTGCGGGAGCCGTATGAGAGGCAAAATTTCATTACAAAGTAATTGCACAGAGCTCTGTAAATATGTGGATCTTTGAAACAGTAATTACATATGGGTACACTTGGGCCCAAATTAAATCTTTGAGAAATAGGTGAAATTGGGAAAAAATAATGAGGTTAAATGTGGTTTTGCTGCTTTAATTTTCTATTCTCCTTAGAAAAATAATTTTTTTCTTCGAAGGACAAGTTATTAAATATAAGGGGATTGAGCAATGCACAAATAAAGTGGAAAAGAGTATAACCAACAAGAATGACTGCGTATCTTGATTGCTGTTTCTCTCTCATGTTTGATTTTTTAATGTTCTCAAAGAGAAATACAGTTCTGCATCAGAAACTGCTGTCTGCATATGGTCTTCAGCTTCATCTCATTCAATGGCAATGACGGTTGTAAGGCTTTGTCAGATAATTAGAAAATCAAAACAGTTCTCTAAACTCCTGCTTAGTCTTCAAAGTTTTCAAAATAAATGTCAATTAAAGTCTTGGTCCTGTGGCGTCAGCAACATGTGGAAGAGTATGAGGAAGTCATGCAGCTACAGTTCTTCAAAGCCAAAGGCATCTCCAATTGAATTTGCTCTCAGTAGGAGGGCCTTGCAGAGGCTGAGGGACTTGTTTTACTTAACACCCTTTTTCAGCAGTAACACAGACTCTTCTGCAGTTCTCATGCAGATGGTTGAGTTTTATGTTCTTTTGGCTTGTGGTGTGATGGGAGCTGGGAAGATGAGGGTTTGCATCAGACTAGTGGGGAACATAGCATTAGAAAAGACTGTTATGTACCTATCCATTTGTGGATATTCATGCAACAAATACTGACCTGAAAATTCTTAGAGAACATGTGCTCCATAGTTCCATAGGGTGATTCCCAATATTCAGTAATAAACCTCTCTACCCACTCCTTGCAGTTAAATTTATTATTTGGGGAAGGGGTGGGGGGGAGGGGGACCAGAATCCTTCCTATTTCCTGTGTCAGGTTCCTGCAAACACTTTCAAAGCTAGGAAACTTTTAAGAAGACTTCCTGAATAACACATGCCAGTGGTGGCTAGATCGTCTTTTTTTTCATGAGTGTGGAACATGACACAATTAGTGGTTTTCTGCAGCAGAAACAGCACCACCATGTTGGGTATTATGTAGAAGAGTTTACTTCCAGCTTTACTTACAACAAGGCAGATGAGGATCTATTGAAGTTAGGATCCAATGAACTAGCTAATTAAATTAGGGAAGAAAGAATATTGAAGTCGTAATGGATAAACTGATGACATGCCTGGAAGTTAATGTGGTTTTGTCAACTCCTGACATTTTATTAAGATTTCTATATGCAATATTTAATTTGAAGCTGCCGTCTCTGGATGCCATCTGGAGACAAGCTCTTCCATGACATCTTCAATTTCAGTCATATATTACAGTTTCTCACCTTTTGTGGGAACAGAAGAAAGAGTGTGTAAGCATGATTTAAGTGTGCTAAGTGTTTGAAAGTTTAAAGACGACTTTTAAATAAGATCTTGGGATTTTTGGACCAGTCATTTTATTGTATGGTAAATTTGGCTTGATTTTTCAACATTTGACATTAGTGACAAACATTAGAGATTGCTGAAGAGGTTGAGACTGATTTTGTCTAGAATGCATAGATCTGTAGTTCTCATAGTATGTGTAGCTGTATTTGCAGTATGCTTCTAATTTTCAGATGTGTTGAGCACTTCTTAGCACATGGCTGTATCTGAGATTGAAGCTGAGCCTTTCGCTTGTGACTAAAGCAGGGTCCAGTCTTTGTAGCTCTGGAACTTCCTGAGCTGATGACATGTCAAGATGGCAGGAAAATGCAGTGACTAATGGCTAGAATGTTTTATTAAAGGTAATTTTGTTGGGCACATTGTGAGCAATATGGTAATTGGTGGCTTACAAAGATATTGTGAAGAAAAGAGCACCTTTCACTGTGCAAGGCCACTTTGAAGAAATAGCTTTGATGATTCCAGTGGGATGGAAATGGGATGGTTAATATTTACTACAGTGGTTTATCTTCTTTGAAGAAGAATAAACTATAAATGACCAGTCTTCAACTTAGAGGACTCTTTACATGTATATACTTTAAGTGTAGCTATTCCTTAATATGACATAGTCATGACTGCATGAACAAGATAAAAGGTGATTCTGAAAGTGGCACAAAAAATTTGGCTTTGTTAAGAGAAAAGATGACTGAGAAATCTAACAACAGAATGAAAGGATGGCACAATAGGAGGCAAAATTCAATAGTGACAGATGCATGCTAATTTTCATTGGCAAGAGTTTGTTAGTAAGTGTTGCTGCCTTCTGTGTGTTGGTAATATCAAAGCAGAGCTATAGTAAATGAAAATGCATCTAAGACAGTGAGAGCTGTATTATGCAATTAACCTGTCAAACATAATACCACAGGATATCATTTCACTCTGGAGTCTAGAAGGAATCAAGAAAGGCTCAGTGATGTGTACCTAATTAATTATACATTTCATGGAGTATAAGTACCTGCTTCTATCCTATAGAGTGCCTAGAGTGAATTGCTAACTAAGAGGGAAATAGAAGGTGTTTCCACAGATGGGTATTTTCCACTCCAATGTTTCTTGGAGATGCTTGCAGTTTTCTGAGATAGTGGAATGGTCAAGTCATCACAATAATTTAAGTCAGAGACAGCAAAACCTACCTCTTTTCATGTTGACTAGTATGAAATCAATAAGATATTCAGATATTTTGGAGTAATGCTGTCAAATAACCTTGAGTAGATTAATGATGAGAGGTAAGATAGACTTGAAATGTTACCTAAAGAATTGCAAAAAATGCAAAAATATATTAATTTGCAAATCTTTTGAGAAAACTAGTAGAGAATAGCTCCTATATAAATACATTTGTATTTACTTTTCAAATTAAAATTAAAAAAATTGGAAAGACAATATTATAACTTGTGTGTGTGCAAATGCCTGATTTCAGTTACTAATAGGACACTGTACCTTAGTCATTGAATCACTGTGGTGAATTTTAGGAGGTTAAGAATTGGGCAATTACATTGTCCAATCCAGTTAGTTGGGTAGATCTTTGGTAAATGGGATTTCTCCTTTCACAGTTGTCTTATTTTTGTATGTATTCTTAATGCCATGTTCTTTCCCCAGTTATAAAGTGACTGCATTTTCTTATTTTAACTAAAATATATCTTGATGTAACTAACTTTACACTTTTTTTTTTCTTTTTTTCCAGTTTAAAAGAATGCTCAACCGTGAGCTAACCCACCTCTCTGAAATGAGCAGGTCAGGCAATCAGGTCTCAGAGTATATATCAAACACTTTCTTAGGTAAGAATATAAAGAGTTAACTTTTTTTGCATTTGGGGGGGCTTTTATATCTCTCTGGGCTGTATTAGAGCCTAAAAGCAAGTTGATTTCTATACTAATTTCTTCTTTCAGAAACTGTGCATTTAGCATATTGTTGTCAGCATTTGTGCAGAGAGATCAGGTTAGATCCATTTCCTCACAGCTCAATTAATTTGTGCATGTGACTTCCTCGTGTGTGTAATTACAGATAAATATTCATGTACATATTACAAGTACTATATTCCTACCATATAAAGAAATTAATATAATGAATTATAGAGAATCACAGAATATTCTGAGTTGGAAGGGAAAAGGATTATCAAATCCAACTCTTAAGTGAATGGCCCCTACAGGGCTCAAACCTAGAAGCCTGGCTTTATTAGCACCATGCACTAACCAACTGGGCTAATCTCAGAATGGTAATTATATATATATTTATATACTAAAGAGAATTTTGCCACTATTTTTAGAATTTTTTCCTACTGGAATTACTGCAGAGGTTTCAGTGTGCTAGGAGCACATAAGTACATGTAACCTCATAAAATCTCACAGCAAGCAGTTAAGATATTTTGGTATTCCCTGCCTGCACATGCACAGTTTAGTGCATGTGGCTAAATAAACATCTGAATAGACTTTTTCCTGGAAGATTTTGCAGCTCCAGATCTTGGCATGCTGGGATGTGAGCATTGACAAAAGCCTGACACAACATTACAAAGAATATGGCTCCTTCACCATGACATTTTTTCCCCCCCAGATTAATGAAAATCAAGAAAACTTAGCTTCATATTGTTGATTTTGAACATGAAGACAAAGATACTATACTAATCTCAAAACATGTTTTGAGTAAAATGCCATTGCTTCATAAAGACAGTGTAGTAAGAGAGGCACAGTCAAAAACATCTAAATTAGGATAACAAGGACTTTAAAAGGTGACAGTCATACATGTTATGACATCTTATACATCTTATACATCTTACTGTGTGTGAGATACCATAGCTGGTTCTTTTTGTGGCTTTCCTGAAAGAAGTGGGGTTTCTGTAAAGAACGTTTTGTGCTGGCACCCTGCCCAAAATGGATGGCTGAATGAGTCTGTTCAGCTGGCCCATGGTTGCAGCAGAGTGACAACTGCTGTAGCACAGCAGGGAGAAGGATAGAGGATATCCTTCTCACTGGGAGAAGGATGAACCTCTCTCACAGACAAGCATATTGCCCAGCTTCAGATGCCCTGAAAACCACAGTGTGCAGTTGCCTGGAAGGATGACCCACTTAGGCTGTGGAGACTGGGATGCCAGCTTCTGATTGCTCTCACTTGAAAGCTTAAGACTTACTTTGACAGGGTAAAGAAATGCATCCATCAGCCTTCCACTTGAGATCTCAGTCTTGAGCAGAGAGAGGGCTGGAAAGTCAATCACTTCTAATTTACTGGACCATGGGCACTATTTTCTGTATGCATGAAAAACTAGATACTTAAATTTGTAGGTATAAGAGCAGCACAATAGTGAAAACACCTCATCTACAGATATATTGCTTACATATTTTCAAAATATACAGTCTAAGTATATAGATTCTGAACATCTATGTAAAGAGAAAAAATTGTCTCCCTAGAAATATTTAATGAGTTTATTATCCAATTTTTTTAAAATACATAATTTACCTCCTCACTATCTACAAATTTTCTCACATTATTATCCAATTTTTTAAAAATACATTATTTACCTCCTCACTATCTACAGATTTTCTCACATTTTTAATTTAGGAAGGTGTCATGAAAAAATAGGGCTTTCCATTCTTCTTATTTAAAAAAAACAAAACAGAACCAAATCCAAGAAACAAATCCAAACTGTTTTCCTTTAGGGCTATATGAAGATTTGAAGTTATTTATAATGACAAGAAATATAATCCGTGTATAAGACATAAGGCTCCTACATTGTGTGTAGTAACATGCAATGTTTTTCTTTTTCAGCATCATTAACCTGTTTTCTATGAATGGAAAACGTTTGAGAACTGTCATTGAGCATAGCTTAAACAGGGTCAAAATGGCAAGCTGTCTTTTCTGGATGTTCAGATGGGCACAGCCCTGTGTGCTCGAAGTTACAAAAGCAGAGGCAGTCCCACGGAGTTTCTGTGGAGATCTTGAGTCATTCAGACACACACTTCCTTTCACTTGAGTTAGCCTGACAGTTCAGCTAACGAACCTCTGTTTGATGGGTCTAAACTTTGTGCATATGACTGAAACCATAAACATCAAAGCACAAGCACGATTCTCAGCTCCTCATCTGTTGTCAGTTTGCAGCAGACAGGGGCTGGCGTGCTCCACCTCCCCTTTCTCCCCTTACAAGTGAAGTATGATGGGCTGCTCGGGGACTCAGTGCTGCAGGCTGCAACCTGGTGACATCTCCAGAGTGTCTCCTTCATTGTGATTCGTTTGGAATTTGAGGTGTCCATTAATGTATCTGTTAAATGATAATAAAAAAAAAAAAAAATAAATAAATAAATAAATAAATAAATAAATAAATAAATAAATAAAAAAAAAAAAAAAAAGAAGAAGTAAACATATAACAAGCTGGTAATTAGAAACGGACTTGCTAACCTCCTCTGATTTCAAAGGCGGTATTGGAAATAAATATTGCAGAAAGGAAAAAATGCACATGTAAAAATTCCAATTTTTCTAACTTTCTAAATAATTTTATTTTGGTTTAAGATGTTTTTTAGCTGTTTTGGCTCATGCCCATTGTCAGAAACATCTTTTCTGGATTTTAGTGGTTTTACTGGTTTATTCAATGAGATCTAGAAAAGGTGGAGATACATTTCAGCAAAAGAAAAAACAAACAAAAAGAGATAGTTTGAAGGGAGTCATTAAACTCTAGATTGAACTGCAGCATGAATAAAAGGAACAAAAATAGTTCATGTTCCTAGAAGTTTTGACAGAAAAGCCCTCTATTGCACTAACTTGGATTTCTTTGGGGCAGATATTTGCAATGCTTCACAGCCCCATACTGTTTTTGCAGCAATCCTGTGGCAGTTGCCTAAATATACTTTACTCTCACTTTAATTTTTGTCTAAAGTTTTGCTGTCACATATGTTGATAAATTTTATTAAGTGATGCTGCTGATACTGCTATGGGGGCAAAAGCCCACAGCAAAATTCAAAGGTCAATGAAGCACTCTTTTTGTCATTATTATTGGCTCTAGTTGGGAGGTGCAGAATCATTGCACTGGTGTTGTGAACTGCCAGCAATCCAAAGTGCTTGTAGATGTGGCTGGGAAAAGGCTTTCCAAGTTATACAGTCTTCCTAGACAGGACCAGTCCACAAGTCTGAAAATCCTTCGAGTCCTGAAAGAGTTTTCTAAAGGTTTACAGGAGGACACACATAGACAGTTTCTGAAATGCAATTTCAGAGAATGTTTCTCCTGAAAAAAAGAAACAAAATTATTTTTTCTTGAAAAATGCATTCCTCTGTGGTTGTAATATCGTTTTTAGACTGAGGTGATTGACCCTTTCTACAGCACTAGGGACATGGTAGAAGTGGTAATCAGACAGTCACAAGTTGCTTTTATAACCAATTCAGAAATAATGAGGCAATTTGAGTAAAAGAGGTCTGCTTGTACTGAAGTATAGGTCTATATTTAACTTCATGGGTTTAATGATCTTGATAGAAAGAATCTATTGCAAAATCGTAAAAGAAGTTTTTCTAAGAATTAGAAAGTCCATAAGTTGCATAATATTTATAAATATTTAATAAATTATTCTCTTTTTATTCTCTTTTGAAGACAAGCAACATGAAGTTGAAATCCCTTCTCCAACACAGAAAGAGAAAGAGAAAAAGAAGAGGCCAATGTCCCAGATCAGTGGAGTCAAAAAACTCATGCACAGCTCCAGCCTAACTAATTCCAGTATTCCCAGGTTCGGAGTTAAAACAGACCAAGAAGATGTCCTTGCCAAGGTAGAGAATATATATCCTTGAATTTATATAAACAGAGTGTGGGCTTTTGAATATTATTCCATCCTCTGCTTATATACATTGATTTCAAGATGCAGCACCAAGCATTGATATCACTTGAAATAATCCAAATTTTTTGGAGTAGAATAGCAAGTAAAATCAGAGTCAGACCATAAGGGTTAATTTCAACATGAAGATAATTTAATCTGGAGATGAAATGTAAATTATCATTTGTGTATGCATTAAGAAAACTGCCAATTCATAAATAGTATCTGAAGATTGAAGACTAAATGTATTTTATAATGTCACAGAAATTATTTTTTAAAATTGCACCAGTGTGTATAGCATTAGAGCTACCCTTCCTATTTTTAGCTGTGTCATTTTACATACATCCTTTCTCTTATTTTTTTAATGAAATTTCTTATTATTTTTTGCATCGGCAGCTAACTACTTTGTAACAATAGAAAATTGGCATAAAAGGATTTTTGATTGAGTTTTGCATTTTAAAATATGCCAATCTTAACATTGAAGAGTATTTCTGAGGACCAGGGTGAGAGCAGCAGAATTGCAGTATCTCTGGAGGTTTTCTTCTCACTGAACTTCCTTGTCAATGGACAATGGGATAGCAAAGTGTGTCAGTTAAATTCATTCAAGATACTGTAGAATTTTTCCCTCTGGAGCAATCCACTTAAGAGGCAGTCTTTCCTGCTTAGACAAGTAAAATCTGAAACACGTGTGGATGTAAATTCCGATATTGCAAGATTAGCAGCAGCTGCAGAGTTTAGAGTTTAGTCCTTGCAAAGTTGAGCATGTAACTTGCACAGTGGCTGGGTGTGAATGAGTCCTCTGTTTATAATTGCTTCTCTCAAAAATTGCAGGAATTTTTGTGTTAGGTTTCAACCTGTTCATTGCTTGATTCTACTCTAGGAACTTGAAGATTTGAACAAGTGGGGCCTTCAAGTTTTCAGAGTAGCAGAGTTATCTGGAAACAGACCTCTGACTGTCATCATGCACACTATTTTTCAGGCAAGTAGTAGCAGTCCTGCTGCTTTTTTTCTTATCTTGGAGATTGTTCTGTGTTTTGAAATCTAATTGTTTTTCCTTTACTTTTATAGGAGCGGGACTTGTTAAAAACTTTTAAGATTCCAGTAGATACTTTAATAACTTACTTGATGACTCTGGAAGACCACTACCATGCAGATGTGGCATACCACAATAACATACATGCTGCAGATGTTGTTCAGTCAACCCATGTCCTGCTATCAACACCAGCATTAGAGGTAAACTACACTGAAGAAGAAAAGTGGCAGTCGTGAGAGAAGGGCAGGCACTGGAGAGTCTTCTAAACTAAATATTCAAGATCTTAGTTTCTGCAATGTTTTTAAAATAGATCTTAGCATCTCTTTAATGAACTCTGTTCTTTTAAAGATACTTTGTGAGGTTCAAAGTTACGTGTAAATATTGTGCAGAAAATATCATGTCTTTTCATTTTAAATCATGCAGATTTTTGTTGTCATAACATTTTTCACTGTAAGACAATGCATATCTTGTTTCCACCATCTTATAATTTATGCTACATCCTGTTCTGTAGTTTTTTCCCAAGTGGGACTCCATGTAACCACAGTAAGTGGAATTTTTATTAGGAAAGTTTATTCTGATCTGGAAAGACTACTTTTGTATTTATTTCTAAGACAGATTGGAACATGTACTAGATTTTAACTTGCCTATCTCTTTTTTTACCTGCCCCATAAATAGGTCAAAATTGTTTGGGGAAAAAAATTAATCTGTTCTTTTTGTAGCAATTCTCTTCCTGAAAGTTCTTAAATCTCTGAAGTAGAAGGATGTGAGAGCTGGAGATTTTCCCTCCTTTGAGCCCAGTTCAGGTCTTAACATAGCAAGTGTTGACATTGATGCATCCCAGCAAATGGTTAGAAAAATTCAGGTAAATGAAGCAGTATAAATTTTGTTAGTTCGAAAGGATTTATCTCCATTTTCAAGAAGGGCATTTTGACTCTTTCCTATAATGGCCAATATTTAATGTCACTGAAGCCATCTGTTTTACCTTCTCCTTAAAAATGAGGATTATAAGTGGACCTCGAGACTGTTGACAGGTTTGTATCCTCAAAGACATGGAAATCTCTTGAGAAAGATTTCTTACCCTCAAGAAGAAAGATCAGATGAAGTTCTTAAAACACCACTCAGTTCACTGCACAGCTGAGCTAGTCATCAGTAAAATTTTGGGGCTTTTTTTCCCAGATCAGTTTTGTTCATGGCCTTCTCAGCAGAGCTTTGGTCGATGAAATGGCAATGTCTGCCCAGTGCCACTGCTGGTCTGTGCACTTCTGAGCTGTCCTTGATCAATTTTGAAAGCATTTGCATCATGTGGGTGCTTCTGACAACAGGGCGCTGAGCTCAGTGACATTCCAAGTCCACTGCAGTCCTCTTTTCCTGTCTTCCTAATAATCTCATACAAATAGAAAATCAGTAAATTCTAAGTGACATATTGTGTAGTCTGTCACTATTTCCTTTAGCATTACATAGATGTGTGCCTTTCACGTAAAGGACAATACACAGGAGTCAAGCTGAAATATTTAATTTGTGATATAAATTAGAAACCTGTACTTAATTGTCTAATTAAGGTGGATTTATTTACAGACTGAAGCTGAAAATACTTCAGTTGTGACAGAATTTAGTAATGCTCTCTGTATGCAATACAAATCACTTTACTTTGGCCAAACTTGAAATATTTATGAAATTCTACATAATTGATGATTTTTCAAAGGATTGATAGTTTGTGTGTAAAGTCTCTAGAGGTCATGGTATATTTCAAAAGTGTTTTGCTTGTTCACATACAGATTCAAGGCAGAGTCCTTTCTACTGAAAGCACTTTTTCACTGGCTGGGGATTGTCATTTCTGTTTCATTATATTCTAGGCGGTGTTTACTGATTTGGAGATCCTTGCAGCAATTTTTGCCAGTGCAATACATGATGTAGATCATCCTGGAGTTTCAAACCAGTTTCTTATCAACACAAGTAAGTTTGATGTTCAGTGGTTTTCTCAAAAATTTGCAGTGAGATCTGCACATAGCACCTGAAAAATACACAGTTTATAACATCTTGTTGGCTTCTATCTCTAACTTTTCACATTGATTAGATAGATGTTTATATTTTAAACCTGATATTACTTTACTTTTTTTGTAACTTTAGAAATAATTTACATAGTACACTCTAGCAAGAATTACTAAGGTACGAACTCTAAACTTGGCATTGCTTCCATGTATTGCATGTTGTCTCCCCTGGAAATATAGTTGATTTACATTAAATAGGTAAAATTTCAGGAAGAGAATGAGGATTTTTTTTTTTTTTAAAAAGCAAGATGAAAGTTTGTATTGGAAATATATGACATGACCAAGGATAGAAATTTAGAAAGCAGAAAAGCAAGTTGTTCTTTAGCAAACAGACAGTCAGGATGATCTCTGCCTGGATCCTGTACTTGGCTTTGATCTCTCATGCCTTGTAGACTGAATTTCCTCACCCTGTTTCTGCAGCTATGATAAACCTCTTTGTTTTTTTATGACCCTAATGTCATCTCCAAATTTGAAACCCAATATACTTCTGCATTCCTCAAGGCTGTTGTCTGCAACATTGCTGAACCTCTATCCTCTCTGTATTCATCTCCTGAAAGAAAAACACTTTACTGAACCTGATCATGACATATTTACTCATTGTTGGCCCAGCAGCAGCCTGCTTGAATTTTGTTGACTTATGTCACTATTATCAGTAGGTAGCACATTGTAGGCCAGTACAAGTTCCATCATATTATGTTATTTCTTCTGCTCTCTGACAACTTCTCCTTTTATGATAACTGACTGGGAAGCACTAATAATCCAAGCACAGAAGAATAAAAAGCAACAGAAATGGAAACATACCTAGGCTTGTGTATTTGACCTATCTGGTTGCACATTTATAGATACTGTCACTTCTGCACATGGGTGAATCTGTTTCACAGGTGTTAAAAGAAAGTGACCCCAAATCAGCAGTAAAGTTTGAAGAAGGGAGCTCCTCCTCTGACTCATTGCTGCTGTATATTCAAGCAAGACATGCACTTCAGTTTAACCTGCACCTAGTTTTGCTTGTCTCAATGGCCTAAGGGCCACCTATAATGAAATTTAATTTGATGACTCACCTACAGTGAGGATTAAGATTGACTCTGGATTTTTGTGCTTTACTGAGGACCAGTACAGTTCAGCAGGGTAGCACAGGCAGAGAGTGAGTCAAGCTTTGTGCAAAAAACAATGTGTATAATATCTGAATTCTTAAAGAGTGGGCATATGTAAGTATAGGTTTTTTGCTTTTTGTGTCAGAAATTGAGTACCAGGTTATAGTGGTGAGTCCAAGGTTCTATGAGGAAATCAATGAATTGTTTAAGTTTAAGGGGGCTGACTTAATTGAGGGGATGAGTAGTGGTGCATAAAGCTTGTGCTACTGGTTAGACAGATTGAAATTCAGCTAATGTAGGAGTCATATTCATGCTGATAATTACCAGCTTAGAAAATATATCTTGTTTTTCTCAATTCAGCTTTTGATAAAGGCTTATGTGTCAGTCAAATAACAACACTAATTGAAACTGCAGTTGCAAGGCTGAAAGAAACAAAGATTTTTTTTTCTTTTAAATTTTTCTGTGTACAAGAAAGAAATTGCAGGGACAGAGACAGAAAAAGACCATCTAATGTTGGTTTGTTAAATACAAAATATTCAGAAGATAATTTGCTTCCAATCTAATTTTGTTTTTCCAGTGAACCAAACAATATATTAAGATTTCAGTAAATATAAGAAAGCATTTAAAAAAATGTTACTTGAAGCATGTACATATTTGCCATATTTCCATCTTATTTTTTATTATTAGTCTTGTGACTTTTTGGACTATTATTTTCCTGTTTAAAGTCTATTACAGAGTTGTCAACTAAACTAATCCCTCTTGAATGCTGCTATAGAACAAAAAAAAAAAATATGAAGTAATTAGCATCAGAGAAGATGCTTATTTTGCCATTGTAACTCTGACTTCCAGAAAAGTATTCTTGTATTTTATAATGTGTTATACAGGTTACCAAAGGGAAACTTTCTTCCATTTTTACATCCATCTTGAATTTGAGTGCTTTTTAGCTGTTTCAGTAGTTCCAGCTCTTCCAAAGTGTTTTGGCAATGTGGAGTGTTTGTTAGAAGGCTGTTTGAAAGGAAAATAAACTACTGCCTGTTTTCTGCATAAGAAAAACAAGTGTGCAAGCCTTGTATGTGTTCTGTGAAATATGAAAGAGCAATCATCTTACAAACTTGCTTTCTTTCTACTTCTGCTGTTATGGTTTTGCTGCCTTTGGGATAAGGCAAGGCACAGGAAGAGTTTCCTGATTCAACAGATCGATTTATTCAAGACGGGAGAGGAAGACAGCAGGAGAATAGATAATGAGATTAATGAAATCTGAAGATCAAAGCTTTTAAAGGTCTCCCATTGAACTGGAGGCATTTTAAAACATAGCTTCTGTAAAAGAAGAAAAGAGGACAAAGACTGGAATAGACTGATGTATGTTTAGACTTAGGGTAGAACAGCTGTAATAAATAGAAGCTAATATAGCACATGAAAAGTATGATTGCAGAGAAAGTATTTGACTTTTTTGTGATAGATTTTTTAACAAGCTGTATCTTAAAGCATATGCAAGCTGACTGTGCAGTATTCCTGGGTTAAAGCTAAATCTGTGCAGAAAGTTTTGCAACTGCTTTGATTTTTCAGAGCTGTCTGTTCAGCAGGTCTAAGCTGACCTTTCAGGTGTGCCTTAGCACAGGCATGGCTGGGAAGGTGTGTATTATTCTCACAGCCCTATGGGGTGACTGAGGTAAGAATAATTCCATGGGTGCAGGCAATATTACAGACAGCATCAGCGACCAACCACACTCAAACAAGGCAGCAGGCAAGGCCACTGCCTGCATGTTCACTCCACATGACATTACATGAAAAAGACAGAAGCATAGCTAGCTGTTACCATCCTACCAGCCTTCAGTTGTCATGGACTAACAACTCTAAGCCTAGTTCACTAGGCATCTGAGCACCTTAGATAACTGCAGAAAGACATGATTTGGAAACCAAGAAGTGTATGCTCTGCAGCAGACCTGCAGAAAAGCCTCAGCTGTGTATTCCCAGGTCAAAGTGCTGGAAAGCTGAAACTTGACTAGCAATAGAATTTTAGATGTTATGACGGAGAGAGGCATGAGAAGACAGCAGAGTATGTTTTAGTTGAGATGTGTTTGTGCATATATTATGCATATAATATTTCCTAAGTTGCAGATATTAAAATTTATTCTGAAAATTACCTTTCTTATATTTTTTCTAACTTGCCACTCCAGGCACATGTACATGCATCATTGCAAAGCCTTTTCTTTGTTTTGTTCAACATACTTTGGCTTGACCTAGTAAGACATTCAGTCAATAATTCTGTAACTTTCAGGGCTGTTACTAAAAGTTTATCTGTAAATCTTGTTATGCATCTAATGAATTTGAAAAAAATCTTAAGAGATTTGATAAAAGCGCAGGCTTTAGTAACGTTCTGCCCTGCAATTGTTATTGCAGATTCTGAACTCGCCTTGATGTACAATGACTCATCAGTCCTGGAGAATCATCACTTAGCTGTGGGTTTCAAGCTGCTGCAGGAAGAAAATTGTGACATTTTCCAGAATTTGACCAAAAAACAGAGACAATCATTGAGGAAAATGGTCATTGACATTGTGAGTTGAGACTCCATCTTCCACAGAGCTAGTACATTGAATAATAAAGCACAGAAGCTTTTATGATAAATGACATGTTGTCAGGCCTGTAAACAATGAAGTGAAAGTTTTGTCATGTCTTACCCAAACACAAACAGTGGATTTGTTTAAGTTTCAATAACTTTCTATGCATTTCTAGAAGGTATACAGTTCTGTTTCAAACTGGGTTTGTACTGATATGTATGCTTTTCTACCATCAGAGTTAAAGATTTGCTACTGAATCAATAATAAATTTGGGCTGATCAGTCTATTCTGAAGAATGCAGAACAATGATTTTGTCAAATTCTTAAAATAATTAATATGAGAACCTACTATAATGAACATACAGGACTCATACTTGCATTATGTATTCAGACATAGAAGCCATGGATTCCTTCCAAAACTGTTGATTTTATATGTTCAATTACTTTTCAAAAGACCCCAGTAGACTCGTTTATATAGTGTTCATTTTTTGGTTTGTTATTTTTTTCTAGGTACTTGCAACAGA
Source organism: Oenanthe melanoleuca (assembly GCF_029582105.1). Taxonomy (NCBI): domain Eukaryota; kingdom Metazoa; phylum Chordata; class Aves; order Passeriformes; family Muscicapidae; genus Oenanthe; species Oenanthe melanoleuca. Next base: position 58,207,496 of record NC_079362.1, read on the forward strand.
TATGTCTAAGCATATGAATCTACTGGCTGATTTAAAAACTATGGTTGAAACTAAAAAAGTGACCAGTTCTGGTGTCCTGCTTCTTGATAACTATTCAGACAGGATTCAGGTAAGGAAATGCATGTGAAAATGGTTGCTTGTATTGCATAGTTAATGACATTGTCCATCCATTCTGGAGCATGGATTAGAGCTGTCTGTTTCACACCATGATTTGCCGCCTCCCTCTGTTTCCTCCCTGGTCTAAGTGATATGGTCTAAGTGACTCTGGGAGACTAACAAAGTGCTAGGATAGCTCGGGACTAAACGACCCTTTGTCCTTCCCTTCAAATTATCAAAAGTGATCCTCTTTCTCACAAGGGTTTTATCGCCTGTATGGTGGCAGAAGCAGCAGAAGCCAGGTAACTCGCGGCTATTACTGCAAGTGTAAAGAGCACACAAGCACATAAGTTTGGGCTGTTTAGTGTGAATTGTTGGGGAAGGTAGAACAGGAAAGCCCTAGTTACTGAATTACCATGAGCACAATAGGATGGCCCCCTGAAGCTAATCCACTCTAGTCAAAACAATGCTCTCGGCCAGAGAGCCACTCCAAAGGTCACAAAAGACTTATCAGGGTCCAAGATTAGATCTTAGAGTTTAGAATGTCACACACTATGCTAATATAAGGATTCCTATAGGCTGCATGTAAATGCTGTAGAATTAGTATTTTGTATTAGATTGGTTCTTAGGGATCAGAATATTCATGATGGAAAAGGATTTATTGTATTGGAAACGGGAATTCGCTCTCTTTACTCTTCTTCCTCTCTTTACTCTTTACTCCTTGCTCTTCTTTCCTTCTCCCACTTCTCCTCTCCTCTCCCTCTTCCATTACCCCAATACCCTTTTATCCCATTACTCTCTCTCCCTCCCCCTGCTCCTCTCTTCTTCCTCTTTTTCTTTTATGCTCTTTACCTTCTTTAGTCTCTCTCTCTACCCTCCCTCTTCTCTCTTTCTTTCCCCTCTTTTATCTCTTTAATCTGCATGTGGCTGTGCTGGGCAGCTCCTAGCAGACTCTCTTATAATAAACTGCAACTGTAGCTTTTAGCATTTACAGAGCGTTTGAGTCTTGTTCCACGTGTCCACCGTGACACAAAGAATCCAGGAGTCTCCCGCAGTTTAGAATAAATCTTGCATTATATATATTTTAAAGATTTTGTTTTATAGTCACCGGAAATGTAAATAAAAAAGGAGATGCTTTTCTTCAGTGTAATGACACCACAGGTTTTCAATCTGTTCTAGGTTCTTCAGAATATGGTTCACTGTGCAGATCTGAGCAACCCCACCAAGCCGCTCCATCTCTACCGCCAATGGACAGACAGAATAATGGAGGAATTCTTCCGTCAGGGAGACCGGGAAAGAGAGAGGGGAATGGAGATAAGCCCCATGTGTGATAAGCACAATGCGTCTGTAGAAAAATCGCAGGTAATTGATTTGATAAGGTAGTCATGTCTTTTAGAATAAAATAATGCTACGTAGTCATGTTTTGAATAATTTCTGCATGCACTTTTTCCTTTTCTTCCTCTGAGTTTATTAATTCAGCTCCTCAGTAGTAAGTGAGGCAAATTGAGACTTTTACTATGAAAACATAGTGCATGGCAGTATGTTTGCTGAAGGGATTCCATCACTGTCCTGAAAAGCAGCATACACACCAAAAGAGATTACTGTGCAGCTGATTAGGGTTTCCTTCAAAAACAGAATTAAATATAAAGCAGATATTTGGCTCACTAGATGCAGTGGAGTTGTTTAAAATGAGCAGTTCACTTGGAAACAAGTCGTTTTCATGCCCTCATCCAATGTCCTGAATCAGACTTTTGAAAAGTAAAAGATCTTATCTATTATATAATAATAATATGGTATGATTTCCTTTCAGCCATCTTTAAGGGTAATACGTCTTGTGTCTCTTTCTAACATTGTATTTCTCATACTTCGCATGACGTTCATTTCTCTGTGAATAATCATATTCTTTTATTGTTTGAAACAGGTGGGTTTTATAGATTACATTGTTCATCCTTTGTGGGAGACATGGGCAGATCTCGTCCACCCGGACGCCCAGGATATCTTAGATACACTGGAGGACAATCGAGAATGGTACCAGAGCACAATCCCTCGAAGTCCCTCTCCTGCACCTGAAGAAAAAGAAGAGGGAAAGCAGGGTCAAACTGAAAAATTCCAGTTTGAACTAACACTGGAGGAAGATGGTGAGTCAGACACCGAAAAGGACAGTGGAAGTCAAGTAGAAGAAGACACCAGCTTCAGCGACTCCAAGACTCTTTGCACCCAGGATTCAGAATCCACTGAAATTCCTCTTGATGAACAAGTAGGGGAAGAAGTGGAAGAGGAGGAGAACCAAACAGCAGAGCCTTGTATGGTAGAAGAACATTCACCTGACACATAACAATGAAAACGCAGTATCTTTCTCTCTTTCTCTCTCCCTTTCTTTCCTTTTTCTCTTTTAGGTGTTTGTTTGTTTGTTTGTTTGTTTGTTTGTTTTTGTGGGGGGTATGGGGTTGGGGGATCGGGTTGGGCCAGTTTCGGTTTTGTTTTGGATTTTGCGTTTTTTGTGTTTTGTTTTTTTGGGGTTTTTTTAATGTAGGTAATTATTGCTGAAGCATATGTCACATACTACAACCGTTGTCAGAACTTGGTGTTATCTGCCAGGATGATTGTTGATCAAAACTGAAGTTGATGACTCAGTTCGGCACTCAGGAATATTGTAACCAGAATTTTCACCTCCATGGCGTCAGAAAGCAGGGGGAGAATATCCATAAATTACATTTTAATAAGATCTCTATTTGGCAGATTCCATTAAATAAAGCAAATGCTTTCAGAGGAGTACCACCTGCCAAAAAAATGTTGCTGTGCTTTGATAGTTTTTGAATTCATTGTATTGTAAGACATTGGATAATGTTCATTTTTAGAGGAAACAGACAGAAAAAACATTGAGGTTCCTACTGGAAAACAAATTCACAAAAATTATGAGAGACAAATGGATTCTGTTACCAACATGAAGATAAGCTGTGAAAATTGCATAATTTTCTAATTTCTAATCTTCTGAGACATGACTGAAAAAAATGTGACCCAGTGGGTTGCACTAACCTCTCCATTTTGTATAATATGTGAAAAAGAGATCTTTTTTAAAACTTACTTTTATTAAATATATGGAGGTATTATATTTAAAAAAAAAACACTTTCATCTGCCACTGTTTTTTTTTTTTGAAAGAGTAACTTACAAGTTTTCAGTACAAATCTGTACTACACTGGATAATACTTCTAAGGGTTTTGTCTTTAATTTTTTTTTTTTTTTTGGCACCTTAGAATATCATGGTAATATTGAGCTTTGAAGGTCTATTATATATATTAGTGAGTTCCATGAATATTCTTTGTTACATAAAACTTTTTCAGTATGATAGCTTTTTTTATTTGTTTTTTTATCACAATTTTCCCAGATGTGTTAGTGGACTTAAATAGTGCTTTTGCCTGATCCTACCGACTCTGTCTTACTGCAAGAAGTGGTCCCAGTGATACCAGCTGGGTATAGGATTCACAGGACCAGAGCCTGTGGAAAGAGTAATGAATTGTCATCAATACAAAAGCACCTCTTTTGCTATTCTAATAAAATTTGATCCTCTGAAACAAGGTTTTTCAGACTGCTTTTGACTGGGAGCTGTAGACTGCTAAATCAGAACAAACTAATAAATGTATGAAATATTTGTTCTGGTGCAAAAAAGCATTAGTGTAATATTTCCAATTTATGACTCCCAGTAGCTTTTAATCTGGGTAGCTATCTAGACAAACCATTTGCTAATCTGAGAGATGGACAACATAGAAATAATGATTAGTATTATTTTTTCATGTCTCTGTTGCAAGAAGAGCCAGGCCAGTCTTGTCTTTTTATATTACTATGTAAGTGAGCAGTGCATCATCAAAGTTGTAATTTTCTCCATATTATTTCAATCTTAGCTATTTTCTCGTTTATCCAGTTTGTGCTAAGGGAATTCTGCCTTTCAGTTTGATTGGTACTGAAAGCTTCCATAACTTGTAAAGCTAAAGGGAGGTAGGAGCTCATGTTTGTCATTTTTCAGTCTTGTCACATGGTCACATTTTTCATGTTTGGTCACATGGAAGAAGATTGTATTTCCTCCACTTTACTCTTCATTAGAACTGTAGTTTTGGGTGTAGAAGATGGGAAATAGTTGCCTAGGGAGGCTAGCAGACTCCCATATTGTAAAATTCTGTTAAAACAAGATCAAGATAATTTCTTAACAAAAGGTGATAGCATCAACCATTATTTTCCCTTTGGATTTTTTTGTGGCAGATTTGCAGAGATGAATGCAGGTACTTCTGAATTACCAGAGATCTGGAATAAAACCGTGTTTTAAACTAATTGGCTAGTAGTTCAACTTTTAAATAAATTTTGCATCTCCTTTATCCAGGTCATAATTTTCTTTACCATTAGCCCTCACAGGGCCTTAGCACAAAAGATGTAGGAGTGAAAGAATGAAGATAATTCATGAGGTTTTTTGTGTTTTGTCTTTTTTTTTTCTTTTTTCTTTTTTTTTTTTTTTTTACATTGTTTCTTGCTGAACCTGATACATCTAAAAGTCCTTTCAGCCCCCAAGCGTGCCTGAGCCTCAGCAGTGGAAAAGCAATATAAATTCCAGAAGAACCAGTAGGACCTGGAAGGTTTTGTTTCTGCACTAATGGAAAGTAAATAAACATAAAACCATGTTGTGAGATATACACCTGTACATGTGGACAATCAAATCATAGAAAATTATACCATTTCTTAGAGTTGGGGATATAATGCACTGTACAATCTTTTTTTTTTCCTCTTTTGCCAAAGTGTGTTTTAGCATTGTACACTGCTTTAAAACAATACAATTTACAAGTGGCTTTATGTGTTGTGAATATTTTTGCCATAAAACCATGCAGTGAGTGGATATTGAGTGGGAGGAAAAAAAGAAAAATCACCTTGTTTATAACAGTACACTTTAGCTTGCAAGTTGCTATACTCAGTAATGCTGTATTTAAATTCTTAAATTGTTTTGTGTCATTAAAAAAGGATAATGAAAGAATATAGATAGAACAAATAGCATTCAGAAGTTTAAAAACTTGAATGAAAAGGATTTTATAGAAAGCTTTGACAGTTCTTTTCAAATGCATTATTTATTTTTTGTGCCATGCATTTTTCTCACCAAATGACCTTACCTGTAATACAGTCTTGTTTGTCTCTGTTTACAACCATGTATTTATTGTAATGTACATACTGTAATGTTAATTGTAAATTATCAGTTCTTATTATAACATCATCCTTGTCAAGGGTGGTGTTGCTGTATCTGGAAACTCTTGGTGAGAGAATGACTATTGTGTATACATATTCCTTGTACATTTCTTCTCCTGTAATATATTCAGTGTCACCATAGAGCTCGTTTATGGAAGATTCAAGAAAAGTATAAAATACATAAAGATATATTGATTTAAAAAGCTGCAGGTCTTTGGTCCCAGGGCTGTGCCTTAACTTTACACAATATTTTCTTGTTTAGCTGCATTTGAAAGTAAGGTAGCCTTGGGGCTGGGGCTGGGCATTTCTACCATATTTTTAGTTGCTAACTGATGGGGGATACTCTTACGAGCTAATATGTGTAATACTACAATAAACTTTCATTCTTGACCCTGCTGGAAGTTCAAGCTTTTGCGGACTTCTGGTAATGTAATTGTATTGTCTCTGAATATCTTTTTACAGCCTGTAACTGGGGATTATTGCAGCCATTTTTTGTTCCTAAAAATGATAAATAATTGATGCTGCATTTCAGTGCTGAACTGCGCTGAAACAGCTTTGGAAAGCATCTCTAATAAACATTTGATTTTAATGCATATTGTGAAATGGAAGGATCAGAATTAAGAGGGTGTAACTCATACACTTTTACAATTGTCTGTAATGTCTCTTCTTTAGTAGCACAAATGATCACTGTATAAGCAGAATCCATAGTAGGATATACAAATTCAGTCTTGGAAATGCTTTCCAATATTAGTGTTACAAGTAGCCAAAGTTTATTTTATATAGGTGTAGCTAAAGCTTTGTGCAGGTGTGTGTAGCATAGTGCACTAGCTCTCCAGAAGAGCAGCAAACTGTTAGATGTTTTAATAACACTACTATTAGGTTTGCAGGTTGGACTGAGCAACTCTTGCTGTTTGGCTTATCACATTGCTCCAGACAACTCAGAGCAGGTATCATTGAATTTGTCAGACTGAGGTAAATTCCTCTTCTCCATTCCAGTGATGCCCAGCCCTTGTAACTTGCGACTTATTCATGAAAGGAGAGTTTCTTTTCCAAGAAAAACCAGAATCTCCTTTTTGACACAAACTGTAGATTTTAGCAGCCCTGGCCCAAAGGAATTCGAATGCTTTTGTTTTATATGGTCTAAAAGGGACACTACAAAAACAGAAATCCTGAACAATTTCTTGTTACTGTTTTAATTCGGTATTTTCTTTGGGGATGTCTTGAGAGTGGCAACTTGTGTGAACATTGCACATGGCTATTCTTTCACTGGTTTCTTAGCCTCTCTTACAGCCTATGGGTTAGTACTGTACATCAATACCTTCATATGAAATTTTATATGCAATGGAAATAAAAGCATGTGTTGATTCTGCCTAGTAACTGTATTTGATATTTTTTTTTAAAGTTAACTTTTTTTACATGCATCCCATAGTTTTAATAGTTTAAGAGAAAACACATTTCCTGAATAATTGGATTACAGTATTTTGCCAGAAGAGTGTTTCGCATAGACAATACAAAATAAATGTGAGCAAATCAATCATGTATGGTATTTCTTAAGGAACCTAATCCACAAAGTTGTGATGTACAGTGGAAAGGCATGCAGTCTTGTCTTTCAGGAAATGTTATGACTGGCTTCAACCAGACATCTAGTTCAAAGAAACTAGATGTCTAGAGATTGTCCAGCGGAGCAATATCCTGGGATACCATAAAGAAACAAAAACAAATCAGAACAAACAAAAAAAAGTGTACCACAGTTAAACATTGTCACAATCCCTGTTCAAAACAGATGATAAAAAGAAATTGCTGTTAAAAATGAAATTCATAAATTATAGTGTTTTCTTGAGGAAGAAATATGGCCTTAATAGAAGTCTAAATCATAAAGTGGTTTTCAGGCACCTTTTAGGTACCTGGCTTTCAGGACAGTGTGAGGTTTTGTGTGACTCTTTGCTTAACTGAAAATAGCTCCTGGTTGAATTAAAAAAAAAAAAAAAAAAAAGTCTATGTTCATTTTTTTTCTTAGGTTTCTTATACCTTTTTTGGGTTAAGGGGTTAGTTTGCAAGGAGAATGAATTCTTCAGACTCCTTTTTATTCACACCTTTGTGTCAGAAAATGCTGGTAAGTGCTGTGTGGGGAAGATGAAGGATGCTGCAGTTGGTGGATAAATTAGATGACGTCTGTCACTCCTGTCAGGCTCCTCCTCACAGGTTTCTAGCAGCCCTAATAAGAAAATGGCTTGCATGTATCATGGCTATTAATATAAGGAAGAAGGAGTCCCAAATTATTGTTGACAGTGCTAAAACCTTTTCAGTAAGCAGATCAGGTACCACAGCCATGCATAAGCCTGAAGCTGGCAGCAGTAGCTCATGCCTTCCTTCCTACATCCTCTGGCACTACTTTGTCAGTCTCTGTCCACGAAAATAATGAATCAGAATAGAGAAGTTTCAGAGCAAAACCAAAATGTATCCCCTGTTTCAGTGCAGACAGCTGCTGCTGTAGCAATTCAATGTATTTATGAACAAATGACTCTTCTGTCTCCTAATGAGACAAATAGTCTAAATAGCTGCAGGTTTGTTGGCTTAATCTCTCTGCAAGGTGGAAAATGAAAGTCACAGCTACTAGCACACGTAGTGTTTACTGGAATGATGAGTCCAATTTCATTCCAGCTGTGATTAATTTTGCTTAGGTTTTTCCAGGAAAAGAAAAATCAAAAAAGTTCAAAGATGTTATAAAAGCCTTTGGTTAGTTCAATTTAGTTTAGTCTAAAGAATAAAGAAAATCTCTAGCTTCCTCCTGTCAAACTGGTTGACAAATCTGAAAAAGTAATAAAGGGGGATAGGAAGTCCAAACAGAAATCAGAGTGACAAATTGTGAGCAAAACTTGAGCAGGGAGAAATAATCTCCAACTAAAATAATCTCATCTCATCAAAGACATCTCATAGTTTGAATATGGACATTAGGAGAACTGAGTTTGAGCTTGATTTTTGTCACAGTTCCCTGGGTACAAAGCTGTATAGTTTTTTGCGTTTTTTGAGCAAATATTTCGAGTTCTTTGAAGTTACTGTGGTAGTGGTAAAAAACTTTTTATGGAGTAAAGATATAGAAGACAAAGATGCACTTGTGTCTATACAAATTTAGAAATTTTTTGATACAATGCAGAGTTAATCTCAGCTTTAAAGACAAAATGTGGGATGGCTTTCTCAGACAAACAAGCCCTTAGTGTGGGAGACATCACACCTGAGTAAACACCCCTTAGTGAAAGCAAGAGGGAGAAGACATAGGACTCCTGATGGTGTTATTTATCCAGTGGTGATGAGCTGGGCAGACAGCAAATACTGACATCAGAATTGATCATTGCTTATATTATTTTCAGTCCTACCTCCATTCTTCTCTAACATCCACTGAGTTCAGATGCCTACAATATTAGCATCTCTAATGTGCAGCAGAGACCATCTTTCGTTTGTCTGAAGAAGTCTGGGAAACAAGAGAGAGGTTTTGCAGCATTCAGTAGTCAAACTACAGTGGCAAGCTTTGTCCAAGGACTTGGCCTGCAGCAAATGGCTGTGAGCCATCTTTGCATGAGGCTGGGCAGAGACAGTTAAAGTTAGCTTAAAATCCCCAGAATCTTCTGATAGTTGAGACTCCAGAAAACTAATAGCCAAATCTTTTAAGGACTTAAGTTAAATTTGTTATTTTACCCTGTGCTGGTTTTATCTGGGGTACAGTTAATTATCTTCACATTTTGGATTTGTGCTGAACACAAGGTTGATAATATAGAGATGTTTTTGTTATTGCTGAGCAGAGCTCACATGGAGCCAAGGTCTTTTCTGTTTCTTATACTGCCACATAGGTAAGGGGGACCGGGAGTGCCTGGGAGATTGGGAGGAGACAGAACCAGGACAGGTGACCCCAGCTGACCAGAGGGATATTCCAGACCATGTGACATCATGTTCAGCATATAAAGTGGGGAAAGAAGGAGAAAGGGGGGAACATTTGGAGTGATGGTGTCTGTCTTCCCAAGTCACCATTACATGTGACAGGGCCCTGCTCTCCTGGAGATGGCTGAACACCTGCCTCCCCATGGGAATCCATTCCTTGATTTTCTCTGCTTGCATGTGCAGCTTTTGCTTTCCCTATTAAACTGTCTGTACCTCAACCTGTAAGTTCTCCAGTTTTCACTCTTCTGATTCCTTCCCAGCCCCATTTATGGGGAAGCAGCTGTGTAGAGCTTGGTTGATGGCTGGGGTTAACCCAAGACAAGATCTCATTGAAACCTATCAAAAGTGGTCTGCCTGGAGTTTCCTTGAAGGGCGGTATAAAGCACACAAGTTAGAAGAGAGAAGGAGGAAGTGTTTTAAGGAAATTTTTTTGAAAAAAGGGATTAAAAGAATATTTGAAAAATAGATTATTGCAAACTGGCTCAGGGTTTTGACATTTCTTAGAGGGGATACAACCTCCAACTGCATCCTCTGAAGTTCTGTGCAGTAGGCATATGTGCCTTCACACTGAGAGCAGTGGAGGGGCTGGTGAAGTGAGGACAGAGGGGGAGAAACGTGAGGAAAGCAAGAAAAAAGCCCTGACCCGAGGAATGGCTCAACCTCAGCCAATGCTGCTCTGGGGAAGACTGAGGAGGTGCAAGTCACACCCAAGCCCACACTGTGAGCTGTGTGTCCCACGCTGATGCTCTGGGCTGTGCAGGTGCTCCGTGCCCACGCAGTGGTGCAGCCACGCTCACTGCTCAGGGCAGCATGCTGCCTGTGGTGTGAGCTGCTCTGAAACCACTGCAAGGGTGGATATCCCTGAAAACTGCCTGTGCCCTGAGGCTGAAATGCTCCCCTAAAACTCTCTCAGGTGCTGTCAAGAGCGGCTGTCCCAGAGAGAAACCTGTGCTCCTGAGGGTTGCTGTGGAGTATCGCTGCCCCCTCACTTGGGACCAGCCAGCAGTGCTGATGCACTCTGGAAATTTCAAAGGCCTTTAAATCTTGTTTTCCCAAATGGGAATGGGGTGCTACACCTTTTGGAGCCTCTGATCTGCAGCACTCAACAGCACAGCAAGGTCAGGGCAGATGTAATCCACTGATTGTGCCCCCAGCAGGGGCACAGGACACAGGCTGTCTCTTAGCACCCTCCTCCACAGTCAGTAATTAGTAACAATGAACACCATTGTTATTTAATTTATTCATTATCCTGTCAAAGCTGAAAAAGCCTTCAGCAGCATGACTTTTATCTGAACTAGTTATGGTTTGGTATCTTTTCCTTACATGTAAGTAAAATAACTCTCAAGTTCATGCTTCATTAAAGATGTTTGATACTATTGTCCATTTTTTCCTCACCAGAATTCCCTCCATGAATATTAATACCTTCTAGTGCTTCTTCCAGCTGCTGTCCAGAGAGACTAGTGGGGACTCCCTTTAAAAATACATTGTGGTGGAACCTCAGACCCTCTGGTCTGCTGGGTTTGCTGGTTCCAGTGCTCCACCATCCAGGAGCAGTGGGACTCTTCAGGGCTGTTTCCTTGTAGGATGGCAGTAACCACAGACCTGGAGCTCCTCTGCTGACAATCAGCTTGCACAAGCTGCCAGGCTGGAGAAACTCCATAGTGGTGCAGGATTTTTCTCTGACAGTTTTGATCAGTTCAGTGCTGCAGAATCCTCAGGGCTTTGTGGTGGAAATCACAAGGAAAAGCAATGGCTCTGTTTTGTGGGGGGAGTGTGGGGGGTTGGCATAGCAGCTGGGGTGATGTTTTGGGATACCCATACTGTTTCCCACAGCTAACCTAAAAACTTGGAGGGTCTTTTTCAGATAAATTTGAACAATTTTCTGATGCATTTCTGCAGAGTCCTCCATCTCTCCCTGGCATCACTAGTGGTACACTTCCCTGGGGAGCAGACATTAGAATCTGGCTCCTTTTAGCAAAAGGTATCCTCACGATGGTACCTAAACTTTCCTCTGCTGCACAGGATTCGGGAGGAATGGAGATGAAATCCCAGTGGCTCAGCAGCAGGCAGTGCATTCCCAGTGCCTTCTGGGGACACCCTCGATGCAGGGGTGCTGCTGGCTGTGCCCCAAGAAGGGCTGCACATCCTGTGCTGCTGCCAGGGCACTGCAGAGGAGCAGCTTAGCCAGTCACTGGCCGTGCAATGGGATTTTTTGTGCTCATAGCGGGAGGAAAATGCTGCTCTGGGCACATGCTAATCTCTACACGTTCATTTCAGTACAGAACAGCTTGCTATTGTGAAAAATAGATCAGAAAGCCCTTTGAAGTAGACTTCCTATCCAAAACCCCATGTTGCATTTCCAGGTATCGCTATTGGAGTGTTTTGAATGTGACTTGATGGTGTCATATAGAGACCACTCTGCCTCTGAGAAATTGAAATTTCCTCTAGCTGGATAGAGCTTTGTACCTGATTTAGAAATAAAAAGAGAGGGAATGGGGATTTAATTTTGGGCCACTGGAAATCCAGTAAATCTGAAAGCATTAGCAAGGGCGGGTATGAATCATTCCTTTCTTTTTTGTGCTACTTCAGATGAACTGCTCTTATGTTCAGCTTCATTAATAATTAATTCAGTGGGGAAGCGGGGCTCAGTCACATTATCTTCTGTCACAGCCAAAGGGCATCTCTGCAGATCCACACAGCTGCTCTTACACCAAGGCTCTGGGAAGAACCACTCTGTGTGCAAGAGAAGGGAACAGAAATCTGTGATTCTTGCTGTACCTAACAGTGGCAGGTGACAAAAGGTGAAGGCACCATACAAGGTGAAGTGAAGGTGGATGAGTGAAGGCTCTCCAGGAAGAGTAAACAAACCTGCAATGGAGAACACAACCTTGACATCTACAGCACGGCTGGCACCGCAGCACAATCCTGCTTCCTAGAGGAGAGGGAAATGAGCTTTCTGAGAATCTCTTAACTAACAGCTAAAAAACCCTGAGTTTTCTCATGAGGCAGGTTGCAGCTAAATAAAGACTGCCTGGGTCTTGGTGCCCTGCATTCCCCTGGACCCACCCTGCAAACACACCTGGCCTGGCTGCTTGCCTGGTCACAAAGTCCCACTCAGATATCTCTCAGGAATGGCTGATTCAGGCAAGTGCATGAGGGCATGATCCAGGCTGAGGAATTATGTTATAGTGAGTATCTGAGCACAGAGGGAAATGGTGGATAGAGGGATGATGGGAGCATCTCTAGAGTAGCAGTAAAGCTGCCCATGCAGCAAGCATTGAGAGGCAGGGGTCACTGCATACCTACAGGGTGGAGGAGGAACCTTCTGCTGTCACATTCCTAGCACGTGGAGGAATGTGTACAGGACAGCTTGTGTGGAGTAAGTCAGGCCCTTGTAAACAGCTGCAGTGAACACTGGCACGGCAGAGTCGGATCCTATTTTAGTCCCTCTACAGCTTATTTTATCATCTCTTCTCACCAAGATAAAATAAGTTCCTCCAATACTGAGGGAAATTAATGTCTGATTACTTTGAGCAATTATCCATATAAGGAAGATGGGTTGGTTGCTCAACATCAGTTAACAAGCTTCAATTCAGTAGAGGTGGTTGTGCATGTCTGCAAGTTAGGGCTTTCTGAAAAGCTTTTACGGTACAGAAGTCACTTTAGTGAGCTTTTGAAACTAGTTCCTTAGGGAAGATTATTGTGCTTCTAATCTGTTTGGTGTGAAAAATCATATAGATGCATATGCACCCAGACAGAGCTGGATAATGAGATGAGATGAGATGAGATGAGATGAGATGAGATGAGATGAGATGAGATGAGATGAATCAGATAGATAGATAGACAGATAGATAATAGATTAGATAAAGATATATATAGATTTAGATTATTAGATACAGATATAGATTATATGGATATAGATTATATATATGTATATAGATATAGATATAGATATAGATATAGATATAGATATAGATAGATAGATAGATAGATAGATAGATAGATAGATAGATAGATAGATAGATACTGGGTAAAAGAGGAAACTCTGTGTGAATGAATGGATGATTATGCTTTTCTAGTGCAGCAGTTTTGCTCTGCAGAAAACAGAAACCCTCCACAGCCAATTAGTGGGTCTGCCCTAGAGCAATTCCAGCAGTTACAGGGGGTGAATCTCTGGTCAGACCGCCTATAAGAAAGGACAGCAAAAATGTCAGCAAGAGGGAACCTGTGAATGTTTATTGACAGATGCAAGTCCTGCAGGCTCTGACTGACATGACCTTTGACAGGAGTAGAGCTGTGAGGGGAGCTGTGCACTGATGTGGCTGTTCCCACAGCTCCAGCTCTGCTGCAGGGTCAGAGAGCTGGGGATGAGCACAGTCCTGAGGCACCATTCCCCTTGCTCTGGATGTAAGCAGCAAAGTGCACATGGCTTAGACACAAGACTTGAGACAGTTACATAGCTAAGCACAGTTAATAACAAACACACACACTCACAGAGGCACATATGTTCAGCTCAGATGTTCCTGTGCTACATATGAGGAACACAGCTCAGACATTCCTTAAGATGGCTCACAGTAACAGAGCCATGGGGAAGTTGTGCAACAGAGCAAACTCTCTGCACTTCGAAAGTGTGTCATATACTCCACATTGGGGCAGTCAGGAAAGTCTCAAGGATCAAACAGGTAGTGGCATTTCAACTATTAAAACAGACTTTAAATTTGACACTCAGAAAAATAAAGTTCACACAGCCATTGGCTCAGGGTTCACCCTAGCTGCAGAAAAGTGAGATGACCAGGTATCAGAGAGGCTGGCTGTGCAGGGCAGAGAGGGTGATAAAGTACTGCCTTCTCTTTTTTATTTATTTTCTTTCTACTTTTTCTTCTTTTTCTTCTTTTTCTTTTTTTTTTTTTTTTTCCTCCTTTTCCCCTTTTCTCCTTTTCTCCTTCTCCTCCTCCTTCTCCTTTTCTCCTTTTCTCCTCCTCCTCTTCCTCCTCCTCCTCTTCCTCCTCCTCCTCTTCCTCCTCCTCCTCTTCCTCCTCCTCCTCCTCCTCCTCCTCCTCCTCTCTTCTTGCCTGTTACCTCCCTTTCCTGCCAGGCACTAAAAAAGGGACTAAAAATCTCCTCTTCTTCCAGTAGCTAGGCTGCAACAAAACCCATTTCCCAAAGTGATTCTCAGCCTCCAGGAGGAGGGGAGGAGCTGGATGAGGTTGCAGTCAAAGGAGGGGCTACAGCCTCAGTCTGACCACCCTCCAAATCTACTTCTTTCACAGCTCTGCAGAACTAAGCCACTTGTCAACTGTATTTTAAGCACAGTTCATCATATTCACCACATTTCATTATCACTTCTCACATCTTTCCTCTCAGCAGCTCTTTGTGCTCACAGCTTTGCTGAGCACGTGGGTCCTTTCCTCTTAGGCTGGAGCATTCACTGTTGGTTTTCCCTGGTCCCATGAGGTTTCTTTCTTCGTATTTCATATGTCATCATCTCGATCCTCTCACATTTTCAGCTTCCTTGGTTAAGCACTGTGAAGGTTGTTCTTCTCTCTTTGCTGTTGCTAGTATGGGACAATGCACCTCTACCATATTACGTTGTTTAGAATGGATATCTGAAGTGGGTGATATTGGTACACAACAGACAAACATTCTTCTTGTGGCTCTGAGTTTCCCAGAAACAACCTCCTCAGATATTCCTTCCTGGTAAACATCATTCAAAAACAGGTATTTTTCAACCATAAAATGTGTCTTTGATGCTGCATTAAAAATAAACCCTTACGGCATTTAAGCAAAAAGATTTTTGCCCCATTCTCTCGTCAAAGCATAAGCTGTCTCACTCCAGATTGCAGGAAGTGCTTGGTTCCTTCCGATGACTCTGGTGAAGCACACACAGAGCATGTGGGATCTCTGACCTGCCTCCTGTACCCCTTGGGAAGGTACTCCCAGAACACAGTCACCCATAGGGAGCACTGCCTATGACTCAACCATTGCCACAGAAAGCCCAGCATCACCAATGACACTGACACTGAAGCTGGAGTTGTGAAAAGACTCAGAAATGTGCAAGGAAGCAACTAATGTTTGGTGCCTGCTCCCTTCCTGTGTCTCTGCACAGGAAAGGCATCTTCACAAACAGTGGAGATGACACTCTGCTACACAGGAGTGTAGCAGCCAGCCCAGTGTGAATGGTTTGCTGTCATCACATACTCTCACCCTCCCGGGTAGGTGTAGCTGCTTTCAGCTGAGTCTGTCCACATCTTTGTGCAGGCTGGGGTGGGAAGGGCCACTGTGCATGCACAGGCTCTCTGATGCTCCATGAGCAGGAGGCTGTGGTCCATCAGACCAAGGAAGGCATCTTACACTGAATCACCCAGCAGATTTTCCTCTGCCTGGAGAAATGTGACAAAAACAACAACCAAAAAAAGAAGGTAAAAAGCTGAGCTTGGCAGATGCCTGCACAGCAAAAAGTTAAACAAACTCAAGTGCCCAGGTACAATTGCAGGATGGATCAAGGAATCCCAGCAGCGTAAAAATTTTTAGAGGCTGGTTCTCAGTGCCTGGTGATCCAATTGGAAAAGGATGAAACCTGGCCTCAAGCTTATATTTTGAGCTGCATCTATGTAAAGAACATCTGCCTGCAATTAAGCTATTTGCATTTGTCTGGAAGGGACAGGACAGAAGTTTACTGCTAGTTGCAAGGATACCTGTTAAGTTAAGGTTATAGGATTTGGATCATGCTATGAAGCCACGTTTGATTTTACCTCTCCTCACACTGCACTTGGAGAGACAGCCACAACCAAAAGTGGGCTGAGTGGGAAAAAAAGTTGTCTTGATGCCTACATGATGCCTTACTCTGGGCTGTCTAGGTGGGAGTGCTGTGCCCAGCCCTCCCCAGAACCAGGTCTGCAAGAGTGACTGAGATGAGAGGTTTGTTCTCCTTCTAGAGGGAATTTGGTGTCTGCAGGCAGTGAATCCAGGCTCTCCCTCCAGCCTGGCAAAGGACTCCACTGGCTGGGTCTGAGCAAGGAATTTCATGTGTCACCAAAATGTAGGTGGGGTCACAGAACAGCTTCAGAGAGCTCTTCACAGGAATGTTTCAAGCACAGAAACTGTCTGAGGGCAGTGGCTGACCTGGACATAGGGCATCAGGCTCTGACAGGAGCCTCAGTGTGCATTCCAAGGGGAGGGGTTCTGCAAAGCAATAGAAAAGTAAATAAAAATTGAAGGGCACTGGTGTGCAAGCTGCCTTCCTCTGGTTTGTGGAGAAAGCCCAGGGCTTTGCCCTATCCCATAGAGGGATCTCCCAACCAAAGGAATTTCCTCTGCATACTGGGTAGTATCTGGAGCATGGGGAAGTGTGGTAGTAGCCTTATTGTGTCTGGGTGCCTTAGTGCTAGTCCTGACCATCTTTCCAGTATTTAATTAGAGGCAGTATTGAAAACAGCATGCTGTTCTTTGCTGCTGAAATGAACAGGCAGCTGCTGAGCTGGCAAAGATCACTCCACCAGGTCCCCAGGACACTCATAATTCACTCAAACCTGATACAGGGCAAGGCACTCCTTGAGGAATCCTGTCTGTCTCTGAGAGGATTCCATCTGCCACACTGGGGAAGAACAGAGAAAATGGAGGGTGTGGAGAGAAAAGATTTTCCTTCAGGGATGTAAAAAACAGTGACTGCAAGGCACCAAGTTCTTCCCACAGTCTCTATCAGCTACCACCTTAACAAGAAAGTTTTCCAACCTAGATCAGAGTCCAAGTATTAGGATGGGAATTGTGCAGCACAAACCATTGAACAAAGCTCTTTGAGGGTGTATCTGTGCAGTGAGCCACAGCTGTGTGAACATGGATGCTCCTCCCAGGACAATGTCCTTCAGTGTCCTGGGTGCAGCCATTCAGAACTGCAATTAGGGCACATGCCTTGGGGCCATTTCAGGGATCTGCACCATGTGGAGGCTCTACTCCAACAGCCAAACCCAGATGCAGCTTGACAAATCCCCCATATCACTTCCATGACACACAAAATCTGATGAGCGAATAGTTACCTGAGCCAGGCAAGTACAAAAGCACAGACACTGCTGTGAGTCACCTGCTATTCCTGACTTTGATGAATCCCCTGATACGCTGCTGACATGTTAATGCCAAACCATTTGAAGCAATGACTGATACCTCCCATCCTCTTTTCTCACCTCCAGCTTCTGAACGGGTATATGTAGCATGCCAAAAAAAGGGGAAATGGAACGAAGCTGATGAACTCATGTATTTTTATAGGTAGGAGAAAAAAAAATAGTGTTGTTTTCTGCTTTCCCATTGTGACATCTGATGATTATGGATACCTGCATAGAAGCAGGCAAGTGGCAGGGCAAGGCAAAGAGGCAGAATCTCGTTTGCCTGCACAGGTCATGCGCAGCTCTCAGGTGAGTGTGTGTGATTCCCACCACAGCAGTGTGAACCAGCCTGTCCCAGCATGTCCCCTGTTAAAGCACCTCCTTTCCCCATTTTTCTGCAGCGTATGACTATCAGTCTGACCATGGCAGAGTTTTGCCTTGGGGTGCTCATGTCCAGGCCACTTGGTGCTGGCCAGACCCAGCTTCTTTCTGTCGTGGAGAAAAGATTATTCCCAAAGCCCCTCAGTATTAACATCCATTGCTCAACTTCACAAACCTTTTTTCACAACAGACTCAGGCTTCCCTTCCCACAGCAATGTTACATCTTGACCCAGACTTTTAATTCAGTACACAGAAGGTACCCTGGTATGAAAGCAAAAATTCTGTCAGAAGCTGTTTATTTCACAGCTCATTCTTACAGCACTTGAAAGTTTTGAATGAATGGAGAATATGCAAGGGATGAGGTTAGGACAAATCCTTAAGATCCTTCTCCTTTCATGACTTGATGCTATGAACAAGCATAAGCAAGGAGAAGTCCATTTTTCTTGATACCTTGCAAAACTTGAAGTCTCCAGCTTGGCCACAACCCTGTGTTCCACCCAGCAATTTAAGATGTTTGGAACAGAGCAGGGAGATGAAGCTGACATCTGTGCCACTTTCAAGAGGAGGCCATGGTCTGAATCTGTGCTGTCACCTGGCAGGACCACTGCAAACCACTGTGTGTGCAGTGCCTTTGCTTTCTTCAAAAATAGGTGTGATTCTTTCCAAGAATCAGTAAAAAAAAACTAGTAATCTGTTCAAAGCACTGCTTAAAAGTGAGACGTAAGCAGAGCACTGTTCTTCCTGTACCTCCTACGCAGGTGCAAATTGCATCTGGCTCTCCTGTAACCGGAATCATAAACGTACGTCGGAAATTTAGGCTCCTAATGAGAACAACAGGAACCAGAGAGTGCGTGCTATAATTTTAGCTCATTGCCTCTATTGAATCACCTCCAACGCAACCAGCATCACATGTTGCATTAAGGAATGGCAGTGCCACCTGGTCATAACATAATTTAGTCAGTTGAAAGTAAAAATCTTGCTATGTAGACCTCATGGGGTATGTGCAGTTACATGCCTAAAGGATGTTTTTCTCTTCTACCTGAAGCTATGCAGGCTTAGAAACATGGAGAGTTTTAAATGCCTGCCACAGATAACTGATGTAAGCTTGCTTTCAGGAAGCTGACTGCAGTAAGTTAATTTATGAAAGAAATTATTTTATCTAAGTACTGAAAATGTGCGCTCTAATGTGAAAACAAGCTGAAAGCCAAAAATATGCACATTTGTGGGCATGAGAGGTATTTTTCTTCTTCCCTTTATTTTCTCTGTTGATATCTCCACCTTTTAGCAGCTCCTGCACTGGGAAAACATGTGAGTAGGAAAACTGTGGTTTTCCAGGCCAGCAGTCAGCAGTGGGAAGCTGGGCACGTTGCCTTGAGATGTGATTCGTGCTTACAGAGGGACTGGTCAAAGCTGTCATGCTGAGGAATATCAAATAGCCCTGACCTGTGTTCGGATGTGCTTGTGGTGATAAAACCAGGCTGCACTGCTCCAGGAACTTGCAGCATTTTCAACTTGAGAATGATAGTGTCAGAGAAAATTATTCAGTGTTTTAAGAGTGTTTATTTCATGACCTTATGTATTCAAACTGTGTTTTTTTGATAGCATAGATGAATAGCAAGTGACTCATAAATGCCTGTTTTAAATTACTCTAGTTAGCATGTCACATATGAACCAGGCAACATGTGAATCCTCTGGTGAAAGACAGTGACATGATCTGGTGGGTAAGGAAGCTGTCAGTCCTGGTGGAGGAAGCACTGTAGATACTGAAAATGGAGGCAGGAATTCTTTGTGCCTTTGGTGTCATCAAGCTAAGAAGGGCCATAAGCCCCCACTCCCCCCTCATTTACTTACATGTACTTACTCAAAGCAGTTTGACTTAAAATAGAAAATCTTCCTGTATTATATTCAAGTAGTTGGATACTTTTCTTTTAAGCTCTTATTCCAAACTGCTTTATCTTTCTTTTGGAGAAACTGTCTCTTCTGAAGAGACTTCTTTCTCTAGAGGGCAACTTTTGTCAGAGCTGGACTGACAGGCTTCCCAGCCACAATATAATTCATTGTTTTACTAATCATCATCTTCAAACATGAAATTCGTGTGCATGCAGGAAGTCTGTCTGAGCTGGTAAGACAGGAAAGCCCCTGGGTGTCTGAGCGAGGGCACAAGGGTGCTACTGAGGACAAGGAAGTCCATCTCAAGTCTCTACATTAGACATTGCCCAGGTTTCTATGCTGAGTGAGTAACCAGTCAGTGAGGCTGTCACAGTGCTGCTTAGCAGCCCATTAGAGAAGGATTTATTTGTATAAAGACAGCATAAGCATGGTCAGCCCTAAATCTAACAGAGCACTTCTCTGGGGGAAAGAGAGGAATCTTTGAGGACCTTAAACTAAGTTACAGCACAGTGACAGTGTGGGCTCCTAGAAAGCCTTCTTGGAGTGCAAGAGGCTTACCACTAGAATATACAGGGAAAGCTTTGATGTCTTGGGGAAAGAAGTTGATGGTGCAGGTACCTGAGCCTATGCTCTATGACATAGAAGGGAGCTGATACTGCAAACAGACTTTTGAAAAGTAATACCAATGTGGTTCCTTTTGGTTGACCAGAAACATAATATGAAACCATCAATAGCTTCAGGTTTTTTGAAATTATAGTACATGGACACCTGTCTGGAAAGCTGCTGACCTGATACCAATGTCTTAGTTAACACAAGAGTAGCTGAAGACTGAAAAGGTACAGGAATATGAAGTACACAAAACACTCCTTGCAGTCATTCCTTAGTCATTCCTAAAGTTCTCCTCTTCCTCTGAACCAAGTAAAATGAACCTGATTACATCAAACCCACCTGCAATTGACTCTCTCTTTGTGTCCTCTTTGGTTTTGCAGCACTTCTTCAGAGCTTAGCTTTTCCTCTCCTCTCCTCTCCTCTCCTCTCCTCTCCTCTCCTCTCCTCTCCTCTCCTCTCCTCTCCTCTCCTCTCCTCTCCTCTCCTCTCCTCTCCTCTCCTCTCCTCTCCTCTCCTCTCCTCTCCTCTCCTCTCCTCTCCTCTCCTCTCCTCTCCTCTCCTCTCCTCTCCTCTCCTCTCCTCTCCTCTCCTCTCCTCTCCTCTCCTCTCCTCTCCTCTCCTCTCCTCTCCTCTCCTCTCCTCTCCTCTCCTCTCCTCTCCTCTCCTCTCCTCTCCTCTCTCTTTGCATCATTGAAATACCCTTTTTGAAAATAACACATTGTGAACTGATAACATTGCAGTAGAAAATTTCTAATTTTTATAGAGATACTCATGTTTAACATTATTTAAAAGGTGAATCAGTCTTCACACATTTACTAAGCACTCTTATGTGTGCTGTACTGTGTTAATTGCTATTACTTGTTGAACACATCTATTTATATATGCTGCTGTTTTTGTCTTCTTTTTGTGTAAATTCTGACCTTTTTGCAGGAGCAAGATAACCTTTCATTGTACATCATAATAGCAGACTTTAATTTCTGTTGCTCTGCTGATCCAAAACTATTTTGAAAACCAAAAAACAGCTGGAAAATAATTGTGCAAGAATGTAAAAAAATTGGGAAGTGTTTGACATTCAGCAAGTATTTAATTAAATCATGTTAAATTATAATATTAGATTATACTATAAATTGCTTTTCTGCTTCCACTGTGGCCCTTGGAAAAGTGTGATGGGCCAGAGGAGAAAAGGCTCTTCTGCATTGCTGAAAGGTAAAAATGTGACATACTGTGAACCTGCTCCAGGGAGAGTCATCACAGTAACTTGACAGTGAAAACATATTTTCACTGTAGAATTCCTCCTGTTTTAAACCTGAAAATGTTTTTGATGAGCACTAAGTGACTGTAGTACAGGTAAAACTTTAATCTCCAAAAGAGTGAAATATAAATTGAGAAAGAAGCTTCAGCCTGGGTACTGAAGAATTAAAGGGACTGTATAATGTTTATAAGATTGCAAGCAGATGCTTGGAATTATTTTTATTTGGAGAGTCATAGCCTTGTTTTCATTAGACAATTGTCACTTGAAATTCTATCTGCTGGAAGGCAGGAGTGTGGGGGGAGGGGGAATCTGCTTGTGTATCTAGAAGGAACTAGAAGCATCTAGCACAAGAATCAGTATTAGCTCTTCTGTCTATGAAAATATTCATGGACAGGTTGGATGGGGTTTCAAGTGCCCTGGTCAAATGAAATGTGTCCCTGCCCATGATGGGGCAACATTGACATTAGATGATCTTCAAGGTCCCTTCCAACTCAAACCATTCTATGATCCCCATGGAAAGTCCAAGATATTTCTCTTTCTTCCAAATGTCAGTGTGTGATTTAATGTTAAGAGAATTTGGGAGAGCTGGCAGTAAACCCCATGAGTCTGGGGAAGAGATTTTCCACTAAAATGACAAGAATTGTCTCTCACTCTGTAAGGCTCCTCTCCATTCAGGATTTTGCTGGGAGGCACTGCTGACTGAAAACTTTCTATGCCTGCATCAGTGCCCTTTGGCCATCAACAAAGGCATTCCTGCAGAAGCAGATTATGCTCCCATTGCAGATGTGGTTACCAAGTCCAGCATAATTTTATGGCTGTCCAGCTTCTTGGGATCACTGGACCATGGTGCAGTATTCTGTGCAGTCACTGATGGGCCTCTACATTTCTGGTTCTGTACCAAAGGAATCTTCACCCAGCATTAGGACAGGCAGCAGCTGACCCCAAAAGAGCAGTGGGGCTGTCCCTGGGGCTGGTCTGCTGGAGGGACTACCAGCAGGCTCACATGGTCCCTCATGAAATACAGGTGCAGAACATGGATGTGAATGACCACACAATGGTCACACAATGTTTAGCTCTGATCATCCTCATCTCCCCATCCTACAGAGCTCTGCTTCCCCTTGAGAAAGGCACTAGGGCAGCATCTTCTCTTGCTCAAAAAGAGGCAGGAACAGAACATCCTGGTAGGAAAGACAAGATGCTTCCATGGTCTGAAATTGCATCCATGTTCTCTGTTTCAGCTTTTCTTACTTTTTCCACTTTTCGGTCAGTGTCTGCAAATTTTCAAAATCTGTTTTAAGCCTGATACTTCCTCATTCTTATATACAATTTCCTCCACCCAAACATTAAATAAATGGCTTTATTTCCTTCCAGACATCTCAGTAAGATCTAAATTTGCAAACTCTGCCATGCTGCCTCTTACAGCTGCAAGCACCTATCCCTGTCTGACACTTGGGACCCTGCTCTCTGTGGGACCTCCCCAGTTTAAACTGAGAAAGTGAGAGAGGGTGGAAACTGTAGAAGATGCAAGAACCAGGGTTTGTTGGGAGCAGGGATGAGTTCTCCCAGGTGCTCTTGGCCTGCTAGGAAAGCATGGTTTTTATAACACCACTCTCTCTCAGACACACCATTCAGAGGCAAAGCCTTGGCCAGTAGAACAAGCAAATGACAGCCAAGACAAAACAGGGGCATAAGAGAGTGAACCTGGGCATGGCAAGTCCCTTGGCAGGTCACAGCAGCCCTCCATGAAAAGCCACTGCAGAGCCAACTCATGCTTCAAATGAGTTGCTCTGCCTTCATATCTGGGTTTTTATTTTCCTGTTTTTAATGCTTCATGCTCTTGTGAGCAATGATTACTGCCATTGCTATATAAATTAGAGCTGAAATATTTCTCCTAATTGCTTTCTGCAGGCATATTAAGGCAGAATACTGTGATCTGAGAACACAGACCCTGCACAGCAGAGCTGTGCCACAATATCTCCCTTGAGAAGAAAAGGATTATAGAAGTCTTGTCTTTAAATGAATGGGGAAGTGATGGGAAAGAAAACCATGGGAGAAAAGATGGGAGAAGCCCATAATTTTAGCAGGTTTTGCATGGAACATAAATTCCGCCCTCCATCCCCACTCCATGAGAAAATTTCTGGGTAACAGTATTGGCAGTGCCCTTTCCCTCAGTCATCCTTCTCTTTCACTCAGCCACAAAGGGCAAGAGCACATATTCCTCCCCTAAGAAATCCCCTCAGAAATCAGATTGGCATCTTTTCTGGAGGAGATGGCTCTGGAATGCAACACTGGGATTCATGCTTTGCATGTGGCTCTGTTAAGAGGTATTTCTGCATTGCATGCAGGAGAGGTTCAGAGGGCACAGCACCAGGTACCACATGAAGACAGCCTTTGTGTTGTTAGCCACCTTTCCTGCTGATAGCATGAGACTGGGGCTGGGAGACATGTATGGCTCACTAGTGAGGGCAGGAGAATTGTGCATCATCTGTCTGAACTGAGTGTCTTCCTTGCCTTCTAGCTGCTTGGGGACACATTTTAGGTGTGGGGGATGCGAGCAGAGGATCACTTCCATTCCTGCATGGAAGTCATTTCTCCCATACAGGAATGGGGACAGGAGCCCCAGATATTTCAGGAGGTCATCAGTTAAGAATTTGCAGCCAGCTCTGCTCTCTCTGAAAGCTAAACCTCTATTTAATGTAAATGCCTGCCTCCAAACCTGGTGGCACCCCTGTCTGGGGTTGATGAAAGGATGGTTGTTAAAAGGCCTGAGATGTCCACAGTCTGTGCCCAATGAAGAGTAGGACCAGCCTGTCCCTAATCTCTCCACATCCCCATGCAGTGTACTGCCCAGGTGGAGGAGCACAAGTCAGGAGCAGACCCACCTCTCCTGGCAAAGAGTTAATAAGAAACACATTTAGTGTTCCTGCTCTTTCACTAGTGGGTCTCTGTGCTAGCCTTTAAAATTGAGGTTTGGGAACTTACCAGGGTAATAAATGTATGGGAAGGCATCAACATGTTTTTGAGCATTCTGAGGAGCTACTGTTAGAGCTAGAGTTTTAAAAGAAACTCCAGAAAATATGAACTGCAATAACATCATGTGAACTAGCAGTAGAATGCATCATTTTAATAGACTGTAGCCTTGTGTACCTCATGCTTACCAAATGGCAAAGCAAAGGCAGTTCATAATGTGATAAACCTATACACTGAGTAGAATTTCCTTGCTTTGCTATCTTGGTGAATCCTCTTCTCACATTGTATCAGGATACTTTTCCACTAGAAAATGAGATGCATTAAGTTTCAAGGCAAAAATGTTTCCTGTTTTACCACTGGAACCAGCTCTGTCCTACTTCTATCCTGGGATCAGAAGATGGGACCAAAAAATGTCAGGGAGAGACATGAAACCTCTGTTCACACAAGCACTATAATGTACCTCATGGAGCCCACATTAAAGCAATGTGTTTTGCTCTCTGTAGCTGCTGTGGGTAAGAAGCTCTTTGTGCCTTCCAGCTCCCTGCCCAGGCCACAACAAGCTGTTTGTGCCACAGCAGCCCTGCTTCTGCAGAATTGAAGAGCCTGAACAGGAAAGCCTGTTAGGCTGTCCTTGTGAACCCATCTGGAAGTGCTGGCAAATGCACAACTAACCAACCTTTTGCCTGAAAAAAAATGCAGAATTTTGAGTAAGCCTCCGAGCTTGTCAATGCCGAGTTGTTTCTGGCAATGGAACTATAGTTTCTTGCCTTAGGGTTGGTAAGAAACGGTTAAAGAGTCTCATGGCACTAATTCTCCAGGGGGTTTTTAGTCCCTGGTTCTTGCAGAAAGGCTGACAATGCAGGAGGTGTTATAAGCAGATGCAGCACTGTGGTGCTGAGCTGAAATGGGAAGTTGCAGATCTGGGTGCCCACAAGGGACAGGAGATCATCTTTGATCGTTTTTCTTTAGGGGCATTTTGTTCCTTTCTCTTGAGAGCTGACAGCATGAAGTATTTCTGCTTGCTCTATTCCCTTCACCTAAGCAGCAACTCATAACACACTAAACACACATCTCAGACACACTTGGAGTACAGACAAGAAACCCTATGTACCAGACAATGGAAGGGATGAAGCCAACATATTGCATGGTTTCTAGGCGCCTATTTCACAGCTTTCCTGGAGTCAGACTCATGGTTTGGAAATTACAAGAATGACAATATTGAAATCTTTAATTAAATGCAGAGTTGAAAAGTGTTCACAGCTGCCACCAAAATGTGTGCTGCGGTGGGAGCAGGATGTGGTATGCATGGGAAAAAAAAAAAAAAAAAAAAAAAAAAAAAAAAAAAAAAAAAAGGAAAAGGCTGGAGAGGAGCAGAAATCTTTCCCATGCTTGGATCCGTGAAGGTTACAAGTAGCAGGGGATCCCACAGACGGCCATAAGCTAAGAAAAAAGCCTTGTCGCCACATCGTGGCCAAGCGAGGCGTCGGTAACACAGCCCTCCTGCCTCTCTCTCTCTCTGATCAGGAAAACGGGGAAAGCTAGGCTCTCGTGTAAAGCCCAGCTGCAGGGAGCGAGCTGCGATGTTTAGTTCGAAGTATCAGAGGGGCAGGGCAGCCCCCCGGGTGCTCCGGGCGGGCTGCGATGAGATGAGATGAGCTGGGATGGGATGCGATGGGATGCGATGGGATGCGATGGGATGCGATGGGATGCGATGGGATGCGATGGGATGCGATGGGATGCGATGAGATGCGGTGCGATGAAATGCGATGGGATGCGATGAGATGCGGTGCGATGGGATGCGATGGGATGCGGTGCGATGCGGACTGCGCGGCTCCGGCGCTCCCTCTGCTGCCGACCCTGCCCCGGCAGGGAATTCCCAGCGCTCGGAACGGGAACCGCCGGGGCACGGCTTGGGCAAACTGAGCATTTATCAGGTATGACCCTTTCCGTTTCCAGAGCCGCGCTGTCCCTAGGATATAGTGATACTCGTCTGCACACTGCTGTGGTGTAGCGAGGCACAGGAATCACAGCACAGAGTCAGAGCATCAGTTAGGTTGGGAAAGATGCTTAAGATGAAGTCCAGTCCTTAGCCCAGTGCTGCCGAGTCCACCACTAAACCAGGTCCTCAAGTGCCATATCTACATGACTTTTGCAGACTTCTGGGATTGCTGCTTCCTCACTTTCCTGAGCATCCTGTTCCAATGCCCAACCACCCTTCCAGTGAAGAAATCTTTCCTTCTCCCCAATCTAAACCTCTCCTGCACAACGTGAAGCCATTTCCTCTTGTCTTGTTGCATGTTACCTGTGAGAGGAGATTGACCCCCACCTTGCTAAAACCTCCTTTTCTGTACAATGGGGTCACCTCTTTTTCTCCAGGCTAAACACCCCCAGCTCCCTCAGCCACTCTTCATGGGACTTCCCCAGCTCCATTGCCCTTCTCTGCACTCACTCCAGCCCCTCAGTGCCTTTCCTGCACTCAGGGCCCAGAGCTGGACACAGCACTCGAGGTGTGGCCTCAGCAGTGCCCAGGACAGGGGGACAATCCCTGCCCTGCTCCTGCTGCCCACACCATTGCTGATCCAGGCCAGGATGCCATTGGCCTTCTTGGCCCCCTGGGCACACTGCCCACACTGCCACTGTCAACCAGGGGTCAGGAAGACAGTCAGGGTGACTGTATGCTGTGACTGGTGCAGCAATGTGCATTGCAAGCTCTCTGAGCCCTCACTTTAGCTCTTGCCCTGGTTAGGAGAGCAGGTCTTAGGGACCAACCCCTCTTATACCAACAGACTGTGTTGCATGCCTGCTTTCCCTATGTGTTGCAGGGAATGAATGGGGTAATGCACAGCCAGAAAATGCAGTCAGGCTTAGTTCTCAAACCTGACATGCAACCACAGAGATAAACATAATGGTAAAAATGGATTCACAAGATGGGGCAGGTCAATCTGTTTACCAGGCTCAGCAGCAGCCTGGGGTTGAGTGCGTGGCTTAAAAACTGAAACTTCTTCCCATGAAAGCTGAAATGACAGAAGACTGCTCCCAAGGCCAAATGCCCTGCTGTGTGGCAGGTGACAGGTGACAGGACAGGTCCCTCCCAGGTGTGGGAGCAGCTGCACTGCACAGCACGGTGCTGTTGCAGCACACACACATTAGAGGGCTATCGAATGCAATCATGAGCTGCACAGAGAGGCACCCACTGCTCTTCCCCAAAGGGTGGAGGGAAAGGGGATTGGAAGGCAGCTGGGGGGAGATTTACCCTGTAGCATCTGTGTGGAGTGTTGAAATAACACAACGGAAGCTTCTTGCTGTGAGACCAGAAAAGATGGTGAATTAAAAGATATTTCTGGCATCTGTTTATTTCAATGCAAGGAAAAGGTAAAAGAAGGAAGAAAAGCAAGATTTTTAGATAAGCCTGTCATTACCAGTCAGTTCAAAGTTAAGCTGAAATAACACATCTAGTTTGAAAACTGGCCACGGATCACAGTAGTGGATCACTAGACTGGATCACAGCAGAGTGAGGCTCCAGCAGCAAGTTCTATTGACTCTGGGACTCTGTACCTAGGTGTGCATAGGTTAGGGTGTAGGACCCACAGCAAGATTTACAAAGTGCTTGTATTAGGGCTCTGACTAGCCAAAAACCCTTGGACTGCTAAAATGGACAAAAGGACTAGGTCATTATTGATTTACTAACTTTATTCCTATTCTTCAAGAGTATTGCCTTTACACTGAGACTGTGCAACTCTTATAGACACACTCTCCCTTTTCCCTTTCCCCATATCTTCTTTTAGCACTATGAGCTGTGTGATTCCCACCTGTTGCAGAGAAGCAGCACCTTTGAGAAAATGCAGTATTTAGAAACCTCATGCCTAGATCATGAAGGATGTCTGAAGGCAAACAGACAGCCAGAAATGTGGCTGTTCACAAAACCAAGGTTTCCATTGCTCATACCTGAAAGTAGCTTTGGATGGTATCTGTGGTCACCAAAACCATACAGGCTCCTTTTCCCCGTGGCTTGTCTGTCATGATCATCATTCATGTATCTGTGGCGTATTATTTGGGTACAATATTTATCCACAATGAATTGTTCTTCTGATTATGTGATCTCACAAAAAAACCAAACCAAACCAAACCAAACCAAACCAAACCAAACCAAACCAAACCAAACCAAACCAAACCAAACCAAACCAAACCAAACCAAACCAAACATAAGCAACAACAAAAAAACCAAACCAAACTAAAACCAAACAAAAAAACCCTAACCAAAACAAAAAAAAACCCCGAAAAACCTCCCTTCCCAGAACCCCAGCACAAAATGATCGGTTTCTCTTTGGAATATAAGTAGTGAATTGGTGAATGGAGGAATGGAGGAGAAAGAGTCTGTTTTCTTGGCACTGAGACACTAAGGCTTCTTACCCAACCCACCAATGAGCCCAGTGCAGGAGGAATGTCTGTTGCCTGCACATCTCCAAAATGTAGTTCTGTGATTTCTTCCTTTCTCTTTGTTAACAGTGGCCACTCTGAGTTAGTGATTTGTGCATTATGGGGCTGTGCAGACATGGATTATCTTTAGCCAAGATTGATAAAGCAAGAGAGAAGGCTTAGCAGACTAATAAATTTTCTTTCTGGTTTCCTCTGAAATGTAATAATGAAAATATTATCTGCTAAGAAAATTGGAAGAAATCCCTCCTCTTATGGTTTGGGAATCTCTATTTTTACATTTCAAGAGAATAATTAGTAGAAGAAAACTGGGAGTCACATGCAGAAGAGGAATTAGACAATTGCTTACAGAAATGTTCATCCCAAGACCAGATACTTAGGTCCCCTAATACTATGGCACAGAGAACATTAATATAAGAAAAGCAGATAGCAGCCAGACCAAAGGCATATGATTCCTGAAACAAATGAATAGCTGTATCTGAAATCCTGTGTGTGCTCCTGTAGACTTGACATGATCATTCCCTGAAAGATTAAAGGAAGATATTTAACCATCTTGACAGTAATGTTAGATAAATATTTTCATCCTGCATATTCACAAAGCAACATTTGTTCCATGTTGATAGTTATTGAGTAAAACCTTGGTGTTTTTTTTCTGCTATGCAGAAAACCATGTAGGTGGCATGTGGATGGTTATGTGCGCTCATGCACACAGACGCCAGAAAATTCATCTCCCTATTGTTGATTACTAAAGAGAGAAACTTCAATTTGAAGCAGGATTTATTTTCCACACGATTTATGGTGTAGTTCCCCAACAGAAATAAAAGAGCTGGCCCAAAGGCAGGTTCCACCTGAGACTGTGAGCAGAGGCTGCCTGAGCTGCTGGCTGCAGGGCACGGCTGGCTGGGCTGTGTGCATTGTGCTGCTGGCCTGCACAGGGGCTGGTGATGCTGGGTCAGGGGCTGAGCCTTCTCCTGCTTGGATAAGTATTAAAGAAAACAGTAAAAATGAAGATATCTCTTAGGGCAAATCTTCTTGAAAGAAAAGCAAGGCAGAGTTTTTTATTCCTAGAAGCCTATTAAACTTTAAAATCTCTAGAGTCTGGTTAGAGGCACATATACTGTATTATTCCCCCAGATATTTTATGGCTATTCAGAGGTTGATTTTCTAACCACAGGCATTGATTTGAAACAAGACAGTATGCACTTCGTGGGGCCTCAGAATATCCAGGGACCCCAGAGTGAGGCTGCTCTGCTGAGTGTGCTGATTGTCTGCACCTGGCCAAGCTGCTTTGGGTTAGCTGCAGTGCCTCAATAGGGGTGATAATTTTGCAGTCCAAGGACACTCTTCACATGCGCTTGAACATGAGGAAAATGTGTATTTCCTCAGGAAACCAAGCTGCTGCTTGAGGAGGGCCCAGATATCCTCCCCAGGGATAGCTGCTGGGAAGTGAAGAGTATAATACCAGAGTTTCTAACTCTCCAAGACAAGTTTTTTATCTTCCTAAAATCTGAGAGTTTGGATGATCTTTGGACCTTCCACATCATTTTTCCACAAATGGAATGGTCTCTGGTCTCATTTTCCACTGTAGTGCAGTGGGTTACAGAACTGCCTGGTTTCACTCTTAGGCTTAGCCAGTGCCAGAGTGTCTTTTCATCCTGCCACTCCTTCAGCAGCTCCAGCTTCTCCAGTGCCAGGGGAGCATTAAGACCAGACCCAATGGAAGGCCCTCTGGCTGGGATATCATGGAGAACAGGATCTCATAGCAGCTTCCTACTGCCTGTGCCTGCTGCCGACGACCTGTGTTCACCATGGTTTAAAGCACATCTCTTTCTTACATGAGATAGTCAAGCTGTAAATATTCTGTCTTACAGTTAATTTCTTCAGGATCTTGCATTAGTGCCAAGAGATACACAGATGTAGAAAGGCACTTCAGATTTTTGAAGACACCTCTGTTTTTCAATTTGCAGCTCAAGGGTTGCACACATCTATACAAAAAACAACTCTCAGTTTTCCATTACCTTGCTGAGTTCCCTTAGTTGGGTGTAAGCCAGAATTTGTATTTCTCAATTTTGGTGAATCACATTGCTAAGCCACCCACTCTTACTTCACAGGGATATTCTGCTTGTTTGACCTTTTTATGCAAAGCTGGGAAACTTTTTTGTGTCACTTTACATTTCCCCATTCCAGTATCCTTTCCTATATCTTTTTCTTTTTCCTTTATTTTAAATTTTTTTTTCTCATTAGAAACATTTTGTCTTCAGCCTTCTGACTGGAAATAGGATAAAAATGGTCTTCCTTGAGCAAGAAATGCCTATTGCTGTGAGAGGTTTTATCCTGGTAGATCACTGTTCTCATCTACGATTTGTGATTTTCCCTAGTCTAGTTCTTTAAAAGTTTCAGCATGTTCAAAATAAAATCAGTTCAAAAATTCCCTCACTCCAAGGTATCCATCTGTTTCTTCCCTGCTATCCTTCCTCTCTTACACCTCAATTTTTTGTCTTCTACTCTCCCTGATACACAGAGCAAGTACATTAGGGCCAATCTCAGAAAGCAACGGAATGAGCGAGGTAGATGGAAAAGACACCACATTTGCCAATATCTGGAAGGAATGAAGGAGTTTCATTCTCAGATGTGATTTGATGACAAGAGTCCATTCTATAAAGAGATGGTCTATGAGTGACGGCAGTGAGCTGCACAATGAGACCCTTCAGCAAAAACCTGTCTAGACATACAGGATCACAAGTGGTAAGGAAGGAAGAAAGCTCTCAGTGTTGGGAGAAACTTAAGCAATTGTCATGAGACACTTTGCAGATGAGATGTAAATATACTAGAAAAAATAGGAGGACATGGCTAGAACACAGTAGAACTATGAGGGGGCACATGTGCTAAAGCAGTTTGTAGGTAGACACCTGCTAGCAGGAGTTTGGGGGAACAGGGGATGGTGCAACCTGATCAACAGATTGATTGAAGATTTGGACTTATGTGGAGGGAAAGTAAACTCAGGAGTCCCAGCAGGGCTCAAACTAGCACAGGTGTGTGTAAGTCTTAGAAAAAGCAATAACTGGACAGTGATACATCATGATTTGTGTGAAATAACCACCCACCACAACTGAGATGGTGCATTTGAACTAAGATTACACGACCAACTAAAAACATTATCCGAAAAGCACATATACTGTTTAACAATTGTGATAGGGAAAAACTGAAAGAAAAGGCTTTGCCCTATTTTAAAGAATCAGCATAGAGTCAGCATGCTTTTGCTAGGGAAATGTCTAAAAAATCTTTCTGACTATTAGGGCAAAGTCTGTGAAATTCATACAGAGCTACAGTCACCAGTGCTATTGAGAGTATATTAGTGAAATTAATTATTACAGATATAGTATCTTTGTTAATCATTCTTAGTAAAAAATGAAGTTATTATTTTCCACTTTTAGTAAGTAAAAGGAAATAAATGAGGGGAGAGAGGTGGGGTGTAAGACCATGTCACCACAACTGAGATATTCGTGAATATAGTCTCTTGAATATTTATTGTAATTGCAAAAGGGAAAAAAACTCAGCAAAAGAATTAAACAAGCAAAATTCACTTGGTATACAGAAATCACATACAAACAGAATATCCAATGGAATACACATGGTCGCTACGTCTGCACAGAATTAGAACTCTCCACGTGGATAAAACTTGTACTGGACATTCAGACAAGAGCTTCCACAGATTTATGGAGAAGATTCACAAAATTTATCACCCAGCAGCATTTTAGCTAACATATTTTTTAAAACCACAGTAGCTATATTGCAGTAAGAGCCAGGAGAGAAGGCAGAGATTGTCACCCCCTCACAAAGGTATCCTAAACACGTACTTCAATCTTTCTTCAAGAATAGTTCAGCAAACAAGTTGGTTTGAGAGAACCAGAAAAGCTACATATTATCAAGGTAAGCATTTATTTTCGTGCACGTAATCACATCTATGAGGAATTATAAAAAAGCTGGGTAAAATTATCTGCCAGCCCTTGAACTGCCAGGTCACTTAACAATAAAAAGTTTACGGAGTCCTGTAGCAGGCTATATTTCCATGGTGGTGTCTCATATTCTGACTCTTACTTTGTTGCTCAGCAACAATGATGTCAAGAATTTCCTTTTTATATTAAGCAATCCCAAATTTCTATCTATATACATCTTAATTTTGCTCTGGTCTATATAATTTTGTAGAAGTTTTAATGGCATTAGGTACAAAAAAAAGTTTCTTTTAAGGACTTTTCACGTCATTGCAAGTACTGTCATGTGCTACTTAATGCAATTTGGCTACTTTGCTTCCTCAGAGACTGCATTTGATAACATCGGAAAGGAAACCCACTATACTGGTTTCCAGTAGGCTTTGGAATTTCATTCTTTTCCAGAACAAGCAAATTCAAAGAAAAAACAAAACAATGCAACAAACAACCATAACTTATTCTACCTCGTACATTGTCAGAAAAATGCATCAGATCAAACAAAAAATCTACTTATGTACCTTTTGTTGTGATACTAATAAATATACATTTCAGGAAAATTGTCTGACAAAACCAGTTCCCCAGCTCCTCCACATGGCCCAGGCTCAGTAGCCTGTCTCTGTTTAGTAAATTCCCAATGTAGATGACACATGCCTTTGAAACTGGAGATTCAGCAAGAATTAACAGAATGAGCTTTTCTGCAGGCTCTATGGGCTCTGCTGGGAACCCATGGCACATCAGTGATTCAGGGTTTAAGGTTCCTTGCTCATGTTCTTAGAGAACCATTAGAATCATGCAAGGAAGCAGGAATAAATAAATTACTGGATGTCTCCTTTTAATTTCATGGTTAGATTCTGGCCTGCTTTTTGTTTCCATTTGTACTTCAGCTTTATGCCTAATAGTGGAATTGTTAAACTTTGAAGGCCATGCAAAACTGAAGTGAAGAATGTGGGTCAGTATCTTTAAGGAGGTATCTTCCATCTTTAGTACCTAGAGAAGATAAGAAACTGAATTTTCAAAAGTGACCAGTTAAGGTCATGTTCCACTCTGCTATGCTGCTGACTGTGGTTGAAGCTGTTTGGAACATGTTAAACCGGGGCACCAACAGAAGTTTGGTAAGTCATCTGCAAGAATATTGGGTATTTATTATTTCAGGTAAGTATTATGAGTTAACTGTATCAGATTAAAGAAAATACGTCTACATGATATTATGTAATACAGGCAGAAAGAGCACATAACTGACTCTTTAAGAATAAACAATTAACTCACCATAAATGCTGAGCTCTAAGAGATTCTGTTAATGCTTCTAGAGAACATGCTTTAAAAAATATAGGCAGATAGTTTATAAATGGTTTTTTCTGACAGAAGGCCTGTCCCACTAGTGGTGTAACATGACAATTCTCAGGAAAGGAACTCAGAACTCTAAAAGTAAAATTGACATGCACTTGCAGCAAACAAACAAGTATCTTTAACCATAGTCTCATATATGAAAAATAGTTTAAGTTACTTAAGAATATTCTTACACTACACTGGTAAAGTGTTTACTATATAATATTTCTACAAGACGTGTACATTTACTAGAAATCCTAAGCCACACAGGCATCATCAACAGCTTGTCACACATACATGATACTTCTCCCTTTCACACAAGTTTATATACACTGAGTAAATAATTAAATATTGCACTTATTGGCCCATGATTCCTCAGTCTTGAGGTATTAAAAAATAGAAAAAATATCTATTTTTATAACATTTTTTCATGCAACATGTAGGACATCTGAAATACACGAACGCTAATATATAGGTTACACATTGTGACAGTCCAACTGAGTCACAACACATCTGACATTACTGACAAAATACCAAACAGGAGTTACAGCACAAACATTTCATATATCACTAGTTGCAGGTACATGTCAGAATTACTTGAGGAAATTTATCACCAGAAGTGGTAAACAATCTCTATCTAACTTGTATTTCTGTGTGTTATAGGTGAGTAAGAAGTTATGGGAAAATCAGGACTTTTTCATCTCCCCCAGATCAGGTAGCAAGTACCTTTTTGTACAAATGACAAGCCATCTACCTCTGCTGGAACCAAGGTTAATAAACATTTGGTCTTCAAATGAAACACATTTGATTTCCAGCAGTAAAGACAATTTAAGGGTAAATTTGGGAAGGTGGAACTGAATAGAAATAAGTAACAGTGGGAAATGAATGAGTGTCAGAGATGTACTACTGTATATATGTCCATAATGTGCAGTCACACATTTTGCTTCACTGAATACCCATGGATAAACAAAAGGGGGAAAAAAAAAGCAATCTTAATTTGCAAATGTGAACTACATTTATTCCTAAATAAAATAATTGAAATGTGCTGCTTTTTAAATGAGACTGGACAAGTGATCAACCTTGGAGAATCTGGAGTCAGAGTGTATGGATCAATGGTGGAAATTAACACACTTTATTATCCTGTTGGCATAAGTGAAGATATGTTGCTAAACCCTGTGAGGATGTATCTATGAGGCTTCAAACTCATGGTCTCACATTGCTAAATCTGTCATGCTAAAGAAGAACTAGGCTCATACATTGTGACTCTATATGGAGCAGGCCAAGGAGGAATCAGTCTGTCATCAGAACTGAAATTTAGCTGATGCCTGTAAAAAGTTAAAAAATAAAACTTACTTCTCAAAGAACAAATATAGAAAAGAGTTGCTCAGTAGGGGTAGAATTTGTATTGGGTTTGTATTGGGTTTCTCTTGGAATGCAATTGCAAAATCATTTGTCTGCTCTGAAAAAACAAGTGTATAACCACCAAATGTAGAATTTTCGTTACTTTTTTTCCCCTAAAAATGGCAAATTTAAATAATTCTCAAAGTTAGGCTCAAACTCCAGCAAATTCTGTGCATCCTGAAATAGCACTTCATTTCTAAAATAAAGAAGATGCAGGTGGTATGGCTGAATATACAGAGCTGAACAGACTGGGAAGAAAATTTAATCTTTCACACTGGTGCTCTGGAAAAGGCCACATAGATGTAGCTGCTCAGGTAATTTCTTTAGGTGTTGCATTAAGTATAAGCACAAAGGAACAAACAATTCCAGGTACCAGTCACTTACACTGTTCAAAGAGCTGTTCAAAAGTCGTTCAAAGAGTATTTTTGACAGAAAATTAGGCTAGTTCATATTTATTTAAAACACCAAATGAACATGTCTAAATAAACTAACCACCACCATCAAAAATAACAGATACATTATTAAGTCAGTTGCACTTGTAACTTGTGAACATGAACTCTTAAAATAATCAAAACCATGCATCTGAATGTTCTACCCAGCAGGGCTGGCTAGCTGTTTGCAGGTTGGTGCACCCCAGGAACCAGTCAATCCCCATTCTCTTGGGTGCTCCCAAGGTATTTTTCTGACCAGTAGCTTGAAAGTGCAGCAAGCAGCACATTGTCAGAGCATGATAAGGCTGGCACATTGCCCATGCACAGGATTAGCCTGCTGCTATAAGCTTTAGTCTAGATCATAACTTGGAAAAAGGATTGTGCTGTATTAGTTCAGCTTCAGCTGGTGCTATGGAGCTCAGGACTCCCTGCCCAAAGGCATCTCATCTCTCAGAAATTTAACATGCTTTTTGTATCAACTGCTGTATCTCACCAAGTGAATAAACCTCAGCTGAAGGAAGTATCTATGGCTAGACCAATGATTTGCTGTGACATTCAGTCTTATTTCTATGTTGGAAGTGACAACAAACTAATGCAAGAACTTTTTCACTAATATTTGTAATGAGGCTGAAAGTAGTTTTGTTTCTCCTATCCAAGTTTTTCTCTGAGCCCTCTCCTCTTCTATCACAAAATATGGTGCTTTGTAGCCTGGTACTTGAAGGAATTGTGCCACACTACTGGATAGATCAGGGATATAACCAAAACCTGCTTGTCTTCTCAAGGAACTCATAATCAGTGGCTTCTGGATACATGTGAAGAAAAAGGCATTGATTGTTTAAATTTGGGCCCTTGATCAAGTTGTGAAAGGTTCTTCAAAAATGTTCAGCCTACCTGAATTCAAGATAATTACAGTTCTATCATGTAAGTTAGGAGGAGCTGAACCAGACACAGGCTGCTATTGGATATTCTATCCCATAGGAAGCCAAAGAATAATTTTAGACAGAATGAAAATTCTAACACTGCTAGTCCCCTCAGAATTCTTGGAATATTTGGGGAAGACAAAGTGAGTTACTTCTCAAAAGCTTTTCTGTCTTCCCTGTTTAACTACAAAACTGCTTGAACTTCCACGTATTTTCAAGTTCAGTGAAAGTCACAATTGGATAAATTTGGTTTGACGGGACCACAGCAGGTCATCATTTCCAACCTTCAACTCAAAACAGTGTCAGCTGAGAGGGCTGAGTGGTTTTCCCAGTGTTTTGGACAGTCTGATCTTGAAAAACTCCAAGTGTTTTATTGGAACATTTTAAAAATTAATCTAACTCTGAACTCCATGACAATGTCTAAAGTTTTGGGGAGATTTTAGATACCAACTCATTCTGCTGCTGTATTTCAGAGGAGCTTTTTCCTTTTAACACATTTTTAGCACTCTAAGGAACAACACCACTCTGAGAGCTGCTTCATCCAGCCACCATCTCATGCAGAAGGCCAAATATATGTGAGCACCTAGCAGGTTAGTTGTCTCAGAAACTTGAAGCAGGTGTTCTCCTTAGATTTTGCTGTTACTCTTCTGCCCGGACTCCTGATGCAAAATTAAAAGCAATTAATTAATTCCATTACATAAAGAACTACTTATCTACCACTCAATTTGTTTAAAAATATATATGCTAATAATGTATTCTACCACCAATTAGAGTCTAAATGCTTATAGCCAGGCAGGGAGGATCTTAAATTCATTGCAATGGAGTACAAGCAAAGTGTGGCTGCAGCAAGGAACAGTTTGAAGCCTTTTTTCCTTATAGCACTGCACACAGGAGATGACCATTTCACATCAAACATCTCAGAGCAAAGCTGGAAGAATACTTGCACTTCTAGCCATACTGCATATTCAGGATATGCCCAAGATCCTTGTCAATGTGAATATGTATTTCCCTTCCTTGCCTTAGATGTGTCAGACTAATAATACAACCTAAGATTTGTCTAAAGAATTCGAGAGCTGAAGCTGAATTCTCTCTCAAGGCTTTCCTGCTCCTTCTTCTCGAGCAGAAATCACTGACATAACAAGAAAAGCATGGAAAACTGCCCAGTAGCCATTTCAAATGTAGCTTGCTCAACTTTGTATCACTTCTTTTTTTTCCAATCAGCTGGCACCTAGTGGGTGAAAATGTACTAGTAAAAGTGTCTCAGTGCTCTTGGCAACACCTGCTGTCTTAAATGGGGGAGAGAAAAAAAGCACCCAAGAGAGAGATAGCATAATGGTTTGGATGGCACACACCTCTTCCACCTGGCTGGTTCTTCACTCTTAAAAGGAGGGTGCTTTTTCTTTGTGGAGGTAAATCAGTCTCCATGTCTACCAGGGGAAAAAGCTCTTAAATAAACTGGCTAGCAGGACAATGGTTTGAATACCCAGACTGAAGACAGCATTGATTCATTTACATTAGGCAGCCCAGATAGAACCCTCCTGGCATATCCATTGTATGTGTCTGTATGCCTTGTTTGGAAGTAGCTTCTACTGTGTCAAAGTGTATTTAGATTATTTAATAAAATTTTTTAAAAGTGCCATTTTCTCTTAGTGTGTATCAGGAGTTCTATAAATTACCTTCAAAAAACATAAACTGTAAAGAAGGATTTCTTTGCAGCTGTGAGTCATTCAGTGTACTATGTATTATTTAATTTTCTTTTATTTTTCAGACTTTTCCTATTGCTGACAGTTTAAAAAATGTCAGCCTTGTCTTAAATTCTGTCTAATTGGAAAAATAAAATAATCAGTGCTTCTTCAATTATGCTGTTTAGTTGAAAAAGGTCATTGTAATGCAAGTAAAGAGTTGTACAAAGTACTTCAAGACACAGATGTAAGAAACTTCCACCAATTAGTAGAGGAGTAAAACTGTGAAATATAACTATTTTAACACTTTATCATAAAAGAATTTGTTTACTTTATTCTGCTATCTTCACAGTCTTTTTCTGATCTTTTCAATGCATTCAGCCTAAGATTAGAAATGTTGACAATTTTTTATTACTCCTAAGGTTTTAAAAAATACCAATTCTCTTGCCAAAACAAATGGAAAAGAACGAGGTCAAACTTCAGTTCACTGACACCATCAGCATTCCTGCAATAGGTCTGAGTAAAATACAGACATTTGTAGCCACTGTGGTGGTAGCTGTCTCAGTGATTGAATGGGAGAGGAAATTCCTGAAAACTGAAGCATGCAGGTTTGACAGCAATGTGACAAGGCAGCTTTTGGCTATGAACAACCAAACACAATGGATTTGGCACTGTCAGACATAATATAGGACTGCATGGTTAATGTCTCTGCAGGCAGAAATGGAAAGAGCTAACTAGCCTTCTACTACAGGGGCAGGTAAAACTGGGATCTCCAGAATGATGGAATGAGAAATTAAGTCCAGTTTGAGAAAATTTTTGGATAGACATGATGCTCCTATGTAAAAGTAAATATGCTAGCTATCCAAACAGGATGAAGGACTTAATATTTCTGAGAGTCTGGACTGAACATCCACATCCAATCAGAAATTCATCGGGAATTTTAATGGCTTTGGGCCCAGGATCTAACTTCCTTCTAATTTCTGCAGTTTTCAGCCAGCCAGGATGTATGACACAGTTTGCCAAGGCAATGTGCTCCAGGAAGTGCTCCTTGTACAAGTGATCTGGACAGAATGAGGGATTGGCTCACTACAGGAATGCTTCTAAATTCATTTTCAGTCAGGAAAATATGCAAGTGGCATCAGGAAGCTAACTCAAAACACCCTGACCACTACCCTAAAGATTCAACTATATAGCTTGAAGCCAATGGAACGAGAGACAGTTATAGGCAAACATGGTCTGAGGACATGGCACCAGCTGAAGTGTGACATAAAACAGTAAAAAGAAAATAGAAGTTAATATATACCCTGCATGCAAAAGCCAGGTTCTAAAATATGGATCAGACTCAGACTAAAAACTGCTCTATCCCCATATGCATATCCAAACAGCTTGATGTTAAACAAGACTGTTCTGCCAAATAAGTTAATAAGACAGTATCAATAAAGGCATATAGACCATTCATAAATACTCTGTTGGCAATAGAACACACTGGAGCTGCCTTTGCTGATAGCTGCATTAGCAGCTGCAGTTGGGCTGCTGTGGAGGAGGGGTGTCCTTTAGCTGTGTGTTCTGGTTGCTGGCAGCAATGGTGGGATTCGTCTCCAGGCTTTCTGACATTTTGTCACAGATGATATCCACAAGTCGCTCAAACGTCTGCTTGACATTAATGTTTTCCTTGGCACTTGTTTCAAAAAATTCAAATCCTAAGAAAATAAACAACATGTTTATGGTCTAGGCATGTTTTGGTATCTCCAATAATATACAAAATTCTATTGAGCAAGAGACAGAAGGGAAACACATAAGAGCACACATATGAAAGAAGAGCAGTCAAAATTGTAACACAATCAAAGTACAACTAGTGCTTCTGGCTTTTACAAAGCCAGATAAAGGTACAACCACTTCAAATATCTTCCCTTAGAAAAATTCTACTTTAACACAGTTTAATCTAAAAATTGATACCTCTTTCAGAGTATTATTTTAGGAATGCCCTAAAGCCATTGGGAGCAAGTAATCTGCTGCTCCATCTCTTGCTATTATGTTTCTCTGAGCATTATTCAGTTGGAAACAGCCATTTCCATTGTGTTATTAAGGTGGTGCCAAAATACAAAATAATGCATAGAGAAGTACAGGTAAAAAGCCAAGCAAGACAAAAAAAAAAAGATTTCTGCAATTTGATATTTATTAAAGTTAGACTTTAATCCAGGAGACCAAAGGGATTCTTAACTCCACAAACAGGACTAATTTAAAAAAACAAACAAAAAAACCAAAAAAAAACCAAAAACAAAACAACGAAAAACCCAGAAATGCATATAAGGAAGAAAACATCTTAATTTTTTAAGTAACTTTTTATCTATTCGTTCCCAGTGATTACCCCAAAGGCAAAAACCAGAGCTGTCCTTAGCCCTTAAGGGATGCTGGAAGTCTTTATGGAGCAGAGACAGCTGTTCTGAGCTCTCCAGAGACAATTTTCCTAGGGTTCTCTTCTCTGCCTCCATTTGTACCACAGCTCACCTCCCACATGTGTCCCATTCGTCTAGGCCAGGTTTGCAGCTTGGCCATCAGCCTGTAACCTCGAAGGCTTCTGCTAGTGCTGGGTCTTCCCACATGCTTGTTTCCTTTGCAAATAATTTGTGTTCTTTAAATGATCGTTTTATAGGACTTTTCCTACATTTTCCCCCAGTTACAGCATTGCTCACCCGTTCCCTGATGATTCTAAACTTTTTTCCATTCCTGTCTTTCCGTTGCCTATGGGTTCAATATTGAAACAGTTTACAAAACATCTGATTCACTGGTAGTTTTACAGAAGCCTTTGCACAGTCTGGCTTAGCCTTTGCGTAACTATTTTGACTCCTTCTGATTAAATCTAAATATTAATGTGTAATTATCACTGTCTTTAGTTATGAGAAAAATCCCTGTCAGAAAATTTCAATTGAAACTCTTGGCAGAACGACAGAAAACAGATCTGTGTGGGTCTGGTGGCTTGGTTTGGTTTTATTAATGTTTTACTTTTTTTCTGTTTTGAAAAGCCACATGAAATTTAAATGCAAGTACTTTGATCACAACAGTATTATGTATTCAGTATGCCATCTAAACAGAATGTAATCTCCACATTCAGTCCTATAACTGTTTTCCACACAGCTTTTACAATTTGAGTTCTACCCTAGAATTACTGCAGATAATTATATTTAGCTTGGCATGATAACCCAGTGAGAAGTAATAAGCAATGTACAAACTCAACTCTGCTCTGAATTTTTTCATATTTTTAATTTATGTAAGGTGCTGGACTGAAGTATCACAAAGTACTAAAATGTCTAAATGTATAGGAGCTAAGTAATTACCGGTGAAAGCTAGTGTTTATAGGGAGTTTGGATAACAACAGCTACAAATATTGTACAGAGAGTCTTCCTCTTAGTATCAGGAAGAAGTGTAAGGATAAGCTCACCAGTATGAGAATATATTGCCATAAAAACTTTTCCATTCAGCATTTCTCTGCAAAGCAGAAAAACTGTGAATAATAAAATATTTTCTAGAAAAATTACATACAGTTCTATATTTAGTATCTATATGATATTTCTTTAGTTTAGCTTTTTTTGCATATTTCTTTTGTTCTAAACTAGAAGGAAAATGAGGAAAGCCAGTGCAGCATCACTTGCTGGTGGCTCTGGGCCTCCTGCAGAGCTCCATGCAGGAGAAGGC
The DNA here is from genome assembly GCF_029582105.1 of Oenanthe melanoleuca. Taxonomy (NCBI): domain Eukaryota; kingdom Metazoa; phylum Chordata; class Aves; order Passeriformes; family Muscicapidae; genus Oenanthe; species Oenanthe melanoleuca. Next base: position 58,249,820 of record NC_079362.1, read on the forward strand.
TGTTCAGATCATTTGGGAGTTGCTTGGGGAAAGGAAGATCCTCCACAATTTCAGTATGCTGTTGAAACCCAGACACAAGTCTAGCTCAGCAATACAATCAATAAACTTCCACAGCTCTCTGCAGGAAGGAAGAGGAAGGCAGCTGTTCCACAGAGGAACAAGCAGAAACACAGGGCAGAAGGACTGAGTGACAATGGGGAAATGGTAGACCAAAGCTTTGGAGATGATAGCAAGAACATGGAATCTTAAGGACATTTAGGAGTGCAACAGTTTTTACAGTTGTAAAGATGGAATAATGTGCACATCAGATGATAATGAAATATCAGATATGATATCTGGGTAAGAGACCTGGACAGAGGAAAGCAGAAAATGTAAGAAAAGTCACAAAGAAGAGAGGACAGTCATGTCAAGAAATATTGCAACAAGGATAAGATCAAGAAAACAGACCCACTATCATGGTGAGGATGTTTGGTATAAAAACATAATGAAAAACTTACAAGGCACCCACTCTCCAAGTTAAATGGAGGATTAAAGAGTGTCAAGCAGAAAATAACAGAAAATAAAGTACTGCTGTGGTGATTTCTATGGAATTGCAGATATGATTTCAGTATAGGAAAGAAACTGCAGTCATAGCAGTGGTGTAGTTGGGTATCAGGCAATGATAGTGTTCCATCATGTTAGACATTAATTGCCTAGACCCTCTAGGCTAGGCTTAGCTGTATAGATGAGACAATGGACAGACCTGAGAGAAAGTGGCTGAATACCCAGTCGCCTCCACAACAAAACTAATGCTTTATTCTTTACTGAAACTGTACAGGTGGGATTTTGGACAGTCTTGGAAATTAGGCCAAATAGCTCCTGCTGTGTATAGGCCTATGACAGGTGCTATTTAAATGCTTGGATGTGGAAATAAACATCCATCTTCCCAAGTGGAGAACAGGCCGTACATGTGAGCTCCTTCCAGGCAGTTCCTGCAGTAAAGCAGATGCAGCTGCACACAGGTGAGACACTTGTAGATTGTCCATGGAAACTGTTCTCACAGATGCAGAAATGGAAACACAGCAATCTTTTGAAGCCAATTAAGACAGTTAAGAAAAGCTTTGTACAGCTTCTGGCAATGACTGTCAAAGCATCATGGTATGTACTGAGCAAGCAGGACCAGCTGAATTACAAAAATTCAGCAGAACAGGAGTTCAGAATCTCATCTGATGCAGAGGAAGACACCAGAGAAAGACCCTTGCAAGAGAGGCTCCTGTAGCCACCCAAACAGCAAGTGAATGTCCTGGGCAAGGGATTCAATTTCTCATGTGAGTGTTACCTTGTACAAGATATCCCATTCAGATAGATTATTTTGTCTGGTTGGTTAGTCTGACCAAAACTCTCTCTGTGGAACAGTTTCTATAGGAGCTCTACAGAATTTTTCCTAGCAGTGTGCCTGGAATCAGCACTTGAATTCAGTTTGTTTTCATTCTGTTATGGAAGGTTTTGTAGTTCTTTTATCCCCATGACACCTCCTTCTCTCCTGACTCATCTTGCAATTATTTTACTAATGGCTCTTAGACACCCTAAGCTTCATAAATCCCTGTGTATGACAGCCTAAGTTCTATGACTTTCAATACTTTCTTCAGGGTTTTTTTCCACTGCTCATTGTTAATGGAGTGAAAACATTTTCTATGAGGGTGTAAGTGTGAAACAAGGTAGCTATTTGGTGATGCCCAGGGAAGCAGAGCTCAAAGAACACCATGTTCCCCATCACCACCTGTGATGATCTGTACTACTGATGTGGATGAGGCCAGGCAGAGGAGATTATTGCAAAGACATGACAAGCCCAAGAGGTAAGTTGGTAGTTAAGGCAGAACAGAGATGAAACTCAGAAAACCCAAAACATCCAAGTGTTGCCTGAATATATGTAAAAAGTGTATGGAACATGCAATATGATATTTTAAATGCCTATTGTGTTTAATTCTGTTTTCCTTTGCTGATTCTTTCCCTTCTTCTCTACTACTGACTCAAAGAAAGCTGGCAAACTCTTGGCAGCTCTACAGAGCACTACAGCAGCAGTGCTAGACAGGGCACTGGCAACTGGTGCTGCTGTTCACCTGGTGATCTACAACACACCCACAGCAGTTAGATGGCTTTCCTAAATCATACATACAGCCAGAATTACTGACTTTGTACCCTCTTTGCCTCACATGTGTTCTGGCTCTGTAGAGGCTCCTTCATGACTCCTCATTAACACTTGTTTATGTCTGCTTTCAAAACACAGAGAAGAAAAAAGCCCAAAAAACAGTCATACAAAAACAGAAGAACATTCTGCACCCTCTCATCCTCCTGAGAAAACACGACATCAAGAGCATAGGCTAGACTGCAAATTTTAAGCACATTTCCACAGACAATACAGACAAGAACTATGCTGATGTTTCAGGAAATACTTCAGGAAAGTATTTGGTTTCAGAATGTTTGTCTACAACAAAGAAAATTTAGTTTATCACCCCAGATGCTATCTTTTACAGATGTACACAAGGGTATGTTCCCTCAATAACTATCCTTCTGGACTTTCATGAAGACAAGCTTGAATTGTGGTCCTCAGTGCTGCTCAGTGTCTTGTTCAGTCCAAAATTCTGACTAGTAGGAGATTGCAGCATCAGAGCAAGAAATGGCTGGAGGAAGCTGCTCCCTTTGTAAGAGTGGAATGTAAAAGGCATGAAGTCATGGGAATTAATAATTTAACAATATCATTATATATAAGGAGAGGAGTTAATAAGGCCTTATTTTCTTGGAATTGTATCCTGTGGGCAGTTCTGAGGGGAGCACTGGCAGGTCTTGCCTTCTTGCCTGCTATGAATAGTATCCAATAAGTTTTGCATTCACATCACAGTCCGTCAGTCAAAGCAAATGCAAGACCTTTCTCCTCTGCTCAGATGTCCAGTTCCTCAGAACTGCCAATATCTTTTAGTCAAAGAGAGAAAGGGCACACATGCCATGACTGCAAAGGTCACCTCTCCTAGGAAACTGGGCGAGAAAGTAGCTGGAGACCACTTCTGCTCTTTAAAGTATCTCCTACACCAGCAACTATCTGGTTATGGCAGCAGTCCTGGTTTTTTGTGCTTTGCTATCTAAATCAATAGGATGGGATGTCTGCTGCTCTAAGAAGCCCAAGTGCTAGACTACGATAAGAAAATTATTAAAACACCATTAAGCCCCAGAACAGGACTCTGCTAATATTATCTCTGTGAAGACCGGTGCTTTATCACCATTCAAGACAGAGAATTAAAACGAAGGTAGAGATTATTAACAGAAATGCTAAGGTATTTATCCATTCTTTAGGATGGCTGAATTTATTAACAAAAACAAAGCTAAAGGAAGACTGTCAGCTGTGGCAGAATGGACAGACCCAAGGAGCAGTCACTGGTCATGCTCTAGCACACATCTCATTTTCAGTCTTTAGAACAAAAAGGTTCATATAAATTCGAGTATTTGTAAATTTATTTTGATTTTTTATTATTTATTATTATTTACTAATATTTATTTTGTATTGCTTTTGATTGTGGTTTCCAGATACCTTTTAAATGAGTGCAGTTGGGCAATAAATTAGATTTCTGGCAAAGATTTTTGTGTATGTGTTTACAGGTTGAGCAAACCCTTGCTCCCCATTGTTATTAAATTACTGCTGTAATGCAGCTCCCAGTATGTGAAAGCAACGGCAGGTTGGCTCCCCACACACCCCCTGCCCCCAAGTAAAAGAACATCCTGGGGACAGGAGCCTGTAATTGCTCTGCCAATACTCTGTCTGTGTTGTAACAAAACAGAAGACTGGTATTTGTCAGTGCTGTCAGTCTGTCTCTTTCCCCTGGAACTAACATTTGGCCATTAAAAAGAGCTGAAGAACAGTGAAGGATGGAATTTTGAACAGGCATATTATAGCACAGCCCAATTATTTTCATTTTTAATGCAAAGCTAGATGCAGCCATATGTCTGTGCTCTCCCAGCTGTGGGTGACCCTGCCTTGTGCACCACAGCCTCCAGTCAGCCACGGAGGCAAAACAGAACTCCCTGTTCCGTGTGCTGAGGTGTCAGTTCCCGCTTGGTCCCTGATTTACATGCCAAAATCACAGCATTATAAATGCCTCTTCAGTTCAGTGCCTGAACTCACAGCTGCCGAGTACCCACAGATGCCTAATGTTCACATTACCCCCAGGGCTCAGACTCCAGGCAAGTGAAGGTGCACCCCAGTCCTGACCCTGGGGAGATGCTGGATTCAGAAAGAATTCCTTCCTGTTCCATCTCAGCAGCAGGTCTGCCCTTGCAGCTGGGTCAGACCATATAAAATTGCAACCTCTGTGAGCCCTGACTACAACGCTAGGCCCCACTTTCAGGCCGACTGGATGCTAAATGGTTTAATTTGAAGAAGCGCAATCACAGAGAGACACAATGTGTCTCTGTTGCCTCCCTGGTAAAACCATTACCTGCATAAATATATGAGCCAAGAACAAAATGCAAACCAAATAGTCAGGGAAGGATGATTCCATTTGCAATAAGGATTTTTTCTCCTGTTTTTGGTGGAAATTATTTTCAAAGCACTGGGAATCAAGAGAAGGAGAGAGGGTGAGAAAAAAAGAAAGCAGGAATAAGGGAAGGGGAGGGAGAGGGGGAAGTTCCGGGAAGGGAAGTTCCGGGAAGGGAAGTTTCAGGGAAGGGAAGTTTCAGGGAAGTTTCAGGGAAGTTTCAAGGAAGTTTCAGGGAAGGGAAGTTTCAGGGAAGGGAAGGGAAGGGAAGTTTCAGGGAAGAGAAGGGAAGTTTCAGGGAAGGAAAGTTTCAGGGAAGGGAAGTTTCAGGGAAGTTTCAGGGAAGTTTCAGGGAAGTTTCAGGGAAGGGAAGTTTCAGGGAAGTTTCAGGGAAGTTTCAGGGAAGGGAAGGGAAGTTTCAGGGAAGGGAAGTTTCAGGGAAGTTTCAGGGAAGTTTCAGGGAAGGGAAGTTTCAGGGAAGGGAAGTTTCAGGGAAGTTTCAGGGAAGTTTCAGGGAAGTTTCAGGGAAGTTTCAGGGAAGGGAAGTTTCAGGGAAGTTTCAGGGAAGTTTCAGGGAAGTTTCAGGGAAGTTTCAGGGAAGGGAAGTTTCAGGGAAGTTTCAGGGAAGTTTCAGGGAAGTTTCAGGGAAGGGAAGGGAAGGGAAGGGAAGGAAGGGAAGGGAAGGGAAGGGAAGGGAAGGGAAGGGAAGGGAAGGGAAGGGAAGGGAAGGGAAGGGAAGGGAAGGGAAGGGAAGGGAAGGGAAGGGAAGGGAAGGGAAGGGAAGGGAAGGGAAGGGAAGGGAAGGGAAGGGAAGGGAAGGGAAGGGAAGGGAAGGGAAGGGAAGGGAAGGGAAGGGAAGGGAAGGGAAGGGAAGGGAAGGGAAGGGAAGGGAAGTTTCAGGGAAGGGAAGGGAAGTTTCAGGGAAGGGAAGGGAAGGGAAGTTTCAGGGAAGGGAAGTTTCAGGGAAGGGAAGTTTCAGGGAAGGGAAGGGAAGTTTCAGGGAAGGGAAGTTTCAGGGAAGTTTCAGGGAAGTTTCAGGGAAGTTTCAGGGAAGTTTCAGGGAAGTTTCAGGGAAGTTTCAGGGAAGTTTCAGGGAAGGGAAGGGAAGTTTCAGGGAAGTTTCAGGGAAGTTTCAGGGAAGTTTCAGGGAAGTTTCAGGGAAGTTTCAGGGAAGTTTCAGGGAAGTTTCAGGGAAGTTTCAGGGAAGTTTCAGGGAAGTTTCAGGGAAGTTTCAGGGAAGGGAAGTTTCAGGGAAGGGAAGGGAAGGGAAGGGAAGGGAAGGGAAGGGAAGGGAAGGGAAGGGAAGGTGAAGGGAAGGGAAGGGAAGGGAAGGGAAGGGAAGGGAAGGGAAGGGAAGGGAAGTTTCAGGGAAGTTTCAGGGAAGGGAAGGGAAGTTTCAGGGAAGGGAAGTTTCAGGGAAGGGAAGTTTCAGGGAAGGGAAGGGAAGGGAAGTTTCAGGGAAGTTTCAGGGAAGTTTCAGGGAAGTTTCAGGGAAGTTTCAGGGAAGTTTCAGGGAAGTTTCAGGGAAGTTTCAGGGAAGTTTCAGGGAAGTTTCAGGGAAGTTTCAGGGAAGTTTCAGGGAAGGGAAGTTTCAGGGAAGGGAAGGGAAGGGAAGTTTCAGGGAAGGGAAGGGAAGGGAAGGGAAGGGAAGGGAAGGGAAGGGAAGGGAAGGGAAGGGAAGGGAAGGGAAGGGAAGGGAAGGGAAGGGAAGGGAAGGGAAGGGAAGGGAAGGGAAGGGAAGGGAAGGGAAGGGAAGGGAAGGGAAGGGAAGGGAAGGGAAGGGAAGGGAAGGGAAGGGAAGGGAAGGGAAGGGAAGGGAAGGGAAGGGAAGGGAAGGGAAGGGAAGGGAAGGGAAGGGAAGGGAAGGGAAGGGACTGCTGACCAGGACACAGGTCATGTTCAGAGGCCTTTGCAGGTTCTCTGAATAGTGTGAGGCTGGTTTCTGCTGCCCCTTGCAGAAGAGAATGCGAGAGCTCACCCAGAAAGGGCCTGTTTGTTTATTTTTTTTCTGACATTGGATGCTGACCTCTAGGAGAGATAGCATGCCAGGATAAATATAGAAAACAAACAAGTGCAACCTAGGGCGTGCTTAGACATGAGGAATGCCCCCAGGCATGGTTGATCCTGGATGTCAAAGCATAAGAAGAACCTGAGAAACCAAAGAACACATAAAAATTGATGTATCTAATTAACATGCATAGCAGAATGTGCCAAACAAATGGAAAATCTGTATATCAAACTCATATGCAACTATCTCTTTGCCTGTGCAGTTATTCAGACTATTCAAAGGTCTGTGCACACCTCTACCTGCTAATCCTTAGCTGGAATGTGGATAACAACATCAATATATCATACAGATCATGAATAGAAGAACCAAGACATCAAGCCATCTGTGAGTCACTCCTTTTTTTTCTCTTCTGAAAATTGGCACCAAACTTTTATGAATATATGAGTTTTGCGGAAAGGCATGAGAGCAGTATCTCAGAAAACTGTGTAAGTGATTCAGCTGGCAAGAGTGCAAACATTTTGCTTGTAAGAAGGTCTAACTCTGTTTTACTAAAATGTTTTAAAGCATATGAGTGCTGACTATATTTCTATTCACTTATAAGCAGTCCATGTACTGCTGAGAGCATATATTCATGAAGACAAAAAAGATCATTAAAATTATATTCTATGCCCTTTTTTGGCAATGATTAATGAATAAACTTCTTTAAATGTGTTTGCTGTGAGAACCAAATCAATCCTCACCTTGCATTAAGTGTTTGTTGGCTGGTTTGTCACATTTCTACACATTCTTGGAATATTTATATGAGGAAAAGTTATGTGACTTTATTTGATCTCATCTATTTTCATTTCATTCTAACCTTAATCTTTTAATGACTCTATTGTGTTAAACAACCATGAACTGATTTCTGGAAAAAGCACTTTAAAAAGGTGTTGAATAGGATGATAAGAAATGACTAATGCAAGTCTTTATGTCTTTATGCTGGAACAATTAAATATTCTGGGAATTGCCATATGGAGATAAAAAGTACTATGACAGAGCTCTCTGAAACCTATAGAGACACAGAGCAGGTAGCAGCAAACAATTGTATTCTGGTTGTTAAGAATATAATAGGGAAGAAAAATAAAACTGTTGGGGGCCAATTCAAAGGAGAAGTAGACAACAGATGAACTGCATCTGTAAAGGATGTTGTGGGTGATATGATTCTATATGGCTTCAAAGACATCATTGTACAAATCCACCAAAAAATTACGAAACGGTTATTGAATATAAATGTATTGCATAAGGTTCATGAGACCCATATATAATTTGCTATGGTCAGAGAAAGCATCATTGCATGTTCACCAGTTCAGATCCTTCACAAAGCACCTACTACACTGCTTGTAGCCATGATTCATGGGAGCATTGCCCGTGTCATGTTATTAATAATAAATTTTAAAAAAAAATCTTGAAAGCAAACAAGACAGATTCTGACCTCATAAACTTTCTGTAATTTTCCCTCAAGGACAGGTCTGGGTTCCTAACTATTCCTTCATTCTTTTATGAACTTTGAGGAGTGCTATGAGACAAGGTACCACAGGACACTTGACTAGTCCAGCAGATCTCCTCCACCAGTATTGAGAGTAATGAGACCTATTGCTGGTTCATTTAAACCCCTTGTTTGGGTTACACTTGATAAATAAGCCTGCACAGAGATTTAAATAAATGAATGATTACACACCTTCTTAAGAAACTTTACGGCGACACTTTTCAGAGAAGTCAGGAGGCGAAAATAGGGCTAATTTTCCAATAACACTGTTCTCAACAGAACACCATATTTCCCAGAGGGTTAAATGCCCAGTGCTCTTTTTGACCTTTAGAATATTCACCCCAGAAGGTGCATGTGTTTATTTTCTCAGTGACTTTAAATAAACAAGGGCTGAAAATAAAACCGCACTTGAGAACAGGAGGTGTCACAATGTAGTTTTTGTACAGCAGTCATGAATTGCATTTGCTTGTGATCAATACTGAGTTCAAAGGGACCACAGTTATAAAATGTGTGGCTGGACAAAAAAATCTTGTTATTTTTAATACTTGTCTGTAAGAGATGTTATCAATTTACTGCTATAGAAACAAATGACAGTCCCATGTGTAAAACACAATGGGTGCCCTCCAAACCAGCCAGCAAGGCCAGTGCACTTACTGCAGTTAAGGGAAAGTCTTTCTTCTGCTCTTCCTGACACCACCTCACCCAGTTTCTAGGCAGATTGAAGATATTATTACAGCTGTACAGGAAATATATAAACATTTGTGTGTGCAGTCTGACTACAATAAATGACTGGATCAGAGACACAAATTATCTAATACAATAATCTGCCCTTGAGATAGACACAGGATATATATCTGAGAAAAGAAACCCCCTGAGTATACAAATAAGGAAATAAAGGATAATCTTCTTCCATAAAGATTGAATTTTAAACCCCAGGAGCTAGAATTTGCTTTAAAGCCTGAAACATGCGTTTTGATATCTATCTCATTACCCCTTTTTTCTTTTTTCAAGCATTGGTTATTACATCTGAGGATTCTTCAGTGTACAGCATGTAAAGTTCCTTCTTGTCTTCATAAATTCATGAACTTGGGGATGCTTTGTCAATTCACTGCATTGTTTCTTTTTATATATAGGAATATGGTTCAAGGAATAGAAATTCAGATTTGTTATGTGACTTTAAAAAAATTTTCAAACTCTATAGTGAAAATTTATGGTTGTCTCTAAACATTTCAACACCCAGTCAAAATCTGTGGTAAAAGTATACAATTAGGATTTGGGGATCTATTTGTCCAATTAATACACTTTCCTATCTCCTAGTACCATGAGTAAGAACAGATATAGAAAAATATATGTAAAAATATGACAGGTATTTCTGCAAAGACAGAAATCCCCTGTTAATCCTCTGTTAATGGTTTTGTTGCAAGAAGTTTGAGAAACTCAATTCTTAAAAAACTATTGGAAAGTTTTCTGGATATAATCTCCTGTCAAATATTTACTGTCATCTTTCAAGGACTAACATATAGTAATCTTTAATGTATTCTTCCAAGGAGTTTTTTTCACATACACAACACTTACTGAGAGAGGTGAAATATAAAGGTATGTTATTCGGATGAAATTGTTTACTAGTAAAAGCAATTGTACAAGTAGAAAAAAGTATTTTTTTAAAAAAATAAGGTCATTTACCTATAAATATGCATAACTTAAGAGCCACCAGCACGAAATTAGATCTCCTCTTACAACATCCTTTCATTAACCTACCCATACAGCAGTAGCAACAAGGAGATTTTGGTTACACATATTTTGACCAGACTGAGCTTTTACCACACACAGTTTTAAAATAAATGGCAAACCTATGTCCATAATTTATGATTCCGTGTATTAATTGACCTCTAACAATGTCAGAGTTTGATTTACACACCTGCTAAGCTTACTCTCCAGAGATCAGGAAATTTGAAGAAGAAAAGAGGCTGGTAGTAGTATTACAATGATGCTCTGGAGATTTTCCATCAAAGTTTGGCCAGTGTCACTTCAAAAACATTTCATGTTATGAAAGGATAACACTGTTGTGTAGAAACAGAAACAACAGAGGTACCCTCAGCTTGGCAATTTTCTGTGTGTACAGAAATTTCTTCCCAGAGGGAGACTTTATGAAACTAGTTCATATCTACAGTTCTGTGGCTGTACAGTAGATCAGTGGATGAAGTGTTAGCAGTGGGAGTTGGAGAGCAGTGTATTTGAATTATTAATATTGTTAATCATAACCCAAATCTACTCAAGTTGCAAAAAGGTCAAAGGCCTCGTAAGCTTTTTCTGCATTTTTTCCTTTCCTCTCTCTTTTTTTTTTTTTTTTTTTTTTTTTTTTAAATTTTCTTTCTTTTTCCTTTTCCTCTCCCCCCCCTTTTTCTTTCTTAATTGACGAGAAGTGCTTGGAGTTTTTTTATTTACTTGTTTCTTTGCTCCATATCATAAATTTGATAAAGGCTGTAGAAATAAAAGGGAAGCAGTGTGTGATATTCCTTTACACTGAATGTGTCATGAGCAAGTATTTACAAGTACTGTAGGAATTAATGAAATTTATTTGTGCATTCTCACAAACAAACACAAAGCTTTTGTTGTGTCTTTTCTTACCAAGTTGCTCTGCTAAATGTTTTCCCCTCTCAGTGAAGATCACTCGTTCATCCTCCATGTCACATTTGTTGCCAACCAAAATAACCTGGGCGTTATCCCAAGAGTATGTTTTGATTTGAGTTGACCTTAAAAGAGAGAGGGAGAGAGGAGTCAAAGCAAAGTAAATTTCCCTTAAATCAATTTCAGTGTTGCAAAAAGATGAAAAAGACAATACTGATTTGAACAACTAGGGTAATGTGATTCTGTTTAATTAAAATTTCAAATAAACTAATGATTATCTGTCAGGCATTACTATTATGGAGATAGTATCAATACAGGTTTTGCATACTAAAAATAATATTTTCCCTATACTTTTAGAAAGAAGAGATGTTACTTTCTCCATTTTCACATAGTAATACAAACCTTAAAATCTAAAAACAGAGCTCTGAAAGAAAATCAGCAGCGTATTAATTTCTTATCTTTTAAGATCAGGATGTAAATTTAGCAGCAAAACTTTAAAAATTTCAGAGTTAGTCTGTCTTTCTTCTGTTGTTTCTCTCCAGCACACTTGTCTGCACGTCTTTGATCTACCAGAAGGTCAGTAACACTTACATTGTGTGTTAAGCCATGGGCAGGGACTGAGTTTGAACTTTGATTTACCTTACATTTAAATTATTCAAGCCTTAAGTATGACTGCAGCTGAATGGAAGTATCTGAGGCCTTGAAACACCATAGGGGCTATGAGTGCTGGAGGTGAAACAGCTTACAATGTTCTCTTTGAACATGAGCAGATAGTAGGTGACTTAGAACCATACTCGTGGTACTTCTCAGTTGCTGCCTGCCACCATTCTGCTGGTACCCAGATCTGCTCTGTAGAAGGAAAGCTCCACAGCTGGCTCCAGCCAAGAGGGATGCTGCTGGTTACCACCTTCTGCCCTTTAAGGTAACACAGAATGCAGGAGACTTAGTCCAAGCACTTACACTTTGTCTTGGACTTGTGATTATGTCTGGTTCTAGGCTTTAAGTTTCTGGTGAGGTATGGATATTTCTTCTGTCTCTATATGATCAATGGAGAGAGAAAAAGACAGACAGCATACCTCTTTCTGCCAGCCTGTGCCATACCATTTTCTTCCTCCCTCCCTCCTTGGAAAATACTGGGTTCTTAGGAAAATAGCAGTAGAATAGAAACTGACTTCTATAACTGCATGTTTATGAGAGGACGCCCTGGAAAGGGATCCTGTGGCATATCATGGACCTTTTTTCTCAAAGTCTCTTGGACAAAAGATGAAATAGCTTCAAAAATCTGTGACCTAAATGTCTTGGAAGCTGGTCTGCATGGGTACAGCATGGGTACATTCACTAGAACCCCTTCTCATAACACAGCCATCATCTCTACACAATGAAACCCCTGCCTGCAGACTCTTGCTTTCAAAGAAAAGGTCATGATCTAGTCTGACAACTGATTCTAATGAAAGCCTGAAAATGGATCAGATCTCCCCAGACGGCTTTGCTTAGTGCAAAATCAGAGGGGTGGCCACAGGCAAAAGCTGCTATCATTGTGACCCTGGGTCCAATGCCACTGCCTACAGGTTCTGTGCATGAGGCAAAGAACCTCTAGGCCATGTCTGATGGGTTTGCATAGCCAGGCAGAGAAATTTAAAGCAAAGGATCACTGCCTATAGGAATGTTTCACTTTAGTACAATGACCAAAAAGAAGCTGAGGCAAGTCCCAGACATTTTGTGCTACAGAGTACTCCCTTGGGCCTGATCTTTTCTTCAAGAAGTGGACACTGTGCTACTCTAAATCTGTTTTTAATAGTAATTTGAGTAGGTGTAAGGTAGTGTGATCAAAGAGAAGTCAGATTTCCCCATACACTCATATTTTACTAAAGATACCATTTCTCAGAAAAAAAGGACAACATGCAATCACTTTGTCAGAAATGGTGAAATTCACTGTTGGAATCATGCTGAGTGGTTAAGCAAAGTAGAATTACTACAGTGTTTTTTAACCAGAATTACATTTGTCACCACAGCAACTTTGCAAACACTAGTACCTCAAATGTCAGAGTATGTTAGTCCATTAAGGACTCTAAAAGGGCTTAGCACTGAAAATTATTTTGTTGGGAGCCAAATTATTAGTTGGGAGCCAATTTATTCTCTTTTTGTCAGCAGGAAATCAAATGCATTTCAAAAGCAAAATATATAGTAAAGATATTAAGCTTTATAGAAGGAATAAGTTACATAATCTCTAAAGTTGAAATGGAATAAACTGATGAATAAATACAGCCTGAAGAAATACCATCACAAAACTGTAAAGAGCTTTTATTCAGCCATGTTTTACAGACTTTGCCTCCAGAGCTTTACATGAATTTCTTTAAGAATGTAAGGTCCCTTCACTTACAGCAGTCAGATGTGATTTTTTTAATTCTACAAATACAAGCCTGTTCATTCAAATTCTTCTCATTACCAAAGTAACTTATTTTATCCATAAACACTTTTAAGTCTGTCTTGCTTTTGTCTCATCTTCTAGTTATACTTTTTTAAATAAAAGGAAGAGATTTTGTCCTTGCAAATAAAACCAAAGGCTTACATTTTGCAAAAGACTGTAGTGCAAAAATATAACTGACTGAAAATTAGTCGAATGTATTCATACCCAACACCACATCAGCAGAAGACTGATTGAAAGGATTTTATAAGCTTATCATTGTTATGTTTTCTTTTAGACTTATGTAGGTTTTGATTCCCACAACTCTGCCCCAAAACCAACAGATAGGTTACTTGAAAAAAAAAAAAAAAAAAAGTTCCTTGCATACATGACTTTTCAAGTGACCAAGGCTTCTGATTAATCCAAAACACAAACAGTTGTCCTTGTAAGAACTTCAGCCTCAGGAAGATTGAAGACATGAAAAGGCAAAGATGATGTTTGCAGGAAGCTGAAAAAGACAGTTCTTGCTCATTCTCAGTGACCTGGTGCATGTCAATAGTAATTTACCCTGTAAATCTTTCCCTTTCTAGTCCTATGGTAGGCAGGCAATCTGCATCATACTTGAATCTTTATAATATATAGACTCCAGAGGGGCAGATTGATGGAGGAGTGCAATGATTCATTACTTCCCATGATCCACATCATCATTGCTCTCCTTGTACTACAATTCTACCAGCCCCTTGTCAGAAAAGAGCACCTGATGAGTGGAAATAAAATCAATGCTACTGGCTTATTTTAAAACGGTGAGATCTTCAAATTACTGCCCAGGCAGCAGTGGTAGGGGGCCTGTGTGTGTTCTTGGTCAGAGTGGGGTTCAGGAACATGCAACCCTGGCTGGCTGAGGCAGCTGAGGTGCTGGAAGCCAAAGTAGAGAGCACTGAGCAATATGGAGGAGCTGCTCTGATGTTACTGCTGTGGAAACTAGACTGCTCACATCAGATTAGGTGATAATAGTACATCCAAAAGAAGCACAGAGATTATGGCAGGAGAGAGAGCCCAGGTAATATCCTGGCCCTGGCTGCTCTCAGGCCTATTGCAGGAAACATCAGATTATCCAAAACCTATGTCCACTAGCCTGGTGAAGCAGGAGTGTATTTTAGCAGGTTACCAAATTAGGACTCAGAAAAAGACCTGGACACCACAGCCAGGTTCCTTCCAGGATTGTTCCAAGCAAGTCCTAGCCCCAATGTACAGCACAAAACCCATCATTGCAAGTCAACACTGGAGGTTTATGTCCAGGGGCCAGAAACTGAGGAGACTGGGATCCAGGGACAGCTACTGAGCTGATTGAGTTTATGAGCCCAGCTGATGAAGAGAGTCACAATGTGTATGTCTGCACAGATACATATGAGTGGACCTTGATGCTGCACTGTTTTTTGAGGATGATGATGATCTTGGTGTTTTTGGGAGCACTCTGGGTGGTCCTGGATGGTTTTGTCTGCAATATGTGTGTGTATTTGGTCATGTGTATATGCATATATATGTGTTGTACCTCTGTGAGTCATGTGCATGTGGCCTGCTAGGAATAGATCTTCAGCCTCACTACTGGTTGGACCTGGGGTTTGGAGCTGCAGCAGCCTTTCCCCTCTTAGTCAGATCCAGCAGGATATATTTTCCCCTGAGTTCAGGCTTAACTTGGTGTGCCTTGGTAACACTGCATTGCTTCCTGGAGAAACTGCTACTGAAGGCAAACGTGCTGTTTGCTGCACTTAGCATATTTCAGTTTGCACCCACTGCTGGCATACTTGAGTTTACTCTTAGTATTTCTTCAGATGATCGTTTTTTACTAACTCTTCTATGTCTGGGGCAAATATTCATATAACCTGGAATAGTCACTAGCGTATTTTCACCCATAGACTGCATGGAAGGCAAGAAAATATATTCAGTAAAGACATGTCCATAGAATAAATATACCAGGAATATGAGCTTTTAGAGATAGCCTCAATCTATTCACAACTCTTTGGACCAGTTCTCCAAGGATGTTTGCCTACCATAGAGAGGCTGGTTTCAACAGGCTTTTTAGATTAATTATGTAGTAAGTCAAATGCACAGACAGCAAGAAAAGCACCCTAAAGAAAATGCTCCAGAGGGGGCTATGTATAATGTTTATTCTAGTAAGTTTAGGAAATCTGTTGTCCTTCTGGTGTTTTGATGTTTTGATTCATGAAAGGAGTACTGAGGTGCATTGTCTTGCCAGGTCAAAGAAATAAAAAACACTCCAAACCTAAGCAAAAAACTTCAAACAAACCAAAACCAAATTAAAGACACCTCTACTTCTTAAAAAAAAAATCTGTTTCGTTTTTTTTTTTTTTAAGTTACTGTTGAGTCCACTGGTTAATCCTTAAAATTCTCCCATCTTTACCTACAGCATGGTGATTGTGAAGTCCATTAGCTGAATTATTAGAGGTCGTGGTATAGTGGTGGGATCTGAGGTGGAGCACAGGTTATCCTCTCTCAGTTTATTTATTTGGTGAGAGGCAGTATCAGAGAAGAAACTATGAGTTTGGAGGGGTTTCCAAAAGTGTTCAGTATCCCCAGTTGAACTTCCTGTGTTTTTTTGCTAAAGTGTGTGCCAAGTGTTCATGCCTCTGTGAGCAGGAAGGGCTGCTCTCCCGCTTTGTTATGAGACATTATTTTCATTCTGTAATTGAAACAAGGAAGGGTGTCTTTCCTCCTTCCTCCAGTCTCCATCCTGTAATGTGGGAAGACGCACCACTGCCCTCTCCAACCCCTTATACAGACAGGAATGATAAGGGGAGGCTCTGTCATTCACCTCTTTTCAGAAAATGGGATCATGCCACAAATCCTTTCCCACCCTTCTTGCCTGTGAGGAGCTCTGACACACTTCCCTTCAAGCCAGCCTTTCCACAGAGTCTGAGATCTCCTTCATACATCCAAGTGATTTCTACACTTCAGTGTACACCATAGGCTCCATTATTTTCCCTATGCCCTCTATGTCTCCAAAACTCATAATTCCCAGCAATGCCGATAGGTTATGTGCCTTAAAAATGTCCCAGCATCTTAGAGTTTACCTATCTCTCTCTCTCTCATGTTTATCTTTTGGATATGATGAAAATGGGGCAGATGTAGGATTATTCTGTATGGCACATTAAATGACTGCAATGTTCAATGGTCTTGATGGCCATTTGGAATCTGGCTCTGTACCAGATGCTCTATACTGGGTGCTTAGACCTTGCTGCAGGCAAGGCAGGGAGAGAGGTGGCCTCAGGCTTTTCATCTGTTCTCCAGTAAATAATCTAGTATTAGTGGAAGACAAGCCATTCAAAATATATAAACTTACCAACCAACTCTGCTCTCTAACAGAGATTTTGAAGATAGTACTAAGGTTAAAAAGCTTAGGGAAAAAAACCAGGACAAAGGGTCCTGGCATACTCGAATACTAAATTTTTTGTGGCCACAGTTATTGACATAGCAGAAACATACTAGAAATAATTAGTAATAATGGCATTAATAAAAAAAAAAAAAAAAGAATATGCTAACATTTGCCAGATTTTAATTGAACTGATGAATAGCTGGAGCCAGACACAGAAATAGAGTTATCTCTAAGAAACAGTTCAGAATCTTCCCTTCTCTACTGACAAGGAAAATTTGGATATTTGCAACTTTTGAAATTTTTCTACTTGTTTCATCTTTCTGGCGTACTCTACCTTCAGGCCATAAAACCTCCATTATTGTGGCTAATACAAATAGTTTTAGCTCTTGCATTTATGAACCCCTTGGTAATTATTGAAGCCACTACTGAAAACCATGGAAAGCAAGAGATAAAGGAAATAATTAGCAAAAAAAAAAGTTAATGTAGATGAACATGTAACCAGAATGTTGCACCTCAGTCATTCTCAAGGAGGGTTTAAAAATCCAGCAGACATTCTAGCATCTTCATTTCAATCCAGAATGCATG
Source organism: Oenanthe melanoleuca (assembly GCF_029582105.1). NCBI lineage: Eukaryota > Metazoa > Chordata > Aves > Passeriformes > Muscicapidae > Oenanthe > Oenanthe melanoleuca. The sequence goes on from NC_079362.1 coordinate 58,266,869, forward strand.
ATATATTGAATTTGTGATGTTTATTTTCACTCATGGCACTGGCACCCTCTAACTGCAAGTGCTTACTAACATATGATAGAGACAAAGACAACCCAGCAACACAGAAGTACTGAAAATTGATGGAGAAGGGCAATTAAAGGGGAACAAAAATGAAAAAAATAAATTTACTCCAGCCTTAGTATCACAAAACAGCAAGAGGAAAATGATCTGGGGATCTGTCCACTGGGGGGAAGTGGATGTGCTAAGGATATGTTTAGCGTGGGTAGCTCAGTAAGCAGGGCAGTTCAAGCTATAGATTGTACTCTGGGAGGCAGGAGCCCAGGAAAAGTAACCCTGAGCTACTTTTTGCTTAACAAAAGGCCTGGGAACCTGTGGTGTCAGCCAGGTGACTGGACAATCAGACACAGCAGGAACTGATGACCCCAGACTTTTGAGGGCTTAGACTGAGGGTATAAAAACCCAGCATGTCTTTATTAGGGGTCCCTCCTCAAAGACACCAGCTTGAGTTGTTAATTCTTTACTGCACCATGATTAAATTATTTTAAGAATACAGACATCTGACACTGTGCTGTGGATGTGTGAGACTCTGATATGGGAAAGGTAGGAGAGTGAGTGAGGAAATCTGGTCTGACGGTGTGAGTGGGGTGTGTAGGGAGTGAAACGAGGCACCTGCAGGGTCACTGGATCCACCTGCTGTGAAGAGACTTTGGTCCCAGCCCAGGTGGGGCAGGTGTGTCTCCTGGATGGTTGGACAGGAAAATTTCCTTTACACAAAAAATAGCAAAAGTAGGATACATCAACCCCTCCATGCTTGCAACAGAGCAGGATATATGAATATTGCTCAAGACTGACTCTATTTGATGTGTCAGCTGTTGTTTATACAATACTGCGTTTTCTGTCTGGATTGAAGGGCAAATGAAGAAAAATGCCTTATGATTGTGGAAAAAACACTGATATTGAAGAAACCAGAACAATGCCAATTATTCACCACTTCTTCTGACAGGCTTTATCTTCCTTGTGCAGACCCAAAGAATGCACACCGTGCAAAGAAAGGCTTCACATTTAACCTTTCCTTGGAGGAAGATAGACTGATGATGCAGAAGCTGCATGACAGGTGCGACATTAACAAATTTCTGGTTCATTATCAGCCTGAAAGCTAGTCAAAATTACCCAGAGCATCATGGGTTTTCATTTTTCTGGTAAGAAATGCATCTACTTCAATAAAAAAAAACCCCTTTCTACAAGCTTCTGAGGCCATAACTTCATTTTTGAAAACCACGTGTTACATTTCAGTTTTGACAGGCTGTAAAGATATTCAAAATTAATCCAGTGCTTTTGGAGGTAAAACTCAGCTGATCTTTAATATGTGCATTTTTATAACCTTATGCAAGGAAATATGACATTTTGCAAAAAGCTTAGTTACCTAAAAACAAAAAAGAAGATGGCAAGGGATAACAGCTAAAGATATAAGAGCTGATATTCTCTGTTTATGACATTTATTTTTGTTTATTCTTCGTGATCTTCCATTACCATAATTGTAATGAGGAGTTATGTGCTTGCCCAGTGATGTCCACTCTGGGTCTGCATTTAATAGAATGCAATAAGAACTGACCCAGCATTAATAATTACACAATTCTGTGTGGTAATTAGGATGAAAGGTAAGGCATTATAGATGTTCATCAATCAGAATTGTCTTTCTAGTCAACCATCTCTAGCTGTTCTTACTCTGCCCATGGAGTGCCTTCCCATCATGAGTTCTCTGCTGAGTACATCATTGAGTTACATTTCATCTTTCATGTAATATAAAAATATTTTTTTGAGTCCATGTTATAGCTTTAGTGCCTTTTCTGTACAGTGTTGTTTCAAATAAGAGTACGAAGCATCTGTTATTGTCTGAAAATTATTTTCTGACATTAAAATGCAAATCCACTGGATAATGGTCTATGATATCAAATGAAGATATTTTTGGTGAAAGACATTAAGTTTAAACTCTTTTTTACATAATTCTCTTCAGTTGGCATTACAATGAAGTACCAAAAGCCTACAGGACATATTCAATTTGTATTAATCAGATTGTAGATGTCCTTAGTTTTTACATCTTTGGCACAATCTTTGCAAAATGCTTTTTTTCACAGTTGTCAAACCTTGAAACTGCTTTCCAATGCCAGTGTAGCCAAAGCCCAGTATGAAATTAATGTATTAATAAAAATAAAAACTGTGCTCTAAGTTAGTACTATAGTCTGTATCCCTCCTCCCAGTATCTCCTGTGCTTGAATTCTGATGGCCTTCTCTTTAGAGAAAAAGCCCTCCAGGTGGGGCTTTTTCTTGTACCTACACAGCCAGCACACCTCAGCCCTAGGCAGAGTAAGGTCACCACACACAGTACACCTGCACACATTGGAGACTGTTTTGTCACAGAGACAGACGGCAGAGAATTTGTGGGGGAGTTCATGATCTAATCTGTGGCAAGGTGGGCTTTGGCTGAAGGTATGCAGAATTCATAAAACTGAGGAAATTCCTTGGCAATCACATTTCTTCCTTTTCTGATGTATATTACATACTGGTTTTCCAGGCTTTTTGTCTAAAAAAGTAGAATGGATATTTATAAAAACAGTGAATAATAGATAAAAATAGTGTGTTAGACACTAAGGGCAAAGAAATCTTCCAAGTGACTTCCTTGTATTTTTTTGTCAAGATAAAACAATATAAAGTACATCTCAATATTTAATTCTTATTCACAGAAGCACAAAATCCTCTCTTACAACAAGGTTTACTTATGGGCAGACCAACTAATACAGCACATTTTTCACAGTAGGACACATGTTAATGAAGAGTTTTTATGTCATGCATAATGCCACAAGCTGTGTCATATTGTGGGAAGTGATTTAACAACTCGCCACACAGACAAAAGGCTGTACATTTTAATTTTCTCCCCACTGAGAAACCCACCATTAAATTATCATCCTTCAAAGCTGCTACCACACAGGCACAGTGAAAACAATAAAAAAAAAAGGGATTTGGAAAGAGATGGAAAAAAGTCTTTATAGGAAAATAATATTCATGGAAACAATAAAAGGCAAAATACAGACTGCACTTGCATATCCTTTGATTATCCCCTTGTTTTCACCTTCCAGATGCTTCCACATAAATGATTCTGTTTATCACCAATTTATGTTGATTGCCCAGACTGTCTCTGGAATTCCAAGTAATGACCCTTATCAATCCAGCTGATCCTAGCTCTGGTATTTGAAAAACAGAGCTATAAAACAAGGGAGTTATGAAGAAATTTACTAGAACAACTACAGCATCTGCTTGAGTATATTGCACTTTCAAGTTAATGAGCAATTTGATGTAATTTAAATTTTTTTTCTTGCTATTTTGTATTCTTATATATAAGAATATATATAAAAGGAAACAGAAACAGACAGATATGCATGTGTCCTCATTTTCTGTTTTTCTTTCATACAGTGATGGACTTTTGATAATTTTAAAAAATATAGTTAAGCAAGCCACACTGATGCTGAACAAGTTCTTTTGGTGATAGATTCTCATATCTAATAATTTCCTTTTCACTGCACATGCAATAGTCCCCTACCCCTGGACTGCACTGCCTACCAAAGAGGCTCTTGCACCTTTGATTACTCAATAGCCTCTCATCTCCAGCCCCAAAGAGCACCTACCCAACAGTGGCATTCTGGGACTAGTGAAGTTCTTAAAGGCATGGTCAAGTTCTTTTGTTTGGTACCAATACTGAGAGTTCTATAGGAATCATTGAGCTGAATCACACAGGGTTATTTATTTATTTGTCTTTTCTTTTAAATAACAAATCCAGATTCATATTTAGAATATATATGGCAAATATCTGCCAACAGGACATCCCTATTTTAAGGAACTTCTGATTAAACAACTCTCAGGAATTCTGAGTTGACTCTGACTTTTTACTGTCCAATCTCATTATGAAATGCATTACACACTGGTCACTCTTAATCCCTTTCTACTTATTTCATGAGGAATGATTTCCAAGTTTCTGTCACTTATCACATTCACTTATTTGCATTTCATTTTCTCTATTGTTTTACCTTTCTCTTTTTTTCAAGTTTAAATTAACTCTGCTATTATTCCTCATGTCTAGTTGTCTTAGATAATTGTGGATTATATTTCTCCTTTGGTATTTTGCATTATAAACAGCTCAGTCTTATATGCACATAAATTGAATGTTGAAGTGCTTAAGTATTAGAGATGAAGTTGAAACATATCATACCTAATTGTAATAATTGAAAAATCTTCCCAGGTTATTGAAGCCATCTGTGATAAATTATCAGTACCTATCCTTATTAAGGATTTATGAAGCCTGTAAGTATTAGGGCAACCATGTGAATTATTTTACTTCTTGATAAGAGAGACAGTTTTACTAAAACATCAAGGACGTGTTTCTTCTTTTAATATTAATTCACACAAAATTGACATAAATCCCAGCAGCAGAATTTTGTCTTTAAGGTTGTTTAGCCTGTTACCCTCTGGAAGCAGAGCAGTGGCAATATTCAGAACTATAGTGAAGTATTAAATTTTGATTCTCCTACTGTGTCCTTGCAACCATATCTCTTTGGAATTAATTTTGCTATGTTCTATACACTTGAAAACACAAGGGATTTGAGGTCCAAAATTTTGAAATGTGGCCTAGTTTTAAGTTCAACATCTGAGTTTCTGACTTTTGTTACAGATATCTGGAACTGGATTGGAAAAACAGCAACTATCTTAATCTCGCTATTAACTGATGCTAACTGGTTAATTCATTGAGAATGATTTATGCAATTGTACTGGGGTTTTGGAGGGGTTGGTAGGTTGTTTTTTCTTCCTTTGAGGTCATGAGTGTAAATTTTTGTCTGACCACATTTTGCTTTTGGGGTACTGCTGATTAAAATTCATTCTGTGAGGGCTGCCAGTGGCCAAAGACAACAGTGAAAACCATTTCCCTGTCTACATTCTGTCTGGCACAGGGTGGCAGAATTGTCTTGCTGACTCACACTGCAAGCTAGTAAACTGCAGGTTTATTCCTGCTGACTCACAGAAGATGGACTTCAGATTTTATTTCTAGGATTAAAAATGAAGTAGGATTAAAAAAAAAAAAAAAAAAGGCAGAGGAAAGGGTTGTGTATTCATTCTGAATGTCGGTAGTGCTGCTACATGACCCACAAATCAAAAGACTGGGTTTATAGGCACATATGGGTAAATATATATATATATATATCTTTACCTCTCCAGCCCTAGCTAGTATATATTTTTATTTTCTTTCTGTTTTCTGTTCTGAAAACAAAAATATAGTGTTTTTCCCTGACCCCAAAAGACAGATTTAAAAGCAAATCCTGAGTATTGCAGAAGCTAACAGCAACACACGCAGGCATAAATAAAACATTCTAGTAAAACATGGCAATTAGATGTAAAACTGAACACCATGGCATTTCAACAAGCTAGAGCCCTCTCCTAGGGCTCATGTTGAGCTTTCAAAAACTAAAGTTTATCTCACTTTGCCTGAGAGGTCTTTAAAGCATGCTGTTTGAACTATGTTCACTCACATATTTCAAAGGTTACAACTCCTTTCTGGTAAAAAAAAAAGAAAGAAGAACAGTTTAATGTTGTTTTATTGGGACTTTGTCACTGACTTCAGTGAGTAACATCCCTCTCAGAGGACATAACTATGTTCATTAAACAGGTGTTTGAGTAGACAGTAATCTTTGCATGGAAAGATTAAAAGGACAAGCATCAGAAAAATCAAAAGTTCATCAGAATTGCTCTGTATTGTGGAGCAGAGTGAAGCAACTTAACTGGAAGATTAAAAGAATAAAACATTTCCTATGCATGGCCAGAAATGAAAGTGTACAATTTCAAACAAGTAATTGTGAATAAATGAGTTGGTAATCAGGTCTTTATAAGGCATGGAGAAGAGAAAGAAGGAAAAATGCAGGGCTTGGCTTGTGGCAGACTCCAGAGAGGTCAGCTGAGTACACCTCTGTGTGCATGGCAGAACAGTGGAAGCTTTAGCACCTCCTCCCATCCAGCCTCCTTTCATCACTTGATCCCTTCACCCAAAATTGTGCCTCAACCACACTGAGTGTGTCTGAGGGAATAACCCTTTGTTTTCCTACACTGACCAGCAGAACTATGAAAAATTGAAAGGGAAGAGCAAAAAATCTGAAAAACCTGATGATATTAACCAACAAAGAGAGGCTGTGGCTGATTTAATCTAGAAAAATTCCTGTATTTCAATGAAGCTAAAATCTGCATAGCAACATTTGAAAGTGAGGTCTCGTTCACAGATGAATGGGAGGTTACAGCAAACCTGGCTTTATTTATACATGTCTTTGTATGTATAAACAGCATCTGCTGGGATTAGAAAAAGAAATCACTGCGTATAAAACATTTACACCTCAGAAACTTCAGCTAGCCCTCACTGTTGTCTTAGTGTGTGCTGCTGTGAGGTCATTTAACTCTGCAAGCATGGGGGTCACAGACCACAGACACTGACTGAAGTGGAAGTAGTTCCTGGCTCTGCCGAATTTTACTGAGGTGTGAGGGTAGATTTCAAGATTTGACCAAGACACCTCCAATCTGGTCACCTCCAGATTGTCCTCTAAAACAAGGACTTAGTTCTGCTCTGCTCACAGACACAAGGTGCCCTCTATGAGTAGGCTTTTGTACAATGGGTTGTGAGTTTAAAGACTGGGGAATTACCAGTGGGACATACCAAGGGGTGAAGAGGAGATCAATGGTGCTCTTTTAACAAAAAAAACAAAAACAAAAACCCAAAACAATCAAAAAAGAGAAGAAATTTCAAGCAGGGTGTACGGTCTCGTCAAGGCTTGTGCTCAAAGACAAATGATGACCTTTCTCAGACAGACAGTCCATATAAATGCATAGATGCAATTCAAGGCCAACCTGAAGCACAGATGTGGGAGGTTTGGGAGGGAAAGAAGACTGCAACTGAACTACTACTTCAACTGCAATGCAATTGAGCTACTCTCTTTTCTTGAGAGCCACAGAGGGACATGCAGAGTACATTCACAGAAACAGGGCTGGTCTCATGGACCTAGTGCTTCTCATGGCAGCCCTCTGACCCCCAGGTGAGCTTTGACAGCTTCAGTCTTCCACTTGGAAAAAGAGAAGATAAATTGAACAACAAGGTTTAAATCTATATCCTCCTTTCCCATTTCTCACAGCAGTGCTGAATAGATCAATAATTTGATAAATAAATTCTAACTTCTTTCTCTGGGCGTGTGGCTGGGAAAGGACTTAGAATGGAAAAGAGGATGTGACTGAAGGAAATTATGAGTTATCTGAAAGCCATTCAGTTGAGAAAAAAGGGGTATGCATGAAGAGATACTAAGTGATAATCAAGTACCTTTTTTAACATTTGTGATAAATGATCTCTGAAGGCTCTGAAGTGCCTCAATGCACTTAAACAGTTTTGAATATGAAGGCAGACCACATAAAAAAATAAAGACTACTGAAAGTGTCACAAGAGGTTCTATTAATTCTTTGAAAATTACATGTTACATATTTATGTATCATATGTGAGTGAGTCTAAGAGAAAAAATAGCCTTAATCTTGCTACATCAAGAAACAAATATGCTATTTTTTTCCTTAATATAATATGATAGCTAAATTAGAAAATCTTTCCTCCCTCTCCTCAGTTTTTCTTTGAAGTTTTTTTTTAAATTTTTGCATAGCATTAGAAAATCCTCATTGCACTCTAAACAATGGCTGCTTAAAGAGAAATCTGATGAATTACCCATAATAAACAAAATGAAATATCTAAAGGTAGTGGACACCTAAAAATGTTAGAAATTGTTAGTATAACCAAAACTCAGTTTGCTGATTCACTTCCCACTTAGTCACATAGTGCAAAGATAAATATTTAAAAGCAAGATAAATTAAGAACATGCTCTCAGTCAGTGTGGAGAAAGAAAAAAAAAAGAAGCAACCTTTAATATAAACAACTCACCTGAAAAGAAGAGATATACAAGAAGGAGGTAGCTGCTACATTGCACACCAAAAAGAAGTTGGGCCTATAGCATATATATAAGCAATATGCACAAAGCCATCTTTGGCTGCTTGCAGAAGAGAGGCAGGGGTGCTGCAGGAAGATACCACAGAATCCTTATATGGAAAGAAGACAGTGTGGCACAGCATGCAAAGCAGGATGAATTAAATGTGCTGATTAAATGAACAGCTTGCTTCTTTTACTTCACTGAAGTTCAAAGCTTTCTAGCCAACCACTTTAAGCATACCTAGCAATCAAATAAATGACTTATGTTATAAAAGCCTCATGCAGAGAAACAATAGGTAATGCACAATTGATCTCTACAGGCCTCTATCCCTCACCTTTGTTCAGGGTTTTAAAAAGAATACGTAATACTTTTCAATGCAGGTATAAAGGCTAAAAGGCTGAGAGAAGAGACACCATGCACTACATGTGTAAAAGGAAACTGAGGACAATGCTCTCTATCCTGATCCTGAAAGATGGTACAAACAGCTTTTATCCCAAATTACACCTCAGGAATGCTGCAGCTCATTCCTTGTGTTCAGATCTTTAGCTAAAAGATTAATGGTAAAACAGTCAGTGTTGCTTGCTCTGTTAAGTGTCAGTCTGCAAGCATCAGGATGCCTGGGCTCTAATCCTGTATGTAACAGGTATTCTGAATGCAATCCTGTATGTAACTGCTTCCTGCAATTTCATGGCAGGGAGTAAGGTGGCACAGGTAGTCCCTGGGCCTCATTGTGAGGAGCAGAAGCCTAACACCTTTGATCAGAGAGGTCAAAGAAAAAGCAGTCACATCATAACTCTTCATTCTCCGACAAGAGGAAAATAAGTTTTTGTTTTTTGTTTTTTGTTTTTTTTTTTTTTTTTTTTGTTTTTTGTTTTTTTTTTGTTTTTTTGTAGTCTGAAATATTACCATATAAATTACTGACAGATGTTAACTGTAGTATCCTAACAGGATTTGGTTCAATTGCAATTTATATTGTGCTGCAATACTTCAAAGTTGATGACATTTTCAGAGAAACAACACCTAAAATTTGGAGTAATGCTATCCCGAGCTGTGAATTTGTGTGTTGAGTTCTGCTAAACTAGCTTGGTTCTTCAAGGGTCTCAATATGGATTTATGAATCTATCTTTGGACTATCAATTAGATGATCATATAATGGTTAGAGCTATGCTCTGCATGACCTCTCACAGATGCATTAAATGGATTCAAACAGTAAATCATCCCTCCTTTTTATCATGCCCACAAGTCATGAGAAGAACTGCAAGCCTCTCATTTTCATGACTTCCTGATGATTTTTAGCATAGTATGTGATATTCAGACATGAAACATCCACATATTTGACATTAAAATAATCTTGACAAGATCTAGCTCAATAGTATACTCAAAAGTATAAAACAAAACAGATGGAAGAAAGATTTTGTTCTTTTTCTGAAATCCCAGATAACTGCTACTAGTTGGAATGTTTCTGTACAAAACCCCTCACATTTCTTATATGTAAAGATGCCATCAAACCCCACCTCTGACTTGAGTCAAAGCCTGGACTGCACCATGTTTCATTATTCTAATAGTAAGCTCCACACTTTCTCCCAATCTGTCTTTTGTAAAAAAAGCAGCATTATATTATTCTTCTTTAAATCTCTGCTGATAGATAACCTGTGTAGTCATATCCCACTTCAATGAATAGCCAATTGGCATGTTAGGACTGTATTTATTACATTAATTCTTGCTGTTTTACTGGCAGCCTGTGTTTTTTCTGTATGCTTGTGCTCATTCTTTACTCAGACTCTTTTAGGCAGGAATTTTTACTTTTAATTTTTTATAGTAATATGCAGTGATTAACATACTGGTATGTCACACACTCCATCAGACTTGACAATAACAAAGAGAGCTGCAAACACTGAAAAAAAGACCAAGGACTAAGCCAGACTACAGGCCAGAGCAAAGAACACAGAAGTACAATATATTGTATTGGTTTGTAGCTGTCTCATTTTTGGGGGCAAATAGGAGCAAGGGAGGTAAACAGAACCAAATATAGATGCAGGAGAAAGACAGGGAAATTTGATGTACTGACGCACATGAAGAACTCTGGCGCTTGTTGGCTTCTATTGTGCTCATGGAAACAGGACACTTAATGAGAATTTGTAAATGAAATCATTATTGCACCTGAATAGGGAACAAATCTCTGCATGAGAAAGAAACAGCTGTGCTAAAGGCTGAATATAAGCTATATAGAGTGCTTATGTGGGCATCATATAATACACATACACACACCCAATTCATAGCATTCTAAAGTGTTGATAAGAAAATAAAAGCAGAAGGTAAACTCTTGATATTAATTATACTTTCAAGGATGCTATGTCTGATTCTACAGGGTCAAACAGAATAAGATTTCTTTTGAACAAAAACCATAATGGAAAATTTATATGCAGTTGAAGTACTCTAAAGAAATACATAAAGTTCAGTAATTGCTTTCCTGTTAGTTGTAAATCACTTGGTTGACACAGTTCCTTTGGACTGTTAAAATTTTGAAACTTTTAAAAGAAGTTCAAGGATTTAGACACATGAAACCCCAATCACCTAGCTACTTTTTCTGCCAGAGGTTTAGTGTAAGAGACTAAACATAACAGATATTTTCTCACATATTTTCACCCACAGCAATATATAAACTTAACTGAGGATTAACTATAAATCTGAGGTATGAGCTGGTTGAGCTGCTGTGTTGTCCTGCTGTATTGTGTATAACAGCAATATAAAGGAAGAGCAGCTAAAGATAGGGGATGCAGGGAACTAGCATCTCAGGCTATTGCAGATGTTTGTGCAGTAAACCCAAACAAATCAGTAAAGCACAAGCCCTAAAATGCCATTATCAAATAAAAGATGGATAGGAAATACAAGACAAAAAGAAAATCAACATTTATTTTGGTGAAAAAAGAGCAGCAATGTCTCCAATTTTACTGTGAAACAGTAAAAATAACATTGTGAAAAAATGACATAAAATGAGAATGCATGGAAAATCCCTGTTAGATAGCTAGGATGGAAAATGACTGAGACATTTCTACATGAGAGAAGGAATCAGAGTGAATGGACAGAGTCACAGTTACTAAAATTTAGTGTTTATAAATTTAAAACATGTACATTAGAGGAGATAATGTGAACTACTAATCTTCTCTAATGAAGTCTAAATGAATTACAATCACTTAGGAAAAATCTCAAGTGCCATTACAAGGTGCCTAAGAAAAAACAGTGCTCAATATGCTGCAACAGTTAAATAACTGATGCTTGCTGCATGCATAGCACAGCTGAGAATACTAAAAAAATCCTCTTGCCCAAGGTCACTAGCCAATTTCATGGGTTTGTCAGCAGTGTGCTTTTGAGTGTTTCTGTTGGTTTATTTATTTTTTCATTTTTGTAGGAGAGTACCTCATGTATCTTTGATGCAGTTTCTTCACATACACAAATGTGTTCAAAGCAGAGGTCACAATAGAAATTAAATAGATGATATTATTATTTCTCACCACTTCAAATGTCATAAACCCAAACTATTCCCAAAAGAAGTCCTTACATAAAGAATGCCTTGCATTTTCTTGGAAGTCAAGTCTTCATATTTGGAGGTGGGAGGGAGTATTTGTTTTGGCTGTTTCTCTGTCTTCTGTCTTTAAATATATAGAATAGGCTCCATCTTGTCTAAACGGAGATATTTACAGTGTAAAAGCCCAGTAATTCCAATACATAAACTTTTTTTTGCAGAAGCATGCTCTGAACAAGATGCTCAGTTCCAGTCTCTCTGGCACAGTAAAGTAAAAATAAAATCATCCTTGAGGTATAAACAAGACTTGAGAAAAAGCACACAGTATGGATACTGGAAATTTTGTGTCCTGTGAATTGATAATGTCTTATGTACCTATAACAAATAATTACTACATTTGCATCTACTTTCAGTAATGAAAAATGACAGATGCATACCATAGTCATTCTAAAAATGGTTCTGCTATTTTTCAAGTTTCCGAAATTAAAAAAAAAAAAAAATTAATCTGTTGTTTTACAGTGTTGTTTTACAGAAATGAATAACTGAGTAGAATGTAGCTGCCTGGTACTTGGATGAAAGACTGTTCTGGGGTTTCAGATGTCTTAGCTGCAAGCCAGAATTATGTCCAGTTTAGGGCCCACGAGCACAAGACAAAACTCTTAATTAAGCTTGTTGTAACTGATGGTTACTGATGTAAATAGTAAAAAAAAAAAAAAAAAAAAAAAGTAGCAGATGGAAGCAAAAAAACCCAATAAGTTTGTCCAAGAAAAGCATGTAAGACTTACAAATTTGTAGGCCTCAAAAATAGGAGTATTTAACTTTTTTTCCAGACTTCAGCATTTCACATGGAATTAATACCTTTTTTTGTGCTTAACATGCAATTTTCCCATTAAATCTGATACCAATTGCCATACAAAAAGTGTAGACGTCTACTTGAGTACATAATTGAATAAATCAAGGTTTTCTGCCAAATATACATAATAGGGATGTTTTCAACCCTCCCATAGCCAAGTAGGTCTTACAAAAACCCAAAACACTTAAGGTAGAAGTTTGCTATTAACTTTAGATTAATTCGAAAGGATGTTTAATAGTCTTTGAATCCACGGACAGCAGAAACATGATGATCTCTGAAGATGTTAGGAAGGAGAGCTTGAACAATTCATAAGGTTCTTCTTCAGCCATTTCTCATAGGTAACTATGGGGTCAGAGAAACACAACAAAATACATCCTGCAGGAACTTTTTCAGTGCCAGAACACTTTTGCTTTACAGCAAAAAACCAAATATGTAGTGGGAGAACATCCTTTTGATTAAATTGTTGTGCAAGCAGACCAAGTATGTTTTGGGTTTTTCAGCTCAACAACCCTTCCCTATAAAAATATTTGTAACAATATTGTGCTTTTTAAACATATCAGTTTTTATCCTACCTTACTGTGGCTTGACTTCAGACTATTCAAGGCAATCCAAAGTCTTCTCTGTATTTTAAAACACACTGAGTGACTCAATAAAATTAACACCTTTGCATATCAATGTCTCTGTACTTAGGTCTTTAGACCATCACAATTACAATACCACTTGTACCATCCCCCATGCATGCTGTAAACCTTGGTATTTGATTTTTGTAAAAAAATGAAGGATTTGGTCAGATCTCCATGTTTTTCTGTTTGGAAAATACAAATTTTTCTATTAATTATGCAAAGAATCATTGTATGATAGAATTATTTGGGTTGGAAAGGACCTTAAAATCTTCTAGTTCCAGCTCCTCTGCCATGGGCAGGAACATCTTTCACTACATCAGGTTGCTCAAAACCTGATGCAGCAGTTCCAGGAATGGGACATCCACAAACTCCCTGAGCAACCTGTTCCAATGTCTCATCACGTTTATGGTAAAGTATTTCCACCTAATATCTAAATCATCTTTTATTTAAGATTCATTTCCTCTTGTCTAGTCACTGTATGCCCATGCAAAATGTTGCTTTCTTGTTTTTATATAAGCCCTCTTTATGTACAGAAAGATTGCTGAAAGGCCTCACTGGCACCTTCTCTTCTCAAGCACCAACAAGCCCAGCTCTTAGTCTGTCCTCACAGGAGGGACACTGCAGCCCATGAAAATGTTTTTGGTCCTCTTTGGGCTGTTCCAACAGGCCCATGGCTTCCTTGTGTTGAGGGCTCCACCTCCTTATGAGGAGGTGGATTTAGCATTCAAAGTGGGGTCTCACCAGAGCAGAGCAGAGGGGCAGAATCCTCTCCCTTGCCCTGCTGGCCACACTGCTCTGGCTGCAGCCCAGGATACAATTGGCTTTCTGGGCTGCAAATCGTATTTCTGGGTCATGTCCAGCTTTTCAGCCACAAGAACCACAATGTCCTTCCCAGGGCTGCTCTCAATCAGCTATTCTCCACTCTCTACTCAAATCTGGGATTGACCTGACACAGGTCACTCCCCCAGTTCAGGGACTTGAGAGACATGGGAAGCCTGACTGCCAGTACTGTGGTGAAGAACTCTCGACTGTCTCAGCCTCTTCCATATATGTAACCAGTTCTCTTCCTGTTTATCAGAGGGAACACAGTCTCCTTGGCCTATCTTTTCTGATCTATGTACACATAAAATCCCTTGTTATTCTCACATCTTTTTCCAAGTTCTGTTCCAGCTGCAGCTCATCTTTCCTTGTACCCTCCCTACACACCTGAACCACATCCCTCTACTCCGCCCTGGGCACCTGTCCCTGCTCCACTGGCTGTGCATTTCTTTCCTATTCCTCAGTCTGAGGAGCAGGCTTGTGCTCAGCCATGACTGTTTCCTTCTTTGCTTACTTTATTTAGGGAACAGACAAATGCATAAATAAAAGAGATGGTCAGTAGGAGGAGTAAGATGTTTTGAAATTAATATTTTGATATAACATATGTGGACTTTTTCCAAAATTGTTTGTTTAGGATATTTCTGTTTAGGTTATAACATTGCTAGACAGAGAAACTTGAGAAGGCAAAACTGATGATGAGAGATGTGGCACCAATGCCAAGTCTGTCATAATTGGTATGTAAAATTCTTCCAGAATTTTGGTCAAATTATCTTGTAAAATCATGAAGTTTTGCAGACTAAACAAGTATTTCTCAGAAAGGTGAGCAATGCACACTATTCCAGGTATTGTTGCCCTGCCCATGCCATCATACATCACTGTTTTATGATACTCCTTGGCAAGAGCCTTTGAAATCAGTCATCGCAAAGGTTTAATATTGTGCCAAGAATGTATGTACAAAGTATGTCCAGTTTGTCTAGTTTCAGTCAAATCAATTTTTATCAATGCATTTAACTTTTTCATATTTTTCTGTGAAAAATATCTGCTAATAAAAAAATACGCTTTTCTAAATTTGATGGATTTGAGGAGCAGACTGTTAGATGGATAAGAAATTGGTTGGATGACCACACCCAGAGGGCCATGGTCAAAGACTCGGTGTCCCAATGGACATCACTGACAAGTGGTGCCCTCAGGGATCTGTATTGTGACCAGAGTTATTTAATATCTTCATCACTGATGTAAACGGTCACAGATCAAGTGCATCCTCAGCAGATTTGCAGATGATCCCAAGCTGAGTGATGCTGTTGACACACCTGAAAGATGGGATGTCTTCCAGAGGGATCTGGACAAGCTGGAGAAGCAGGCCCATGTAGTTAAACAAGACCAAGCACAAAGGGCTGCACCTGGACTGGGGCATGCCCCATTATCAGCACAGGCTGGGGATGAACAGACCAAGGGCAGCCGTGCCCAGAAGGACTTGGTGGTGCTGGTGTGTGAGAGGCTGGACATGCCCCAGCCATGGGCACTGCCAGCCCAGAGAGCCAAACGTGTGCTGGGTGCATCCAGAGCAGAGTGGGCAGCAGGGCAGGGAGGGGACTCTGCCCCTCTGCTCTGCTCTGCTCTGCTCTGGTGAGATCCCAGCTCTGGGGTCCTCAGCACAGGAATGACATTGAAATGCTGAAGCAAATCCAGGGGAGGGCACCAAATTGGTGTAGAGGGATGGATCATGTCTTCTGTGAGGAAGGACTAAGAGAGATGAGTTTGTACAGCTGGAAAGGAGACAGCTTCAGGATGTCCTAATTCTGGCCTTCCAACACCTGAAAGGAGCTTACAAGGAAGATGGAGAGGGACTTTTTAAAAGAACATGTAGTTACAGGACACAGGGGAATGGCTTCAAACTGAAAGAAAGAGGGTTTGGATTAGATATTAGGAAGAAATTCTTTACTGTAAGGGAGAGCATGATTCTTTTTAAGGCATTAAGGAACTTGTTGAAGTGATCTCTAAATTATTAGCTATTTCCTTTGAGCACTCCTAGAGTGTGCCTCCAAGAATTTAAACACAGGAATGCATATAAATCATCTTTAAAAAACAAACAAACAAACAAGCAAATAAAAAAGTTAAAAGCAGAAGCTGAGGAATTACAGGCAAGTAACTCCATTTAGTGCCTGGAAATGAAAATCACCTGAAGAGTGTTACTGACATTGCTACTTCAATAACAAAGAGAGTCCAGGCTGATTTTGTTGCCTCCACTAATAGCCAAAATAACCTGGCAGGTACAGGGGAGGAAATGACTGATGTTCCTCTTAATTTTAGTAAGATTAACACATAATTTTCTGTATGGCAGCAAAGTAAAAATGCTGAAAAGATTCTGATAAAAATTAAAATTTAAAAAATTTACATTACATTTAAAATTTAAAACTTGCTCTCAGTTTAGCTAGGAATATTTCACTGAAGATAGAAAGGCACTCTGGACATGGGGTGTCAATTCCATTTGCTCTTGTATTAATGATCTGGATGACAAATTAGGAAATACACTGATTCATTCTGTAGAGGCCATGCTGAAGGGAAGTATCTGCAAGAATTTCAGTGAAAAGGATCAGAACTCTAAGTGGTTTTGTTAGACTGATGGAGTAACCTGAAATCAAAGAATTTAACATGAGTGCAAGGTGCTATCTTCTGCAAAAAAGAGAGAAAATTCATAAATATGAGCTTTGGGAAAAGTGACCAGATGATGTTTCTAAAGAAAAGGAGCTGGGCTGAAGTGACCAAAAAGTGAGTGCGGGTTATAAAGTGACAAAACAAATCTGATGCCTGATAGAATTAAGAGATATTATAAAGAACAAAGATTATTCATCCTACTCAGCATTTTCTGGACTTTTGCTACATTTTAATGCCTCAATCCTGAGAGAAATTAGGAGATTGTAAATGACAGAAACAAGATAGAACAAAGAATTATAGTCTTGGAAAAAAATAGTAATGGATTCTAATCTTAGATTATAATCTGAATTTAGAAATTACGGTAGATGAAGTAACAATAGGGAATACTCTAAGACATTATAAAAAAAAAAACTCCAGTCAGATGGGAAAAAGAAAAAAAAAAAAAAAAAAAAAAAAAAAAAAAAAAAAAAAAAAAAAAAGTAACCTCAGATGGATATTTTCATCCTGAATATCTACAGGGTTTTTTACATGGAGCTGTGAGAATCCTAAATCCAAAAAAGCTAGAATTCAATATTTTTAACTTCAGCATCTGAAAGCCTAGACATCCAGTGTAATCCAGGCCCTTCGAGTCCTTCCTCAGTGAAAGCAAAGGCACAGTTCAACCCACAGTCAAAGCAAGTACAGCAGTTCAATCCACTGTACAATCACTATATAGTGAACCAGTCCCAGGTTCCTTTTTCTCTTATTTGATTATTATAGAGACTTGGTGACAGGCTTGGAATAAAACCTAAATTAAGAGAGATTCAAAGTTAAGATAGATTAATTCTATTATTAAAACCCCAGCATATTATATTGCTTAATCATCTAAATTTACACATATCTGAAGAGCAAAAGACAAATGAAAGTTGATTAATATAAAATGCCTACAGACAGTAAATAGACTTTTAAGAATTTGAAGATTCTAGATATGAGCAGAGAAAAAAAATAACTTTGGACTAGAAATATAAATAGAGATCAAAAGTGAAAGAAAATTCTCATCCAGTGGTGACAGTACTTACCAACAGAAATCTTTACTGGTTAGCAGCAAAACTTTTCTAAAAGAGGAATTTACTGAACATAAAGTGCATTTTTCTGTATGACTATGATAGTAAGCATTTTTTGAAATAACACAATGTGTTCTGCAGCCAAAATGTGTAAGGCTATTATAAAACACCTAGAGGCCATGGCTATATGAACAGCTTTAATTAAATAAAATTTCAAAATAAACAATTTAAAAATAAATATGGCTATGTAAAATGTTGGATTTTGCATTCCTAATGATATAGACAGATATGTTTCTGTAAAAAGAAGTTTTACAGAAGAGCTGGAGAAATATGATTTTTTATAAAATGAATGTGAATTGACTCCACTGCTTCTCAAACCATGGACCTCGCACTGAAACTCTGCACACCTTCCATTACAGAGGTAAATGCTTCTGAAGGTCACCTTCATTAGAGTTACTAGAGTAACAATAGAGAAACTAGAGTTACAATATCAGTTCTTGATGTTTACTTATGGCAGTTGCTTTCTGCTCCTGATTCTGTCATTAGAAAACTAAACCCTCAGTGAGATTCCCACAGAACACTGTTTATTGCATCCCTTCACCTCCTGCTTCCTGCTGCAGGGGGATGGAGTCTCCAGTGGAGCTGGAGACACAAAAGGCAAAGGTTGCAGGGTGAGATAAGCAATTTACTGGAAACAGAAATGAGATGAGAAAATGAGCAATATTAATGACAGAGGGTATAAGAAAAGAAAATAAATTATTTGGAAAAAACTCCTCAACCAATAATAAACAGTGCTGGTTGACTACCTCCACCATGTTTTCTTGACCAGAAGGAATCCCTTCTCCAGAGAAGAGACTCCCCCAGCAATAGTCTCAGCTTGTTCAGAATAAAGTCCACATCTCAGCTATGCCCTTCCTGGCTACTGCAAAAAAAAAATTACCCTTGTCCTGGCTGGAACCAGAACACTTCAAACTGAAGCTTAAGATAATCCTTGGTGTTAAAAACTAAATGCAAGGCAAGGAAGAACAGAGTATTCACTCATGCAGTTATAAAATTGAATTTAGTAAATTGCCTGTTTCCTTCATTTGAGACACTCTGTCACGGGGAGTCTAAGCCTATTTATCTAGGTGATACAATTGGTCACATTTCAGACAACAAATTAAATTTCCAAAAGCAAAACCAAAAGTGTGTATCATGCTTCAGGGAATGTAATAGCAATAACTGAAGACAGATATTCTTTGATTAATACTATATAAGACTAATAGTTTAATAGACCAACAATGTTCTATATCATTATTAAGTCTTCCATTAAAAATCAGCAGTAGAATTGATACATTTCCTATTGATTGGAGCAGGAGCAGTTTTCGTCTTGCAGCAATTACTTTGTTTTACTTTACTCCCTCATCCATTTAGGAAAGTCTAAAAAGCCCTTGTAAATAAATAAGGCAAAGAAAAATAAAGTTGAATATGCTTTCTTTAAAATAGTGGGAATATTCAGAACGTCATCAGTCAGGTATCATGTTCACAGTTTTTTTCCAGATAAAAAAATATTTTTTGAAGAGGTTTTTTAGGGCCTGACACATCTTCTTTACTCTGTACTCTTCTGTGTTCTATTGCTACGTATTTTTGTGTTCGAACCATCTCAAAGACTAAGTGTCTCAAAAGAAAACATAACTTTAGGACAAAAAATAATATTTCTGAACTTTTGCAGAAAATGTTTTAATGTGTGTAGATGCATTTGGAATGTGCAAAGAAAACTTGCTAAAATAAGTGTTCTGTCTTTACATGCAAGTGTGTGGAGCAACTACCTAAAGCAATTGAGACACAGTAGTTTATGCACTAAATGGTATTACTGAATATAATTTGCCTGTATTGACACATCTCATTATTCTCCACAGAACAGAGTATCCTTCCTAGCCTGTGTAGAGAACAGAGAACAAAGGAGACAATAATGACCTGATGCCCAGGTACCCATAAATTCATCCAAAATTAATCTGCCATTCCTGTAAAAGCTGTTTGTTCAAGGGCTGCTTGGCACCACTTACAAAAGCTCTATGAATGTGCTACTGAAACATCTGCATTAACAGCTTAAATATTAACCAACTCCTATTTACTTTTGTTGTCTCCATTGGCACAGTGGAAACAAAGCAGCATGTGGTGTGTGTGTACATATGTTTGTTAAAGTTCAAGTTATACCTCAGGAAATGAAAAAAGCATTCAGCTTCACAAAACAGGTAGAAGCAGGGCAGAGTTTTGTAGTGGATGGGATTGGTTACCTTGGAAACAGGTTTGCATTCTTACATCAAACAACAAGATGCTCAGTGCTGACCTATTTCCAACTGCTGTATGGATTTAAGGTGGAACTATATATGCAAAGTTTATAGAAAAAGGTCTTACTATCAACACTGAATCTTTATTTACTGATTAAATGTATTCATTTGTTTCCTCTATACCACTAAGCCTTTGAAGTGAGAAAAACAGTTGAGAACAGAAAAGCAAAATTGAAGAAGGATGTCATTTAGCCTCAAAAAGAATTTGTTTCCAAGGTACATAAAGTACTTGTGAACACTAAAAACATTTTGGTCATTATATTATCTTCTTTCAAATAACTATTTAATTAATATAGGTTAAAAAGCTCTTTATGGAAACAGCTGCTCCCTGTCCCATTACAAAACTTAAAACTACAGAGTTCCTGAGACAAGTGCAGATGTTTAGGTTTATTTTGTCTTCCACCGTCTCAGCTCCAAAGTTTTATTTTTGTGAGAAGTGACATTTTATATGGCATTTTTGAAGCCTAATGCAACTGGCAGTCAGATCCGTGAAGACATTGAATGCAGTGCATTAACAGCAGAAGGTAACTGTAACTAAATCAACCTACTTTTCTCATCATATTCTATTAAACTTCAGGACATAGGAAAACTTAAAAAGGATCATTATTATAGGGTTGATAAACACAAAAATACAGATGGAGAGCATGTGTACAGCATCATGTGTTACTAATTTAGGGAACCTCCTGCGCAATGCAGCATCACACAGGGACATGACATCGAATCCCAGAAGCAGTCAGATTGCCTGCCTAGTGCTTATATCAATTATCTGGTCCAGACTGTTTTGTGTGTATTTATTTTATATTCCTTGGCATCACTGAAAGCCCAAGCTTTCCAAGCAAGGCAAGGAGCAGAAAGAAAACAAAGCAAAAGATCTCAACAAATTAAATTCAGCTGGACCTGTTGAATGAAGGAAATTATTGCAAACTGAATAAAGTTGTTTCAAATCATCATATCTAATGATAACATAATCTTAAGAGTCATTGTTAAGGTCATTGTATATATCATATTTTCTGAAGCTGTACATTTTTTAGTAATTTCCAGGAACAACAGATGGATTTGTTTGTGGTAGGGTATGTTTCTTGCTAGGAAATATATTAAAGGTTATATTTTTGCACCTTCTCTTTAAGAATATCATAAACCTCAGCATTTCCTTCTAAATATTTGCTCTTAAGATTGTGATATTATATGCATTTTTTTTAAAGGGGATATTTTTGGCTGTCAAGGTGAAGGTCTGAAAACATTTAAAAAGCAAAAAAAAATACTTCTGAACCTCATCTTATGGAAACAAAACAAAATGGAGTCCTTTGCAAGCCACACAATCCCTTTCACCAAAAAGTGTTTCCAGTTTTAAGAGAGAACAAAATATTTATTTCACTCTGATATTTCACACCAACCTCTCCCCCCTCTTCCCTTCAGATCCTACTTGGGTAACAATATTCTTTTGGAGTTATAAAGATTCTCAGACAGACTAAATATTAATTTTTTTTTTTTTTTTTTTTTTTTCAGTCTGGCCACAGAATCAGAACTTTCCCAGCCAAGTGATGACTCCAGCTGCTGGTCTAATGGGATGTACTCCCTACCTGTGTTCAGGGACCTGCCTGTCTTTAAAAAACTGGGCACATATCTGGCAGAGCACAGCTTAAAATTATTATCAGAGCTTTTTTTTTTTTTTGTCCTTCTTCAGTGTGTATTGGGTTCTGGCCAGATAATTATTGAAGCTATTACAAAAGAGTTTGAAAATCCATCATAAAAATCATTCATATGGATAAAATGTCACCAATTAGGCTATAATCTCTTTGCAGCTCATATTGTCCCAAAGTTCATTTGTCTGCTTTTCCTGTTATATATTGACATATAAGCATAAGTACTGTATTTTAGAGCCCTCATTCTCATATGCTTCTATTACTTTAATTAAATCTATCTCACAGAAGATTAACACTTTCTTTCCTTGAACATCTGTCAATGATGTATACACTTTATGTAAAACAGATTTTTTTTCATGCTTCTGAACCAATTCTTCCCTATACATTTTTTTTTCATAGCTCAGTACAGATCAGAAACATCAAAAATCATATTGAAATGTATCAAGGAAAAGTGATACTGCACAGGTTACACATCAAAAGCAGAATTACTTAAGCTGAAGAGATGAAACCAAATTATTTCTTCAATTCTAGATAGTGAAAAATGGTGTTCCACTGCTAATTTTCCAAGTACTCCTTTAACAGTCATACATATTTCAAAATAACAATGAAGCACACTGGATGTATTCCTTGCCTCATTCACATCACACTCTTTCACAACAGGGAGGTATGGCCAAAAAAACTGAGCAGTACAGATGCTGCTCTACAAACTACCTAAGTCTTAATCTCGTGGAAGGAATGTGGCCACGTCCTTTTGATTACCATGGAAAGTAACATGCTGGTTGCAGTTTTTCTAGACGCTTTAAAATCCAGTGTGTCTCCTTAATGTGTGTAAGACACCAAATGTTTGGACGTGCTTTGCTCAACACACTCTCCAGTGTTTGTTGTGTTACTAGCTTATAATACATCTGCTAGCTGTTCACTAAGTTACAGACACATTATTGCATATTGTGGTTAAATAAATGAATAAAATGAATATTCACTGCTGCTGCAATGAATTAATACAAAGAGCAAAGGAATAAATGTCTGGAAAAACAGGCTCAGCTCCACTTTATTTTCTCCTCTTACATCTCCACAGTTTTATATATATTTTTGACTGTTTTTTTTTTCTTTGAACATTATATTTTTCCTTATAATTTTTCTGGAATTCATCTACACCTTGACTTATTATTAAGCCTTATCCCCTGGAGGTCTAAAGTTGTGGTGGTGGCATCAAGCATGCTGCCAGTCCAGGAAACTTGGCCAGTCCTGGCACTGCCCTGACTGAGCAGAAAAGCTCTTGCAGCTTCTAAATACGACAGCTTGCTCTGGCTTAAAATTGCCCTTTTGCATGACAGTGAGCAAAAGGTGCACAAATGCACAACATGAGTACTGCTTGTCAGACATCTGTGGGCAAGTGGGAGCTTCACAAAATGGAGAGTGTGTGGAATGAGAACAGGCAGCGCTGCTGCCCTGATGACAGCCCACAGAGCAACTTTATATCTTAATTCTCTTTCTTCAAAAGAGGAATTCTTACTATGTTTTTCCTATCCTGTCCTTCCTAAGTACAGTTCTCACTATTTTCACTCCTAAAACACATGCCACCCCCCACACTCATTTTTTAGACATTTTATTTGGGCCTCTTATTTTGCAGTCAGGCTTTTTCTTCTTTGTTACACAACCATGTTCCCAAAAGCCAGAGCCCAACCAAACAATCTCCATCCACCAAATATCCTTTATGTGAACAGAAATTAATCAGAAAAAAAACCACAACAAAATAGTCACCTGATATAACAGCAAAGAGTCCATCTCAATTTTTTCATGCTTTTGTTTCCCCTTATGCCTGTCCCATTTCCCCCTTGTTTTAGATGCTAAACAAAGCCAGAGGACATTTCCAGCACATCATGGTAAGGTATGTACACACTCTTTACACAAATTCTCTGCTTTCATTTCCTTAGGTTTCCTGAGGTTTTTTTTATGAATGCAGAATTCAATTAAAAATAATAAATCATGAAATAGCAATCAAATTAAATACTAAAATGCTGACTAATGCTAATTATTAAACAAGTAATACTCCAAGCATTCATATATTTCAGGCACTAGTTTAGAAGGATTCGCTGATTCCTTAGGCCTGATGGCCTTAGTCATAGTTGAAAAATTAAAAGCAAAAGATATTTAAGGCCAGATTTTTACATGTGGAGGACTTCAGCTCTCTCTACACCAGGTTTTTATGTGTATGGAACTCACCACGTCTGTGAAAAAGAAAAAATAAAAAAAGGAGAGCAACCAATGTAATGAATCAATAGTTTTCAATTAAGTCAGCCTTGGAAAGTGCAACAATGCCTTCAGCATAAACAAAAAACTCCAAAAACCAATAAATTAAAAATTAAGGTTATGAAATCTGTGTTGAATTATTGACTTAATAATACTGAAAAGTGAATCCAAACATTTTTGTTATTAAGTTCTTCCCTTCCCAGGATTCTTATGTTATCCTTCTGTTGAAATATTACGAAACAAGAAAGTAGTGCCACTTTCCTGGCAGTTTTTAGTTAATAGTAATAGGAGTAATCCCTAATAAAAAACTTGTATCTATTCAAATATCAAAATATTTACTTTATCATGCCATTCACATCCTTATGGCTTTTACTGCTAGGAAATTATTGGTCTCAATATCTCAATATTGGTCTGAAATCAAGGTTTTAGTCCAAGTCTAGAAGAGGTCAGTATTGACTCTGCTTGACTATTAAATTGATGAATAGGCATAGAAAGTATAGAAACATACTATACATGTATATACATCATAGAATAAGGCAATTATTTGAACACTGTAAAACAAGAATAAGTTTACATGATAATTTGCCTTGACAGGTCTTGCAGTTTGTAAAGCTTAATTTTTATTAATTTTCCCCAACATCTTTATTAAATAAATCTATAAACTGGTTTCAATATATGTATATTGGTGAGAATGGTGCACACCAGAAGACTTTTGCCTTTACAAACGCAAAAATCACCTGCAGGAAATAAAGTTGTGACAGGGATCTGTGCAATCTGTGGGGTCCTCTAACAGCATCTTAATCCAACATGTGCATAGAGTGCAACTTTACACTTCAAAGCACTATCTCAGCTTGTTCTGTCTGGCTGAGCTGCAAGAGAAGCTACAAACTCTGTCTGTGCCTGGGGAATAAGGTAGCCCCAGATGAGGAAGCTTTATTTGGAAGCCATAAAAAAAAACCTTAAGCATTTCCTCTGTTTATGACAATGTGCTAGAGAAGAAAGTGTCCAGCTGTCCTCACTTTGCACACCTCATGGAAATATAAAATGCACTAAGCTACACAGTATTTAGCACAAGCCTTTGTGTTCATCACCTTTCTGTAATTCATGGGATGAGCACTAGTACTTGAAACAGCTCCTTCGGAGCAGTATTGGTTATTATTGCCCAGGGGAAGTGGACAATGTTCTTGCAGCAGGGAGTTGCCCATACAAGTGGGGATAGTTGTGCCTCTCCAAGCCATTCCTGCACTTCTGGGATAACTCAGTTCTCTGCTGTTTGAAGCTGAGTATGCTTTGAAAGTGCCTGCTAGCTGTCAGTGCTCAGGAAACAATTTTGTGGAGAAAGGACTGTTATTATCAGCTTCTGCTTTGTGGTATGAATATACCAGATCAATATTGAAATACTCTAGTTTGGTCTTTTGTTGGATTGTTTTCAAGATAACCTTTGCAGTTAGAAAAGTAAACTTCAGCAATTTATTATTTAAAAAAAACTGAGTGAAATACAAAAAATCTGTGTCAGAAACTTTCCAGCAAGACACGTGCCCACAAGTGGGTTCTGGCAGACTTAAAGTGAAAACAGAAAAATTTCAAGACTGGTATAAATGTATTTTACAAATCTACTTTATGGGGTGTTCACAGATTTCAGCATTTTTCTTCCAAGAAAAAGCCTGTTTCCTTCCTCCTTTTTCCTTTCTCACAAAGTATTTCACCACTTAAGTGAGGAGGGGATAAATTCTATAAATCTTCCGTATTTGGAAGATGCTTCTCAAAAAGATGTTGTTGTTCTGGACTCAGGAGAAAAAAAAAAAAAACAAAATAAAAAAAATAAAAGGAGGATATGGAAGATAGTCAGAAAACAGTGAAAAATTATTTTTAAAGTGATGCATTGGAGAGGAGGGAAATCAGCATGAGGGAATGTATGAATTAAATAAACATCAATAACAGAAATACCAAACAAAGACAAGCTTACAGAAATAATTCCCCAGTGATTTTAGTGTGTGAGCCTGCCTGCTTCATCCCAGTCACAGTGGGTGCTCAAACTGCCTCATTCCACAGCTCTCACTCAACTCCCCCTGATTAATGGCATTTTCTGCTTCCCACACGTTCCTGCAATATCTCCCACAGATCTGTGATCCCCATTCCACTGCAAATACTGTAACCCTCAGCAAGAGTTTCTGCCCTTCACCCGCTGCAGAACCTGGCTTGAGGAAAGTTCAGAAGGATGTCTGATTGCATTCCAGTCCTTCTCTACAAAAAATAAACAACAAAAAGAACAACAACAACAAAATCTCTTCTGCATAAGTACCACTCTGGATAAACATCTTTGCTTTTCCTTGGCTGACTTAGAGGACTTATTTATTTCTTTTTTCACATGCCTTCTTTAAAAGTGTCCTTTCTGTTCATTTGGGATTTTGCCATCTTCTCCAAAAATGAGACAGGGTCTCAGACCATTCACTTTCCCTGTCTGGAGTCCCTGTTTGCTGAGTAGATCAGCATCACTTTTTGGAGTCTTAAAGAGAATCACAGTTTTATCACTCCCTTCCACAGCTCCCTTCTTCCTCCTGAGATACTTCAAGTAAAGCTGACAGGACAGCTCTTGTGAATTCTGAATAGATTTCCTTGTATGACTTTATTGGGAAAGAGAGAATAGAGCTGGGAATAAAACAAATTCAGCTTTAGCTCAAAGATTACAGTTTAGATAGTCTCATAAACCAGCTTGTAGCATATTCTAAACTTCTTGAAAATATGAGTCCTGAGAGTTCTTCTCTTCTGGCAAAGCAAATTGAAGATACCTAATTAACTATTTAAAGTTTAAAACCTTAGGTTTTGGATATTTAATAGCCCACTGGATTAGAGAACTGGTTTACTATGGCAGATACACTATGAAAAGCCTTTTAACAACCTCAGATAGACACAGACTTTCCCTCTAGCCATCATACTCTTGCTTTTGTTTATATATCTAAGCTGTGACTGCAATAACTTACTCAGTAGAGTTTCCATGGAGACTGGAAAGTAATTTTAAACACCCATGACTTTCGAATATAAATCTCTCTTAACAGATATTGTATGAGTTGCTAGAGGCAACGTTTCCCAATCATTCTTAGTTACTTCTCTATATTTTGTAATCTACTCATTCAAATATGCATAGACAACAAAACTCTGAGAAGATTATAAAATCTGAATAAGCATTTGTATTGTAGATGAACTACCAATACTGATTTTTCTTCATCCACAAAGGAAATGTCTTTAAATCTGCTTATAACTTTAACTTCTATGCAAGGAATTGAGCATTTGTGGTTTAAAAGCTCAGAAAATATGCAGATTAAAAAAGATGTACTAAATAAGGAGAGCAGCTAAAATGGCTAATTTCAATTTCAATCTAAAAATATAATACAAACTTTTTATATTATATACATAGAAATAAAACTTTTATATATATATATATATATTAAAATTATATCTATAAGTTAAATACTTATCATTTCTCTCAAATTTACCACAACTTACATAAATTATTTTAACCTACGTATTTATTTATTTATTTTTTTTCTTAATTGCAGGTGCAGGTTTCTTGTCATTGAGTCTTAATGGTGTATTTGCTGATTCTCTCCAAGCAAGCAAAACTGAAAGGACTGATACTAAATATTACATCAAAAGAAAGTTGGCATTGCTGTCCATTCTGGCTGGTTCATGTTTTGTTCTCTCCCTTTCTCCCAGAGGCCGTTACACTCAGTTCTGTTATACTGAAAGGATTAATGCTAAATATTACATCAAAGGAGGGTTTGGATTCCCATCTATTCTGCCTGGCTCATATTTTGTTCTCTCCCTTTCTCCCAGAGGCTGTAACAGTCAGTTCTGTTACTTCCTTGCTCGTAACAAGCGAGCTATAATACACAGGCTCCTCTCACTGACCAGCAAAAGAAACTGCTAGAGTCTCATTCTTTCTTCAGTATTGTTTTGAAGCAGAGTTTACTTCATGTTTTTCCTTTATTTTTGCTTTCTTTAGTACACTTTGCCTCTTCTAATGTGCACACATAGCTAATTAAGAATTTAATGTGTTCAATTAATACAGATTTGTTATAGAGTTTTTCCCTCCAGGACCAATAGGAAAAAACAAACACTTAATGACAGATGAGGTGGTGAGAGATACTAATTTTCTTGCTTAGTGTACATCTTCATGCTTTAAGATCTTAGCTTTTATATTTTTCAGATCCTGTACTGCATTCATGTATAACTCTGAACTCCATATAGAGTGTTAATAAGATTTCTTTGTGTTTTGGGCAGAAAAGTCAATCAAAAACCCACTGCCTCAGGCTCTGAAAAGTATAAACAAAAGTGAATTGGGGCAGGAGGAGTGAACTGGGGGTATATGGCTTCATTACCTGAATCTGTAATTGAAGAATTAACCCCTGTTTTGCAAATAGATCAAACTTATATTTGTCTGAAGAACTTGTGACCATCGTCCATTTTGGGTGTAGCCCCTTGGCGAGGTCTGCTCTTAATGTCTGAAGGCCCTTCATTAAATATATCTGCTTTTATCTTTTTAACTTTGTTTGGACTCTGTCTCTAGGTAAGCCCACTCCAGGCATCATCTAAATGGACCATTTTAAAAAACAAAACTGGGGAAATCATGCAGAGAGAGAAAAACAGAAAATGTCATACACATTTTTTGCCAAACTGGGCCTGAAATCAATTTTGTCAGTATTACGGTTTTCCAAGGTTGCCGTTCCATATGAATTGCTTTTTAATTGATATAACATTTTCTTTTCACTTTCTTTGTCCAAAGCACTGTAAACAGAGATGTATCATATGAGTGGGATAAGGAAATTGAAGATAAAAAACCATTGATTTATTTTTCTCCTTGGTGTTCTTAATGATGTGACCTTATGGCAGAGCATGTTTGCTACAAGTAGAGGGAAGTGATGAGCTTAGGAAAACCTCCCCTGCTGTGAACATTGGACAGTTACACTTGTGTTTTCATGTGGGAATCAACTTTTACTTTGATTTCTTAAAATCACAGTGGTATCAAGAAAGAAGAAAGGATAAAATCACTACTGTCCTTGGTAGAGTTAAAACTAATCTGCTGTGCAGCAGTATCTGCTTTTCCACACTTTATTTGCTGTTCCCAGTGCTATGCAGAGACCAACGCCTTCTACTTCCCCCTCTTTCCCCTCCACAACTTAAATAAAACCATATCCCCAACTGCAATTAAACTATAGCTGTCAATCTCCTACTGAAGCAATGATGTAGAGATCAAATTCTTCACACATTATCACTGAGCTGACACCATCTGACCCCTTGCAATGGCCAGTCCTAAATTGCTCAAGCAATGCGGGCTAGGTCCAATTTCAGGGACAAATGCGTAACTTTGCAAGAATAATTTGTATGCAGAACTGAGCACTGCACCATGATATCCATGTGTGGGTGAAGCAGTTAAATTTATGTATTGGAAACACTGTTATCCCAGAGTGTCCCTGGGACATCTCAGCTTGGTTGCAGGTTTCTGTGGTGCTGCATTATTTGCCAAAGGCAACTGCCACATATTCAGGCCCTGAGGTGCTCCTCAGTTGCTTGGTGGCCAACACAGAGGATTAAAGCAGAAAATGACAGTCCCTCCTCTGGTTCATGTGGGGAGCTTTAACACCCTTTTGTGACCTTGAAGGTGCAATTTTTATTGCCTGTTATCAAGTGTACCTCACAATGTCTGGATAACTGCTTTTAAACTGTGTTTTCCACTAAAGTATATTAAATAAACATCCTAACTCTTGGCCCAAATAGCAGGCAGGCCTTTTTGTTCTAC
Source organism: Oenanthe melanoleuca (assembly GCF_029582105.1). NCBI lineage: Eukaryota > Metazoa > Chordata > Aves > Passeriformes > Muscicapidae > Oenanthe > Oenanthe melanoleuca. The sequence continues at coordinate 58,296,450 of NC_079362.1, forward strand.
TTAAAGAGACTATAATGCCTCTTGTATTGTGGAAAATATGAGCTAGCACCAGGTATAAGTAGAAACTTTAATTTGGAATTAAAAGATTTTTTTTTCCCTGCCCTATTTTATAATTACTTTATATTCATAAATCTACCAAATTAGAAATGTTTATTTGTCTCTAACGTGCTGTCACCTGACACTAAGAGGAAAAGTTCTTTCAGGGATCCTTGGCAGAATGATAATGGTAGTGAACTGTAGTTACAATTAAAGCTTTGTTTTCTTAACATTTTCTTAATTAAGATTTTTTTTATTAGCATAACACAGCAAACAAATGAAATTAGGAAAAAATCAACTTAAAAAGAAGGCTGAAAACCTTCAATTTTAAGCATTCACTACAAATGCCTTAGTTTAATGGCCAAGCCCTTGCATGTTCTGAAAGACAACCTAAATCACCTATCATTTGGAAATGCTTTGAAAATAACCACTGCCAGCAGGTTACATTGCTGTGTCACTTTGCAGTTTATGTTTAAATACAATAATATTAATTATCACTTTTGACCAGAGGGATCAATTTCAATAAAACTTGTAATCCCCCACATGTAGACTGTATCTCACATAGCTAATATATTTTCAAAACCGCCAAGGCTTGATGCTCAAAACAGTGCATCTTGAAATCATGTGCAGAGGAAAGGAGGGGACAGAGAAGCAGAGGTGAGAAAGTTCATGAGGGAGAAGGATTCAGTTAAACTGCCCACAAAGTTGTACACTGCTGTACTACTGACTCACACAATTTGGTTGTTTTGAGATGTTGAATAAAAATCATCCAGGCTGCATGAATGAAACTGCAGTCTTAATACTACTGAGATATACCATCCCACAGATGATATCTGCAAAATTGAAACCTCAAAAAACCAGCTCCATCAGCAAATCCCAAGCCTTGACTGTGGTACAGGGATCATGATATTCCGCTGAAGAGTAACAGATTCAGAATATTAGAGTATTGAGAAAAGTGAATAATCTGCAGCTTCAGATGAGAGTGGAAATTGTTCAGGGACATTACTAAGTCACTGATTGGACTCATGTTGTTGGCTGGCAGCAGAGTTTTCACTTGGGAATGCTGAGCAACGTGTAACTCTGTCAACATACAGTTATTGAGTGATAAGAAGAGTGCATTAGTTACTGCTCTGCCAATAAAACCTATTATTGTCACAAGATTGTATGGTTTTATCACTAACAAAAATAAACACTGTGAGTTGATTATAGCACACAAGGGTTTGTTTCTTTTACTATTGGCAGTGTTTAACTATAAAATGGACAATAATATTGCTAAATATTAGACTCATCTTTTCATATACCTTCTTTAGCATACTGTTATATTTTACCATCCCTAAGTTTGTTTATCTTTCTGATAAACTCCAGCAGCTCACCACTAGCCTGGTCGGAGATATTTTCCACTTTAACATTTTGAAAAATAAAAGCATTGTCATTGTAAAAAACAGACAAAATTGAAAATCTCATTAAGATTACCTTAGCATAATCTAATTAATGGACAGAAGTTCAGCACAGCAGCATTCAGACACTTACCTGATCATCTGGTTTGCTCAGTGTAATCCTCAGTGATCATATCTGAAGAAGAGCAGGATGTGGTACAGATTGGAAGACACCCCTTTATTGAACAACAGTTCTCTCAGTGGTTGAATATTTACGTTACCTCATTAACTGCAGAATTAATCTATACTTTGAAATTTCCATCCAACAAAGCAAGTTTATGGGGATAGTTCAGCCATCCTCTTGCCAGATGCTGCTAGCAATCAGGCATATTTTGCTAATTTGACATGTTTTATCCCAGATAAAAGATTTTGGTCATTTCATATCAGACAGACCAGAACATTTCTATGACTAAGGAAAACAGTCTTAAGAAACGAGTGATGCAGCCTTCCTTACCAGGTATAACAAGAAGAGAAGAAATTAATCCCCAGAACTTCACTCCTTATCTTCAGGGGTGGCAGCTGTAGAGAAGATGCAGCCACACTTGTGATGTAGCTGCCAGTCTGCAGCTGGTGCTAACAGGGAGGCTACAATGTGGTGGCAATAGCACGTCCAGTTATGGCCAATAGCTGCCCTAATCAACTAGCATGTCAGCTGATACATATAAATAGATATATATATATATATGAAGTTATTTAAGCCAGTTAGGTCTAGTGGAAGTCAAGAGTGACTTAATCCTGAAGCAAGTGGTTGAGACAAGCTCCACTGAGAAGCTGCACTCACCAGTTGGTGACTGAGTAGGACCTGGGTGTGTGACTGCTGTCAGTGATTTACTGACTGTACTGCCTGAGCTCACTTTAGGAGGAGAAGAAAGACATAGCACACCCTGAGGGAACTCCCTCAGTATTTACTCCTCTTTCCTATTAGACTTCCCACAGGCAGCATTAGTAGGGTTTGGTGCAGCTGAGGACAGCTGAATGAATACCCTGATTCTGGGTGGATGCCTAGAATCTAAGAAAATGTCATATCTACAGTGAAGGAGGTTCAAGGGAGTGGTGTAAAATCTTCTACAGAAGCTCTTAGTCCCAAATGAATGAAAGGAGCAAGGGTGAGTAAGGGCCAATTGGACCAAGGACCACATAAAAAAATTTCTGTTCCACAAATATGTTTCTTCCTATGGTTTAAGGGCATAAAGATAGGAAAGAATGGAAAATGCTGTGAAAACATAACATTTGTAGAAATTCCTATTTGTAATGTGCATGTTTAAATTCAGGGTTTAGTAGGAAGAAAAACATGTGTCTTCATCAAAGCAAGTAGCTCAGGGTAGAGTGATGCTTAACCCTAACATCAAATGTTATCAAGAAAAGCCCTTAGAAAAACAGGTATATGTTTGTCTTTTTTTCATGAAGAGTTTTCCTAAAGCCATGCATTGGCAATGTCAGTGATAAGGGTAATACTTTATGGCATGAACAAAACTTTGAGCCAGCAGTGCCCTGGCAGCCAGGAGGGCCAAGCGTGTCCTGGGGGCATCAGGGCCAGCATCACCAGCCAGGCAAGGGAGGGGATTGTCCTGCTCTGCTCTGCACTGGGGCAGCCTCACCTCCAGTGCTGGGGGCCACAATATAAGACATATATCAAGCTACTAGAGAGCATGCAAAGGAGAGACAAGAGGATGGTGAAAGTCTGGAAGTGAAGCCAAAGGAGGAGCAGCTGAGGTGACTTGGTCCATCCAGCCTAGAGGAGACTGAGGGGAGACCTCACTGTGGTCTTCAACATCTCCATGAGGAGAAGCAGAGGGACAGACACTGATCTCTTCACCACTGTCACCAGTAACAGGACCCGAGGAAACATATGAAACTTAGGGCAAATTCAGTTTATCAGAACAGGTTCATGCAGAGGGTGGCTGGGCTTTTGAACAGGATCCCTGGGGAAGTGGTCTCAGCACCAAGCCTGACAGAAGTTAAGTTAAGTGTTTGGACAAAGCTGTCAGGCTCAGGGTTTTATTCTTGGGGGGTCTAGCACAAGGCCAGGAGTTGGACTTGATGATCCCCACGGGTCTCTTTCAACTCAACATATTCTATGATTCTGTTACATTGTTAAATACTTTGGATGACACAATGTTTTTTTGTTGTTCTATCCTGAGTGATCTTCTGAAAATTATAGAACCATTAAAAAACCCCAGATGATCTATTTGCAAGATTTTCTCTCCTTTCTATACTAAATACATGCTTCTTTCCTCTTTTAAGAAAACTCAATTGCAAATATCCAGGGCTATGCCTTCAGTTTGAAAGTGGGGATACTATTTTTTTGGTATGTTGTGGAACATTGTGGAAGACATTGAAGTGGGTCTTAAAACTGGGAAGCATGTAGGCAGTTTGAACTAGCATCAATTTAGCATTTGTAAAACAAAGTTTGATGACAGACTTTTAAGGAAAAACATAAGATGTCATCTCAGAGAACTGTTTTATGTATGCAATTTCCTACAATAGGAATTATGTAGCAAACTAAGGGCGAAAAATGGCTAAGCAAACTGGTCTGAAATACAGATTTAAAAACATATTTGTTCCACCAAGGATAACTTTTCCACAATTTTTTATAAAATTTTTAAATAAGAAAATTTCTTTTCCAGAAAAAACATTCAGTTTGCCACTGGTCTTTATCCTTTAAAAGTATAAGCGAAGGTAAAAATTGAAAAGAATTTTAGAGTTATTTTGTGCATAAAAAAAGTATAATTTCAATAGTAAGCATTAAGAAAGAAAATAGTAAATTTCATGTAATTGCAACTACTATCAATACTTCAAATTGCAAAATACATTTTTGTTTCTTACATTTGAGTCCATAAATAACATCATTCTCTTTCCCCTTATCTGCTGTGCAGATGAAAGACTTAGAAGGAAATAAAAGGATAGTATCAAACTCTGATAAATTTCACTCCTTTTTTCGCAGGATATAATTTCCATGTCTTTTGTTTTAAGTAGGAGAATAACATGAAATCATCCACCACCATGCAACTCCTTGCTCCTCAATGGCTGAAAAGTATGAATACATCAACAATAACCAAAGGCAACCTGCTTATATATGTGTTGACATCAAGCACAAGTTATTACATATATTTTTAAATACGTGTGTGTGCGTGTGTAATACAATATAAGCTGTATATGCATTTTACGCCGGTTCTGCTCCATGCAGTGTTTCTCCAGCTGTGTGGCTGTGCTGGGGCTGCTGCCAGCCCCACGGCAGACCCTCAGCCTGTGTGTCGGTCACGGTGGGACAGGGCTCCCGAGGACACGCGTGGGTCTGACACACGCGCGCGTCTCCCTCTGTGTCTGCCCGCAGGACCCCATCAGCTGCTGCAGCACAGCTCATGTGCTTTGGCAAACAGAGGTGGAGGCTAAACTTGCCTAGAGGCACTTTCCGGATTTGTTCCCTGGTATACAGCAGATAATGGATTTTTCTTAAACGATAGAACTAGGTTCAGTATTGAGAAGTAAAAGAAAAGTAGCTTGTCTGTATATCAAGCTTGTTAGTTTAGATACACATTTTAGTCTAATGAATATTAGACTAAAATTTTAGATGTGGAAGATAGAAGGTATGAACATATTCCCTGTACAAATGTGTGCAGCAGCCCTGACATTAACTTAGTGGCTTAGTTTGCTTTGAGGACTTCTTACATTTGCCCATAACAGGCTAACATCCTTTCCAGTTCAGATTTTTCTTTTGCCTCAATGACTATTAAAAAAATGCCATCATATCTCCCATTGCAAGTCATAACAGAATATATAGACACCCAATTTCTAGTTGTAGCTGCCAACTTTCAGTTCAGTTGTGGCGCTGAATAGACAGGAAAAGTTCAAAGAAATGGAAAAATTTCTTCCACTATGTTATTGCAGAATGATAACTACTACTGACATATCTAGTAAATCCAGCAGCCAAATGCCATGTGAAAGTGAAAACTTTCATATTTTTCATGCCTTAATTCTCAATGTCATCTTGAATTGATAGTAGCATAGACTTTTTCTAAGATTCTGCTTTAAAACCATCTAAAATTATACCTTGAAAAATTTAATCAAGATATGCATATCACAAGAACAGCCAGCCCCCCACACTCCCCATACATTTCTTGTAGTGTCTAAAGTAATATTGCACAGCTCTGAGTGTGCTCTGGTGTTATTTTATGGCATTCCTATAGTCTTTGCCTAGACCCAATTCTCAATAACTACCTCCTGTGTGTTAAGAGAACAGATGAAGAACACAAAATTGGTATTCAATTCTGTTCTTAATTTGAAATTAAATTAGTGTTCATGCTGCTCGGAGTATATTGGTTGGTACTAAATTCTGCAAATAATTTCGGTCTAAACACAGAAGTAAATAGAGTGTGATGAAATTCTTAAAATCACAAATTGTCTGCTGGGAACTGAGGTTCTGTCACCTCATGAAATATTATCTTATGACACTGATTTCTTCTCAAAGATCAGGAGCTTGAGCAGTCTGCAGCAGGGGAGAAGGGGGCAGTTAAAATGACACCTTAAAAAAAGAAAAGAAGAAAAGGAAAGAGAAGCATCTTTCATGAAAGACCCTCTGAACTCTTTAAGAAGATATGTAACCATAGTCTTTCCAACAGGGACATTAACAAAACATCCATCATATAATTTTTCACAAATGCTATGTTTTTTTAAAGGATGAGGGTAATCAAAGTATTCCTTAGCATACTTTCCTCCTTGCTCACATAGAGCTCAGCCAAAAATGCAGGAAAAACTGATTTTGTATACAGGTTTACAAAACACAGATCATCAATAGCTCAAAGCCTCTTAGACTCCTTCAGCCTTATGTGTTTCCTGAGGAATCATCCCTGAATCTGAGGTTTCAGCAACGTGAAATTCTCAAGTTTTGAATCAATGCACAAGGGAGCCCTCCACAGCAGTGTCCTCACAGCCACCAGACTGTCATGAAGATACTGCTGGACAAACACTTGTAGATGGACAAGGCACAGAGGAGCAACTTTGAGCGTAAAAACCTATATATTATGTGCTCTATCACCATCCCTCTTTCAGACCTAGAGAAGTTTCACATCTAGGGTTTCTGCCTGGAAAAACTTCATCCTTTTAGATCATGTTTTAGATACCTCCTGTTTCTAACCTAGGTAAGATATTGCATTAGAAACATGCTGAGTATAAGGATGTTTAAATTCCTTCCAATTCAGTCATTAGATGTCTTGGAAAGTACTTGTAAAAACAGGTTTAACTTCAACTCAGAGACATTTATTTTCCTGAAACTTCTATAGAACTCAGCATATTGAGTTGGTATCAGTTGCAAAGACAGTAAAAAGCCTTCACCCTCTCCTTTCTGCCATAAGGGACCACTGGTGTAGAGGCCACAACTTAGGTGGGCTGAAACACTAAGATGAAAAGGGGCATCACACCTCCTAGTGAAATGCAGAGAGGGAAAAGGCCAAAGAATGTAGATGCTACAGGTGGTAGTATAAAACAGAAATTAATGCAAGGACTGTGGCATTACAGCTGAACTAAAAATTACTCATTGAGGCGGCATCAAGCCACTCTCAACAATTGCCCCTTCAAATTTAATTAGAAGGAATTTCTAAAGAAAATAGATACCACTAGGCCTCTTTCTTGAAACATGGATGCTGTTTTAAGAATTCAGCTAAATGGGAAGTTTTGGTTATTTGGTTATATCCTTTTTCTACTTTAAAACTCAGGCAAGCAGAAAATTAAGGCCTACAACTGATTCCTATTTAAAGGGAATACATACGTTCTCAAAATCTTCACCTTTTTAGGACGGCTTGACCAAAGTGCATCAAGCTATTTCAAGGTACACATCTTGCAGCATTAGCTGTACTGCTGAAAGAAAAACCCTCTTAGTAAAGGCAGCTTCAGACCCTGGGGAGAGTTTCATAGGAGAACTGCTGAGCCATAGCATGTTTGATTTGCTGTTTTTGCTAGCAGACAGACTTTCAGCACAAATCCACTCTCTCTGAATTCTTGGCTACATATTACATATATAGGTGCTAATAGATCCAGAAAAATTATGGATTCTGATTTTTTTTTTAATGTAAAATGTTAGTAGTAACATTAGCTATATAATTTTCACAGCTGAATAGATTCATGCTGACTTAGATATGGCATCTAGAGGTACAACTACCTTTCATCTATATTTGTAGTTAAAAAAGAGAAATGTCAGTCATATTTCAGGCTGCAAAAAATATCTTTCAATATAAAAATCATACCAAAATACTTTTTAAATTAAAGTCTTTTATCCAAACCTAAAAGGTACCTGTAGATTCATTGTCCTGACTGCAGTGCAGTTTCTAGATCAAGTCTTGAAGCTGATGTGATGTGATTTGAACTTGGATTTGACCTGTTGTGCATGTATATGAAATGGCACTCCTGCTTAGAGAGGCACATTTATCACAGAGAAAAGCACTTTCAACCCCAAAAGGACTTAAAAGCCCCTGCTCTCTCCTCATACAACTTTCAGAAAGACAGAAATTCTTGCACATAGCCATGCTTCCTTTTCTGCAGAATTGGTAATTCCCAGTTTTCTTTACCTTTTCTCACATTTAGAAGCAAGCTGTGCAATTACTATCAAAATTGAAGCCAGGGCTGATCAAAATTGATTATGAGCTGTGAGATGGGAGTAAAGAAAAAAAGAAAGAACAGGAACTGGGCTTATGACATTAAAAATACAAATAAGATACAAATCTGTCTCATCTGACAAGCGAGGCACTCAGCATATCTGTCATTCATCATGCAGATGACTTCTCAGTAGCTCGCGACACATAATACTCCAATCCCTTCCCTCCACCAAATTTCTGTAAGAGCTGCCAACTCATAAAACTTTTAGATAAAAAGTACTGAAAAATCATATTTCATAATGAATCTGTTCAAGAACTCCATAACTTTAAAATATTTTCTTGCTTCATTTTACAGTGACTTTTTTTCTTTTTAATTAGCATGAAGCCTAGTTACTTTTTACCAGGAGATAAAGAGTGCCAAACATAACAGATCTAGGAGACTGGAAAACAAACGGGTGGGAAAATTAATAATAAGTACTCATATTTACACTTGCTATAAAAGAAGACTTTGTGTTACAGGAAGAGAGATAATATATGGCATGCCATCTGGATTGCCTGGAGATGGGACAATGAAATTTTCAGATCACAGCTGGTCCTAGACAAGACATTATCAACCCAGTGCTAGAATAGAATCAGCCCACAATGAAAATGACAATGAAAAGCAGGGCAAAGCAAGAAAATGCTTCATCTGGCAGCACCAGGAAGCAGTGCCATTGGCAGTCACATCTGCAGGTTCAGCTTGGTGTACTCCTTGATTCCCAGTTTTTGTTAAACTTTTGCAGCAGCAGCTATGAACTAACACTTTCAGCTAGCTCCCATAAGGTAGGAGATTCTGTCTCATGCTGTTGAACAGAGCAGTAGTCACAAATGTGTAACAATAAGTACTTACACAATATTTCCAGGTTGTACAACATGGGCCAAACGTCCCTTTGTCATAACAACTCTCAGGGAGCAAAGGTTCCTTCCTCTTGGACAATCAAAGAAAGACTGCACTCAGACACATTCAGTTGTCCAAAGATAGTTATCCAATCTGTACTACTCATGTGAGCTCATAGATTCTTTCAAAAATGGAAGGAGTTTCTCATAAGAGCAATTTGGTGTAGAGGCATACAGATAACTTGATAAAGGAAAGATGGGAAGCAGTTGGAGTTGCCCCTTTCCCCTGGAGGACTGTGAATGACTACATTCCTGGTGCTGACATGAGAAATTCTAGGCAAACCAAGATCCCAATTTCACTGCAGCAGAGTCAAGCTAAGGTTTTCAGTTATTATTTTCAGAGTGATAAATAACCAATTTCATGTTATACAGACCAAGAAAAATTCCAAGTGTTGAGAGGGAAAGTGCCCTCTGAGTTCTGTGACACCTCCTTCCACAATAATAAGTAGAAGAGTAAGAAAGAGAGAAAATTATTTTTCTTAGATGGTTTAATGCTGTAATTTCTGGTAAAAACAGGCCTCACGACATCACTACATTTTAAGTGTGAAAAGAGCTTCTGACCTTGTCAGTCCTGAAAGAGGTACACACCAGAAGATATCTTAAAATAAATTTTGAAAGGCCAAATAAATATACTGAGCAAATCACAAAAACGCTGAACAAAATCCTCTTTCAAACACAGTTGTCCTATGGGAACTAACATGCAAGAGAGCATGTGGAGCACATGACAAATGTTATTCACATCACTCAGAAACTGCTGGAAGGCTCTTGGATATTAAAATAACTTCTACAGGGGAAAAAAAATCACTGAGGGAAACTCTGGCTTTCCTTTTATGCTAGCTTTACTTAAAAAAATCTGTCTGTATGCTGACTGACCCACACATGATTAAAATGATATCTCTGCTTTTATAGAGACACCTAGACATTCACATAGCACCAGGTAATAAAATTCCAGCCATTCTAGAGGCTATTCTGATAAAGTTCGCTCATTTTAACACTTGATTCACAGGACTGACAGAACCATGTATATACAGCTACAGATAAAAAAAAAAAAAAAATTACCCACAAACATGGTATCTCATTTTTTTTCAATAAAGTATGGCAACACTTTCTGGTATCTTAGCAGTTAATCCCCAGATTGGCCTGTTTATCGTTTTAGTAGTATCAATAACATACATGAACTGAAATTACAGAAAAACACTATGGTTAACAATCAATTATATGAGAAACATTTAAAAATATTCATTGTCTTTCCTGACTAAAAAAAATCCAACTACCCATATATTCAGGTATAGCAATGTTTGAGCACTTTATTTGGAAATAAGTTTTCCAAAACAATTTACACTGTCACAGCAGATACGTGATATTACACATACTTTCTATGTATTTATTTAACTCATATAAATTCCAATTTTTTACTTACCAATCCTGCACAGCATTGAAGGAGTCTTCATTTGTGATGTCATACATTAAAATGAAGCCCATTGCACCCCGGTAATAAGCTGTGGTAATTGTTCTGTACCTTTCCTGGCCTGCTGTGTCCTGAAATAATAACAAACAAAATTTTTACATAGCACATAAATTGACATAAATTTATTTTATAGAATGAAAACTCTGAAAAGAGTTATTGTAACCTCTGTAATCCTGAGAAATAGGAGAACTCTGCAGTGGATCATAATAGGAGGGATATATCAATTCTGTAATGAGGGGAGAGTGGAGAGCTGCAGAAAGGCATGGCCCCCTGTCAGCCCACATATCCTGAGTCATTAGGGATTCATTTTATTTACCCTGAGAGCTGGGTAAGAATTTCCTCTTCTGCTCCTTCCCAGTGTCACAGAAGTAAAATCTGAATAAAATGCTGGAACAAAATACCATCCTTAGGGCCTTCATTACAATGGTTCCTGGATGCCAGGATGGTTCCTGAAGCCAGGAAACATCTTGAATAAAAATGCAATGTCTAATTTTTCTGTTCTTGTAATTTTAATCCACAGGTGCTCATATCAACAAGCACCAACACAGCTTTTTGCAAAAGAAGGCTACAAGGCAATGCTCTTAAAACAAAGATGATATCTGACAAAAAAAGAAAGAAATTTGCTAACAGTCCCTTACCTCAAACCAGTTTTCTCCCTCATCTTAATTAACTGTCTTAAAAGCAAGAAATGTAGAAATGTAAGTCTTATCTCCTACTCCTTGCTTTCCTTATTTCCATTAAAATCTTTTCAGGATAGCAACTAGCTTTTAATATATTTAATGCAATGTCTAGCATAATGTTTAGTCTAGAGAAAAGGACTCATCAATGCTTTTATAAATATAATATAAATATTTAAGAGAGGTGCCAAGAGGATGGTACCAGACTCTTTTCAATGGTGCCCAGTGGCAGGAAAAGGAACAACGGCCATAAACTAAAACACAAAAAGTTTCACCTCAGCTTGAGGAAGAACTTCATTATATTGAGGGTGGCACTGGAGCAGACTCCCTCCCTGGAGACACTCAACACCCACCTGGGTGTGTTCCTGTGTCGCGTGCTCTGGGTGACCCCACCTTGGCAGGCATTTGGACAATACAATCTCCAGGGGTCCTTTCACTAAGAGATGACACTAAATATTCTCTGATTCTGTGATACAACCACTATGTCTGCACTAAAACTGAGACACAACAACAATAACTGAAATACAGGAAATGCATAACTATTTCATGGTCCAGCATTACCTATTTAAATTTTTTAAGCCATTAATATTATTAGCACTAAAGGAGACATATGTCAATGCAATCCTGTAATTAACAGATCATCTATGTACATTTAATTATAACAAAATTTGAAAATTAGTATAAATTACAATAATAAAAAAAAATAGTTTCCATTGTAGGTAGGAAATAGATTACTAAACAGATATATCTATTTCATTTACCTTCCTACAAAGAAGACTAACCAGTAACAAATATATTGGTATGTTTTCTGAAATAGTTTCTAGGCTAGAAGTTCTCCCTTGTAAACAAAAGAAAAATAGAATAGGTGGGCCTCCATTTCTGCAAATGTGTTTCTCATTTTATAAAATAATAAAATAAGGAGATTCTACATGCAACAGAAAATACTTTTATATTAAAAAAATATCCAAGGTCATTACTGAAACTAACATTAGGTAGGATATATGATTTGTATTCACACTGGATTACAGTAGCTGCTGCTTTGATGTAGTTTCAGTGGTTCAAGATGGAAAGCTAAAGTAGTAGTTAGACTTTAGAAGGTCTCCCATGAAGTTAGGTTACATCTTTGTGGGAAAGCCAAGACAGACCTACACTTTTTCTGCTGTGCTCTGAACTAACTGAGCCTCTAAGAGCTGTGGTCTGGACAGCTGCTCCCAAATTTTCTGGTGTTCCTGAATATTAAGGCATTAAGATGTGCACTAAGCCCATGAATATTTCATTTATTAAAAAAGCTTTACTTTCACTTGTTTTTGTTTTTTGTTTTTTTGGTTTGGTGTTTGAGTTTGTGGGGATTTTGTTGTTGCTGTTGGTTTCATATATTTGATTTGTTAATAGACAAAACATCTGGAAGAGATAGAAGCAAATTAGGCCCACAGCAAGAATTCAGCCTGTACCGAAAATAGAGGATTTTCAAACAAATTTTATCATGTCTATCTGCTTGGTTTTTAGTTAGAGACATATTTGATTAGTATGTGTGATAGTATGACCAGCAGGAGGCCACTCTTACCGAAGACAACCTTGTATTGCTCTGGGTGGTTTCCACTGAAGCCAACCTTCACTTCATGACAGTGAAAAGCCCCAGCAATACAGCCATTAGTCAATGATGCTTTCTGCCCAAGACACCATTTTCTGTGCAGTGTAAAGCCATGTAGGATGGGCTTAGGAACTCTTGATTATAAACATAAATAATGAAAATAAAGAATGAGTTTAAAGGATGACAAATCAGGAGGAAAGTTCTTACATGCTTTTACACAAAGGTGTAGCTGCAGATAAAGAAAAAGATAATGATCCAAACACTGACTGACTTTGGGACAGAAGATGTTCGTCTAGACCCAAGCATTGGATTTTGTCAGTCTGGGGAATAATCAGGTATTTGGAGTAGTTCTCAAATTCTAATTCATAATTAGAAATTCATAGCTAATGCTACATTAATAGGATGATAAAAAAAGATTTTCTAAAGGGATATTTTAGTATATATGACATAGATGGATGACCATTAATAAAAGGGGGCACATTGTTCCGAACATAGATAATCACATTCCTCTTGGTATTATTTTAAATTCACTTGCATGAGGAAGCAATTAAAATTTTAACAGGCCTAATGCAAAATTTATGCAGTAAAGTGTTTATGGTCATAAGAAATGAACCAAATATAAATAACCAATGTGTCAAAACTTTCGTGTTCCACACATTCATAAGTGCCCTAAGGGTAGGTCCTTTCATATGACCATTAAGGAACTTAAATATAATTTGACAGGAGAGACAGCATATTTAAAAAATCATATACCTTAATATTAAATATGATAGTTTATTACACTAACTTTGTTTACTGGAAACATATACAACTATGTATGTAGCCTGTTTATTAGCTTTATTCTTAAGGAAGAAGTAAGGAGAAAAGAACAGAATTCCATATTTTATCATATTTATAGTTGTACATCACTATGATTCTATCCTCAGGTACCGTTCATACTTGTACTTGAAGAAAACCTTTTACAATTTCGGTAGGTCTCTTGTCTGCTGCTATGTTATCTTAGTCTATTTCGCAAGACCACCGAATTAATCTGATAACTGTCTTCTTAGAATTAAATTCTAAAATATAATATCTGTATTTGCACTGACTGGTGTTTATTTCTAAGCAAGCGAAATGAAATAAGCTCTAAGAAGAATAAAATTTGGTCTATTATTGACTGGAATTTTAGGCATTTTTATCTTTGATGAGCAGAAAATAAGACATACAGATCATGTTGGGGACTTCTTCATTCATTTAGTTAATGTCTGGTAAGAACAGATGACTATTCATTAAATGAGTGGGAAAGCAGAGGAGAGTGAATGAGGGTGAGGGAATGTTTTATGAAAATTACCACACACAAAACACAAAAAGAGGTATTTTACAAATATTTTACAAAAGATGCACATGCACACAAACCTCAGCAGCTACAAGAAATATTTTCAAATATTATGTTCACTTTCATAAATTCAATTTTTAACACAGCTACACTATTCCATTAGCTTCTAGTTAGACAATCCTATCTTTGTGAATCTTTTTTAGTAGGCATCAGATTTTAATTATTAATCACATTATTGTAAGGTTTAGTGGTCACACTACTTTAGAAATTGTCCATTTTCTGAGCATTGTATATATATATGTATATATATATATATAAATATATATATGCATATATGTATATATACACACATACATATATATACCAGCACACTGGCTAATATCCCACAGTCTTGAGCATTTGGAAGACACTGATATTTGCACAGATTTCCTTTTCATGTCTTGATACCTCTAGTATGCTCTGTTCAGCTTCTTTTCTAAACTGTTTTTTTTTCATGTATAATGGAAATTAGTCATCTGCAAATATTTTCATGCTCCAGATCCTCATATGTATGATTTCATATTAGAAAAATTCATTGCTTTTTGTGAGTGATTCAATAGTTAAAAGGACAAGTAAAGTTTTTTATCAGTAAAGGTCTTGAAGAGGATGCATAGATCTGTAGACAGGGAAACAAGAATGGTAGAGATTGATTAGAAATTGGATAGATTGAATGCAAAATATCTGGTTCTGCCTCTTGATGATAATAGCAATCTGGTATGATTTTGGCCAACTGTCTTTCGTTCTTCCTTGATATATGTATCAAATGGTAGATAGATAAATAATTCTATAGTACCTTGGCTTTTCATTTGTGTCAAAGTTATAACTGAGAAATTTGACATACAATAAAACAATAAGATATGTTAGTTTTTTTGTACAAATCAGTGTTTGTCCTGTGTTCCTCTCTTTAATAATGTTATGGAAAATTTTCTACAGATTCTGATTGTTACCATGGGACTGCAATATCATTGGAGGCTCTAGGGTATGGGGAATGCACCAGCTGCTGACAGCAATGTTCCCAGAGGAATGGAGAGAGAACTTGTAATAGCCATCTGTGAAAGCAGAAACACTTGAGGACAGGAAGCTAGCTGACTCAGGAGCAATTGTGTTTCACGTGAAGTTTAGAATTTAAGGCACTGGAAGGTCTCAAAATAAAAACCAGGGTTCTGATAGTAATCCTGGAGATACTATTTAGCATCCTACTTACAAAGTACAGTTATCTAATTCAATAGTAGTAAACCCTTCCTACTGTTAAGTCCTGCTAAACTAGACTTCATTGAGAATGTGCAATTCCAGCTTAGACTACACCATTGTTTTTGCAATGGGTTGAATCAGACACTTGAAATAATCTGCTGTGTGCCCTCCCTCTCATGCTTGCCTAGCACTGCACCACTGACAGGAACAATACTTTGTGCAAATAACTTGCAAGTGAAGTTGCTCATTATTAACATAGTCCTGAAGGTGAAAACAACAGCCTTTGGCAGCAAGAACTTTTAATGAAAACTGTCATGAAAGTTCAGCCTGCAAAACACAAATTTATTTTTTAGAATGCTTGAGTGATTCTGTGCCTCTGCATTTCTGCTCTGTATGCCAAACACTCACATCTTCTTTAGATCCACTTCCCCACTACAAATTTTACTCATATCATAATACAGCTTGTTCTATGTACCATAAACCAAGAGTAGAGGAGAATTTCTTTGGTGGTGTTTATACCTATGCTTCACATCCACACCATTTGAAGGCAAAGCAAATAGAAAGATAAAATAAGTGTGAGTTGGGTGAATCCTCACTTTGAAGGCCAAATTTTTTTGTTAAGCAAAACTGGCACAGCAACCAAGAACCTCAGCACCCTAAAGAGTTTCATTTTTCTTTCTTGCTGCTGCTACCCAAATAAAAGAGACTCTGTATTTCTCTAATTTTTCTGATGTCTCCTCAGGTATTTCTGGGATCTCAGGAAAAAAGGATAAAAACAAAACTGTGACAAACCATAACTGCCCCCCTCCACCCCCAACCAAGCAACCAGCCAAAAAACACAAAAAAACCCCAAAAACCCCAAATGTTCACCCCTCTCAGAGCTAACTAACAAAAAAAAAAAAAAAAAAAAAAAAAAAATCATTCAAGGAAGGGGCAAGAGATGACCTCTACAAAAATCCTCTCAAGATGAGGAGAAAACCTACCTGAAGCCTGCTGCTAACCACCCAGGAAGAGCAGCTGTGGGTTTATATGAGAAGCAACTGGCAGGGCACAGAGAAAAAAGACAGAGGAAGCTGCTAGAGCAGGAGAAGCTGATTATCCCAGGAGCACTCTTTCTCAACAAACAGCACTTTCAACAGAGAGTGTTAGGCGTGCAGAAACATAGGCAGATGAACACTTACAACAAGGAAAGTTCAAAAACACTTATCTTAGCTTACGTATACACAAAAAATGCCAATGCAGTCTTTTCTTATGTATCTATTTCCTCTCAGCTGCACTTTCTAAATTTCTCATGGCTTTGGTTTCCCTGGAAGTCTGTCTTTTATATTCATATGTGTACATATATATATATCTGTATGTGTTTATGCATGTATAAATATATTAGCGTATCTGTGAATGCATGCATAGGTTTGTAGAAATATATATGTACACACACACACACACACATATATATATATATATATATATATATATATATATATATATATATATATATATATATATATATGTAGGCATTTGGATCTTGAAAAGCCAGCTACTGAGCTTGCCAACAGATACTGCTAACCTTATGTCCTAGTCCTTAGAACTCACCTCAAAATCAGAGCTGAGAGTTCCTTCTGCAAACAGGAGGGATGCAGAAACATGGCAGAGCTAGCTGGAAATATCTGGGGTCAGAGCAGTGGGGAGAGGCATTATTCCAAATGGGGCCAACAAAAAGGAGCCTGGAGAGGCTGTCCTGGCAGGACAAAGGATCAGTAGAGCCTACACTAAGAGACTGGCTCCTAGGACGGTCTAAGCTGGCACTGGAAAGTATTTTGCTGCCAGATTAACTTTCTGCCACTCCATCTATGGAGCTGCTCTTTGTGCCTGAAATTAATATAATTTTAAATTTTCTGATTTTCTCCTTTACTGCTCTTTCTTCTCTCTCCTTTATTTTCAAGACTCACACAATATGTCCATTCTCTGCAGTTCAGCTATCATGCCTTCCTAAAGCACAACATTTAGGAAAGCAGGGTAGCACTGTTGCCTTTCTAGTCCAGTGGAACTTCACCTCAGTTGCCATCGGATCTGGCTTTAATTTTTGAGCCCTGCTGCCATTTCAGTGCATGCCCCCCTCTTTTCCCAACACAGCTGTAGCTTTCTCCTGGTTTTGTCTTCACTTTGACTATCATCTGTCCTAATTTGCTGGATGTAAGGATCAATTCCTCTTGTCCAGCTTTGGACATGTGTTGGATGAGTAGAACTTGGCCTTATCCTCAAAAGTAAAACAAATTAAAGTACTCCTTTATATTTTAACCAAACTTCACATTAAGTCTTAAGAAAAACTTCTTTCTCAAAAGGTTCAGGTTCTGCTTTCAGATTTTTTATTTTCTATTTTATGAAAAGTGTTACAAAATAAAGGGTTATATACTGCTATCAAAACTGCATAGTGGAAATAATGAATTTAAAAAATCTAATTTTCACTTAAAGTAGTATTGCAAGTCACATAAAGTAAAATAAAATTCTAAAATAAAGTAGTATTTTAAAAGTCACATTAAAAGCTAATTGAATATTGGAATGTACCTCATCACTATATCTACAGAAAAAAATGAGATAATAACTTTCAACTTGTATTATTTTGAAATACTTGTAAATCAGACTTTAAAAATTTCCTCACATTTTTCAGAAAAATAATGAAGAAATAGAGACCCATTTTGAAAAAAATAGTTCTATACAATCAAAACCAGTAACTATCAAAGTATACTGTGACAAGTATCTTTTTTTTACAGGCAGTTATTACCATATGGGAAGACGTAGCACATGAAAAAAAAAAAGTGATACTCTTAGTTTTGTCATTTTTTGTTTTTTAAAGCTCCTGCTCCCAGTTCTGAGATCATACAAGAAAAGCAATGGGGTTTTTATTTCTTTTTAATCTTTATATTCAGAGACCAAAAGTGTCCTGGGGCATAATGAAAAAAAACAAAAAAACTTTTTAATATAAAACAAAATTAATGTATTATCAATTAAATTTTTACTAGAACAAAAATCATTTCAGAATGCTGAAATCTAGCACTGAATTCTGGAAAGCTTGACAGGATCAGAACATCCTGCGTTTGAAAAGAAATGAAAGAAGAAGAAATAGAAGATCTATTACAACATTAAAAGGAACAGTAATCTTAGAAACCTCTTACACAACTACAGACAGCCTTCAGACTTGAAGGAAAGTGTCCTTAAGCTCTGAGAGTGTACTTGGAAATTTGGACACTAACAGTGGCTGTCACACTTACAGTGGAATGGTTTGGTTAGGAAAGGCCATTGCTAATGCACTGAGAGCTATGCCTATTCTATTAGGGAAATACGAAGTAGAGCTGTTTCATCCACAGATGCAGCATAAAGAGGGACAAATGCCTTTCATTTAGCAACGAGTGGAAGAAACACTGATCCATATGAGAAGTTAACAGACTCGGCGTCAAGTCGGCTGCTATCATATAAACAAAGAACAATGTAGAGGGATACTGGAATGCCAGAATACACTCCTCTTCCCATTTCTGTACTTTGGTTATATATTTATAAGTCTTTTGATTAACTGCTTCTCTCTAGACCTTTCTCTTCACAAAATAATAACCTTTCATCTTTCTCTTCTTGTTGTTATTCAGTCCTATTCTGCATCTCTAATAGCTTTCTCTATTAATATTCATTACTCATATTTAATTAACTTACCCTTATTATTCAGGATGAATTGGGATCCATGGATAGCAAAAAGTTTGACCAACCTTTTTGATAACAGTTCTATGTTAGTGGTCCATTGTACTGAAAAAATTTGCATAATAGTTCCATCATATTACAATATTATGCAAATCTTTGTCTATTGATTAGATAGAAGTACCTTTTGGCTATTGAGAGCTATGAAAATAACTCTTTCCTCATGATAACAGTGAGCTTAGCACATTTTGTTCTGGGTCTTTTTTAGAAGCACAGTCTTACAACACTCCAACTCTAAGAGAAAAATGACCTTGTAGTAAAAAGGACATTTTAAAACCATAAACCAAGCACTCTTGCCGGAAAGTCTCTCCCCACCTCTACATTTTCTTGTGATAAACCTCTGTGTTCAAATCTGCAGTGAAGTTTCTCTCATTTGGAACAAATGAGAGAAACATTTCTATTAAATATTAACCTTTCAAACCTCCCCAGGAGTAAATGAATGGACTTCTAGTCAGAATATTAAGTTTAAAAAACATGTTTAAAGACTCCCTGGAATTACTATGAACTTGTATTTTTCCCTTTTTTTTTTTTTTTTTTTTTTAACTTAAAATCTATAAAAAGGAAAGAAGACAACTTGCAACACACAACCAGTCACATTTTACCTAATTTATGTAAGAAACTATAAGTGCAATATTTCTGGAAGAGCTCAGGTGTGGCAGAAGTCCAATCTCACCCAGAACTTTCATGAGGGCTGGTAAAAGGCAGAGCTTTGTCCATTAAAATACCTGCTGAATCAAAGTACTAGGCTACAGTGTGGTCAGTGCTACAACAGTTTCTTTCTACCTTGGAAATAATGTCCTGTTTTTGAGCTGTGTGGAAGATTCCTTGTAGGGGATCTGTAGGTAACTTCTGTATGCTCTTTCTAGGTCTGTGGCACCATTGTTTCCTGGGGCAGGCATAAAGATACCTAAGGAAATTCCGGAAGTTCTTTGTCACACTTATGGCAGGTATTTTATATTTTAAGGCTCAGCTGAAAAAGCACTTGGTATTTTCTGGAGAACATCACCAGTGCTGTATCAAAAGCACACAATGCACCATTCTCTCTCCGCCAGCAGTTCCTTCATGTATTTCCTGGGACTGCTCCCTCCACTGACAGGAACTATTTGAGAGGTGTGTTTTCAGGACACTCTCCACCAATCTCTCTCACGCTTCTAACTCCTTTGTTTCCCAACAGTTCATTATCCCTTTTTACTGCACAGGAGTCCACCACGGCTTTCAGACATTCAGGCATTCAGTTATTGAGACATAGGTGATTCAAGAAAGACCAAGACTCTAGCTCTAAGTCTTTTAGACTTGGAATGACTACTCTAGTTCTTTCAAAGCCAATCTTTAATTGCCAAATATTGCAAGATGCTGGAAAACACTTTTTCCTTACCCTTAATTATTTTAGTTTTCTTGTGAAAGAATTAAGAGGACACATTCCCGATAACATAAAGATACTTTTGTATCAATATGCTGCTAGAATTACCTACACATAAGATTTATCTATTAATTTGGGGAAACTCTAAACTGGATTGAAGTCAGCAAAAGGCTCCCATCAAAGCAACATGGAATTCTTAGCTACATTATAAGTACAATTTATTCTACTACATGATGTGAGAGCAGGATTTTGTCCAAAAATATATTATTTTCATCCAAAAAAACAAAAAAGGACATCATGTTCTCTTACTTGTTAATAAATACTTCTGAACTATGGCTGCATATCAAAAGGTCATGCTTAGAACACTTCTTTATTGTCCTGGTATTTGATGAGAGACATGTAATTGAAGAGAGCACGGGTTATTCTAAGAAAATAGTTATTTATCATGAAAATGTTACAGCAGCAAGTTAAAGAGTGAGTTGTAAAAAGAAGTTAAATATGGCAGATGCGATTAATCCAAAAATCTTGCATTATTTCAAGTACAGTGCCCCTATATTTGCATTCTCTTTGTAGGGAATTCTGGCATAAAGTGGCATAATTAAATCAGATATCATCTAAATTGCTGTTTAATTTAGCTCTTGGTCTCTCTTTTTCTTAAGGTCACACTGAGATCTGTGTGCCTAGCATATGCATAAGCATATTTGGCAATTCTAATGACTTTGTAATTTTAAAATCAAACTTGGGAGAAGAAACACAATCTTACCAGATAGCATAAATGCTAAACCTAGGGACAGAAGGAAAGGAAAGATAAAGGGGAAAGAAAAATTAATGGGAAAGGGCAAGGGTGAGGGCAAGGGCAAAGGCAAAGGCAAAGGCAAAGGCAAAGGCAAAGGCAAAGGCAAAGGCAAAGGCAAAGGCAAAGGCAAAGGCAAAGGCAAAGGCAAAGGCAAAGGCAAAGGCAAAGGCAAAGGCAAAGGCAAAGGCAAAGGCAAAGGAATTTCATTTGGAAAGGACTGTCCCATGAAAATTTCTGTTGGAAGAGACTGTCCTACTATCTGACTACTGTCCAGCTGTCAACCCACTCTGGGCCAACCAAAAGTTATGGCACATTCTTATGGGCACTGTCCAAATGACTCTTAAACACTGACAGGTTTGTGGGGTAGGGACCTCATCTCCAGGAGAGAAAGAAATATTATTCAAGAGTTTCTTCAATAAACAGAGCAATAAGTGAAGCAAAGAACAGGTATCAAAGATGAAGGGAAATTTTCCTCCTATATTTATATTTTGAAAAGCGCCAGACAAACAGAAGAGCAGCAAGACCTCTACACTTAGAGGAATAGCCTTTGAAGTTTTAAAAGTGTCCATGAAACCTGGAAAGAGAATATAGACTGATTCTCAACAAAAAACTTTATAAATGCATAGGTAGGCTAATGCACTTTGATAAAGAGATATTTACAAAAATCTTGATAAAGCAAAGTAATTTTTATAAGGAATTCAAGCTTCAGGTGCTTTGCTGGACAATACTAGAACAGTAATCACATACTGGAATAAAATATCAGATGAGCAAACATTACTCATTGGACTTCTAAGAAAATCTATTTTTTTAGAGATAGGTAAATTAACAGGTGAGGGTTAACAAAAATTTGTAAAATTAATATTTTGTATTTAGAACTTCAGAAAAAAATGTGAAGCTGCTAATTCCTTTTCATTTAGAAGTGATGAACATATCTTGCTGTGAGTCACAGACATTAAATAATAAGACTGTATGGAAAGAAAAAGATCATCTAAAAAGTTCATTATTTAACTGCTTAATTAACTGAAGAAATAATACTAGCACTTGGGATTTTTGATGCAAGGTTATTTCACTGGAAAATGCTGGACTACTCAAATCAACTTTTGCTAAGTTTATGTTTGTGTGAAAAATTTCATTACAGCGGGTAATTACATTAAAGCGCATCAAGGCCAGAATCTTACAATAATTTCCTCTAGAAAGAGGACAGAGGCTATAGAGATCCAGGGAGTAACAGAATCATAAAAACATTTCCTGAAACACATTGTTGGATATGGAAAACATGGCTACCCCAGTCTGGTTTTGGATTCACATTTACAGGCATAGAAAGCACAACATCCACAAAGGCCTGAGACGCCCTAGCACTTTACACCTGAAAATTTATGCAATTATTTTGATGACCCACTTCTAATGTGTCACCCAAAAATGACACATCCTTTTAGAATCCAAGCAGATAGATCCCTCAGTTTTCTGAAGAACTCACAGTGTTTTCAATTTCACAGTGCTAATTTTATTTTCCTTTGCTTTATTTTCTAAGCAAGCGAAACAGTTAATTATGGCATCAATTAACACGGAATTTTCAAGCAGAACACAGAGACTTGCTTTTGTAGTTACATCACATCCATTCTTAATTTTATTTTTGGTAACAAAATGTATATTTAAAGGCAGAAAAGCTAGATCCTTATTAGTAAATTAATTAACCTTTTAGAAAACACAAAAACCATTTATGCTGATATAAGTAAAGAGTAGAATCCTGTTAATCCTGAAACTGCAATTTCATTACAAGAGTTTAAATACCAAATCAAAACAATAAAGAGGTTTAGACTTGTCAGGGTAAAAGGTCTGAGTGAAAAGAACAATTCCTTCCTAAATATTCAATAATTTTCATATTTATTATCAGGCAGAATGATTGCCATAGTTTATTTGAAGTTTTGAATGCAAATATTTCAATAAAATAAATGTGCTGGTATAAATACTTTCTAGAGGTAGGATTTAGATCATATATGATGAACTATAATTAGTGTAATTCTTCAGCTGTGATTCTTGAACGACAGGTGCTCTTTCAGAAATCAGAATTATTCTGTCTTAATGCATCATAAAGGAATAGGAAATTACTGTCTAATGGAAGCAGAAAAATGACCAGCTGTGAAATCTGTAGCAAGTATAATTATAATCAGAGCTACATTAAAGCAATAGCTACTTCAAAACCAGACATTGGGCTTATACACAGTCAAAGAACAGCCTAAAAGCAAATTGAGTGTAAATAACTTTCAAAGGCCTTTGATGCCTACAGTGCACCACTGACTGCATTGCAGTAGTGGATGTCTGATCATTGCATTAATTTATACACTGTGATATTTGTTCTGTAATTTAAAAAATCAGTGAGACAGGTGCTTGAAAGCCACCTTATTCTACTACATCTCTATCCCATTCCTTCCCAGGAATGACTCTTATAACTCTCACATAATAGTGGTTCTAGAGGAGGAGGAGTAGTAGTAGTAGTAATAGTAGCAGTAGTAGTAGTAGTGTTTCCTAATTTGTTAAAAATATAGTCCTAAAGGGGATTGTTCCTGTGTACATTCTGCAATTCACAAGTATATATGTGTATAATATGTATGTATAATATAATAGAAATCTTACATATTCCACTATTCCTATTGTGATACAAAGTGGTGTGGCTTTTTTGTAAACTTTCCCTATGTATTATGCTTTTTCGTTAGGGAAGAAAAATGCAAATTTTTCATTCCAAATTTGTGCCTACAGTTCCAGAATTCTTACTGACCTCCTCAAAGCATGAGGAGAGGGAAATATATCTCACCATAATTGTTCCTATATACATTTGCATTTTATTAATTATAAACAAATAGAAGAATTACCTAACAGAGAGTTAAATTCACGAGTGTGAATCAGATCTGCAAACATACTAAAACATTGGAATTATTCTGAATTCATATATGATTTACCAAAGAAAATCAATATAAAATTAAACATAAATGATAGCAAATTAAATTAATCTTTTCCAAATACAGATTAGATTAAATTATTTGAAAAACCACGTCCATAAATCCCCTGATAAAGCAGCTTTCAAGTACACAGCAGAGAACATAATCCAGGTTCCTTAACAATACCTCTCCAGGCTTTTTTCACTGCAAAAGACAACTTTTTGGGTGGACTTTTATTTTTTCCTTGACCCAAACTCTGCCTTTTCTGCAACCTGGATAGAAAGCCCAGTAATTTGTTCACTGAACACAGAACTGACCAGCATATTAACTGGAAATTGCATTATTAGACATTAAACCATATGTTCTTTGATCCCAGATAAAAACTGGAGATTTTTTTTTACCCTGATTTGATTAAATTGTGGAACATGTTATTTCATTGTGCAGATATAACTGAATTATCATCCATCAGCTGACAAAATGCTTCTGTGACTGAAAAGGCAGACTGACATCCAAGGGGAGACTTGAATAAAGATCAAAGTGAGAACTGATCCCAGAAAGGAGGGTTGGGGTTTTTTCCTAATATGTAGTTTCTACTGTAGTGTGATTGGGGAAAAAAATCTGCTCATTTCACATGTAAGCATGTTCAAAGATTGCTGCTTTGACGATAACTTGCCAGGGTTGTTTAACAGAGGGCTCCGTATAGGCTTCCAGGGGTCTCTGTTTCAGCCCTCAAACAGAAGATATTAATTTTCCTAAACCTAATTGCTTTGGATTTAACAGTCATATTCACTGATGAGCAGAGGCAACAAATGAATATGAGGAACACATGATTTTTTTTCCTTTTAATCTTTAATGTGATGTAAATGTTATCTTTGTGACACATAATTTTGTCTAAGATGGATATAGTACAGTCTCTTGGTTTTACATTACATTTTCTTTGAGGCTAGGTACCATCAAGTTACTAGATCCTGCAGGAAGTATATGTTCTCCAAAATTATAAAATCAAACTTCTCTAACGTACAGGAGTTCCTGAGTACTTTAGATACTTAGTCCTCAAAACTGTGAATGAGGACAGCCCCATAAGTCATCATTAGGTGTTCAATAAGACTGAACAGGTTCAGGTGGTTCCAGCATGGAAGCTTCAGAATAAAATACAACATGTACTTTATTATGTAATATACAGAAATAGTAGATCAAATCACTAACTAATTAGTACTTTTAAATCACAAATTCAAATAAAATACTCTCAATCTAGTCACTTCATATACCCAAGAAGGATCCTAATCTCACAGAACAATTTAACTGAACTTGAAGCAAAACTACCAACCATAAAAATTACTCTCTGTCCTCAAATCTTTTATTAGACTTGCCATATGCTTATCTAAAATAGAATAACTGTAACATCATAGTCACCCTGTATTTTATCAGAACATCTTGTGAATTTACAAGTCTTTGGAAACACTGCTGAAAATAACCCATTAAATCCACTTCAATAATGTGTGTCACAAAAGTGTTTAGTAACAAATCTATTATATATAATTATATTTTATATATATACTCTCCTTTAAAAAGAACAAACTTATACAAATTCAAGCATAAAAATGCAAATTCCATTTTTTTGGAGAATAATTTAGACTAAATCTTACCAAAGAAAACATGTAGGGCAGAAATACAGTGTTTAAGAGGGGGTGATATACTTTCAGCCCATGACACCCAGACGTCTCTCTTCTCTGCTGGCCACCAGCCCAGGATCCAGGCAGCATGATCAGGGCTAGTGAAGTCTGAACTGACTGAAGCATGGCAAGAAGCGTGAGCAAGGGTCTGAAATCACAATGCACTAGTGACAATAAGGGAACTTGGGTCCTAACTGATGACTTAAGGTAATTCATACTCCATTGTGGTCTCTTATTAAAGCCCCACTTAATTGAGAAAGTTCAGAATTGTTTGGAGGCTGTTTTGTTTGTTTATATTTTAATTCTATAATTTGTATAACATAATGCTGAAGACTAAAACTAGAAAAATCTCTTTTTTCTTTCTCAATGCTCAATATAACTCCTATACTTTCCCTTTTAAACATTATGTGTTTTCCCCTGCCTTCCCTTTGGCTCTTAAGTCTCCTTTGTGCACATATAAACTCTTCATTTGTACAGAACAAAGAAATAGGCAAACTGCATACCTCCCAGGTGGTGTGTTTGAAACATAGAACATCTTGAATTAATTATCCATGTAGACTGACACAGAATATTAAATCCAAGATATTCACATCCAAAATATCCAAACCTCTTATAAATGTGCCAGTTTTGCTCCTCCCTAACAACTTTCTTTCTGAGAAGTAACTGCATATTTAGTATAGAATTAATTTGCCCCTAAAACAGTAAAACCTGCTGTATAGTATCATTCCATGTCTTTCCTCATAAAGACAGCAATTGCAACATGATGCCTGACTGTGAGGGAAAAAAAAGGATGCTTCACACTATTATATTAGTTATGTTAATTCTCAGAGATTCGTTAGGGTATTAGTACACAAAAAAAATTATGACATTATTAAAAACTAATTGACATAGATCTAAGCACTGGATTTTATGAAAGATACAGTTTAAAGTGTTTACTTCTGTAAATATAGATAACCTTTTTCTAACAAGTATCTTGTATACACAGGGTACTGTGTTTTGTATGTTACATACCATACAGAATAAACTTACAAATTGGATCTGTGTCATTAGGACACAAGAGCATAGATAATGTCCTCTGACATTTAGTATATAAAAATGCACTCCATATCAATTCAATCTATAACTTCAACAAAAATTTAGATCAAGATTAGATTAAATTACATTTCAAATTTTTTAAGAATCAATCATGACATCTTTTCCAATTAAAAACCTATCACCATCAAATAGCTTTTTTCTTAACCAGGGACAGGGATCATAAATGCTGTGTATTTTTAGGGGGATTCGTATATGTTTCAATGAAAATCAGAAGAGCTATTTACCCAAGTTGCTGAAAATTAAAAATTTATCATGAAAATTGATATCTTCAGAAAGCAATTGCTAGCCACAGAAATGAGGATGTGTTGCAGAGTGAATTCAAGACCTCTCAGCAAAAGGGGAATCTGTAAACTTATTTCTGCTGAGGCTTTCTGGTTCAGCTCCAGTGCAGCATGTTAGCCCTTCAGGCTTGCTGGAAGTTACCCTCTTCATTTTCAGTATCTATTGTCCCAGCTGGCAGCCACTGCTCACAGGTGACAAAGCAGCATTTGTCAGCTCGGGTATGGCTCTGCTCTGGCTGTTCACCACACATCACTGCCCTAAGAGAGAAGAGCTGTGCGTTGAACATCCCCAGAGCGTAACCAGCTTCTGCTCACCAGCTGTGGCACTTCATCCACTCCCTCACTCACACTACTCAATTTTCATCTCATTCTCTCTGTGTCTGCTTGTACTGTGTGTGAGGCGGCTTCCTTAGCTCTGCCTTCAGCCCTGTCCCAGCTCAGTTTTTTGATACACCCTTCTGCTTAAGTTAAGTACTGCTTAAAGTCAGCCATTGATCTCCCATAATCTCCTGTTGTGAAGTGCCCCGTTACCCCCTCCAGTCAGTATCACGCTGATACTGATGCACTGCTGAGAGCCAGAGCTGCGCACACGGAAAAACAGGAAGCTCAGTGTGGGAACTACTGCAAATAAAGAGCAATACTATAACTGTGAGCCACATTTTCTGTGCAAAGTTGTGCAATATGAGTCATATGAAGTGGTGCTCTGAAAGCCATCTAATAGCGAGTTGTATGATCTTTCCAACTCCTGTTGAATGCTGCCAGAAGGCAATCTATAAATTACATTAACATAAGTAAGGTCATTTGAACTAGAGCATGCGTAGCTGAACACAAAAAAGATGGTCTTATTTGAAGAAATTCCCCACATTTAATAAGAGCTGTGGATATAACCAGTATCTATTTGGATATTCAAATATATGTTCATGGTTTTGTGGTAATTTAGTTGTCAGTACTTTAGTCTTTGCTATTACCTTCTTTTTTTTGGTAGTTGCATCACATAAATTCATAGTTGTGACCTCTCTCAAATGTCATGTATGCAATCCATACCTTTCTTGCCTGGGTGACAACATATGTGCCCACTTTACCATTTTTAATGGTTCTCTTAATGATGTAATTATACTTGTGTAAAACGTACCCCTACTGCCTAGGTCAAGAGTCCTCTTGTAATTGTAAATATACTCGTGAATAGCAAACTGGGAATGCCTAGGCAATTAAACCCCAACGAGTTTCCCTTAACAATGGCTTTTGATGTGCTGACAGCATTGAGTTCAGCACAAAACACTGCAGCTACTGCCACTTTTCTCACAAAAACCTCAGTTCTGTGGTGGTTATACTGTCAGTCATAATTTTTACATGATAACCTCACAGATACAACTCTGATCCAGGCAGGACATAAAAAAGATCAAAGCCTGAACACCAGACTTATCTCCAGACCCTGCAGGTTGGACTTTTTGAAGAACAGAACACTGGCTCTGACTCTGGCAGCAGCAAGCACTGAATTTGACTCCCATAGATTAGGAATAAGTTGGTTATTCAACACAGATAAAGAACATAGAAGCCATTTACATCTAGCAATGTTTTAATGCATTTTATTGAGTTAGAAGAATGGATTTCTGAGGCAGACTTTACTGACATCTCCTTTTTAAAAAATCTGTTGCCAATACTGATACTGTTTTATATATCCTACAGAGAATTCCGGGAATCTAGGAAAAAACTAAAAATAGTAACTATAATAAAATTCCTTTGCATTTTCAATCTGTCCATTTGTTTTTAACAATTTAATACTTTTTTACCAAATCTAGGCTCCCTTTTCCATGAAAGGTTGAAGATGGTCTTTAGAGGGCTCTATGTTTCTATGCTATGACTTGTATAATAAATTCATATAAATACAAACACTAAATAAAATAGTGATAAACATCTCTGCTGTAGATTAACAGCAAAACCCCAATAGCATGTACCATCATTTTTATGCTGATGAATAGCCACTGAGATTTACATAGCGTTCTTTCATAACCACTTTATGAAATTGGCAATGTTTTCCCCACAGCTGACATGTCTACTGTACCATGGTTATTTAAATTTATAACAAAAGTAGAAGGAGCCAGTCCCTAATTTAATCAGGAAGAAAAAACAGAGTAGGTCTTGAATATTTGACAGTGCCACTACCTTACAAAACAGAAAAGAAAATAAAAAGGAGACCAATATTTTAACTCTTTACAAAGATATGAATTACTGAAACTTCTGTTTTGTAATAGAACATTTGAGCTGCCAAATTTGGACAAGCATTGAAATTCACAGCTTATTCTTTAAACAGACTAATTTCTGAGGTGAACCTCTTTGTAAATTAGAGAAATATGTGTATTTAACCCATTTGATTTTTAACACTAAGGATAAAAAAAAAACCCAAAACATTTATGGAAGATAAACTCTTAAATCTGTCATTGTTCTTATTATTTTGTGTTAGATTTATATTGTTTTCTGACCTGTGGCCAATATTTACTTCACTAAATCACCAGGTGTTGTGGTGCAAGTTCAGCCTGAGCTAAAGAGGTCTGTAAGTCACAATTTGTAGAGCCCAGTAAATGAGCTAAAATAAAGGAGGTTACTTTTTCCTATATATATGTAAACCATCATAAGAAAATTATTATGATTCATTTGGTTGACAGCTTTCTTTCTAAACTATTAAAAATAGGTGCTTTTCTACACTGTGTCTTGAAGAAGAGAATTCTGTGAAAAGTAAATATAGTAACATATTTAATTTATGTCATTTTAATTCCACATATTACATAGGAATTACACTTCAAACCCACAGAATGAGTAAATGTTTGTAACCTGAGCTTAGCAGCTAACATTAGCTTGGTTCTTGGTTTTGTTCATGACCCTCAATGCTGACATTCTGTATTCTTAGCATAAAGGTTTTCGTCACTTACATTGTGTTTGTTTCTTGTCTGTATAGTTCTTCTAACAGTTACTAAGAGATTTATTTCCCATTTAGTAAAAAGTGAAAATTCTGTGATTTAAACCATAAGCCAACATATGTCAAAGAAGCCATGAGTTATTGCAAGGTTTTATATTTATATATGGATTCCTAGCAAGATTCTCCTCAAGCCTGCTGCAACAGATGGATCATTTTGCAAGAGCTGAAGCATTAGACTTACAGAACCTTCAGAATAATTTTAATGATGACAAACTGAACCAACACCAACTCCTTTGCTTCTTTTATTCTTTTAGGATATTTTAATTCCTCAAAGAACAGATCAAATTAATGAGAATTCTAGCAGAAAAACACACATTTATTTAAATTCTTTACTTTCCCAATGAATTTTTGTGAGGGGAGAGCTGCATAATGACATTTGCATTAACATTTCAATTATCAAGATCACCTATCCAGGAAGAAATTAACATCTTAGTATCCTGAACTAATACCAAAATGAGGTCAAGGTGAGCATAGACAAGGATTGATTTCTTCATGCTGTAAGGTATCTACCCATAGCTTCTTTCTAAGGGAGAGGAAATTATTTAGACAGTCTCCTTTAAATATGGGTGATTTATTTCAATTCAGCACCTCTTCAAAAGCTCATAGGTAAAAATCTGAAAGCTGTTTCAATTTCATGAAAAACACATCAACACAATTCTCAGTTTTAACATTATAGCAATTTAATTGAAATATCAAAGGTCGATATTTCCTTTACAAATGAAGCCTCTAACCAAGGAATATTAAGATAATAATATGCATGTGAAGCCTTTTTTTTTTTTTTTTTTTTTGAGGCTTTGGGGATTGATTGTTTGTTTGTTTTGCTTTCTTTATGGGGGTTTGTTGTTTTTTTTTTGTTTTGCAGCAAAAAATCTGAAGGTGATAAACATTTGCATTATACCTCAGTATGGAAAATACACATCTTCTGTGCATCTGTCCATGTCCCAACGATAGTAAGAAATCAATACATTTCCACTGCTTTCCATAATAAATACGAAAAGGGTAGTCTTTTTGTGTATTATAGCATGGTTTTTAAATAAAATATGTTTAATCAAGGCTTGTGTAAAATACATTAATTTATCAGAGGAACTGAATTCTGCTAGAAATTTTGTCTTCTTTGGCTATATCTTAGGAACTTTGGAGTTATTTGCTAATGACATTTACGCTTCCACAAATATAAGAGAACACATGGAAGTATAAAATTGATCCAGACCCAGAATAGTAAATTCGGCAAATTTTTACTCAATTACTCAGAATATACCTTTATAGAAATTAATTTGACATCATGATTGTACATAACTTGCAGAATGATAGTCATTATTGATTTCAGATTAGAGTAACTTGGGCAAATATGATATAAAACTGTGGCATCCAATGGGATCTCAAATATTTAGCAAGCAAATTTGATACCCTGAAAGTTTATACCAGATCAGTGCTCTCTCTATATGCAGTGGTGCCGTCAAGACTCTGATTTAATAGTGCTGTACACAGAGTATTGTATGCTCAGAAATCCAGAATGCTTGAAGCATTTCTCCAATGCAACATGAATTAGATATTCCACTTGAAGTTGGTCTAAAATAAACTCTGAAGTGTACTGAAAATGCTTAAGACATCGTCCATATTAAAAGACTGTCTTGCACAGGTCCTGCTGGGACTGAAAAACAAAGCTGTGGAAGAAATGTTAAGAACACTTATAGGCTTGCTGCTATGAGAATACAAAGGCCTGAAGAAGATCTCATTAATATCTAGTCAATTCACATATATTTGAATGCAAACACTCCTTCTCCACACAAATTTGATAAACGTCTTGTTTTAACTCTTAAACACTGACATCCTCTGATTTTCATCCTCAGTTACTATTTCAGTTGGGACTTGGAGGCTAACTGGAAACACAAATTAAGCTCACATTTGGGGATGGGAATATTTGAGTGTTATTTTTTTCTGACTTGAACAGAGGTCATAGGGAGAAGAATCAGGAGTAAAAGTGTGGCCAGATCAGAAAGAAAACCTAGAAGGTCAAGCAAAAGAGTTACGAAAGCGCTAAGTGCACAAGGAAAAGTAAAGATGTAAATGTATGTAAGTATAAGAAGTAAGCTCCAAGGAAAGATACAGTTTGAAAACAGCTAAAACAAGGGGAATGTCAATCACAGAATAACACAGGTTCATCAGCTTGAAGCAGGCATGACAGAAGAAAGGCTAGAAAGTCAGCCAGAAAACACACTGTAGAAGCTGATATTCAGATCAGGATTTTTTTATTGCCCAGACAGGTGCAATAAAATAAACTCTGAAAAGACTATCAAATTACTGAATAACTATATAAAACAGCTGAGTTTCCCTTATACATTAGCAGGGAAACAAAGTCAGGGATACAGGCCAGGGATTTGCTAGACTGTCAGCTGTTAAGATGCCAGCTGAAGCTATCTGAAAGGCTGACAGCTGAGTTAAAGTCTGATGGAGAGTCTATTAAATACTACATTGATAAAATGCAGGTTTTTTAAAACTGATCTAAGTCATATTCCATTATATGCTCTAAAGAAGAGAAACCTAAATTTAACATAGAAACAGAATGAAAGTATCTACTGGAAGGTTCTTTAGTAAAGCAAAATATTCTCCACCTAGGACTCAAGGGAACACACAGCAGACAAAACAGAATATGGAAAATCTGATATAAATATGTCAATAGGAACCTATGATTCATTAAAACTCAGTAGTTCCTCTGTGGTTAGAATCAGATTTGCTATCTCAGAAGAGTAGTGATGTTATTTCCCCTGAAATATTTTCCTTCCTAATCTTTTAGCTACAACACAGCTGATACACAATCCTCCTCCTACTGCATCCTGCAGGAAGCCATGACTGTGAGAGAAAACCCTCCCTTCTCCCTGCTACCCAGGAAGGAGGTCTTGGTACTTATGTCAGCAGAGTCAAACCCACCAGGCATGAGACCTGATGGGCTCTACACCAAGTTAGGGAATCCAAACTTGAGCTCTTGTTCACTTTGTGGATCTGCAATGTAAGGGTAACAAAAACATCAAGTGATCTTTGAGACTTTCTGTCTTGAGTATCAGAAGAATTTTCATGATCCACTGCTTCCTGTTCATCTCAGCCACTCACAGGACATGAATAATTAAGGAAAGACAACTATTGTAATCTCACTGTCCACAGAGACATTTATATTCTAATAGAGTTATTATCTAGTTTTCCCTTTAAACTAAAGCATAACAGTTCACTAGTATTCAATTCTGTAATATATTCATATATTAATTAAAAGATTAGGAATTTCCTCAATTTTTAATTACTGACAAGCATATCTGGAACAATAGTAAAAAGTGTTACTCATAAACAAGTTACATTTATTCTGGTTAGAATGCAATTGTTCCTGTTCTCATTTTACTGCTTCTTCCACACATGTCCTTCAACTACTTTTTTGGGGGAAAGAAATGTCATTGCTATAAAAAAGATGCAGTGCCATAGGAATATATGTGGGGAAATATTGCTTATATATGAACTATGGCACTGTTCTCTCAGCTATGTTTGTGTCTTCAGTCATATCCTGATTACAAAATGATCATTTGAGGAAAGCAGATTCATCAATACCTCTGGAAAAAACAAAAATAAGACACAAAACAAAAACAAAAAATCAAAACCAAAAACAAGCCAACAAAACAAAACAAAAGACCCCCCCAAAGCCGCAAAACCACAACAAAAACAAAGTAAAACAAAAATAACCCCTAAAACAAACAAACAAACAAACAAACAAGAATCAAACATATAAAAGATCCCCTCCTCCCCCCCAAAAAACCAGAAACACAAAAAAGCTCAAAAATACCCCAAAACAAACAAACTAAAATAAAAAACCCCACCAAGAAAATTTCATAATAGAAGCTAAAAAAAGAGAACAAGATCAGAAAGAGAAGATGTGCACAATTACTAATTTCAAGCAATGATCTGCACAGGCTGGATCATGGCTGAGGCCAATGGTGTGAGGTTCAACAAGGCCCAGTGCTGGGTCCTGCCCTTGGGTCACAACAACCCCAGGCAGTGCCACAGGCTGGGACAGAGTGGCTGGAAAGGACCTGGGGGTGCTGGTGCCAGCAGCTGAACATGAGCCAGGGTGTGCCCAGGGGGCCAAGAAGGCCAATGGCATCCTGGCCTGGATCAGCAATGGTGTGGGCAGCAGGAGCAGGGCAGGGATTGTCCCCCTGTCCTGGGCACTGCTGAGGCCACACCTCGAGTGCTGTGTCCAGCTCTGGGCCCTGAGTGCAAGAAAGGCACTGAGGGGCTGGAGTGAGTGCAGAGAAGGGCAGTGGAGCTGGGGCAGGGTCTGGAGCACCAGTGCTGTGAGGAGCAGCTGAGGGGCTGGGGGTGTTTATCCTGCAGAAAAGGAGGCTCAGGGTGACCTTATCACTCTCTACACCTGCCTTAAAGGAGATTGTGGCCACTCTCTTCTACTAGGTTAACCAGTGACAGGAGGGAAAACGGCCTTAATATTAGGAAAAATTTCTTCATGGAAAGGGCTGTCAAACATTGGAACTGATAACCCATGGAGAAGGTTGAATCAACACCTCTGCAGATATTTAAATGACATATAGATGTGGCCCTCTGGATTTAGTGGTGTACTTGGCAGTGTTGGGTTAGTTGTCTCAAAGATCTTTTCCAATTTAAGTGATTTTATGATTCTGATTCTATGACTCTTAAGAGCAGGGCCCAGAATTACACCAACAGTTATTTAAGAATTCAAATCAATTTTTGAGTCATTTTTTTCAGCCGTGATGCCTCATGGAATAATGTTTGCCAAAGTGGAGGTCACTAAGGATATACCTGAACTAGTTAAAAAGCAGAGAGCATCAGTCAAGAAATGAGATTTAATGTAGCCTACAGCATATTTCTGCTTACAGTGAATTAGAAACATCAATTTCACTAAGTTTCCAGAATGCATTCCACCTATTTATTAACAGGGCTTGTTAAGAATATTTTTCTGAATCAAAAAAATATATACAAAGGGTAGTTTTTGAAAGATATCACTGATCTGTATTGTTAGTGTCCTTGGGTACGTCTGGCATCTGAGCCAAAGCAATAAAATGGGGAATATGCATTCTGTCCCCATATGCTGCTTTTTTGCAGCATTATCATCAGTAAATGCCTCTGCTTCAAAACTGACTGGCATAGATGAATCAGCATGAATAATGCTGCCTTGATGAAAAGCACTTTTTGCATCTACTAGTAAAAGGGAAACATTTGAAAAGTTTCATAAAAGGAAAAAATAGTAGTTCTCCACTGATAAAAAGATAATATAGAAAAATACCTAGAGTAAAAAAAAAGAGGTAAGAAAGCTGAATACTTTTAATTCAAAGGATACCTTGTACAGTGGAAAGAAAGGGAAGACAAAGCCCATTTTTAACAGTTTTCAAATCAACTACAAGTTATTCAGGTAGTGGGAAGGAAAAAAAATAAAGGCCTTTTTCTGACATAGTATGAGAGGTTTGGAAAACATTTTAAATGAAAGAATATTTTTAGTTGAAAACATTAAATAATGGCATTTTCATCTACATAAGCCACTACAAAAGACAACAAGAATGCCTTTAAAAATCCCCTAACCTGAAAAAAGTCTACAGATAATCCATTTTAAATAAGGAGACAAGAAAGGATAGCAAATGGAATCCTAGAAGAGAAGTAAGTCTTCATCAGCCTGGGCAGGTGGTTTAAACTTTCACTGTTATTGCATGCACATCTACAACTCTTGTGTTGAATACCTGACTCTCAAGTATTTGGGTATTCTTCTGTTCTTCTCACCAGGTCCCCTTTCTTTTAAACACATAACCAACTGTATGTAAAGAGAGATTAGGTTTTAAAATAAAAATCATGATTGCTGTAATTGCACAAGCACCTTCCCAAAAATGTTTTTGAAATGTGTGAAATAGATTCAACTTTGTAATTTAAATGAAGATGAGAAGAGAAAAATTATTCCAATTCTTATGTTGATGTCAGCTGATGGAAGAAACAGTATCAGGGCAATTGCTGGGGAGGGATGTGTTCCCACAGGTTCTGTGAAACTGCCATTGCCTATACTTGTGGGAGTCCAGGGTGTTCCCCTGGCTTCCCTGAATGCCTTTAAACCCCCCTGGCAGGGGTTTCAAAGACCCTGTCACGGTACCCAGGAGTCTTGGGGGCTGGATTTAAGCCCCTGGAAAAATCTGCCAACATTGCGGGAAGAAATACAAGCCACAAAGATAAGTAGAGTATAAATTAGACTGTTAGAAGGTAGAAAAGGTGGATTTCTAGGAATGTTTATATTAAAGGTTTCTTAGCTAACATGGAGAATTTGGGGCGTGATATGTCTCTTCCTTCTTCTTCTCCATGCCATCCATGTTGGATGGCATGCTGGGGTCCTTGGATTGGACTGGGACAAAGTTGGACAGTGTAATAAAATTGTGGTGTGTTGGAAAATAATTGTAAATATTAGGTATGTAGTTTAGAGTATAAAAGATAAGCCTGGCCCAGGGCCGGGGCATTCTGCCCTGGATTGATGTGCTGAACAGACTGCTGTCAGCTAGAGAAAAATTCCTTAGATAAGAAACAATAAACAACCATGGAAAACACTGAAAAATGGCCTTCAGCATTTTTTTGGCACTGGGGCTGGGAAGAACATGGACTTTAAAAACCTCACACATGTCCTGCTGTGAGGATCTCAGGATCAGGAGACCCTGGCAGACAGTGACATATACTCTATATGCAATATACACATATGTACTCTATATGCAATATAAATGCTATAAATAGTACATTATTAAATTTGCAGGTATATGCCAGCCAAACACTTTAGAAAGCTTTCCATCTCACATAACAGAAATGTTGAATTTAGAAAGGAACCTATAGACAGAAACCAGGTGAAAATAAAAACACTTCTACTTCAAACTTTGACGAAATGGACCACTATACCATCCAACTGATATTTTTCTTAATTCTTTAGCTCCTGTAAAAAAGAGCATTAACAGAATTATAAAATACAATCCATATTTCACTTTGAGTAGAGAATGAATTTTTGTTCTCCTCCAATAAGATTTTCCAAAGTATTAAACCCCAAACCCAAACACGATTAATTAAAACACAACAAAAAATGGAAAGAGGTCTTCTCTGCTCTGTAAGGACAAGTCGGTTCAAAAGGTTTGGTTAAAAGACCTGCCTGCTGCATCAAGCAGAGAGTTGGAAGATCATTGCTAGGGTAAGTCTTACACACGGGACAAACAAGCAGCTAGCCAGTCACAGAACCAGGCTTTCTGACCTGCCAGCTAATGAGCCTTATCTGACAGATCCTTGTGTCTAAGATTGTGTCTTTCTATTATTTTATTCTGATATTTGTTGCCAAGACCTTGAAATCAGTGAATGACATGGTGATCTGAGAAGGTATATTTATCTACTTTTCAAATAAATAAGACTGACTTGGTTGCTAAGAGGAGTTGAGTGCCTCTGTATGACATACATCGTACAGAACATACCTCTGAATCTTACAAATTTGAGTAATAAATTTTGGTTCCCACAACTCTTTCCACTCTTCTGCTTTATCTGTTTTCCTGTCACAGCCTGCTTTCTATCTGCTAGCAGAGTGCCACAAGGTCCCCCCTCAGAGGTTATTATTCCATTTGCTTTAAACTCTGCAAGTGCTTCCTGGGTCCTCCTTTCATCTCATAGGGAAAAGAAAGGAGTGAGACAAGAACTGCTGGCAGAGTCAAGCTCTTCAGTACTGTACCACACCGTGGAGGCTTTCTCAGGACAACCTGTAACTAAACGGGCTGACTCTCTGGATTCTATAATATCCATATGGGACATACAGCTTGGCAACAAATCTGTGATCTACATTTAGGAACCTCAGATACTGGTGGGCATACAGAATTCCTGCAATAGTGTTAAGTTCAAACAATAGCTAGCAATTCTGTATTGTTATGGTCAAATCACAGTTTTTAATCTGATGAATTTGCTAAATTCAGGGCATATTTTGCTGAACACTTTTCACCCATGCTTTGCTGACCACACTTTTGTTTTTCATATGATTAGGCACACCACTGTACACATAACCATGACAGCTGAAAATTAGACTATTCCTTTTTAATATGCAGTTAAGTCATGCAGCCCAGAAATGGAAGTGGCACTAATGTCTCATTAGTGTAACTCAACTGATAGACGTTATATTGGTAATATTAGTTTTATTTTATCAATTTTATTTTGTTAGTTTTATGTAAACTTTTGAAAAACTAGTGTTTTACTGCAGTGTAAAATCAATTTATGAAGCCTCTGTTGATAATACTGATTTTATTTTACTGTAACAGTTGGTTACAGGTGCAGTACATCTCACTTATAAGACCTCAAAAGATTCATAAGGCTCATCTCCAGCATGCTTATTCCACAGATGTCAGAAGTATATATAGGAAAAAAAAGAAGGCGAAATTTAATCTCTGGGTATCACGACACTGCAAACCTAATTGGACCCATCCAACAGTAAAATAAAAGCTTACTCCTCTCCACATAAAAATTTTGATTTGCAGAGCAAAAATACCATGGCTTAACAGGACACAGTGCATAAGAAACCAAGAGGCTGATCTGCTGGCATACTTTATCCACAGGAAAAGTGTCTGTATAGCACAGCTAGAACCAAGACAAAGGTACTTCTTGTGATATTGTTATTACTAGCAGCATGATCATACATATTCCTCAATCAACAGAACGTTACCAAATAGCTCTTATAAATCTTTGGTTGAGTGGAAAGAAGATACTGCTCATAATTACCCTTTCAATTTTACACAAATTTATTACAAAATTCTAAGGACTAAAAGAATTTAAATTTCAGTGCATCAACTATTTTGCAGTAAATCAAGCTGCAAGACTGATCAATTATTCAATTCTCTTTTGTGGTTAATTATAGGGCCATAAACTATTTCAGATTGGAAGGCTGTTTGGAAGATCATCTAACCCAGCCTTCACTTCTATGAAGGGTCATTTCTAAGAACAGATCAGGTGGTTTAGAGCTGCATTCAATTAGATATTGAAAAACCTCAAAAAAGAGGATTCCACAACCTCTCAGAGCAACCCCTTTCACTACTTTACTGTTGCCATTGTGGAGAAAAACATTTTCTTGTACAAAGAGATATACTTCCTCCTGGCAGAATGTCCATGGCTGGACTTAATGATTGTAAAGGTCTCTTCCAACCTTAACAATTCTATGATTCTGTGACATACAGCCTGATACCTCCTTATATATATGGGAAGGATGTGCTGAGGTCCTCCTGAAACCTACCACCCTCCAGCTAGCTCAAATTACTGCTTTTCCTTACAATGCAAGAGCTCCAGCTTCCTGGGCAGTCTGGAGGCCCTCTCTGAACTTGCTCCAGTATGTCATCCATGGGGAAAGTGGGAGGGAAGGGAAAACACAGTGTCAGGAGTGCACTTTAATTAAGAGGTTTGTGCTCCTGCTAATAGAGCTCCCAAAGCTACAAAAATCTTCTATAAATTTCCCAGCAGTGTTGGGGATGGGGTTTTCCCTTTCCTCTCTGCGGAATTTTCCCCATTGACATGCTAAGAAGCCTAAGAAGGCTAGGCCCTAGCACTGATGGCTAGTGACAGGGGCCAGGGAGGGAAGGGGGGAAAAAGCCATGAGATCAGAAGCAGGTAAAGCAGACGGGAGGCCCTAGCTCGCCCCCTTTGCTCGTGGAGATGGAGGAGGGAGAGGACAGCCGCCGCTGCTACCCCGACCCCCGCCATCCCAACGCCGGGAGCCGCTTTCCTCGGCTGTGGGTCCCCACACCCCCCTCTCGGACGGTCTCCTGCTTCAGCCTGCTGAACCTTCTGTTGGAGCAGCGGGACCGATACTGCCACAAGGATTCGTGAGCAGCGTCTCTCCTCCACCCTTCCCATTCGGGACAAAGCCGCCATCGCCCCCAGCGCCCCTGCAGCTGTGAGGGATCACCGCATCTGCCCCTCTATCGGGAGCAGCCGGCACTGCCTGCGGGATCACCGCATCTCCCTGTGCCGGGAAGCGGCCGGCACTGCCTGCGGGATCACCGCATCTGCCCCTCTACCAGGAGCGGCCGGCACTGCCTGCGGGATCACCGCATCTGCCCCTGTATCGGGAGCAGCCGGCACTGCCTGCGGGATCACCGCATCTGCCCCGGTACCGGGAGCAGCCGGCACTGCCTGCGGGATCACCGCATCTCCCTGTGCCGGGAAGCGGCCGGCACTGCCTGCGGGATCACCGCATCTCCCTGTGCCGGGAGCAGCCGGCACTGCCTGCGGGATCACCGCATCTCCCTGTGCCGGGAAGCGGCCGGCACTGCCTGCGGGATCACCGCATCTCCCGGTACCGGGAGCAGCCGGCACTGCCTGCGGGATCACCGCATCTCCCTGTGCCGGGAGCAGCCGGCACTGCCTGCCGGATCACCGCATCTCCCGGTACCGGGAGCAGCCGGCACTGCCTGCGGGATCACCGAATCTCCCGGTACCGGGAGCAGCCGGCACTGCCTGCGGGATCACCGCATCTCCCGGTACCGGGAGCAGCCGGCACTGCCTGCGGGATCACCGCATCTTCCCCTGTACCCCGAGCGGCCGGCACTGCCTGCGGGATCACCGCATCTTCCCCTGTACCAGGAGCGGCCGGCACTGCCTGCGGGATCACCGCATCTCCCCCTGTACCCCGAGCGGCCGGCACTGCCTGCGGGATCACCGAATCTCCCCTGTACCAGGAGCGGCCGGCACTGCCTGCGGGATCACCGCATCTCCCCCTGTACCCCGAGCGGCCGGCACTGCCTGCGGGATCACCGAATCTCCCCTGTACCAGGAGCGGCCGGCACTGCCTGCGGGATCACCGCATCTCCCCTGTACCAGGAGAGGCCGGCACTGCCTGTAGCTGGGACGGTAGCCTCACCACAGGAGGAAGGTGCCTACAGCTGAAAGAACTGCTACTGGATTCCTGTTCTGTTTGTTGTTAATTTCAGAGTTCTTGTTGCTCTGTTTGCCTTGTTATATACACGTATATACATAATCATTAGTAAAGAACTGTTAATCATATCCCCAT
Source organism: Oenanthe melanoleuca (assembly GCF_029582105.1). Taxonomy (NCBI): domain Eukaryota; kingdom Metazoa; phylum Chordata; class Aves; order Passeriformes; family Muscicapidae; genus Oenanthe; species Oenanthe melanoleuca. The sequence continues at coordinate 58,337,638 of NC_079362.1, forward strand.
ATCTTTGCCTGACAACCCCTTAATTCCAAAATGATACTAATCGGAGGGAGGGATTTATTGGCTCCATTTCGAGGGAAGGCCCAGCTCTTCCCCAGCATAGACCCGTATTTTTCAAACCAAGACAAGCAGCATCAATGATGATTATAGTATGAATATTAGTAAAGATCACACAACACATATATGTATACATGTGTTTTGTATGGAGTAATTTAAGTTAAGCAACAGATAAAATTAATTTTAGTTTTTAGAAAGATATTATGATGATAGTTAGGGAATCCAGTTCCACTTGAACCTAAAGGACTTTCCTAACCACTGAAAGGCAACCCATACTAGATGAGGCACCATACTCAGCAACACTATCACTTGATTTTGCTATTGCAGGTGATAAAAACAACTATTTCCCAGCTGACAATAGCTTTGCATTAATCTCTGTACATTGCTGTCCCAAGGTCAACAGTGTCATGAAACGGTCTGCTACTGGAAACTAGTAGCACTGATGCATCTGGACACCAGGTTTCTTCCAGTTCCTGCCTCCTTGAAGAGTGAATGCAAAAATGTACCTGTGTCATTCACAGTTCACACAAACCATACCCCAGTGACAGAGAGGCTTTATAGAAAAACCAAAGAGCTGTGCTTTGAAAATGAGATAATTTTAAAATGACTAGCTGTGACCTTTTATCTGTGCTAAGTTCCCTATTTAAAATCCAGTCACTGCAAATGCAGAGATCCGATGAATATCAGAACAATGATAGGAGAAGGAAAGTAATGAGCTAATTACTGAAAATGGAGCAGACTAAATCAGCTGCTCCTAGTATCCATACAAGGGGGATGATTAGTGCTGTTAGTTCCAGTTAAATCCTACCACTGTGGACTTCGGCCCTTAAGAAGGAAAAACATGAGGCACAACAATCATTCTTAGCTTACAGTGAAGTGCCAAACTACATTGAATCACACACTAAGAAGTCTTGAAAGCCAGAAGAGAAAGAAACACATGAAAACAAAGCAAAACACATGAATGCAAAATTACTGAATGAGTGCTTTCTAGAAAGAATGAGATTTTCCAGTTTACTAGCTGCCCTTTTTCACAAGTACTGGCAGACACATTTTGTTTTATAATTTTGCTAGAAATGCTTTACTATTTAAATAGTCCCTTAACATGCTGTGATATCAAAGCATCATTTTAAGATACAAGAATGATATTTATCCCTATGCAACAAGCTTGCACATAACCTACACACTGTTTTGCTACTCCTAACTTCTACAGAATCCATTGTTTTACTGTTAGGATTGTCATTTATCATTTCTTTACAGTAAAGATCTGTGGAGAAATGCTAAAAGCTTTAAGTAAAAGTTATCTAACTTTTTTGTTAAGTGAAGTACACCCTGCTCACTGAATTCCCTATTTTAAAATAACATTATAGAATAACACTGCAAAGTTATGAAATATTGCAGTTAAAAGCCCAGTGTAAAGTCAGGCAAAAATCAGATACAACTAATTTTGTGCTGCAGCTTTTAATAAACATATTTGCAAGCATATAGGAAGATCATATATGCTGATTTCTTCACAGATGTCCCGAGAGCATATGGTAAGAAACAAGAAACCTCAAGAAGCAAGAGGAAAGCTGAATAATTACAGCTTTTATTTGTAATTCTGATGCAAGTTGTGGACACTCTCCTGTTGCTGTCAGTGTTATGGGGAAGACATCTCTATTCACGTTATTGCCAAAATCACATTCCCAGCAACCTCAAGGTTAATCTCTCCTTATCCACTGTAACATGAAGTTACATTCACAAAAAGAAATAGTAACGAGAGAAGACACCTCAATATTTAAAAGATAGTTTAAGAGGGGAAAAATTTCATAGTAAGTTTCTAACCCTAAATTTACTTTTTCTCTCTTATGTCATCCTACCCTGGCTGCTACTCCAACATTTTTGCCTCTTTTTGTGAAAAAAGGTCTCACCTCAGCCTACACTATAAGAATAGGTGACATGTGTACAAACAAGAAGAGTACCAAGTCCTGAAGATGTGACATTCAGCTGTAAAAAGTAGAAGGTTTCTTATGTCTGTAAGTGCACCCTTCACCTAATGTTATTCCTTCTCCCTCCTTCCTCAAAAACTCGGGAACCCAAGGAGCATTAACGTTCCTCACAAATAGCAGTAATTTTTTACGACAAGGTAATTTTTTAATAACAAAAAGACAGGAACATACGTACTCATCTAACATCAGTATTTCAGATATTCCACCACAAATTAGGCACTCCCGAAATATCAATATGAATTTTTCTCCGATTTTTGAAGATCCTTAGGCAATATTCTCCTTATCAGAGTAAAATGCAGATGTTTTCTTTCTACATGTTAATTCTCATGATTTGTTCTCTATGCAGACTCAACAGTACACAGATGATCCTCAGCGTCCAATGTAACCAATCACAAGTAGCCCTGCACAAAATTAATGAGGGTTTCTGAGTGGTTGGACTCTAATAACATTTCCAGGTCCTTTGTCATAATTAACTACATGTGTTACAGGCACATGGGTACAAAATGTGATTTGAGAACAGCAGCTGCCACTAGGAATTAGTTGCTACTAGAGAGAGATATATTTAGCCATGAGATAAACTGATGGTAACATTTGAAACTGAATGATTTTAAACGTGGACCCCACTTTAGTGGGTAAATAATATAGTCTTGTTTTTGAGCCTTTATTTGCCTTGCCCAAGTTAACTATTTTGCAATAGTCCTATTTGTGTGAGCAGGAATCTCATAGAGGATGGGAACTGAGATCTAAAGCTGAAAATCAAGATTTTCGCTTGCAAGTGATTTCAATTCTGGAAACTCCTGACAACGGGAAGGAGCACAAAGACAAAGAACTGAGTTTCTTCTGAGCGTGTTCTTGTGCATGGTAAATGCAAGCATGCTATTTTCATGCACATAAGCAGCATACTGGCATAGAAGTCAAATCACAAAAATTACTTATGACTCCCCTCTCTGAAGAACCACAGAAATAATTTTGAAAAAACAAGGAAAAGCACAGATTCATGCCAAAGCCTGTTATAGACTGAAAGAGACAAAACCGAAATGATTAGTATCACATGCAACTCATTTACTTAAGTCATACACTGCAAAATCTTGGCTTGGGTTCAAGGGAAATGCCTGGCTTTTAGGAAATAAACTATTTAAGATTCCTAATGCAGAACATTACAAAGGACAATTAAATTACAGTCCATATAATTAACAGTAAGAGGAATGGCAGCAAGCATTACACAGTGTTCTCTGATATAAACAAACGAGAAAATGGATTGATGAGCAGAACTCACTACTGAGAAAACTAATTACGTATCTTTTTCCAAAGCTATGATTATGAAGCACGGATTCCTGCCCCCATAACTAACAGGAGAAAACAAAGAAATCCTTGCCAGCTTGTTCTAAAGTTCTTTCCTGACCTAATGTATTCCCCCAGGAGACCTTTTGCAGCCTGGCCCATGTCCCATTGGGATCTATGTTGTCCTTTTCCAAACATGAAAGCATACACATTTGTAGAATATTTTGGAAAAAGAAGGCAACATTTAAAAGCATTATAAAAAACAACCAATAAAAAATTCTAAGAGATTTTAAAAATCATACAAACTCCTCATCAAGCTGTTTTTAGGTCAACAATTATAAAATAACTTTTTCTTATGAAAAATTGTGCCCAGAAATGCTTATAAAACATAAATGTAAAGAATTACAGCCTCTTTCTCCATAGGAAGGATTAATCACAACACATGGTAGCATGGGCGTTGGGATCAAGTGGACCCTCTGCAGATGGCACCAAGCTGAGTGGTGCTTTTGACTCACCAAAAGGATGGGATACCATGCAGAGGCACCCGGACAGACTGGGCAGGAGAGCCCATGGGAATCTCATGTAGTTCAGTAAGGCCAAGCACAAAGTCCTACACATGGGCCAGGGCAATCCCAACAAATACAGGCTGGGCAGTGAATGTATTAAGAGCAATCCTGAGGAGAGGATTCGGGGAGCTGGTGGATGGGAGGCTGGACAGGACCCAGCCATGGACACTCACAGCCCAGAAAGCGAAACGTGTGCTGGGCAGCAGGTCCCAGCTGGGGCTGCCAACAGAAGGACTTGGATCTGTTGAAGCAAGCACAGGTGAGGGAAAACGATCAGGGATCTTGAGCACCTGTTTGTGAAGAAAGGCTGAGAGAGCTGCAGCTGTTTAGCCAGGAGAAGAGAAGGCTTTGTGACCTTGTTGCACCCTCCAGTACCTAAAGGGGAATCTATAAGAAGTCTGGAAAGTGAGTGTTTACAAGGTCAGACAGTGATAGGACAAGGAGGAATGGCAAGGGCAGGCTTAGATTAGAAACATGTAAGAAATTCTTTACTTTGGAAGAGGATGGTGAGGCACTGGAACAGGTTGCCAAGAAAAGCTGTGGATGCCTCATCCCTGAAAGTTTGCAAAACAATACCTGGCTGGATGGAGCTTTGAGCAAACTAGCCTTGTTGAAGGTATCTCTCTCCATGACAGAGGAGTTAAGACTAGTTGATCTTTAAGGTCTCTAACCAAACACTTAACCAAAAACATTCCATGATTCTATAAACTGGAAACTATAAGTGGTCTTAAAATCTAAGAAGATTTTAAACCTATCAGCCCAAAACAGTTATTGCAACCTATCTTCAAAGGATTGGAATATAATCTTGCACCAAAACAAACTGGTGTGTATTTGTAAAAATATAGCATCAACACCATCATTTCCTGGACCAAAAAGTATAGATTTCCTAGAATATTCTGGATTCTGCTGCAAAGGTTTTCCAATAAACATCCATGATTAAAATAAAATTCAGACAAGCATTTGGTCTCCATAGAGACATCAAATAATCAATATACCTCTGTTTTTCCACTAAAATGGATGCAAGCATCTATACATGCATTATAGATGTGGAATTAGGATTTATTGTTTCACTTGCAATTTCTGCTTTGATGGCTATGCTTTTTCTCAAGCCATTTCTGAAAAATTAACAAAGCTGGTATATTCACATCTTTGAGCTCTAAACTTTCCTGACTGATAATTATTACCATTCATCCTAGTATTCCTTCTGAAAAAAATCCTTTTTTTTCCACCAGACAGTGAAATTCAGAATGCACCTTGTTCTAATAAACAAAAAAAATGCCCTAATATTATCAACAATTGGCAACATCTCAGCAATGGCATCCAGCTAAAGGAGGCTTCTACAGACATAACAGTGATTCATTGGTTCGTTTATGTCTCCTTAATATCATTTGTGCCATTCATAATTTGCCCAAAGTGGTCTGCTGGTCATCAATTTACAGCATACTGATTTTTACAAAAATTCTGAAAAGCCATGACTAAACTGAAATTATTCTCTCATCCATTGGCTGTTCTTCTTGTCAAAGCCCTCTCTTTTTTTGGCTGATAAAGGCAAAGGCTTCCTTTTTTTTTTTTTTTTTTTTTTTCAGCTGATAAAGGTGTGATTCAGACATCAAAAATGTAAGCATCTGTTTTACTATATTTATGCCCACTTCTTTCTCTGTTTAATAGAACACATATTTCCAGAGAGAAAACAATTTAGATGGAGCTAGAGATGCATTTTAGTACAGAATAAAGCATCTTCTGAAGATAGATATTTCTGGCTACCAGTCATATAGCCATGGTAGACAACTAACTTCAGAAAAATATCTAAATTTTAGCTTATTAAGATCTTGAGTTTCTCATTCCACTTCTACACTACCTCCCTTTCCCCCACTCTCTAGTCTTATACCTGTATCTCCATCTAATGATGTTTGTTTGTTAACTTGGCTTTTTCACTTAGTGGGAACACTGAGAACCAACTGTGTCCTAACTGAAAACCTCTCCTTTTGTGTAAGAGTTACTTACAATTTCAGAACAGGTTAAATGAGAAGTTGCTACTGCACACTTTTCTGAAAGCTTTTTTTGTTTGAATTACTCAAAATCATCAGGTTTAGAAATTCTGTCCATAAATTTACCAGATTTAGAAGTCTGAGTGGAAAATCTCATCATAGGTCCAGGAAACAATTTAGTTGTGTAAGAGAACACTTTTCTGATGTAGTAAGAGAAAATTTTTCTGATGTAGTAGTTAGAAGTTGACTTGGATATAACGTGGCTGTTAACTTAAACACAATAGTGATTAAGTTAGCACTAATCTGCACTAATGGCTAACTTAGATTTACAGGTGATTTGGTTCTAGATAAAGTACAGTCAATCACTTGAATTAAGACTTTCAAGGACATTAAAATCTATTATTTTGTTTCTTTCTCCCAAACCTACTCAAAGACCAACTACAAAATCCTCTTCAGAAACAGAAAATAGAGCATATTAATCTCCTAAATGCTGAAAGTCTGGCAGCCCTTGATATACAATTTGGGTTACCAAGGGGATGCATCACAGTGATCCAACATTGGTTCCCTCAGTCTTGGAAATTAATTCCATAGAGAAGGATTTTTTTCTATGATTAAAGCTATATGTGATTAAAAACTATGAAACAGTCAACTATATTTAAAACCATTGTACTGACAAAATCCATCAGACATTCAGAAAGAAAAAAAAAACCTGTATCACTTAGGTTTGTAGTTATAGTCACCGATGCAAAACAATGGAAAATATACTAATGGACATTTTATGTGGGAAAAATTTGTAAAATAAGAGAAACTTCCAGTATTCAAAATTCCATTCTAAACAGGCCATGTTTATAACTACATTAAAGAAGATATTCCAATATCATTGAATTTAACTGTATGCTTCCAAGAGAAATACTATAGTAGAAGGTGAGTGCTACTTTTGAAAAACTGAGCTTTCACAAGAAACATATACTCATTTTGGTCTGTTGAAAGTTATATTTGGGCAACTCACTCAGCCTTTCTTCTACATGATCAGAAAAAAACATCTGTAAGGAAGTGAGTTCTCCTGGCATACAGAATCCCATTTTCCAAGACCTTATCTACAGAAGGGGAAAAAAAAAACAAATTTACTTGTGCATTCAGCAATTTATCTGCCTTGGTCTGCAAATTAAGGCAAAGCACTGGGTGCTCTGCATGTTCTCATGTATTACACATAAGTAAATCAGGTAAAAAAAAAAACAAAAACCAAAGGTCAAAGAAAAAACTCCACAAACTTAAAAAAGTAAGAATGGTCATGCTGTACCTGTGTGTCACAGCTTCATCTTTCAGAACCTTGGTGTGGTAGTATGCTGTGTGATGAAAACACTGCTTTTCACAGTGATTGAACTGAGACAAAATTGTCTAAGATGATGTTCCTCATTGTCAACAGAGACAGCCCCTAGCATCTTGCCAGAATATATTCAAAATACAACAGTCTCCTGATCCATACTTAACTCATTCTTGCCTGAATATCTCCCACCCTTAAAGAAGGTATATATATTCATTTATTATTTTATACCCAGTAAAGGAAAATCACGCAAAGTTTTTTCATAATATAAGGCTTTCCAAGTCAAGGTTACTCAACTTATTTTTCCAGCATGCCCCACAAGAATTTTTATTTCTAGCCAAATACACTAAGCTAGTGTATTAGTGTATTTGTGCACTAGCTGGGCTAATAATATAGACTACTACTTTTTCCTCATTTTCCTTCCTAACTTACATGCGCAAGAATGTATTTCATATTTGTGTTTCTTCCTGTCTGATTGTCCTACAGGACACCACTTGCCCAAACATGAATGGCTAAGAAAACTGCATTGGAGCCAAGAATTTGTAAAAGAATTCAGATAGAAATAGTCTGTGATATCTGACACTTGAAAAAAATTAAAAATTATAATTTAGCAAAAGAAAGCTAGCATGTAATCTATCAAACTCTAAAAAATAAAAAATGTAGCTCTTAACAATATTTAAAAATGGGAATCAAAGCACAGGTATTACCAGAAGATTTTCTGGAATCTGTCCAGTTCCTGATTCCTCATCCTTCACCACAATTAAACAAGACGACTGCAATCCTGCCCTGACTTACCTCCAACCTTTTCTGTGATCACCTGTGAACTAACACAAGCTCACAAAAATCTTTGTTGTAAGGGACAGGCAGGCAAATTTCCTACTTCCCTGGATCCCATAGTTTTCAAAGTATTAAGACTCACGGGCACATAGTAGAGGCCTGAGCAATAAAATGGCCACGACTGAATTATCTTGCACTTGTCTAGATAAGAAATACAGTTTCATCAAAAGCAGGAAAGCTTTTTTCTGGGAGAAGGCAAAGAACTGTAGATAATACACCTGTATGTATTGCCAGTCTTTATGGGTCAAATGGAAAACATTATAGCTAGTTGGGATCCTCTCTAATAGTGTTTATTAAATATTTTGGGAAAATTGCAACAAGATGGACATATATCGTCCTTTTTAATATGCCTCCAATTTCCAACCACACACAGCTCTCCAGTTTCCTGAGCTAGAAGTAGTTTCTGTGTCTAAAAATACTTTCAGTGAGTATCTCTTAATTTGATTTGTCCCAGACTTCTCTTAATTCACATAAACTTTTACCAAGAACTGCCATTGCTTATCTACGTGTATGGGACTGACAAAATTTATGAAGAATTCCAGGTTTTCTCTTTTCAATCAATTTAAAATCACAGGCTCATTCCTCTCATGCAGACTGGCTATTATGATGGCTGGTTTAAAACAGGTAATTTCTTTAGAGTGCCTTAGCCTTCCAATTAGAGCAAGAAAGGAAAAATAAGCTCTAAATATATGCAAGTTTAATCTCCAGAGCTGAAGTCCAATTAAGAGTGTTATGTGCTATGTCTATCATTGCTTCTTCCGTGTACAAATGCCATCTTCTATCATTGCTTCTTCCACTTAGCTTTAAGGTTCCTGTTTCTGCACAATCATAATGGCATTCATAATCTTCAGCATAGAGGCATTTGTCCTGGACTATCTGATTTTCTGTAAGGTCTTTTCATCCCTTAGGCTCCTAATTACAATCTTGCTTCAGGTTCAACACTCATTTTCACAGGAGTCCTTATATATGTTTCCATCACATCTTCCTTTTGGTTTTCTTTCTTCTCCTCTAATTAGCACAATACTGGCTACAGTCCCAGCATTTCCATTTCCCAGCCAAGGACACCATAACCTGGCTTGCCATTATGCGATCTTTTTAATGTCTTTCTGCCTCGATACCTTCCATAGTACCTGCATCATGGCAAAAGACATGTTTACACTCAGCAGCTGTTTAGTGAGCTTCTTTGTCTACCAAACACATCATGTACAAAGACCAAACTGACTTCCTATGGATCACTTCTGCTTCTAAATAAGAGGAGAAAAAAAAGTTGTTGTCTCAAGAAACAAAGAGAAAAAAGGCAAATACCTGAATCCTTTAGGTACACTATACAAGACCACCATCATAATAGAAGTATCATACAATCATACAATTGGGGAAGTAGCAATTGTGAGCATTCAGAAAGGTCCAAGTGCCACTAGTCAGCCCAAATCCAAAGAAGCTCTTTAAGTCAAATTTGATTCTGTCTCTTATACAGATGATCAGTGTGTATCCTGTTCACTTGTTACAGGTTTCTTTAGCACATTGACATAACAAGTGATGGGCTTGCTTATACATTTTTCTCTTGTCTAAATTGTTTCGCAGTGGAGATTTGTGCATTTGTGCATACATGGACAAAATTAAGTGTGTTTGTGGAACAAACGCAAAGCAAAGCAAACCAAAGCAAACCAAACCAAATCACAAGCTTTATAAAAAACTAAAGTCTTGCCTTTGTTTCCTGGAGTTAAAAACTTATATTATTTGTCTCCTTCTATTTCGTTTAGTTCCTCTATGTAGTACAATAGGATTTTTTCTTTACCTGCTATCAGTTTGAACTTCTTTCTCCATATGAAGTATCTTCAGTGCAATAGATAATGAAATAGTCCTATTTCATCTGGAAATACTTCACCAGGCACAAGCAAAAGCCGTATTAACTGTGTTCCCTTGGATGGTTACAAGGAATCCCTTTGATTTCTCATATACCCAGTAGTCATTAACTAACTTATACCTTAAAAAGTACTTTCTTATTCTTGTTCCCGAAGTGTCCAATTTGATATTGTTAAATTAAATTCCAATTCTAGTCTCTGAAACTTGAAAGCTAGTAGGGGTTTTTTAATGTATGATGTACTACACTGGTAACACGTTCCAACTTCCCATCATTTATAATCATTTATAATTTGAATATACCTACTATGTATGAAGTTTACTAACTATTCGAGCTCTAAAACCTTTACACAATGCATTTTACGTCTGATGTCCTCTCCTTTCAAAAGAAGCTTGTCATTAGTTCCTCATCCACTCTTCTTTCCAGTGCTGAAGCCAGAGCCCTCCAGGAAATTACCTTGATTTCTTTTGCTCATACAGATTAAGAATCTTACATTTACACTTAGCCAGCTAAGATTCTCTCACATTTCAGCTCCTACCTTTTTAGTTCATGGTTTGCATATGTGATGCTATATCATGTGTGATCATACCCACTAAAATCTAGAAACTCTAATCACATAATTCTCCAAAGAAATTGCACTTGAAGTAAATTGTATTAATGGCTGGTTAGAAGTCTTGTAAGATGGCTAGAATTTTAATAACTTTTGGAGAAGAAGTGAGAAATAAGCAGTCCCAAAAGATTTCAGGACATTGCAGAAAGTACATGCCATCATTTTAGGTGAATATAGAATTCTGAGACATTAAATATTCAGGTGTTTGATTTAGCTCAGCTCATTCTGGAATGCTTCACTAAGATGAACAAATGTAGGCCTTGGTAGTCAGCATCACAAATCAAACTATCTATAAAAAAAAAATCAGAAACATCTATGAGAGTTTACTTCATATTCATTTTTTGCTGAGTGGGCTTTATTCCCAAATAAAATAAACCAAAGTCAATAATAACTAATCTATATGGGGAAAAAGTGCCCACTGAGTATCATTTTTGCTGTCACAAGAGAAAAATTGATTTCCTGTGGCAGACCCAAATCCCTTTTCCTTTTTATGAATACACATAAATAATAACCTGATGACCAGAAAAGTAAGAACCTTCTCTCTCTCTCTCTCCCTATATATAGCTACCATGGTAGATAGATAGATAGATAGATAGATAGATAGATAGATAGATAGATAGATAGATAGATAGATAGCATACTAATTTTAGAGTAAACAAGTCAGCAAATTACACCATTGACAACTTCCATCTTAGTTACTGACTGAATTCATTGGGGCAGAATTCTCTGTATTTCTCAAACTACAATTAATGGATAAATAAAGTCATAACAGGTAAAAACTGGGGAAAGAGTTTGTTTATAAAGAGTGAGTAATAAAACAATCTGGGTTAAACCATAAAATAACAAGATGATTAGAAAAGAACAATACGTTTATTCAGGAAAGATTGAAGGAGATTAGCCTTCAACTACACTAAAAAGAAAGAAAAGTGGAAAAAGCAGTTTCTCTAATAGAAAAAAAAAATTGCAGCTGATATACTAACTGCTTTCTATTATCTGACCAAGAAATAGCAATGTGAATACAGAGCTAAATTCTCCAGAGATGCTGTTTTGCTTGATAGCATAATTTCACATGTAAAATCTGCATTCATTTCCCATTATATATGTAAGCTGCTACAAACATCCTCATTTGACAGAGACCCTGATGGCTCTGTGCTCTTACAAAATGCACCTAAGCTTACTTTTTGAACAAAATGCAAATTGACTAGCACTAAATAAAAATGAATTCATTTAGTGTGACTCCCATATCCTCCCTCAGTCACTTGTGCTCCTTTCACCGCAGAATGATTTCAGAACAACTTCAAGATGTTCTAACGTAGCATAGGGAAACAGCTTGCACTGAGCAGCAGGAGAGGGCAAAAGTGAGCTTTAAATACTATCTCTACACTCCCATTTTCATGGTATTTACATTATGGCTCCTGTCCAAGGCTCTGGTCCTGTGATTTCAAAGCAACAACTGCACAGCAAGAGTGCAACATTTTGCTCTAATCTACAACATGAATCTTATTAAAATTCAGCAAAGAGCATGTATGGGCTTCTTTTCTTTTTTTTTTTTTTTCTTTGTAGATTCACTGCAGCTGTATATATGTTAATAATTTGCTTCTAAAATGGCTCATGGGACTCAGAGCACAGTTGATTTCACTTTTAGGAGTGCTGTCAACATTAATTTCATTTTAGAAATAGGCTTAGTTTTGCTTATTAAAATGATAATTTGGTAAGTATAAGTTATATTGACAAATTTAAAGTATACTGTCAGACTTCTCTGAATACTGTTGAGCTTGTAAAATTAAATTTATTTTTTTTTTAATTTAGTCCAATGTAACTGTTCTTGATCCAGATCCCTGTCCCAGCAAAATCATTCCTTTCATTATTTCTTTCCCACCCTGACTCCTGTCTTGAAAAAACAAAACAAAACTAAACTAAACTAAAATAAACAAAAATTTTGATATTCAGATACACATCTATAAAATACTCTTCTATCTTCTCTTGCCTTTTCTCATTGCCAGCTTTTAGGGAGGCAATATATATATATAATTTATATAACTTATATAACATTTATATGATATTTTCATGTGTGCAAGTGCTGGGTCATGACAGTTCTTCCACTGATTTATGCTTCCTGACAGTCACAAGTTGGTGACTCACAGATCATTATCTGGAAGGCAAAGGCAGTTGAAAAAATATTATACCAAAAAGCAGTCTGGTTACAGATTAGGGGGAGCTGCATTTACTTGAAGTGTGGCAGTTTGGTGATTTGTTGGCCTAAAACATGGCAGGATGTGTTTCCCTGGAGTCCAGTGAAGAAAATTGCCTAAGACACACTATATAAAATTATTCTGGAATGGATCCTACACTAGGTAAGCTTCTTTTAAAGAATTCCCCCATAAGCTTTAACTTAAACAGTGAGATAAGCCTTATTTGGAATCTCAATTATGCTGAATGACACCTTTTCTTTCCAAATAATAAATGCCTTTGAATACAGATATACCATTTTGCTAATAACAGGAGTCTTTGTCAAAAAATATTTAAAGTCCAGCAATGTGAAGTTAACATTGGAGGGTTCTGTAAAGAACAGGACTTTGTAAAAGAGGGAAATCCTTGACCCAAGGCTCTACAGAAGGCTTTCAAAAAACTGTTGGAATATTGAGAAATACAGGAATTTAATGCTGGTTGCAGTTGCAGAACAGACATTTACCTAACATTTCCTCTCCAAACTATTTGAGGCCAGGAATTTGCAAACACTTTAGAGTGTGCTTTAGAGGAACCATGCAGCATCAGCATGCAAGCATGCAGCAGGACACAGGGCTGTGTAGACAGGATGCTGAACTTACAGTTACCATCCTTTTTTTTGGGTTGGGTTTAAAGACAGTGTTTAAAACTCTCAAGACAGGCACTTCTTAATAGCAATAAAATTGCAATATCTCATAAATATTTGAACAGCCAGTGCTACATTTTAAATAAATAGCATATGAATTTTTAAAAGTACTATCACTGGCCAACATGGCCAAACACCTCACAAAGTGTACAGCATGTGCTCTTTGCACTGAAGTCTGGACATACCTTTTATATTGCCAAGGTCTTTGGTACTGAAGATTGAACCCTGGTTCCATACAAGTTAGTTTTACAAGATGGGTATTATTTATAATGAATGCATCTATGTTTTTACAAATTCAATACTTTCCAAGGCAGCATTTCTTGCAAAAAAAAATTTAATGAGTACAGTTCTGGATTTTCAAAGGACTGCAGTATCACATCTTTTAGCACTTTTGTAGTGTGATTTTCTAGTGTTTTGTAGTGTGCAAAGAAATACTAATCATCATATGTTCTCATTTTTCACACCATTTATGGTGCCCTAATTCATAAATTCTTAGTCCAATTTTCACTCAAATTCTTGGTGCTTTCTCTCACATCCTGCTTCATAGTATGAGCAATGGCAGCCAAACTTCAAATAGCAGAACACATATTATCTTTCCAGACTCTGCTTATATTTCCTTCTGCTCTGATGCTCTTAACATGTAAGCTATACTAGTTATTTCTATTTTCATACATTATATAGATTATTTAAATTATCAGTATGTACTAAAGTTTAGAGAAAAGACAAACTGTCTTGTCTCCTTTTAGGCAAGCAGTATCTCCCCTTCCTACTGTTCATTACCACTTGAATGGCTGAAAGTGAACTTTTCAACAATTTCTTTCTAGGCTACTTATCTAAGATGATGGCACATTGCAGCTGAATTGGATCCAGGGGTGCAACTTTAGTATAAACAGTAAAACAATACAGGAAAAAGAATACAGAATAAACAGGACAAGGTAAAGAGAGCACTAACAATCCCTAAATTCAGAAATAATCAACTTCTGAAATGAACTAAGATTCCCTTAAAGCTATACAGAGATTAAAAACTCCTGGTGGTTCTCTGATAGATCTGACTACAATAGTTCTCTCTGTACGATAATAGGCTTTCTTTTGACTGTACAAATTTTCAATATTTGTTGTTGACAACTCCAGATGCTATGAAAAATAGGGGTAAAAAACAATTAAGCAAAAATAATGATTAATAAATTTCACTATTATTTCCAAGAAATAAGCCCACCAAATATGACTTGCACATAATTGGAAGTTCTCTCGATGAATATGTAAGAAGCATCATATGAAATACTATTGCAGTACAAAAATAGGATCTTACCTCAAGACTTTCAGGCTCCTCAATGATTTATATTGTGTAGAAATAAGCAAACAAGGAGAAATTAAATAGTCCAGGCAAACCATATCCAACTACAGCTGGATAACCCCTATTGAAGGGCATCTTAAAATGAAACAAAAGCTTCCCAGAAATTCCCCTTGTTTCAGCTAACAGCAAAAATCCAGAAAGAGATTGTATTCTATCTGTCAAAACTACATTCCTCATTAACCATATTTTCTCAGCAATGGCTTTTTTAGGGCCTTCTAAGCGACAAACATTTGTGAACATATTGCATTGCTTATCACAGTGGACAGGTAAGCCCCACCCATGTCTGCCTGGAGCTGCTGCCCTTTCAGGACATGTCTGTAACAGCAAATTAAGTTGTGACAAGAAGTATTTCAAGGCTATCAAATCTGTCTATGCTGTGAAACTGTCAGCATGTTTTGCCACACAGTTTTGACCCAGGCTTGCAAGCACTAACAGTTCCTGGGCAGAGTCCAGGACTTAGCGAAGAGAGAAACCATTCCCAACACAAAATCTGGATTTGATGCCCATTCTCTTTCAGAGACTGAAAGAGTTTAAACATATGGACAAAAACTATTCCATACCAGCTGAATACCAGTGCCAAAGGAGATCTTAGAATGTTTCATTTACTAATACAGCTGAATCCAGAGAAATCTCAAATTCCAGCACCAGAGTGGTGTCCCCATGTAAGTGTCACACCACTATTAGGACAATGCTCTCAGGCACATGGTGTATGTAACACTCGCAGTGTTCTGTGCAGGGCCAGGAGTCGGACTTGATGATCCTGATGGCAGCATGTTCTATGACTCTACATTACTCTCTTCAAATCACTTTGATGTATTACAGTATACACATTTGATTTTCATGCTGAGATGAGGAAGATTTACTATCCTCATCTAAAAATATTGTATATTCAAAGTACCAGCTATACATTGCCACCAGCAGCTGAGAAAAGAATAATGAAATATAGTTTGCAGTGGAATAATTCATATTTAAATTAATTAAAAACACCCAGATGAGACAGATGCGATAAAGTCAGGACCTGAAAATTCTGCAATGAAATACTTGTTATATTTGTTATCCTCTTTCTCCGCCTGCTACTCCTGCCTCCACTTTTATTGCTTCACCTTTCACTGTCTTTCTACTGAAACAATGTATTTAGTCATTCTTGAACTGATTCTTATAGTCCCAGTCAGTGTTTCAGGATGTTTCTGCAATACCGCACTACCTCCACACTTTTAAGTTACTGCAGGATACCCCTCAAAGACTTCAATAGCCAGGCATTCTCATGCATATTGGTACTCCTACAGACCCTTCCACCATACACACACACACACTCTCACACACACACACATGCTTTTTTTTTTTTTTTTTTTAATCTGAATTCTATTTATTGCTAAAGGACTGTTAGGAAGTTTGTAGAGAAAAATCAAGTGCCTAATATTAATAGATTTTCTTTTAACAGTTACAATAGTTTTAGTTATTGAATGATGACATTGCATTTTCTCTGTCAGCTTGTGAAACATAGTCCTCACTTAGTCCCCAAGCCCTATGATGATTTATAGAAGCTGTTGATGTGAAGGAAGCAACATTTTGGGTATCAAATGAAATTGTCACAGACACTTCTGAGAAGGATATGCTGACACAAGCAGCTCTTATCCTGTCTTTTCTAGGAGGATATATTTCTATGATTATAGAAATCTAGTCCTGGAAGTCTATGGCTACTCCTAGGGAAAGGCCATCTAAGCAGCAAAAGGCAGTGCAGTGTTCTCATTTGATATTTGCACCAAATTGCTACAATCAGATATGGCTGAATGAATGAAGTTATAACTCTTCTGCGCAATAAACAGATCACAGAGGGAAAACTTGATACTTAATACCTCAGACAAAATTTGTACTGAAATCAGTTTGAAATCACTGAGATTTCTGATCAAGTAAATATAAAAAATGAGCCAGGTATAGACATGGTATGGAGGTATGGATAAATTGTCAGTTAAATACATTGACCTGTCTTTGCAAATGTTATGCTTTCTTCTAAGAACCAGTTTCTGGACTTTATTTTTCCTTATTTTTTTCCTCTCTATTCTGGGGTTTATTTTGACATGTTAGCTAACAAATTCTATTGTCCAAAGAAGCATATAATTTGTCCATAAACTTTTGCAGGCTGCTATTTGTACTTTATCATTGACAGTTCACAAAAGTAATGCAAGGATTTATAGCACCACAGCCACAGATAGATTTAAAAGGTTCTTATTTTTATTTTCTGATTTACACACCTTTGAGCTGTTAATTATTTTAGTTATAATGCATTTTGTCTGAATTAATATTGGGAAATCATTTTTTAAAAATTCAGTGTAAATTTGAAAGTGAGAAAACATTATAGCCGCCTAGTTTCAGCTTGTTCCTTTAAAATTACTAATTAAAACCAAATAGAGGAAAAATATATTACTTTTTATTATTTTTCACTGTAAAACATCCTAAAGCCCTAATGGACTTTTATCCTGTGTCTGTATGTGCTGCATGCAGACAACTTTTCTTCACAAAATTTTTTTACTGTTTCAATGGAGGAATCAATACCTTTTTATGTAAAGCACAATATTTTTTGGATTCCTGTCCTCTAAAAGGTAAGAGACATGTTAATATTCTGTCTTTCTAATGTCCATAGCAGATTTTCACACTTATAATGTGCTGTGAAACAAAATTTCAGAGACAGATGGTGGTCCTATGACAAGGTAATGTGCGACCTCTAATCAATTTAGAACTTGACCTCTGAACTTCTTTCAATTCCAGTAGTGGAAAGAAGATGCTTGGCTCAGAAGGAAAAGAAGCAAACGTTACAGTGCTCCCAGCAGGCTCTTTCTGACCTTTTGAAAATGATATTACAGAAAGGACTAGATGGAGACCCATCCTCCCTGACTCAAAAAATGGAAGAAGACAGTTCAAGAATAGGACACTATTGCCTCCAAGCAAGAAAAACCTCAAAGAAAGAAAAGAATTTTAGGGCATCTCAGTATGTAAACAGCGCCTACCTCAATCTGATAACCCTTCACAGTTCATCTGTGAAAATACACTGTGAGTTTTATTATTAAATAATGACTCTGCTTTCTTGAGTGCCCATCCTGACTTCAAACAAACCTGTAACCTTCCCTGGTATGCATATGAGAACCTTATTCTGACAGAATCTATAAGCACCAACAGGCTAAATTTGAACACAATATATCTTGTTGAAAACATTATTAAACAGGAACATTAACCTAGAAGAATATCATAACAGGAAAAATTGGATTGGGTTGATTGTGTATCTAGATAGGGAATTTCAGTGACTTAACAGCATTACTATTTACAATTTTTGCATTTTATTGTCAAACAGGAATAGCAGAGCAGCATAATTCCATGTATTTCTTCACTTAAGTGCATGGCAAAGTAATTCAGTTCTGATTTTGTTATTTAAAACACATTTTAAAGTTGCATTTCCATTCTTCTGAGTTTACAAAACTGTGAGATTTTCAATAATATTTTATTTCATATAGGCTGAACATCAGCTATCACATGCCACCAAGTACTTTGCCACTGATTTTGAGAGAAGTGTTATAATTTCATGCAAGTCTTATAACCCCATGTTTCTACTCAGATTTAACATCAAACCACACCCGCTATGATTAATTTGATTTCATATTCTATCTAACATTAATTGTCTTTCATAAATGAATAAATTAATACATGAAATGAAAATGGATATTGCAAGAGCACTATTCATTTTAGAAAGTTATTTGCATATCCAATAATAATAACAAAGTATAATATAATATAGATAAAAGTTAGCCATATAGACAATGCCTATTAACAACAATTCTGCTCTGGATATAATTTAGGAGACAGGGTAATAGTGCCCTATTTCAGATTTTTTCAGCTTTCTGAGATCCCTTACTGATTTCATTGAAGGTCCCAGAGGTGCAACAATAAAAAGATTTACTAGCAAGCTTAAGTGCAACACAATGCTCCAACACAGAACACTCCATCTAAGAAGCACAGGCAGCTATAAGTGAGCCATTGCAATTTGAGTTAAGTTGGCAATGATAAGGCCTTTTAAGAACTGGCATTAGAAATTTAGTGAAAAAAGCCCAAACAAAAAACAACAAAAAGAAAGAATCACCAACACAAATAAAGATGCAGTGCTGGATGGGATAAAACCCTCTCCTATGAAAATGTGATCTGAAGTCTTGTCTCTAACCCTACATCTTGGCACATGACTCCTCACGAAGCAGGAAGGTCTCTTCTATGCCCTGAGCCTCTGTTTCCTCTTCCCTAAGGAAGAGCTCTTGGGCTTGTTTCAACCATTCTGGCTGTAAGTTTTTTCAGGCAAGAACTGTCAGAGCCTGTTTGGACTCTGATGCTAATGCCATGCAAAGAGCAACAAAATACATTTTGCAAGAACTGAGAAGAATACAGCTGCTACATCCTATCTACACCAGATATAGACCTGAATGCATTTAGATCATTGGACAGCTTTGAGCAAAGCATGTATTTGTGGCATGGAAAGGTGAAAAATATACTGGTGTCAAACTAATCACATGACGACCTTGTAAATTACAGTAGATATTATTCTTCATGTCTTTCCTAGCAAAAGCAGCAATGTTAATCGTTAAAAATGATTGGTGATTAAAGGAAGAACTGTGTAAAAACATTAATATTAACACAATTTTATTTCTACATCAAAAAAAACTAATAAGGTTATATCAATGTGATCTCCAACATTTAACTGCTAAATGAAATCAGCATGTTATTGATGCGATATTTATTTATTTATTTAATATATGTATAACAACACATTATTTGAGATACCAAGGGCTGAAGGCTAATGAGATAGAGTCTAGCAAACCCTGGGAAGTTCTCCATTATACTGTATTAAGAAAATATTCAATTTATCTGCTGTTTAAATCATGTTAGATGAACTGGACCAAGATTTTATGAAATTTAATGGCTGCCCATCATTAAACACATTTCAAATCATTTGCATTCATGAGAAAAAATAAAAAAGAAAATCTGGGGTTTAAGGCCCTTACAAGTGTCTCACAAAGGAAACACTGCTCAAAGCCCTCAAGTACACCAGGAATATCTGAAGCTTTATCTCCACATTACTAAAGGTCTTGCAATTCCTGCCTCTCCTTTTACTATCGCCCTATCACCCAAGAATTAGGGGATGTAAGCATCGGTGAATCTGTCCTAAATCCAACCATGTCCTGGGGTGTTCCAGGCACAGCTGGGCAAGGGAAGGGATTGTCCTGCTCTGCTCTGCATTCTCAGCCTAGAGGAATTGTGGCTTTGGGGAAATGCTGCCTTAGGATTTTAGCTTTTCTATTTTTCAAACTCTGTACTGCTTTAGTGCATAACTCTAAAACTCTATATAGAGCATTAGCTACTGTCTTCAGATTTTGGTCAGACAAAACAATTTCCCCAGGCTGGAAGCTCAAAGACACCTTACTGTACCAGGCCCCAAAAGTATAATCAAAAGTGAGTTGAGGGCAGGGAGCAAACTGGGGGTATATGACTTAATTACCTGAAGCTGTAATTGGAGGATTAAACCCTGGCATGTAAATGGAACAAACTTATATCAGTCTGAAAAACTCATGACCATCATCCATCCTGGGTGTAGCCTCTCAGAGGTTTCTGACTGCCCAAGCTGTACCTTCTGAAGGCCCTTAATAAATATACCCACTTTTACTGTCCTAACCTTGTCTAGCATCTGCTTGTCTGCTCTAGGTAGCCACTCCAAAGCATCATGTACTGGGCAGCTTCACCTCAAGTCCTGTGTGTGGTTTTGAGCACCTTAATAGAAAAACAACACAAAGGTAATAGAAAGCATCCAAAGAAGGGATGCAAGGGTGGTAAGAGGCCTTGAGGGGAAGCTGTATGAGGAGCTGAGATCATCTGGTCTGTGCAGCCTGGAGAAGAGGACGCTGAGGGGACACCTCACTGCAGTTACACCTTCCTTGGGAGGGGACGAGGAGGGGCAGGCACTGGTCTCTGCTCTCTATGACTGGTGACAGGGCCCAAGGGAAGGGCATGAAGCTGTGTCACGGGAGCTTTAGGTTGAGTATTTGGAAAAGGTTTTTCATGCAGAGGATGGTTGGGTGTTGGAACAGGGAAGTGGTCACAGCACCAACTCTGCCAAAATTCAGTAAGTTTTTGACAGGACTGTCAAGCACAATGGAGGATTGCTGCTTCTGTGTAGGGCCAGGAGTGCGGTCCCTCCCAACTCAGGATGTTTTATGATGCTATGGAATAACTTTTGGCTGTAATTTATTTTTGATGAGAGCTTGTGGAAAAGGAAACCTATTACCTGGCATCCCATTTTTCTCCAGTGGGCATCTTTCTACTGTCTCTAAGGTATAGGCAAGGAATGGGGGAGTTTGTAAGCCTGGGTAACACTCTTTGCACAAGTTTCCTTCCTCAGCAGAAGATGGAAGATGTTTCAGGTGGTTAGGGTGACGGAGCAAAAAAATTACGCCTTCTGTTATGTATCCACAAGTGTAGCTCATACATGAATTCATAATTTTTTAAGGGAAGACACCAGATCCTAAAACTGGTATTTCAAGGTACTTTGATATAATATGTATCACTTTCAATAGTCTTCATATTGCACAGAAGTTTATAGCTCAGGTAATATTATAGCACAGATAATAATATGTATCAACCTGTTTTATTTCTGAAAGTAATTTAATTAATGATAAAGAACTGTACTTCAATACCTTAAAAATACTGTTTGCACTCTAATATTCAAGACAGAAAAATTATGCAAGAAATAATTAATTGCTATTTAATTCCTATGCTCTCTCTGTAAATATATAAGGGTTATTACACTCAATGCAAACCTGCAGCTGTGTAAATGCTATCAAAACTACTACAATTCGCTTAATTCACAGAATTATTTTTTAGCTTACCCAAATCTGTAGCTTAATTCTTTTTTCATTTCTGAAAACTGTTTTTACTTTGAAATCGATCCCAACCGTGCTTACAAATGCGGATGTAAAGGAATCATCAGCATATCGGAACAAAAAGGAGGTTTTCCCAACACTGCTGTTGCCGATAATGAGCAGTTTGAACATGTAATCAAAGTTCTGGTCAGATGTATCTTTCTGGCCATATCTGGAATCTTGAACGGATGCCATCTGTAATTAAAAATAAAAAAGAAATATCTTATTGTCTCTTTTATCATAAAAAATGGAAACATTTAGATTTTATTGAAGTTTTCCATAGCAGGTATCAATGATGCTGAAGAAGGATATCTTCTTGAAAGATTAGTAATGTGTATGCTTCAATGCAAATTTCAAGAAACACACAGAGACCTAATATTTTTTTGTGATTCTTATACCTAGTAGTAGTTCTGGTAGCAATAGAGGATGTAAAAATGACTGGTGACTGGTACCAAAAGAAAAAAAAATTCTAAAAATCCAGGACAGTGCTTGAGTATATCTCTAAAAATGCTTGTTTTCAGAAAATGTGATGAATAGATGGTGAAAAGGAAACAACACTTCATTAGCATAAGAGACAAAAAAGAGATCAATGCTTCATTTTGACACAGTAGGTGTATTTCCAAACAGAAGCATAGTAAGTTTTACATCTATTAAAATTCTCAAATAATTTATTTTACTGCAAATACGTTGTTATTTTTGCCCTGCCTATAAACTTACTCAAAGCATTTTTCCTGCATCAGCTTTTAGTTCTCATACCATTAAATAGTGAGTATATACACCTGTGAAATAAATTCTTGATTTTTTTCATTACTAGTATATTCTATAGTTTTTTGAATTTGCAATATTAATGCAACATCATCACCATAAGCGGCAGTTAGATAGTATGATTTGGAAGGGTTGTTTAAGATCATCTAGTCCCAATCCTGCTGCCAGGGACACCTCCCACTAGACCAGATTGCTCAAGGCCTTATCTAAATTGGCTTTGAACACCACCTGGGCTGGGGCATCCACAACCTCTCTGGGCAACCTGAGCCAATATCTCACCAACCTCACAGTAAATATTTTTTCATAATACCTAATCTAAATCTCCCACTTTCAGTGTGTGCCCATTTCTCCTTGCCCTGTTACTCCAGCTCCTGTCAGAGAATTCCTCTCCAGTTTCCCTGTAGACCCCCTCAGGTACTGGAAGCTGTCTATGAGGTCCCCACAAAATTTTCTTTTCTCCAGGCTGACCAGCCCCACCTTGCTCAGCCTGCCCTCATAGGGGAGGTGCTCCAGTCCTCCTAACAAGCTCCTGGCCCTCCTCTGGACTTGCTCTAACAACTCCTTGTCATCGTGCTAGGGACTCCAGAGCTGGATGCAGTGCTCCAGGTGGGATCTCAGCAGAGCAGAGCAGCACAATCCCCTCCCTCAATCTGCTGGCCAATGCTGCTTTGGATGCAGCCAGGATTCCCTTGGCTTTCTGGGCTGGGAGCACTCGCTGCTGGCTCATGGTGAGTTTTCCATCAGCCACCACCCCCAAGTCCTTCCCCACAGGGCTGCTCTCAATCACTTCTGTGCCCAGCCTGTGGGTGTGTCTGGGATGGCCCCAGCACAGGTGCAGGACCTGCACTTGGCCTTGCTGAGGTTTGCAGTGGCTCATCTCCCAACTGTGTCAAGGTCCTGCTGGATGACATCAACATTTGGAAATTTGAGTCCTTAAAATACAGTTTTTAATCCATATAAAACACCTGAATAAGTACAGATTACTGAATACAGTTAAAGAGAAACTTATCTTGCCCTAGGCACTTCAAAGATCATGGATTCCATTTATAAAGTACACCTTAGGCTTTCATGAAAACTGCAGAGATTTGTGTGAAAACCTGACCAAAGTTCTTCCTAGGTTGCTCAAAAGCAAATGGCAAAAATAAAAAACTTAGAGTATTTCAGATGAGTTTTTAAGAAAAATTTTCAATATTTTGTGAATCTGTGGAATTTTTTGAATACGATTATTCCAAGAACAACACTTTTGCATGCTGATTTGAGACAGACAGACACAATAACCTAACATAAAGGCTTACAAAAAAGCAGCTCATGTAAAAGCTTTCTACTTTAGGCATCTCAGAACACATCTGGACAACCAGAAAGGACAACTGGAACCAGGTGACAGCTGTGCACTAACCCACACTCTCACCAAAATTTTAGTTACTGTATAATTGTTTTAGATAATTCTGCTATCTTGTAGCATTAAAAACATTATACCAGCTTCTCTGGGCTACTGAAGAGGCATACAGGAGTGGAGACAAAAAGTTCTGTAAAAGACATAGAAAGTAGCAAGTTTTTAATAGAAAATTCAGATTTATTTTTCATAAATTACACAGCAGGGAATATTTTATTTCAGAATTCGATTTCAGAATTACCTTCTTCATTAAATGCAGTATTGGATACCTACAAACTACTAACCTGAGTGTTAGCATTGCCCTTAATATTTATTCACTTTTTCCACAGGTAGAATAAAAACCTGAATATTGTCAATCATATACATTACTAATCTTTCAGCTTTATTATTTCTATAGAAAGGAGAGAAACTTTCATTACTGTCCCATATTGTATAACTATTTGGGGATATTTTGCTTAGAACACAAGAAAAAGGAAATCAAATATTGATTAAACGAGTCTACTCACAAGTTGCTATAAAGCAGTATAACACAGGGCATGCTGATGGTGTGTAGCGTTTGCAACAAGAGGTCAAAGATGTCTCTCAGACCAAAGACTGCAGTGGCTATGGGTGCTAGATGTGTGACCACTGTGTGTTGCTACAGCAGCCTGTTCGACAGCCCTTCTGGCTCCCCTCTGTTGTGCTGCAGCTGAAAGCAGAAGTTACTCCTTGCAGCAAGGAGGAATATCATATTCTTTCCTGATTTTATCTCCTAGGAAGCCTTTCACATTGCTTCTTCAACAGCTTAAGATTTACAAAAAGAGGTTTAAGCTTTCATCCATTTGCTTCCCTGAGTCCTATGAAGCTTCCAAATCATGCCCATGTACTTTAGTGCCTAACATTTCAGAAATGGTATGATTCAGTGAGCAGAGAAATCAGGAGACCTGGATTCTAATAATAGTCCTGCTAGACCATGTACATTGTGTAGCCTTCCTGAGTAATAATGTGCTTCCTGTGGATAGTTTTTTTACCCACAGAATTTCAGTGCTCCTCAAAATTACTGAGGTTATATGCATTACTCATGCAGCAGTTTCCTAAACATTTCTGGGGGAAAAAAATTTAAAAAACAACACCTTCACTGTGCCATAAACTTATTTTTTTACTTGCAGCATCATAGGCAGAATTACAGGATGTTGAACACAGAATTGAATCTATTCTTATTTCGGGGACAGGGGTATGTCTACAGGACGCAAAAGGCATAGGAAAGGCATAGGAAAGAACTGATTTCTCCAAGAGGATTAGCGAGGTAATAATTTAAACTCTTTGGAGAGACAAACTTTAGCCTAGTGAGCCCGTCTCCCTGGACTACTGATAGTGATCCTTTCTCCTGCCAAAACCCAAATGAGCCTGCACTAGTGTAAAGAAACATCAAACTCCATGCAGTTGCTAAGACCTTGCCATTACTTCCCAAATTTACTCCTTCCGTAGTAAGCAAACAGACAAATACTTCTAAGCACAATCCACATTATGTTCATAATAAAAATGGCACCTTAAAGGAATATCTGTATTTCTGCTGACTGTAAGGGAAATATAGATGCTTGGTCCTCTTGAACTTTTTGAATACGCCTGTAGTGCTTCTGTTTCTTAAATATAACCTGCTGACTTAAAAATAAGTATGGAATGCACTGTAATCCACTTTCCAAGGTAATAATATGTCAGTTCACTCCTGACCCTATTGGAGGCATTTGTAAAATATGAAGAATAAAATGGTTTGGAAATTATGCTGGAAGCAATCCCTAGGAATGCTGTGTTCCCATCTGTAATTAAACACTATGTACATGGATGAGAAACAAATAAATCTCACTAATGCTATGATATTCTGTTTCCAATAAAGTAAAATGCATACCTTTATTTTGACAACTTCTTCTCTCGAAGGTTAAATGGATATATTAAATGAGCATCACTTTCAACAAAACATGCTGAGTTTTCAGTACAACGTCGTCATTATTTAGTGAAATTGCACAGGTTTATTTTCATTAGCACCAAAAGCAGTTTCAAGCCACTTCCTAGAGCACTTAGGACAGACTTGAAAGTCAACTGGGAAGGCTAAGCTCAAGACAATGAACAGAAGACCTATAGACAGGAGATCTCACATGCTTGCTCCTTATCAAAGCCAGGAGGAGTTATGTTGCCAGCTTGAATAAGGTACAAGGACGAATAAAGGATAGCGTTGTATGCTTCCCTGCTTACAGCACATCTCTAAACTCCTCACACATGGATTATTTAAGAGCATAGGCAAGTTTAATCATTTAGCAGAGTTTTCTGTTCAGACTCAGGTGCTTTCCAAGTCTCATGTTTAGCTGTTTCCTTGATCCCAAAACAAGAGGTGAAAATAAAGCACGGTTGAGAACAAATATCAGAAAATTTGTTTACCTGCCACCTTCATTATCATAACAAAACATTTGGCTATGTGCCTCCTTATGCCTTAGCAGGGTTCATTCTTTGACAGAATCAATTTGAACAGCTTTCTTCAGCAGTGAAGGATGCTGTGACCTCCCTTGCCCTTATATATGCACTCCACTCTGCATTTTTAGTGTAGGATGATTTGCCCCTTGTGCAAAAGGCAAGAAAATCTGACATTGAAAACACTGAGATTCATTCCTTCATGCCTTTAGCAGATGTGTTGTTTTCTTTTAAAAACTCTAATAACAGTCATGTCTTAAAGGAAAAGATGAACAGTAAGTCCAGAGAAAATGTCTTGCTTCTATGTACAGTGAGGATAGATAGAGACTGGTTAGTGAACTTTAAGTTGTTGCAAAGTGCAACACTCTAGTCCTCGTGCTGTTACAGCCTGCCCCAGAAAGTGGGGTTACTGAGGTCCTTTTAATAGATCACTTTGGTCAGACTAGAGTCAATCATACATAGTGTTTATACATGCATAGTTGAAGGGAAAAATAAATGGTTCTTTCCTATATACAGGCTAGAAATATATATACTTCTATTTCTTTCTATAGGGCAGCTGACTTTAGTTGGTATTTTAGTAAAAATAAAGCTTCCTGCATATACAGCCTTTTTCGAGGTGGTCTTTCTGTCTTTTGTAAAATGTAATTCATCAAACATAATCAATGGATATTGAAACAACAGAATACAGTGGAAAAATTCAATGACTGTAACTTACCAAACTATATGGAGGATGTGCGAGTGACACTCACTGCACATAGTTGTCTTTCAGGTGTAGATCAACATACATCATCAGAGTAGTTAAAGTGTTACTAAATCCTCATAAAAAACACTGTGACAAACAACCTAGTCACCAAGAAATTAACTACTTTTGAGGTGAAATATCAGACTAATCTAGGGATTGGATTTTAATCTTAACTCTTTCAGAAGCATCCTATGAATTTTGTTTTCTTCTTTTCTGTATCTTGGGGAAGCTGCTTACTCTTTTGTATTTTTGGCGTGTTCTCAACAAATACATTGATATCCACAGATGTAGATCACAGCCAATCCTCACAAATCTTTATCATTTATTTTTAACCAATTAATAAGAATTAACAGGGTTCAGTAGACAATGCGCTGGCCACTTATTTGGAATTTACTGATTGCCAGCCATCTGCAGAGCACAGCTTGTAAACTAATGTACTTGGCAGCATCAGGAAAAGCTTATCTGCTTCAAGGTATTATGAGGTCAGAATCATGTATATATGTAATTGTACACAAAAAGAAACGAGGTTAAAAACAGGTTTTTTTTAAGCAGAACACTGAAAGGTGAAGTTGGGGAATGCCAAGAAGACACTGAGATGTTAGGCTAAAACACTTCAGAGATGCTCTGCTTGCTTTATATCAGCAAAACTAACATGAATATGGCAACACTGCCAGGAGCTGCTCAGGGCACTAGAACGTGAATAAAAAACAATTATGGCAAGGCTCTTAGGATTCTTGTGGTGAGCTACCGAAATATCCTTCATTTCTCTTTCTTTAATTTACTTTATCTATGAAAAGGATAGCTTAGGAAGCATATTTCTAATTACCACTCTAGGTAGCATGTAAAAAAACCCTTCATCAAGTAGTGGCAAAACCAGAGATACAATCCTAAGTTAGTATAACACAGGATGTTAGGAGACCTCCAAAATAGTGCAGCTATGAAAAGAAAAATAAAAGCTGCGTCAGCCTAGGTACTCAAGAATAAATAAATTTATATTTACCAAGGAATATAAAAGAATGAAAATGAGATGGCTAAAGCCTTCTGCCATTTACTCTATTTAGTGCAGCACTCAGGGTCATGAGACTAGGAAAGTTTTGTCTGCCAGAGAAGCTGAATCAGGCTAAGAGACTAAGTGAAATACTAATGCTACTGTCTAGGGCACTGGTGAGACAGTATTAGTGACAATTCTGATCAAGTGTGTTTATGAATGCCAAATTCAAATGGGAGAACACTCAGAAAGGTTAACAGGAAGATTAGAAGAAAGAACTTATCTCATGGCAGAAATAAAAACCAAATCAAACCAGACCAAACAAAAACACAGTAAACAAAACATGAGCTTGTTTCTCTGGATAGTAACCTGGTCGTGATGCAATAAGAACTATTTTGACTGATGTAACCAGCAGACACTGGTTGCTTATCAATAGTATAAACTAGCCCCTGAGTACCTCTGAGCTGGAGGTTAGTAAGTATCTAACCAGTAAGGGAACAAGCTTCCAGGGTACACTTCCAAAAGGGGGAGTGACAGAAGGAGGACTACAGACTCCAGATGCAGCTAGACCAATTAATTAAAAGGTATATGTAAGTTTCTCTATGGACTTGCTGCCTTGGCAGACTCTAGCACTCCAGTACTTCTACTATGAACTAACACTGACATATCTAATACTTTTGCTGAGCGATAGGAGCTGAATTGTCATGCAAACTCCTCTATCTAATAGCTTTGATTGGCCCTTTTTATCATTTTATAATTTTATATAATCATTTTATAATTTTTTAATAACTTCTTAAATACCTGTAAGCAGCATTTTGGCTTGCTATTGCTGTTCTCCATTGTGTCTGGATGTGCCAGGTATAAACATGCCTTGTCTAGATGTACCTATTGCCAGTGACAACAGGATATAAAAAACTAAGGAAAATCTTTTTTAGTTCTTTCCTTGGCAAGGAGATAATTTACACATTATCTTCCTAATTTTTTCTTCCCTCAGCCACCTTTGAATTGATCTGATGCCCTGGCAAATGCAAGAGGGTGTCTCTAGAAATTTAGTGTTTTCTACAATCTGCCACCATTAATGTCCATATGCTCTAATAAACACTAAAAACAGGTTATCCAAACTACAGCTCTTTTTGTATTTTGCCAAAGTGCAGGTATGTGGAAGACGTGCATGCTACAATCAGACAAGGAATGAAACTAGAATTCACTAGAGTGAATTGGTGCATGAATCTCTGAAAATTTCCCACTGAACCTGCACTTTTGAAAGCATCGTGAAATCCTTAGGGACATTACTGAGAAAGATACATAGATATCTCAAGTAATTCAGACCAACTCTAAAAAGAATACGCAAAAACCATAAGAAATTAAATGTTTCATAAAAAAGAAAGTTCATTGCTTTAAAACTAAAAACTCCTCTATGGCCAAAAGCATTCCTAAGACATATCTGTTCTTTCACAGCATGGCTAAAGAAATAAAAAATAGCCATAAACTGTGATCCAGATACAGCAGATGACAGCAGCAAACTTTTTCACTAGACAAGTCTTTCCTGGAAGGACCATTTCTCTGGTAATTGTTGGCCCTTCCTGTCTTCAGAGAAATTACCTGAACTTGAGATTGAAACAAAGAACTCACAAACACAGAAAGATGGCGACAGTGCTCAGGGCCTTTTTTCATCCTGCTATTTTAACATTTTTGTTTTCTTTTAAATTTTTGCTTGCAAATGTAAAAAGTTATGCTTACACTCTGAGTTGTTTTGATGTGATCAAAAGACATACATTTGATCACTCTTTCTCCTGCTCTACAATTCAGAGATGGTAGTTCTTTAACAGACTGCTGCAAATTGTTGTGTACAAAGCAACTACATTCATTTCATGCAATAGGAAATCACATAGCTGAAAAAAAATAAATCTAGCAATTAGCTCAGCCAATCTAAACTCTGTTTGAACAAGGTTCAACCATATAAACCTAATGTGGTGGGAAAAAAGTATTCTGCAGAAGAATCCACAACAGAAAATTGTTTTACTGGAATCAGTAATAGGAATAATATATGGGTATGCTGGGAATAATATAAGTAGAAGAAAAAAACCCAAAAAAGCTACAGAAACCACAATTGAAAAATCAAGCTCTGTGTGCCAGACTGCATTTTCACATTTTGGAAAAATCCAGACGCATATGATCATAATTTTGAATGTGATATGCTTAAAAATAGCCACTGTTTGACCATGTCAGCAATTTTGAAAAAATGGATTTTATTGGGGGTTTACAGCTTTCTGCTGTCTCTCTTTATTCTGAGGATGCACTTCTGCCGACTTTTACTCAATTACGTTCAACAATAATTCCAGTTCTGACAATCTCAAAAAAAAACAAGGAGCTGTTCTCTGATTGATGCGTAAAATTTCTATTTATTTTTTCTAAATCTGAACTCTCTTTTCTTTAGATTCTGTTTTGATGTTGTACTACCATTTTGTTTCCACAACTATTTAAAAACTTTGGAGAATTCAACAACCTGTCAAAAATGTCAAATACAGTAGCAACCAATCTACAATTGGCACCCTTTACTAACAAAATTACCTTTAATGAAAAGCTCTCCAAAGCCAATATATACTAAACATGTCTTCAGTAGATCAAGAAATGTGTATAATTGGAAAATACCACATGAACATTTCTGACACATGCATGTAGCCAGCAAAAAGGTTGCAGATCTACCCTTAGCCTGAAATTTTATTACTGCCAGAGTAGATATTCAGCATGAAAAGCATTAGCTAACAGGGCCGCAGCTCATAACTTAAATCACAGCAGACTGCAAAAGTGCTCTTTGTACTCGATCATAAAATGATTGTTACCAATCCACTTCTCTACTGAAAAAGAGTCATATTCAAATGTACAGTATGGGGGCTCCAGAGCTCCTGTGTGGGATTACAAAACAGGCCACAATTAATAATTTAATACAGTTCACCAGCAAAAGACTGCTTTGAGTTAACAACAGAGAAACTGCGAAAAAACTCTGCATAATGCAACTTGTATCTGTCTAGCACCTGCTGATCCAGAGCTAAGGAATATTACATCTTTCCATGTATAAAAACCGCTAAAAGCAGGCCCCTCTTTGCTAGCCCCAGCCGCAGCCAGGAGCCACCTCTCCCCGCTGTGGGCGGACAATGCTCCATGACTGCACAGCTGGCGGCATCGTGCCAACGTCCTGCCGCCTCGGCAGGAGCCCACCGCCCGCACCTGACAGCCAGTCACTCCCAGGAGAGCTGCGACCGGCCCTTGAGGGGCACGATGGCAACAGCACCGCTCGATGTGCCCGAGAGTGACAGGAAACCCACCCGCTGCCCCTCGAGGGGCTCTCCCTCCCGGGGACACGACCCCTCGCACACGCCGGGCCACGCCAGGGGTGTCCTCACCCTCAGCCCGCAGCAGCAGAGCGGGCCCGGCGGCCCGGCCGGAGGGGCTCCTGCCCCGTCCCGGCTCGCGGCTGCACCGCGCCCGCCGCACCCCTCGCTCGGCTCCGGCCCGGCCACCGACCTGCATGGGCGCTTCGTGCCTCATATCTGGGCGCGGCCCCGCCGCCCGCCCGCTGCCGCTCGCTCCCGCACGCCGACAGCCGCCGCCGCCCGCCCGGGCTCTGCCGGCAAACCCGCGCCGAGATCAGCACCGGAGCTGTCCCCGCTCCGCCCCCGGCCCGCCCCACCCTCTCTCCCGTGCCGTCCCGGGAGTCGTAGTCCGGCTGCCCGGGTTCCTCGCCCTGTCTCTGGGACAAAGGACTACAGCTCCCGGGGTGCTCAGCGCCAGGCCGCCAGCGGGCGGGGCCGGAGCGGGCAGCGCGGCGGGCGCGGAGCTCCGCGATCCCGTCTCGGGGCCGCGGAGGGCGGCGGGGCCGGGAGTGGGCGCGCCGTGCCCGTGCTGAGGCGGAAAGCGGAGATGGGGCGGGCGAGCAGGCACCGCCGGCTCGGGGAATGTGCTGCCCTCCCGGCCCGCCCGCAGCCAGGAGGAGCAGCGGCGGCCGGGGGCTGCGGGAGCCGCTCGGCGGAGCGGAGCGGAGCGGAGCGGAGCGGAGTGACCTCTCCCGGGTCCGGGCGCGGCGCTGCACAGCGCCGTCTGCGGGCAGGGGGAAGGCGCGCCGGCAGGCTCCGGGCCGCGCGGCCGCTCCCGCCCCGTTATCCCGCTCCCGTTATCCCGCTCCTTTCTTGGCCCGTTATACCGCTCCGCTCTTTCCTGCCCCGTTATCCCGCTCCAGTCTTTTTATCGCGCTCCTGCCCCGCTATCCCGCTCCCGCATTCGGGCCGGTGCCTTCTCACGGCCGCGCCCCGAGGCCCACAGCCCGCGCTGTGGCCCGAGCCCGAGCGCCTTTCATGCTGAGGAGTGCTGGCCAGGGTCCCTGCTGGGCACACTGACAGTCCCTGGGCTGTCTCCTCCTCGCATCCCGCTGTCCTGCTTGCTCCAGCCGCGCTTGGCTTTTGCCCGGTCGCTGACAAACAGCCCCGCCGGGACATGGGGACATCGCTTCTGGATGGTGGCAGCCGGTTTTGATGTCCGTCCTGATGTCATTATGAGGTAGTGCTTAATCATCCAAGGACACGCTTTAAATACCTATCTCACTGCTTTTTGCATAACCCCATCCTCTAATGAAGGGTCCATATTTACCTTGGGCCAAAATGGACGGGTCCGTAGAGGGTAGAAAAATGTATATAGTGTGTTGGAGCCAGATTTAAGATTCAGCAAGTTCTGCTCTAATGAAAGGGTGAAGATGAGCCATGGGTAACTCTGGGGATGTCTGCCCAAGGTTTGAGAGCTGGACGCATTCCAGGCTGAGGAAAGGGCAGGGGAAGGAAGCAGTGGTGGCTGAGGCAGAGTGGAAACAGCAATTTGCCCTTTTGGTTATCCACTTAACATACATGGTATACGTTGCATGAAGTGAAGTGCCCATAGGACCTGGGGCATGAATAAATTGTGTCATAGAGACATGAATATGGATTAAAGTGTATGTCAGAAGAAATTTCATTCTAACTGCAGTTTTTAAATTTCATTTGCAGCTGTTTATACCTACCCCACTATATTATGAAGAGAGGAAGTAAGTATTTTTCAAAGACATTGTGCATTTTCTGAACATCACCCTTCTTTCCTGCTTGAAACACAGAACTTTGCTCTTTCTGCCATTGTAGATATCTTGATTTTGCTCAGCATTTTAGATCCACTTGCATGGGTGCTAAGCGTCACTTTTGAGTTTTCTTAATGTCTGCAATTTAATCTTACTACTGATTTTAGGTGAGTACCTACCAAAAATCATGAGTAACAACCCATTTCCCTCTGAAAGAAGGGCACATTATAAGTATTATCAACTGCAGTTAGGGAAAAAACAGAAAGTTTTTTCTCCTATGACAGCTTTGTTTCATGGGGGTTTGGTTTTAGAAAGTATTATAAATATATCACATAATGCTGAATATATATTATAGTTTTCCATAAAATGGAAATTCACTTTAAATCCTAGCTGAATAGATATTTGAAACAGTAGATTCAAGTATTCAGAGAAGTTTTTGATTATGGAATTTAGAAAATAGATACTATGGATTTACTATTATATTAAAGTTTTAAAGTAGATTTACTGCAGATACATTAGAAATTTAATACTTAGATGATGCCAGGTTTATCCCAAGACAAAAATCCTCCTCAGCTTTCAATTATATTTGCATTTATCTTAGCATTGAAGTCTTGAAGCAGTCTCTCACCTAAAATCTCCATACAGGCAACTATTAATAGACCATAAAGCTGTGTTACTTCTACATTATCATATGTCCTTTTGCAAAGCATGGGATTTATTTTCTTCTGGTGCAAATGTTAAAGTAAACAGATATATGCATAAATAATACTTTTTCTTACTTTAGTTTTCAAATGCATAAAAATGCACAAATAACACTGATTTTGTGGAATCATGGTGTGATTTGTGTTGGAAGGGGTCATCTGGTTCTGATTGTGCAGGGACCCCACCCACTAAACCAGATTGCTCAGAGCTCCATCCAGCCTGGCCTTGTTTTGCATTGTGTGTTGGTTGAAGAGATGATACTGGGATAATATTTTATTACTTAATTTTTTTCCCTTTGTTGTCTGGCAGAAACTTATCTTTTTCTTTCTGTATTCTTCAGAGCCTTTTGAAGACAATATCGGAGAGAAATGGAGCAGGATGAAATAGTATAGTGCTAGACACAAGCAAGCTTTTGTACCTCAAGCATAGTAGTCCAGTGGCTTGCTGTGATGATACTCCTGAATAGTCTTGTCCACAGAGCACTGTGTTCGTGGGTTAACAGTTTCTGTTGATTAGTAATTACTGGGCCACAATATATTAACATTTGTGAAGTACTGTGTACTTGAACTTCCCTTTTAAACATGATTCCTATGAACTATTTTCACCAGGTGTTAATATATAAAGGATCCAGTTTAGTAAAATACCTTATTCTTTAAAGCAGTTGTAGTAGAAACACCAGAGTATCAATTCAGATTTTCAGGTGTATTGATTATACTCCCTTCTTTTCATTTGCTTTTCCAACACTCACGAATTAATTTTTTTCCCCATACCAAACAGGATTCACAGAACAAGTTGGTTATTATTTGCTAATTGAAACAAAAGAGAAGTGTTAGTTTTGCTTAGGTTATGGGAAAAAGTCATTCAAATAACAAAAGTCATCACAAAAACTAACTCAGAATGAACATGCTGCATGTAAAATAGCTCATATAGTCAATCTGACTTATGTAGATATAGAACAGTGTGATTTTAGGACACTTTTTAATCTTTGTAACACAGTTTGGTTTTTTTGCCCAAAGCACTTTTCTACAACACATGGAAGATAAACAATAATTTTCAGACCTGCGCATGAGATGTAAGAAATCTTGTAATAATAAAGGCACCAGGAGGCAGCTGGTTTGTAACCAAGTAAGTTGTTTTGAATGCGCGAACTCTGAAATGATGGAGACATTAACAAAGCTGTTTCTCAGTTTTGCACTAGAGGTCTACATAGGTAAAGATAACACAGATGCACTATAACATCACATATCCTGTGCATGTATTGGGAGCAAATATTCTCTTTCAAAGCGTAGCCCATTCTGTAATACTAGCAAGTCAGTAAGTTTCAGAAGTAGAAGAAATCTGAGTTAATATGGAGAATAATAAGAGAAAGACAGTTAACTAATTGTCATGGTTCATTTCTTGTAATTCTTAGATCAACATACAAATCCTTTCAATTTTTGATTTAAGAAAATAAATGTTCTTATTAGATACATAATTCTAGTCATTATGAAAGATCAGCACCACTTGACAATGTTTTCTGTCATGTTCTCTTCCATAAGGTCAAATGGCTTTCTTTTTTTCCCTGAGCTTTTAGAAAACAGTATTTCTTTTACTCCAGCATACCATTTGACTTATCCTGGGATTGGACTTTGGATGCAGAGAACAGAAAAAAAGGGAGTCACAAATATTTCACAAAGCAATAAAGGTTTTTCACCCTCACTCAGTCTGTCATGTTTTCAAATCTGATTTATGATTGTAAAATGTAAATGTTGAGGTATGCCTTCTTTAGATACTTCTTAAAAAAAAAAAGGTACGATATCTTTTGACTAGGTAAACAGGAAATGTAGAGTGCAAGAAAATGGTAATTAGAGATCTCAGGAATGTTTCTTTCCAGTTTTAAACATTATTTCATCAAGAAGGCAGGCATAAATTAGCAAAATACAGATACAAAATTAAGCTAGAAATTGATAGTGGATTTTTTTGGCACTGAGACAAGATCTGTCTCAAGTACAGATCTCCAATATGCAGCCATTGAAAAAAAAAATCTGTGGGGAGTTCTTGTCAGGCTAGAAGACAAAGTACATAGAATCTTGTCATGGGGTAAACCATGTTGTATTTGAAACAGATGAAAATTCTTCACTGCTGTATAGATACTTGGGTTTGTGACCTTGGCAGATTCTGCAAATCCTTAAAATCCCAACAGACCAGGCTCACACGTCAGGCCACATGACAGCACACTGCTGATGCATGAACTGGAGATGCCACAGGAGGGAATGAGAAAGCAGTTGCTAAAAGAACAAGTCTGATGCTCATCACATGAGACTTGACAGGCCTGCATTACAATGAAAGACAAGCAAACAGTTCTGTCAGGGATGTTATTTTTTCCTTCTGATTCTCAGAACAGAAGATACTGTTGGTCTATTCACTATTAAACTTTGCAGCCACTAGAACTGTAACTTGGAACTGAAATGCAGTTTTTCATCATGTGTATAAAGGACCAGCATAAATCACCACAGTTTTGCTGTTGATGGAAAAGAGCATTGAGTTAATCTGCCTTTGCACTGTTGTTGCCATGGCTACTGGGTCACAGCACCACATACACCATCACGTTTCATGCATCCTCATAGTCTATATACAATGGTTTCATTGCTGTGTAGAAAAGGGAGAACTTGTGGTTTTTACTTTCTATTGCACAGTACCATGGCCTTGTCTGCAGTAACATCACTCAGGCTTGTGGAGATCAAAGAGGCATTTCAAACTTCTTCCTTTGAAGGCATCTCCCTATGCTGTGTGTCCTGGGTCTGAGGAACAGAAACATGTAACTCTTGACTCACCACCACCTAATGTGAGCACTATGCATCTGCATATCCAGTGACCTGGGGCTGAAGATGGCAGTAACACATATTCTGGCACAGATTTTGGTGCCAGCTCTAACTTCAAAATCTTAAAATATCTGCTCAGCTCTTTCATGAAAAAGGGACTTAACACATAGAGTCTGCAACCCATTCAAGAGGAGTTCAAAGTGATGTGTATTCATCATGATCACTAGATAGTGGTTAAAGATAATAGAAATTATGGAACTAAAGCCCATGCTTGAAATTATGCCAATATCTGTAGAGATATTTACTAGCAATGCATGCATTGTTAAATTTAAAAATGCATTTAAATTACATGCCAAATGTATTTCTTACGTAATGCTTTTGTAACAGGACTTGTATTCATGGTAAAATGTCACCAACATAAACTTTCTGTATGTCAGAAGAAAGGTTCTTGTACTGTGCATGCATTTCCGTACCACTGTTCACAAGATCTGGCCTAGACAAGAGGAAGCTCTGACAGCCGAAAAGAGCATACATCAATTTCTATAAAGCCCAGAAATTTTTAAACATGGCAAACAAAGTTTTGTCAGGTCTGTGATATGCTACATCACCAATCTGAATGGTCACTGGATGGCATTGATGGCTCAGTGTTGACAACAGCTCAGATCAATCAGGCGACCTAGAGAGGGGGGTCTGGGACTACTGCTCCGGTAGGAGTTTTCACATAGTTTGTCTGCACTGCAGAAAACACAGGGTTTTTAAAACAGCATAATAGCAAATGCTGTGTGGTTAATTAATATGTTTAAGGTTTTGCAGAATGGTCAAGGGAAGTAGCGGCCATAAATAATAGGGTTTAGGCTCTCAAACCTAGTACTCTGGTTTTTTTCTACTCTTGAGGAGAGTTTGATTGGTTAAAGAAAGAATCTGACTAGTTTTATCAGATATACACACAGTCAGTGAGATGTGTAGATGTTGTTTTTATTCATTTTGCATCTGACTTGTCTGTCTTCACTCAGCATGATGTTGGCATCAAGCTCCCAGTAATTAATGGAAATTACAGGAATAGCTACAGTTCATGAATTCTTCTACAGTTCACTAGGTTTTATTTTGAACCTTTCTGCTATAGTAACTATAGGCTTAAGTAAAAAGGTGAAAAGAGGAAACAGCTGAAAGAACCACATATAGTCAGCTTGTATATTTTTCAATCAGAAATATAAAACTGAATGAGGAAAAAAATATATTCACATATAGTTCTATTTTTCTTGCTTTTTCTCCTCTGAAAAGCATTTCAAGACAGAAGCACCGGTGCTGCTAATGATATCATGGTGATTTTATCAAGTACTTCCCATGAATACTCTGCAGCTGTGTTAGAAGAGGCTGTTGTGGCAGGAAGCAACCTAATAGCTATTTTTGGGTCCCATAGCTGTGCATGACTCAGGAAGAAAAAGAATCATTGCTTGATTTTCTGTTCTGCATAGGTACTTAAAGTACCAATCATCAGATCTACTCAGACATCAGTCCTATTTCATCAGGGATATTAAGAATAAGCCTCTGGAGGTCAAATGTGAGGATGTAATTCTGTGGGATGCTGATCCCCTGTAGATCTCATTAGTTTTCAGTTAGAGGCATTCACCTTCTCTCAGATCTGAAAACTTAGGCTGAAAATCAGAACCAAGGAAGGAGCTCCAACTCAGTCTTTAATATCAGATCAACTTCATAATCATTTGGAGTCTTTAAAAGCAGGTAATAATTTGTTCACCGGAGTAGAGATGTTGAGTGGTTGGCAGATTCCATATATGATTAATGACATATTGTCTATCTGCATTTTACTCTTTATTTCCAAGTTGAATGCTTCCACAGTTCTCTGTGTTCCTTGTTATATATGCAGTACATTATCATGCTAGGGAGCTGGCAGTAGCCTCTGGCATTAGGTCACTATTATTTCCATTACAGGTGAGCATTTCCATTCTTTCAGAGAAATCATCGCATTCCATATCAAATATTTGTAACTGCTTAATGATCTATCTGGTACGTTCATATTTTGGATGTCTGTTTCTTTCTCTTGCTTTTACTTACAGCAAAATGGTACACACCTCACCAAAATGACAACAGAACATGAACATTTGAACCTAAGGGCAAGTTCAGCCATAGTATCTTGGTTTAGCTCACTGTGCCTGGCATTGCTATGGGCTCATTTGGTATGCAGGGCTGAGGGTGCGGAGGAATTAATCAGGAAGAGAATTAATCAGCCTGTTTGCATGGTCTGTCCCAAGTGCTCTGGAATTTGCAAATTGTGCAGAAATTAGAGCATAAAGGCAGGTAGATAATGACAGGATGTGTTGGATTGATGTTTGCAAATGAACCCAGACTTCTGCG
Organism: Oenanthe melanoleuca; assembly: GCF_029582105.1. Classification (NCBI taxonomy): domain Eukaryota; kingdom Metazoa; phylum Chordata; class Aves; order Passeriformes; family Muscicapidae; genus Oenanthe; species Oenanthe melanoleuca. Next base: position 58,376,624 of record NC_079362.1, read on the forward strand.
TAAGGTACTGAGCAAAATTCTGGCAGTTGGACATAGAGTGCATAGTTAGATATTCACTGCAGAAACCATTGTGTCATTTTAAGACATTTCACAGAGCAGGCCAGTTTCCATGGTCAGTTTCCAATGATGGGTCACAAGTAATTTCGTTAGCTGTTCCTCTAGCAAGGAGGAGTAACAGACAGTCCTCAGGGAAAGATCCCTTACCCTGCCACAACGCAGAGAAACTCTCACTACAGTCAGCTTCCATGTTTCTCATTTTAGCTTGCCTAATTGATGTCTAATCTGCATACATTCTCAGAAGTGCAATCAATATGCCAAGCTGCTTGTTATGGAAGTGTAAGCATGGTCAGAAAATTGCTTGAAAGTAGGTTTGGATTCTGCCTTTCCCTCTGATTCATTGTTGGCTTAAGAAAGTCACTTGGTTCCTGTTTTCTTTTTTGTAAAATAAGATTGTATTGTTATCTCATCATAGTTGCTGCTCTGATAGGAACATTAGGAGCATAAAAGAACCAAAAGTTGGAAGAAAAAATATTAATTAGATTGTATTCTTTGAAAATTGTGCATATTATGATCCATGAAAAGTGACATACTTACAAATAAGAACAGAAAAATAAGTGGACAATTACTCCTAGAGAAGCATATGTCTATATATGATGAAAAAGACAAATTAATTATTCAGTTGGAACTCTATTCTCGGAGCAGCTTCTGCCCATATTTCTGGTAACTGTAACAAAATGCAGATGAATGACAATTCCGTCATTGCTGTGCTGTCAATAAATTTTAATCTTGCTTTGCATTCTCTAGCCTTCACTGGTACAGCTTTTCAGACAGCATTTTGCCTGTTCAAATAACTGCAAGTAAAAATCTTACTTCAAGAAAATACCATTATTCTAGAAAATATTATATTTTTTAATATTTATCAAAGTTTATCTACTTGCTCTTCACTGCAGAAGGAAAACAAAAGTCTCTATGGCTTACACAATTCAAAAATTACTACTGAGATATTCTGGTTAGCTTCTAACAGGGCCTGATGATTTGTGTTTACAATTCCTTCTAACTTAAGAGCCACTCTTTATGTTTTTGGAGCACTCAGAAGGATTTACTTTACCTGCTTCCTCAGATTTAGTCCATTATATTCTCATCTGGTTAGAAACACAAAACAAGTTCATATGGCTCTAGTTTCAAGAATATGAAATGCAGGTTTGTGCATGATAATCTAATTTGCCACAAGGATTGCCTTCATAATTACTCACTCATTAACCTTGTAAAGCAAAAACATAAGGAATGTGGTAATGTCAACTTTTTTGTATAGCAGATCATTCCAGCCCTGTGACAACTACTTAAATATAATACTAGTTCAGTCAACCAATAGCAAGAAACACTCTGATTATGGACACGCAGGCAAAGTATTACATCAAGACCTTTACTGTTCAAATATGTACGTTTAGAATAGTCAGAGTGCAGTGTCAGACATTGGTAAAGAGAAAGGAAAGATGCATTCATGGGACAAACACCTGTTTTCATGCGCTGGTCTTTTCGCACCATTTCTCTGAGCTCTAATATCTTGCAAGAAGTCAGTGCAAAGATTTCTTCTGACCAGATCTGGAGAAACAAGTCATCTGTTAGACCTAGATAGCCTTTATTTTTTTACCTATAGAAATATGACAAAAAAGCCATATATTTTATATTTTATTTTAAAATTCTAATATAAAAAAGCTTGGAGTGTAACTAAGCAGAAAACTTGTTTTCCATGTATTTTTAAACCTTTTGATTTTATTTCTACTGGAAATAATGAGAAGGCTGAATCTGTCATTCTGTCTGAGACCCACATCCATGTAAATTTTGTCATGGGTACTTACTTTTGCAGCATATGCTTCTCAAATGGGAATAGTTTCACTGCATGAACAGTGGGTTTTACACAGGGAACAAACATAATGTTGCTTTCTAAAAGTAATGCATCACAAAATGCAGATTAGAGCCAACAGGATCTCCTGTTGTGCAGAGGAAAAGCAGGTGTATCAGTCAGTACACTGCATGTATGTAGCAGCTCTTGAGTCAGCCATGCCAAAAAGCACTCAAGAAGCTGTAAAGGTATAGCTTCTCTGGCTTTACAGTCAAGATTTATCACAGACATGGCACCTGCTCCTGTTCTTCAGTAGAAAGTTGCTAAATAGTCTATTTGATTTGTAGCAACAATGTTTACCAAAACAGGGGTTGGTTATAGGGAAGAATTTCAAGAAATCTCTCTGAGCTGTATCCACAACTCAGAAAAACACTCTGGTGCAGTGCCCAGACCTGAACAATGAGACCAACAAACACATATTTCAACGTCATAAGCAACTGAGGCACTGGAAAGTCATGTAAAAGTGGACAATCAGGGAAATAAATTTTCTGCAATGACTTCAGGAAGAAGTTGATTGTGTTTGCCTTCATGCATGTGGATGAGAGGTGAGGTAGTAATAAGGAAAAAGGAAAGAAACTTTCCTTCCTAGGGACTGGTGAGCACTTAACACATATTTCCACGAGGGAGAAAAGCTCTTACAAACTTTTCATGACTGCAGGATTATTCCTTAGGATAGACTTAAATGCTTTATGGAACAAAAAGTACCAGTTGAAGCTGACAACAAACATAATTTTAAGTACCACACATCATAAGTAAAACCATGTCAAGTCCAAATCCAAATACTTGTACTAGTGCCCCATGCTTCAAAACACTTTCCCATAATAAATCAAATCTAGTTACCCAGCATATGCTTTTCTTTGCTCCTGCAAAGCTGCTTCAGACTACTTTAGCTACCTGAAGTAGTCTGCTCTCCCAAAGTCCCTTGCTCTGCACTCCAGAGTTTTAACATGCAGTCTATACAGTATTTCAGGCCCTAAGCAGTGTCAGCAATCTTGTTGAGTGTGTTTAGCCATAAAAGATACTTAGTATTTAGTTGGTGAAGGAAGAATGAGTGACTATTTTCCTTCAGCAGCTTTGGCCTAATGGTAAACTCCAGCCATGGTCTCTGGGCTTTTCTCACGAATAAAGTCAGAATTAAGCTCTAAAGGCATATTCAGTGTGGGAGATTTTTCTCTGTGCTAACCAGAATTGCATATAGACCGCATATGTATTGTTTTGAACAGACCAGCAGAGATTTTAGTTTATATTTCATATTTCTGACTACTGCAGCTATCCATTTAAGTGACAGAAGTCAGAGTTGGCAGATCTGTGTTATACAATACTAATAGCTGTGCTGTGTTTATGCTGTAGAAGGTTGTAGTATCTGCTAAATTCAGAAGTAGAAAATAGGATTTATAATATTTAACTGTTTACAGTCCATTTTTCTATATGATAATAATATAGGTGTATTGTATACCTCTTGCAATCTCAACTGCAAGACAAGAAGATTAAGCTACAGAGCGTATTAAAAATCTTCCCTCATACACAAAATGAAAACCATAAAAGAAGTCTGTTTTAAGGTAATAAATTAATGCTTATGCTAGATGAGTAAAATATTGATTACTATTAGCATAAAGCCAGGAATATATTTCAAAATATATATGTAGGCATCACAATCTTCTTCTGAATTTTTTGATAAAACAAGGACAATAGTATTAACTATGTATCACTTTATTTAAAGACAGGACCACTGGGTACACAAATAAAGTCTGTGTTTCCTTTCTTCTACAATTACTTTGACTAAGGTTATAATTATAGATGACTAAGGAAGAGGGGAGCTCATTTTGGGTCAGAGCCAAGCCATTACACTATGATAAATACGTGAGTGGTATCAGTATATTTTTGCCACATAAAACTTAATTGTTTTGAGGAACGAAATAATGGAGGTTGTTTAAGCTTCATGGAGCAGCAGCAAGAAAATTTAGTTTCTTTAGGATGCTTTAGAACAGTCTTCATCCTCCACATTCCCTTCCTGCCTGCTTCTTCCCAGAACTCTGGTAAAGGCTGATATCACATCTGAGCTGGCTAATATCATGATACAACGCTTTCAGATTGCTCACAGACTCTTCATACTCCTTTTCCTCTACCATCTCTTTCTGCATTTACTAACAAAAAACATTTGAGTATACTTTCAAATGGATTTTTCAATTACTTTCTCTGAGGAAACAGTGTCAACAGCATAGATCTCATTAATAGAAAAAAAAATTGAATTAAACTGTGCTGGATCATGTGTGCTGCTTCTTTAAATGTTCTCATACAGCAAGAAATTAAAATGTAGCTTAATAGTAGTATTCCTGAACACTATGAAATATTTTTCTTTATATGCATTGCCTCTATTCTCACCAAATGAGCAAGCAGGGTCATTAATATACTCATGTATCATTCACCCCATGGAATCAGAATTGACTCATATGTAATTATGTCCAGAAAATATATTTATCTGTTTTGTGCCTTGGATGGCTGCAACTCAGCCTCTAATGCTGTATCTCCTTTAGCAGACTCTGTCATAACTGCCAAAAGGAAATTAGTGGAGCACTGAACAAGAAAATATTTAGCAGCTAAGTAAGCTCTTGGCTTATGTAACAAGTATAATTTATGGCACTACAAAATGTTCTCTGCTGAAGATTTTTCCTCTAGAAACTGAGATAACTGGAGGAAAATATTCCATAAGTATTTTTATCTTATTATACTTCAGTGGTGTCCTTCTCCAATTTCTTCTTTCTAGGATCCTGAACTTGGTGTTCAAATGTATAACACTAATTTTCAGTTTTCACTAATTTGACAGTTTGCTTTGTTTACACATTTTAACCCAAGGAATCTTGCCTGTATAAGTTGAGTGAATGCTTAGTTTATATAAGCCACACTATATCGGCTTGGCTATCTAGTGATGGAACAGGTTGCCCAGAGAGCTGGTGGATGTCTTCTAGAATCACAGAATAGCAGAATATGCTGAGTTGGAAGGCACTCACAAGGATCATTTATTTTAACTCCCAGCCCTGTACAGGTCACTCCAAGAGTTACACCATGTGCCTGAGAACATTGTCCAAATGCTTCTTGAGCTCTGTCTGCCTTGGTTCTGTGATCACTGTCCTGGGGAGCCTGATCCGGTGCCCAAACACCCTCTGAACCTTTTCCTGATATCCAGACCAAACCTCCCCTGACACAATTCAGGCCATTTCCTCAGGTCCTGTCACCAGTCACTCAGACAAGAGATCAGTGTCTGCTGCTTCTTTGGGCTTTCTCTAATGTCTTTCTCATACAGTGGTACCCAAAACTTCCCCCAGCACTCCAGGTGCTGAGCAGAGCAGGACACTGTGAGAGACAATATTGAAAGATTTACTGAAATGCAGAAAGATCACATCAACTGGATTCCCTTGATCAACTAGGTGGAATACCTTGTCAGAAAAGGAAATAAGATTTGTTGAGGGGGACTTTCCTCTCATGAAGCCATGTTGGCTGTGACCAATGACTTCTTTGTCTTTCAGGTGTTTTTCAATACCTCCCAGGATGATTTTTTCCATGATTTTACAGGGCACTGAACTGAGACTGACAGAACTGTAGTTTTCAGAGTCCTCTTTTCTTGCCCTTCTTGAAAATCAGGACAAGCTCAGGTTGCAAACTTCCAGTCAGCTGGGACCTCTCCAGATTTCCAAAACCATGCAAAAATCATCAAGAGAGATTTAGCAATAACACAGCTAAATCTTCAAGGATTCATGGATTAATCCCATCAGACCTCACTAATTTGTAATGATCCAGCCAGAGCAGAAGATCTTGCATAATTTCAGGGTCAGCTAGGAGCTGATCATTCTCACAGTCATGGTCCTCCAGCTCAGGGTGCTGAGAACCCATTGCTACTTCATCTGTGTTGAAGAAAGTGGAACAGAATGTGTTAAACACCTCTACCTTGTCCACCCCTGGTTGTGAGGTCACCATCCTCATCCTATAATGATTTTTACACTGCCTTTTGCCATTCAACTCCAGCTGAGCTTTGGCTGCATGAATTCTCTCCCTACCCTGGTGAGCAGCATCTCTGTTTTATTCCTATGTCACCTGACCTTGCTTCCACTGGGCAGACACCTTCCTTTATTGCCTTATTTCCAGCAGAACATCCCTGCTCAGCCAAGCTGGCCTTCTCCTTGCCTGCTTGAGGAACATCTCTGACATTGGGGAATTTCCTGCTCCTATGTGCTAAGGAGGTGATGTTTAAAAAGTGACCAGTGCTGACAGACCCCTGCACCTGCAGAAACTTCTTCCCAGGAGGACTTCACTTATTAATTACCTGAGCAGCCTGAAGCCTGGTCCCCTCATGTCCAGAGCTGATGTTTTGCTGGCACTTTTCCTCATGTCAACAGAGATTTTAATCTCTGTGGTTGTGGTTGCTGTGGACAAGATGGCCCCTATCTCCACTTTGTTCACAAATCCACCCTGTTAACAAGCAGCAGATCAAGGACAGCATCTTTCTGAGTCAGCTCCCTTTTGACTTGTTCCATGAATAAAGTTATAATCCAGTTTTTTCGGAACCTTTTGGCTCAGGTTGCACCAGATGTGTGACACTCCTAGTTGAATTCCCCCAAAAGGGCAAGAGCCTTTGACATGGAAGCATCTCTTATTTCCTCAAAGAACAATCAATCAGTGCCATTGTCCTGGTCAGGAGGTCTATAGTAGTCTTCCCTGATGACATCCAGATTATTTGTATTACCTTGATTCCTACCCAGAGGTTCTCAACTGTGCCATTGCCACCTGTGAGCTCCATACATTCTACCCCTTCCACTACACACTGTGCCATCTCTGTGCATCTTCTGCCCTGCCAGTCTCTCCTGAGGACCCTGTAACCATCCAATACGGCACTCCAAGTCACAGGACTCATCCCACCAGATTTCACTTATGTGAGATCTCTAGAAGTGGGCCAAAGCTTCTTCTTGTTCCTCTCTTGCATGCAGTGGTGTAGAAAGATTTCCACATGAGGTACTTCATAGCCAAAACGTGGTGAAGCAAATTGAGTGCTCCCGTTAGCGCTCATTTCCTCAAGATTTGGCACACCATCCCATTGCTCATTACTGGTGAGCCTTGTTTTGTCCCTTTCCCCCTTCCAAGCTCATTTAGAGCTCCCCTGATCAGCCCCTCTAGCTCCTGTGCTAGTGTCACATACTTAAATGAAGCAATGACTTACCACTTTTTCAACCAAGGATTTTTTGGCATTAAAAATAATTTGCACTGCTTCCTTATGCTACTTGATCCTTCTTTAGTCAGAGACTCTTCCAGGCTAGAAATACTTTTTGGACAAGATTTGTCAGAATCTTAATCATCAGCGTCAATGCCTGTGAAGATGCTTTTGGTATAATTGGTCCCTTGACTTCTCAGAAGCCTCAGTTCCCTTGGTTTGGTTGTTATGCAGAGATTACTCTCTTAACAAGGAGAGTTTAAAAGCATATGGCAGTCTGCTTTTGAACTAGTTCAAGAACTGTTTCAACAGTTTCAACACCTAACTGTTTTAGGTGGCTAAACTAATTTCAGGTCTGTAAAAGTGGATAGTTATTCCACTAGTTTCCATGAGCTCTGCATGTTTTTGCTACTGAACAGCATCTTTTGAAATGGACTTGCGACTTGTTTCCTTCTACTTCTAATCAACACTGCAGAATAATTTTACAGAATTCATGTTGTTCTTATTTTTTCCCCCTTTGAAATCACAGAGATCTCATTCACAAGGGATTTATGTCTAACGCATTCTATAGCTTTATATGAGTTAGCTTGTGCATAGAAATCCCCAAATGCACAGAAAGGAAAATAAACACTTCCTACAGACTCATATTATATTTGGTTCAATCTCAATGTCCAATTTGTTTACATTGTTTCGAATTAAACACTTGTTAAACCAAAGGCTAATCTCCAACACAATTTTAACATTTCTGCTCATGTTCACCACATTTCATCTACACAACAAATGTTTTTAGCTTGAAAATATACCCTCAAAATACTCAGGTCTCATGGCAATTAAGATCATCAATAGTGCTATTTACACCCTTCTGCTGCCATATGTTATTTTCAAATACTCATGTTGCTCTCTTCTTCAGAATATTCCCCATTATGTACTTTAGAATATTTTCCTATTTCTTATTCAGAGTTCTTTGTAATGAGTTTATGAAAAGATTGATATTAGTACTGTGACACCACACCACATTTTAAATACTCACCGAGGCAGCTTTATAACTTTCCTTTCCTACTACAGTTTCTTCCAAGTTTGATGGTTTGATGATGAAAAGGCCTAAGTAGCAACTCTTTCTCCTTCCCACTATGCAGCCAGGTTGAAAGCAAAGGGAGTGGATATCTGTGCCTCTTGCATCTTTGAACTCTTCGACATATTAACATTTCATCTGAAGTTCTTATTCATAGACGTTTCACATCATAATATTTTCTCAAGAGTCAAGTTACTGAGTTTTTGTGTGTGTCTATGCCCTGCGACCAATTTGGCAGTGTTTCTCAGCTCTCCTTTTCAATAGCTATGTTGCTGTACCTAAGTGGGATCAAGAAAAGAATCTCAACACAGAAATTTGATGTTCATGGAAAATCAATGACATTAAACACCAAACTGGGAAAATACATTAACATTTCATCCCAGGCAATAGTGTCTGGGTTTCTGCTTTTATTCATATGTTTTAAATGACTAGTTTAGCAGCAACCTAATTCTAAGTACCTTTCTTCTATTTCTCCTCTTGCAGTTGATGTGTGTCTCCTTTCACAAATGTATTAGCAAATGTTTTCTGGGTTTATTAATTTCTTACTGGAAGTTAAATGTGCACAGGGAGTCTTGCCAGTACAGTATTTGTTAAAAAATTACTCCATCTCCTGGATCAATCACTAACAAAGAACTGAAATTTGGCTTGGCATAACAGTCTTTTGGATGAGAATGTTTTTCACACACCCATGTACACACATATGCTCTTATCCAAGCAGTTCCCCCTCCTGTCACCGTCATTTTTTTACAAATATGAAGAGAATTTCTTTTAACACAGCTCTTTTCTGAGGTGTTTTTAATTAATTTTCAATTAAGTTTTTATAAAGCACTGAATCCAATCATTAGTTCAATCCAGATTGCACTGTCTGCTGTCACTCCTTTCATTTCTCATGACTGACTACATTCATCCAGTATCTTCATACGTTCTTTATACACTAATTCTTTATACACTGATGCCAGTTTTTTTTTCTTTTAGTTCTGTTAACTAGACAAACGCATCTTCCTATTGTCTTTTGTACCTTAAGGGAAGGTAAGCACACCTTTTATTAAACCTTTTCTCATCACAATTAATTTAATGACTTTTAAAATGCCAATCTTTCCTAGTCCATGCTATCTTTATTCTTTTTCAGTTATTGATTTACTTTCCTAATTCAAATGCTGGTTCTTGCCCATGTAGCTAGACCTTCTACACAGAGAGTTCTCTACTGTCCATACTTATTACTTTCTTCCCTTGACTTTCCTCTGACCACAGACCCTGACACAACTGCAGTTCCCTCCTGAGCTTCAGATCTGAGCCTTTGTTCTGCCCCTCTTTTTGCCCTTTGAAAGCCTCTCAGGCTTCCACGCCTGTGCCCGAGCCACAGTATCCAAGGGTGTATAACACAGTAAAACTTTTGAATCATTTCTCACTGCAATAAAATCCAGGAAGTCGATTACAGAGGAACAGGCAAAATAGTGTGCACACCATTTGGTCAGGAACACTCAGCCAAAATAGTTCAATACAATCATTATTCTAAAGGACATAAATCACATTCTACCTCAAAATGCACTTACCAGGAAAACACTTAGTGCATGTTTTTCAACCTGAAGTGTATCTCAACGATTCTTGGAAAAGAGAATCTCTTTTATAAGGCTTAATTAACAGCAGATTTTAACTCTTTGTGAGGCAGTTTGACAAGCCATTAAACAATTCCAGAGTGATCTGAAACGTAAAAATTGGAAAGGTAAATATGATTAGCTCTGTTCTGTATGGATAATCCTTTTTTTTTATATACTGATCAAGATTTTTTAATATAAGATAAGGAATTTGTTTACAACATAAAACCATAAACATTTCAGAATCTATCATTTTAGCAAGCCAAAATACTTAGATAATTAAAAGATAGGCTAAAAAGATTCTTATATTCATATGATCTTAAAGATTTAAACCCAACTCATTTCCTACAATTTTTCAGAGAACTGCCTGATTTGGTTTCCAGCTTGCATCCTGGCAACAACAAACACACTTTCATTTACATAACAGCTATTGTTGATCACTAGGGACTTTGCACAATGGTTTGGGGTTTGGTGGGGTTTTTAACTGTTCATTAAATATGTTGCTTAGAAGACTGATTAAATTATAGCTTTGTCAATAAAGAGTAGGGATAATATTGTTACTGAATTCAAGAATATAGTTGTGTATGAAGCCATTCTCAGTAATTGTTAATTTATGTAAATCTGAGCCCTTGGAGAAAGAATATTAAGGAAAATTGCTTTTAAAAGAAATATCTTAAAGATCAGATGTCAGTATAAGTTGAAAAGTCTGACTTGAGTTGTCAAAGTTCAGTTCTAGCAGCTGCAGTAATTTGAAGAGATAAAGACTGGGAGCTTGTAAATAATAACCTTTATATTATTCCCTTCCTAACAACCATGGATTTCAAACAGGTAGCAAGTTTTTTTAAATGTGACTTACCCAGAAATGGTCTAGCAAGATTATGATAAAAAAGAAATCAATTTTTTTAATCACATTCTTGATTTTTTTTTTTCCTTTTCTAGTATCTCTTTTACTTACAATAACCATTTAAAAAGAGAAATAAAAAGGAAAAAAAGGAATAATAAGAGAAGTTAAGCTACCCCCATTACTTCACATCAAGTTCTGCATTTGAAGGAAATGGGACTGACATCTTATTCTGGGACTACCAGAAACCCACATTTTAGGACTATTGTCAGCAGCTTCTAATTTTTTTTAAAATTCTGCTTTAGAATTTCAGTTTCTGAAGAAACTGGGTAGAAAGTATCTCAAAATAATGTTACACTTTCCAGTTTAAATGTATTAAAAATCTGGTGTCCCCCAGTAAGACTGTGATGTTTTCAAAACTGAATGTTACCTAATAACAGAGTTAATCTATTAAATTCATAAATACAGAATCTGCTAAGCAGTAATGCTGACTCTAGTGAAAGCCAGCTATGTCACAAGAATTGAATAGTACTAGTTTTCTTCAGATTACACCTAAAAAAAAGTGTGTGTTCTCTTATCTGAGCCATTGTCCTACCAGCTATAAAATGGGAATGGAATAGCTAAATTCTGCTTTTTTTTTTTGCTTTTTTTTAAATAAGTTTCTCAGGTTCATGTAATTTGACAAGAACTATTGAAAAGCAAGGAGAAACTTCATTATATTGTCTTCAGGGCAGATTGACTTGTGGGTCATAATTACTACTAGGAAGATCATTAACTGAGTGCTGCCTACATCCATCCTATGCAAAGAGAGTGGAAAATACACATGCAGTCTGAAATAGAGAAGATTATCATAAATACAGCTACACAAAAAGCTTGAATGATGTAGTATAGACAGCCTTAATTTTGCCACTTTGGGGTACATGACATGTATTATTAATAATGATTTCTGGTACTCATTCAATGTAATTTGATACTGCAAATATTCCTAAATATATACATTTGTACAAACTTATTTGGAAAAATAAAATGCATTAAGATACTGTATCCCCAAAAATACTTTTATTTACAGAGAGTGAATCTTGGTGCTTTCCTCTTGTCCACAATGATGACCATGTAATAATTATTTTGTGCAAGTGTTATACAAGATATTGTCACCTCTCTTCTAGGAGATCTTGTCAGGCCAAGATCTGTATTTTTCCTAGTTCTGCCCGGTATTACCATGCCTAACCTCAACTTTTCTTTAAAAAGAGTTCAAAGGAAAAAAGGGAAATTTAGCAAGACTTCAAATACCCTTAAACTGTGCTCATTATTCCACAGATTGGGCTTATAGGGAAACACTCAGAGCAGGGTTAAAGACCTTGATGGAAAAAGATGGAGAAATCTCAGGCTTTTTTTCACAGCGCCATGTCTGCCTGCAGCGGAAAAATCACAGCAGAGACAAGGCACAGATGGATTCTGTAATGATATAGAGAGAATGAATAGTCTACTCTATCACCTAGGGGCCTGAATTTTCATCAGGCCACATTGACTTGATTTTCCAGGAAAATGTTCCTCAGAAGGTCACAGCCTGATAAAGCAAAGAAAAAGCACAAGGGCCGCCCCCACCTTCATTGAGGTATGAACCTCAGGAACTCTGAGGATCTGCTGACTCCCCTCCAGCACTGACACTTCTCAGCTCAGGACAAGTTTCACTCACAGATTTGCCACATCTGGTCGTTGAAGCTGATGTGCCACAGCTCCTGCACTAAGTGTCCAGGGGCTTTGTGCTCACTGGCAAGGCTGGGGCAGGGGTGCTGGTAGTCCTTCATGCCTGCCCTCCAACTATGCCCTGCCGTGGTAATCCTGGAGAAAAACTGGAGAGCAGCTCAAATATTTCACAAAAGTTTTCTCTCCCCTTTTGCAAATTCATGTATGCAAAGAGAAGCATAATAAGGAAAAGGAAAAAAAGGAAAAGGAAAAGGAAAAGGAAAAGGAAAAGGAAAAGGAAAAGGAAAAGGAAAAGGAAAAGGAAAAGGAAAAGGAAAAGGAAAAGGAAAAGGAAAAGGAAAAGGAAAAGGAAAAGGAAAGGGAAAAGGAAAATTGGGGTAGAGCAGCATAGATGTACATTGCAGTGAAATCAGAACAGCAATAGATACCCCCCACAATTATTTTTTTTCTTGTGCAATCAAGAAGTTTTAAAGTATCAAAAGCCTCTTCTCTGCTTTTCTTTTCTCCCCAGAGTAATGCATTTTCACTGACACTCTGCCTTCTGTTCAGTCAGTGAGTATGTCTCAGCAAGTCAGAGTCCATTTTGTGACTTCTACTTTCTTCCTATTACTCTGCAAAGTAGTAAACATTTTATCTTCCTTGCTAATCAGCCAGCATCTGGTGCATCACATTAATAGGCAAGTACAAGAAAAGGCTCTCTTTAAAACACACTCTTTTGAAAAGTGTAAATAAGGAATACAGACTAATGAAAAACAAAGCTGGGCACATCACAATCACAGAACAGTTTGTTTGTTATAAAGCTCTAAAGCTGGTAATCTCTAAGAGGCTCTCTGTATTAATCATTCTGTTTACAGCTCACAGTCTGTGCACCCTAGACAGGATCCTTGATTCATTACAGCTTCTTAGAGTGTTACTGAATAATGTGTTTCTTGTCCTTCTGAAACTTGTTGTCCTTCTTTCACCCAGATCTGCTTTCTTCTGTGGTGGTGTTAGCACAGTGGGAACTGGCTTTATCATTCATACATTACAACATTCTAAATAACACATAGCTCTTCTGCTCCTTGTTGTTCATCTCAGTAGCTCAATAACTCTTCTGATCTTACCAGCCTTTCAAAGTTTTGCTGGGCCATTTCAGAGGGTTATTTTGATCTTGAACAAGGTGTGAGTTGTTTAAAAGAACTCCTTTCTCACTTAATTACAACTTTGAAATGTCATTAATTCTCCAATTGGGATTATTTTAATTTTTGTGTGACTATCATAACACCAAAGACCACAGCAGTGATAAATAATCGGTATAGAGACAAACACATTTTAAAAACCCAGCAGGTTACAGTACTAGGTTTTCCTAATTGTATGGTGTTGTGAAGGAGGCAGTATGCCAGGCATCACTACTGACTTTCAGGAAGCAAATCTGCAGAATATATTAGACTTTTTACAAGGCAAAGGATCATTTTTCTTGTGGCAACCACTTTTCTTAATGTATCAGTATATCCCAAGCTCTGCTTTCTAGAGTTGAGAGCTGGACCAACATCATATGCTGACAATACGACTTATTATTCAAAAAATATCAAGCAAAAAAACAACCCAATTCCTACTGGACATTTGGCAAAGTAGTAATACAAATTATTGTAATTCACTGTGAATCCTCTTTCCCAGGAAAACACCAGAAAGTGCCATGAAATTTTTACTCTTGAATTAAAATTTTTACTCTTACATGAAAGGTAACTCTTTTCCATCTAGTGCACTAACAATTTTTTCAGTTCTGAGTCCTCTTTTGTGCCAGATCTAACCTGATGTACTTTGTCTGTTTGAACTAGGGAGGCACACACATAGAGCAGTGTGACCTATGTGCCCTGGTGATCCCTCTCCCACCTGGGCCCCAGAGTCCCCTTCTGCTTTATAGACAAGGTGCCCTTGGCACTAACACCAGAAGCAGTATAAAAGATCAGCATTCATATTCCAATTTAAGCAAATGAGAAAATTAGATGAAGAGAAGGGAATGAAAATTCCCTGAGTGGAAGAACTTTAATTTCAAGGGTGTTTTTTTTGAGTAATGCACCAGCTGAGAAGAGACCGGATCCTCTCAGAGGTACCTAATAATGACAGTCTGTATGTTGCTTCTCAGCTGGGTGGTTTATCATTTCCCCACTGGGTGTACTAAATCTAACCAGAGGGATACTGTATGATTTCTTGGCTCAGCCAGTCTCCTGGACATGAAGGACCTCTAGTGGCTGATGCTCACCTTATATTAAAACCAACTCATAACTCAGGCTTTTAAGGTATTGAAGCATTAGGCCTTTTAAGATTATGCTTTGTCTATCATCTTTCATGTAGTGTTAATAAATAAAGGTAAAAGGATTCTGAACCATAGGATGCTGATGCTATTCTACATGTGACAGAGCACATGGAAGGTCAGAGACTGTTTTGTCATTTAAGGTTACCACAGTATTTTATGCATATGTGTCTGTCTCCCTTATATATTCTTCCCATGTCCTTGACATGCCTCAATCACACATAGCTAGAAGATCTTTCTTTTTAGAAAGGTGAAAAAAATGAGGCTTTTTCTTTTGACAGTTGACAGATTCCTAGTTGAGTTAGCTTGTGAGAAACAGGGTAAGAGTGCTTTACTTGAACTCTGCAGGCATTGCTGAAAGACAGCTGATAGTAGCACTTTATTTCAGTATAGCAGAGAAAAGCAAGAAGTATGAAGCTAAAGTCAGCAAGGCTCAAACTGAGAGTAAAGCAAGATTAGCAGAAAGAACAATTAAATATTTAAGGAGATAACAGGGTACGGAGAATTCCAAGTGGTAGAAAACAAGCATCAACACTGGTTGACTTTCCACATTAAATCCAGCAGGTCAAGGAGAAGTTAATTTGGGCTAAATGTGTCATCACTAGGTAGAATTCTCTGACCCATATTTCTAGGATAGAAGAGTCTAGATTACTTCCTTTGGGCTAAAAAATCATAAGAAAATGGCAAGCATTGTTTGAGATATGACATCAGTAGTAGGAAGAGAGGAAGAAAATGAAAAGTCAGGGGACACAAAACAGATAAGCCATCTGTCTAAGAAATGCTTCAGGATGTCATTACTGGATGGCAGACACTGTTACATGAAGGGAAGGGCATTCACTTCACTTCGAGACAGCCCATAGAACTCACCATCCTGAGACAAAAAAGTCAACAAGTCTGATATAAATGGGTTGTAGGTCAAAGTATAGAAATAGAATTCATCTCTTTCCTTTATTACTGACACCTTTATTACTGGCATTAAGATAAGAGATATAAGCTCAACCTTTCACACATGACCTTACTTGACAGCTGCTCTGGGGCAGTCTTTGAACAGGTTACCCAAAAAGTGTATGAAGAAACCAAAAGCAACAAAGAACAGTAGCCCGCTCTGTTAGCCTTGTGTTAAACATTCCCTCATTTGCAAAAGGCTTTTTAGTAGAGAGGTGTATTGGGTTTGTATGTCGAGGTTTTGGTTGTTGTGGAGGGTTATAGAGGTGGCTTCTATGAGAAACTTCCTCCATTTCCCCCTCATTCAAGGCCAGCTGGTTCCAGGACAGACCAAGTGCCACTCACCAAGTCTGGGCCCATCAGATATGGTGGCAATGCCCCTGTGATGACATATTTAAAAAAAAGAAGTCATTTCACAGATGTAATCATGGCCAGAGAGGAGCAGAATGAGATTATGTGAGAGAAGCAGCCCTGCAAAAAACCAGGTCAGTGCAGAAGGAAGGGCAGGAGGCTCCAGGAGCCAGAGCTGAGGTTCCTCTGCAGCCCATGGTGAGGCAGCTGTGGCCCTGCAGCTCAAAGAGATGCAGAGATCCCCCTGCAGCCCATGAAGGAGACACATGCTGGAGCACATGGATGGCTGAGAGGAGGCTGTGGCCCTGTGGCAGACCCATGCTGGAGCAGGTGCTGGCAGACCCATGGAGAGACCCATGTTGACCACACTGGACAACACTTCCTGGTGGGAACTGAGTGACTTGTGACCCCAGGGGACCTACACTGGAGCAGGCTGTGCCTGAAGGTCTGCACCCTGTGGAGGAATGACACACATTGCAGGCGTTTGTGGATGCTGTCCATGGGAAGGATTCACACTGAAGAAGTTAGTGGAGAACTGTCTCCCGTGGGAGGGAGCCCATGTTGCAGCAGGAGACTCTTCTCCCTGAGCAGAGGCAGGCACAATGTGTGATGAACTGACCACAAACTTGTCTCCCTGCACCACTGGGTGGGAGTAGAGCTGGAAGGGAGGGAGGGGTGGGAGGAAGGTGTTTTTAAGGTCTTATTTTGTTCTAATTATCTTGGTCCAATTGTATTATTAATAAGTTCAATTAGCATCTCTAATTCTAGCCTGTTTTGCCTGTGACAATACTTGGTGAGTGATCTCTCCCCAACCTTATCTCAAATGATGAACCCTATGTTATATTTTCTCTCCCCTGTTCAGCTGCAGAGGGGAGTGATAGGCTTTGGTTGGTGCCTGGCCTCTAGTCAGGGTCAAACCTCTACAAAAAAGCAAGTGAATTTTAACCATTATTATTATTTCTGATCAAATGTTTTGGTCATTCTATGCCAGGACTGCTCTTTTCATCTTAAAAATAGAAAGAATCCTGTTGAATGCAGTTCCTGTTAAAAACCAGCACATGCTTTACAGATGAATAATGTATTATGGTAGCCATGATGTGAAATCCTGAAGGTTTCAGTGAATTCTCTTATTCATAAATGCAATTTCTTTCCAAATAGCACAATCAAAATGGTATGATGAACTTACATATATATACATATTTAAATAAATTCTCATTTTCTAATCTGTTAGCTGTTCATTGTGACACTTCTATCATTTCAGTATGAAAACTTTTCTGTCCTTTTTTTCTGCCTGTCTGCTGGATTAGCAGTGTGCTTTATAGAAACTAAATTACTAGCATGGTTCTTAGCAGGAATGACAGTAATTGGCAGATTATAGGGGATATATAATCCTATACCTATTTCTGGGATTTTAAATGGCTAATAGTTTAAATGGCTAAAAGTGCTAAGTGCACTGTTGCAGAAAGTCACTTTGGGTTTTCCTTTCAAATGCAAGGAAAATCATGTCCTGTAATAGTCTGGTGCCAGGAAAATTGGTATTGCATCTATAAATTGAGCCAGAGTGGTCCAGACAGCATATACTGTCAGGGTGGAGAAACTGTGTGAGGAAAAAAAAAAAAAAAAAAAATTAGATTAATTTAACCAAGAAGAGAGTGGGAGACAATACAACATTCTTAAAATATTTGAAAAGCAGTAAAATTAGAAATACTTCTCTATATTCACCAGAAATGAGGTTGGGAATGATGGATTTATACTGCAGCAAACTTCTGAGCACAAGAAAAGCTCTAATAGAAAGGCTAATGAAGAATTAGCAATACCTCTCTCTGAATAGGATGGACAGTAACCTGCAAAGAATAATCTTGGTGTCATTGATTCTCTTCCTGATTGCAACAGGTTCTAGTTCAGTGTCTCAAAAAAGCACAAGTTTGAAATGTACCCTACAGATGGCACCCTGGATGCACTCACATTAAAAACACCACTACCTGCCTCTTTCAACCTTATTTTCACCCTAAGGAGATATTTACAGTATTCCATACCCTAGACTATGGAAAAAGATTTCTCTATTCCTCCGAAGGGTGACTTGCCAGTGGAGACTGGAAGGGAAGAGCCCTCAAGGTACAGTGTTCAACCAGGATTGCTCTTGTCACGGAGTGAAAAATGCTGTGACAGATAAGCAGTAATTGGCCATCCTTTTTGTCCCTGATCTTTAGGCTAAAATCCTGCATTTTGTTATTTCCATGCTACACATACTTTTTCTGGAACCAGAAAAAAATGAAGTTATAATGGATGTCTGTTTTATTTGTCTCATATATAAGGGGAAATAATATAAATTTATATTTGCTTTTGGTAGTCAGACACTTCTTTTTTTTTATTCCTTCCTAACCCCATTTTACTCTGTTGTTTTGTTTTTAGCATTATAACCTCCCACTGAAATGAGATGTTTGCCTCAGTACTCTTTGCCTATGATCTGAAAGCTTGGAAAACTCTGCTTATTAAAGTGGGTCTTCTTCACTGTCAAGGCTTTTGAAGCTTTAACAAACTCATTCTATTTTCCCCTTACCCTAAAGGAAGGCACATACAAAAGGAACAATTGGAGCCACACAGCTGAAGTACATGATCCAAGATAGGTCAAGTTACACATCACACTTTCTCATAAAGCATATATGTCCTTGTCATAATTTTAAATCTGACTCACTTTGTAACCTTAAAAACTGAGAAAAAGGAGTTTGGGACTGTCTTCAAATGGTCTATTGAAATTTCTATCTAACAAAAGCAACTAATACTCTTTTGTCCAATATTACTTTGTGAATTTCCACAAGAGGAGAAGATTAAAATCTTATTTATATCTTTCAGCAGCAAACAAACATGTACCATCTGTAGATGTAAATGTAGGGAAGTCTGGGGAATATGCAAAGTTTAATTGAGGGTGAATTAATGGAAGCCCGTTTTAATATCACTGGCTCCTCTCCATTTGCCAAGCAAAACCAAAGAATGTAATTGGCACAGCTGTCCTGCTCACTATTCATAAAAGTGTTTCTGCAAGGGGTTGGAATTTTTTATATCTAGAATTAGGGCAAAGGGCTCATGATCTGCACCGAAAAGTTGTAATTGTTATTCCAGCTCTCAAAAGCAAACATAAATCCAATGAGGAATCTGGGTCATTGCTGGGTTTAGTAAAAAAGCAAAATTCCCAAAGGAAATAAAAGACCTGAATATTTCATATACCCTAATTTTGTTTCATGGTTGCCAATGACTTCAAAGCAATCAGAGACTTGGAAGCTTCTTGTGAATAAACAACTTAGCCATAGCAAGCCACAGAGCTCTGCATCACGGGCCCATCTTGAATCTACCAATTCTTCTGGGCTGAGCTTCCCCTGCAGGGAGCTTTTCCTTTCAAAGCAAGTTCACACATAAATATTTGCAACAATTATCAAATTTCTTTAAGGAGAAAATAAGAAACTTTCTTCTTGAGAGTTGCAGATCAGCCTGCTAATTATGTAGTAATGTCAGAAAGTAGATATGTTGTTTGCATCCAGGGTGTTTTAGGAGGAAGAGCAGGGGCTGATAAACAGTGAATTCCTGTCATTAGAAAAGGGCTTACAATAGAGATACCACTGATTATTGCATCTGTATGATGTGGGGAGGTAGCTGAATCACCACACACTGTAAAAGAAGATCTAGCTTTTCTTTTAAAATGATTGGCACTGAAAGTGCCTGTGAAGGGCTGGTATTTGACAAGACTAGGGTGCTGAGGAATGTTAGAAACAGGAACTGGGAGGGAGCTGAGGCCCGGGAAAGGTTATGGTGTTCTTAAGAGACCTGTAGCTATTGAAGGGCTTCTCAAGCATCAAGGGCTGCAACTCCTAAAAAGGGGACTACAGGAGAATTGTAGCATTTGAAAGGGCTACAGAAGCAAATTCTACTCTTTAATTTTCCAATTTTGAAATATAATTTTGAAATATATTAGACTTCAGAGTCTTCTAGCAACTCTGTCCTGATGATTTACCTATTTCTTTAATAATACAAGTTTAAGTAAGGTACTTACTAATTCTGCTAAACAGAACAATGCATGATTAACACACACTGGATCTTCTGTAATAAAATAAAGCCTTCATTTCCTGCCTAATGAAGATCATCCAGGCAGCCTCTTTTCCCCAACCAAAGATTTCTGTGTTGGGTTACCTTCTGTTCCATATGTGGCAGGGGAGGTGCACATCTTTTGATCTGGGACCTACATTTTTATTCACTGTAGAAGTCTGGCAAAATACTGAACTAGCAAACAAAATGAGGGCATCATAGTGAAAGTTTTCAGATTCATTTATTGCCTCTTTCTTCTCTTCCCTGGTTTGTTTAGTGCATGCAGGCAGTATGCTTTACTCTGTAAAAATTTGTTTAGACAATCCCTTTTTATTTCCTTCAGGCTTAGCTCTTCTTTTCTTGAAGTAAACATTGGCCTACCTCATATAATTTGACTGCAGAAGCCCCAAATTGAGTGAATTTCACCTACACAGGGTGAAAACACAAAATCATAGGTGTGGATCCAGCATGAAGAAGTGGATTATTTATATGTGACTTTTTCAGAGGTCAGCTGGAAATAACATATCAGAAAAATGCTGCAAGGTATGAAAGCTGATATTCAAACCACTTCTATCTGGAGGATTAAGTGACTGCCTGAAATGGCAGGAAGACCTTCCTTACAACTTTTTCCTTCAGGAGAACCATGAAATTGAGGTATGAGAAGGCTGGCCAGACATGGCACAGAACCTGTCATGGTCAAGTGGGAAGGGGCCCACCACACATCCTATCTCTCCCCTTCTGAAAATATCCATTATTTCACAAACTTGCATTTCACTGTCAAACCTGTCCAAGTGGTCCTCAGTCATACAACTGTTGTTTTTGTGAGGAAGTGTGCTCAGAACAGCAAAAATCAATGCCAAACACTCCTCTGTAACACTCTGCAGGTGTAAACTCACATCCACAGGACCCTGAAAGCTCACAAGATGTAAAATCCCACTTGGAGAATTCATTGTATTATGACAACAAAAAAACCACCCCTACACAACTGAGTGTTACAAGAGTTACTTTTGTTAGACACTGACCATCTTCAACTACATTTCTACTGCTCTGTAATGTTCTTCCTGCTGACTGCTGCTTCAGATGTTTGCCAGTAAGTGATCTGTGAGGCAAGTGCTCCCCTCTCTGCCTCCTTCATCTGGTAGTTTTGTACTGAAAATCAGCATTCTCTGAAACTCCCCAAAGCAGCTACTTTCTGCATCTCCGTGCACCATGTGGAATATAAACGAGGCACCATACCTTACCTGAATGGCAGATCTTGTTGTCCACCAAATGTTTAGTTCTGCAAAAGAGAGAGGTTGGAGCAGTTCTGAATAAGATTTCCAGCTAGTGAAGATGCTTTAAGGTTTCATGTGGTGGGTCCTCTCCTAGCTTGTGATCAATATATTTAAATCATTCAAGGCTTGCTGAAAAAAAAAAATCAGCTGTAGATTATGTTCTGCTTTCTTAACTTGTGAAGACAACATAAGCATCTCAATGCAAGACTGGCACAATAACAGTGAAATCTGACATTCTAGTTGTGCCTGAACTACTGTATATGACCTACTTTAACAGAAAAAATAGCTCGATTTGGAGACTGGTTTCACTAAGTCTACTTAAAATAAGAGACAGTTCCTCAAGGAGTATTTGTATCAGAAGATCAGGGAGAGATTTTGAATTTATCCATGTCTTTCTTGCCTACCTTCAACTACAACATAAATTAATAAAACACATTGTTCTGTTAATTATTCAATATGCAAATTGTCTAATTCATGGAAGAAGAAATAGAAAGATAAAGTGATAGCCTGGCACGTGCAAGATACAGATTTATGCTCATTTTGCTGTGCACTTCCTTTCTACAATTTGGTAAGTCACATTCAGCCTTGCCCTTGCATCAAAAAGAAGAAAGAATTAATGTTATATCTCTATCTTTGATGTTTGTTTTGGGTTTTGGGGGTTGGGGGTTGGGTTTTTTAAATATTAAAATACAACAAAACACCCAAACTGCTCAGGACAGCAGAATATGCGATCCAAAACATAAATTTTAGTGTCTGCAGCCTACAATTATCAATATTCATGCTTTAATTCATTGTCCACTGTCCTGGAAACATAAGGGAGAGTTGTTCCTGGCTCGATGGGTCCATAATGCCTCAGGCCATCAGGGGAGGGATGCCACCTATAAGTGGGCACGAGACCGAGGGGTGGATCTAACCATGGACAGCATTACTCAAGTTATTCATGATTGTGACACTTGCGCTGCCATCAAGCAAGCCAAGCGGGTGAAGCCCCTCTGGTATGGAGGACGGTGGTCCAAGTACAGGTATGGGGAGGTTTGGCAGATTGATTACATCGCACTGCCTCAGACCCGCCAGGGCAAACGTTATGTGCTGACCATGGTGGAAGCCACCACCGGATGGTTGGAGACTTACCCTGTATCTCACGCCACTGCCCGCAACACCATCCTGGGCCTGGAAAAAAAGGTCCTTTGGAGGCATGGTACTCCTGAGAGGATCGAGTCAGACAATGAGACTCATTTTAAGAATAACCTTGTCAACACCTGGGCTAGGGAACACGGTATTGAGTGGGTGTACCAAATCCCTTACCATGCACCAGCTGCAGGTAAAGTAGAGAGGTACAATGCATTGTTAAAGACCACCTTAAAGGCATTGGGTAAGAGATCCTTTAAGAATTGGGAGCAGCATTTGGCAAAGGCCACTTAGTTAGTCAACACTCAAGGTTCCACCAACCGAGCAGGTCCTGCCCAATCTGAGTGCTTTAATACAGTAGATGGAGACAAAGTCCCAGCGGCCCATGTCAGAGGATTGCTAGAGAAGACAGTATGGATTAATCCTACCTCGAGTACAGGCAAACCCATTCGGGGGATTGCCTTTGCTCAAGGACCTGGATGTACTTGGTGGATAATGCAGAAAGATGGAACAACCCGCTGTGTACCTCAGGGAGATCTGACTGTGGGATGAGACAAAAAGAATATGTAAATGTTAAAGGTTTAAGCAAGTCAGAGGAAGTGTTCATATTGTGTTTAATGAGTGTATATCCCAATCGTGTGTCAATAATCACGATATGGGATAAGGGGTGGAATGTCCTGGGTTGATGTTTTGACTGACTCCTCACCCTGCCCCCCTTGGCCATGAAGCTGTCTGCTCCCGGGGGAGGGGCTGCCTGGGCTCTGCTCTGCGGACTGGCCTTGGTTTGCCGCGGGCTTGGCTTAAGGGCTTGGCTTGGGGCGGCGGGGGGGCTCGGGCGGGGCGCGGCTGCTCGCTTGGCTCTGGCTGCGGCTGCTTGTGGCTATCGCTGCTGTGGTGGTGGCTGGTGGCCTGGTTTGTTAGTTATCTGGTTTTTTTTGCTTGATTTTTTGGCTTTATATTGCTTAAATTATTTGGTTTAGCTCGCTGCTGTTTAAGGCTTGCTGGCTATTCCGGCTGTTTTTTTCTTTCTCTCTTGCGGGGGACTCCTGGACTCTTTGTATCAGGGTGGACGCGAGGAACAAGACTCAGACGCTCTGTAAATGCTAAAAGCTACAGTTGCAGTTTATTATAAGGGAGTCTGCAAGGAGCTGCCCGGCACAGCCACGTGCAGATTAAAGAGATAAAAAGGGGGAGAGAAAGAGAGAAGAAGGAGGGTAAAGAGAGAGAGTAAAGAAGGTAAAGAGGGGAAGAGAAGAGGAAAAGAAAAGAGAGCGACTTCCCGTTTGTAGCACAATAAATCCACTTCCATCATGAATATTCTAATTCCTAAAAACCAATCTAATACAAAATACTAATTCTATAGCATTTACATACAGCCTATAGGAAATCTTACATTAGCATAGCATGTGACATTCTAAACTCTAAGATCTAATCTTTGGGTGCAGGTCAGTCTTTTGTGTCTTTTGGCCTTGCCCTCTGGCCAAAAGCATTGTTTAGTTAAGAGTGGATTGGCTTCGGTGAGCCATCCCATTGTATACCTGGTTATTTAGTAACTAGGGCTTGGTATCTCAAACGTGGCTTTCATTTCAATTTCATCCATGGTTTCTATATTCCCAGAATCTGAGCATTCATATTTGCAAGATTCCTCAGTTTCATCTTCTCCAACATCTCCCCCGTTTTGTTCAACCACTAATACATTAGATACTGCCTTCGTTATCATTTTTTGCGTACAATGGAGAATGCAGGGTACAAATATTACAACTACAATTATTACTACTAGAATAAACAAACCTATCTTACAGAGTTCCTTTAGCCAAGATGTAAAGTTCCAACCTTCAAACAAACTGTCTAGCCAGGTGGGGTAATTTGTTGTGATTTGGTCAGCCAAATCCTTTAGATTTTGTAGCTGTTTATGAATGGAAACGGAATGATCTGACAAATTCATGCAGCATAATCCCTGAAAATCCTCGCATCCATGTCCATGAGCTAATAAAAGGAAATCAAGAGCAGCTCTGTTTTGTAAAGTGGCATGTTTTACTGCCTCTTCATCTGTCAGCAAGTCACTGATTGCAATTGATGTGGCATTTACTTCTTTACTGAGCCAACATCCCAACTTGTTTAACTGTTTCAGTGCGGTAGCAGAGCTCAGCTGAGGTAAAAAGAGGCTTGTGACAACTAATTGTCCAGTGCTCCATGGGTGAAAGTCACTGTCACAGTCACTTTCATAATGATATCCTGTGGCGGATCTAATTTTTCTATTTTTCTTTTTGACTACCTCTTTAACACTGGGTGCAAGTATTGTGAGCTGTCCCAGAGCACAAGGGCCACCCTCTATATATGCGGGTATGCCTTGCCAGGCTCTGTCTCCGCAAATGAGCCAAACTCCTTTGGGAAATCGTATTGGAAGTTTGCTAGATTGACTTGCGTGCGGCTCAGAGTATGTGAGAAGTTTAGTTTGATTACACCAAAAAGTCACATTGCTATAAACTGGGTGATATGGGGTAACATTTAAATGAGGACTGTCTCCTTCCATAAGATGAAATATGTAACAGTTGCCCATGGTTACTGAACCTAAAATTTCAAGCTCTTGGAGATCAGATTTGTCAACTTTAGAATTGTCAATGTAAGGTTGATACTTTTTGCTGAGAGTTGGGGATGCATGAGGATCATCATATGGCCAATACCTCTTAAGGGTAACATTATCAAAACCTTTTGGGAAAGGTACTCCAACCAAACAGGTTGCAAAGGGTTTTTCAGGACTTGTGTTGGATAAGCAAATGGTATCAGAACCAGCAGTCTTGGCTAAATTAACCCAAATGTTTGTCTTTGGTTGACTTATGGGTAAAGCTTCACTACAAAAACAAAAGAAAAAACAACAAGAACAAAAGAAAAGCAACATGCGTTCACGTAATCGATAAAACTCCATCCTTGAGCTGTTTCTGGCAGATCACTTTCTCCTGATGATTCTGCACAGTTCAGGTCTGGGTGCTTGCTTCCTGGCTTCTTCTTGCAGGATCACTGGCTGATGTGGAGGCTTCAGCAGGCTTCACAGAGCAGTAGGGCTTCACATTCTTCGCTGGAATCCACTTGAGTCCTGCATCTGTAGAGACACATGCAAACCCCTTTCCCCATGTTATGAGGTTGTATGGTCCCTCTATTCGTCCTGTTTCTAAGTTTTTAACCAAAACTGGAGGGTGCTCTTTCAATTTTGCTTTTTTGTTGTTTAAAAAGTGTCTATAAATAGGAGGATCTGGCTCTTCTGCAGAGCTGTTCAAAAAATTGTAAACGTACAATGCTTTATTTAACCTTGTGTGGGGTGTGGCTAGCCCACTTCCCCCTTTTTGTTGATCTAAAATGCGTTTTAAAGTTTGGTGTGTCCTTTCTATTATTCCCTGACCTGTGGGTGAATGGGGTATGCCGAATGTATGGCGGATACCCCATTCATTTAGAAATGTAGCCAATTCATGTGAGGCATAAGAAGGTCCGTTATCTGTTTTGACTTCTTGGGGGATGCCCAGATAAGAAAAGGCTTGTGAGAAATGCTGGCAAACATGCTTAGCTGTTTCCCCTGTATGCGCAGAAGCAAAAACCGCATTTGAGAATGTATCAACAGAGACATGGATGTTTTTAAGCATCCCAAAAGAGGGATACTTTGTAACATCTGTTTGCCATTTCTGCAAGCTCTCCAACCCTCTTGGGTTGGTGGCTCCTGTAGCAGGAAGCGGCAGAACTAGCTGGCAATCTGGGCAAGCTCGTACAATATTTTGTGCTTGCTCTAAGGTAATGTGAAAATCTCGCTTAATTGCCTGTGCATTTTGGTGAAAAAATGCATGGCTTAATTTAGCTTGTTCAATAGTATTAGGCAGAGTTGCAGCAAGCACTGAGGTAGCATTTTTAATGTCTGCTGCATCTTCCTCATCAGAAGCAGCTGATGCCAATGCATCTGCGTGAGCATTCCCTTCTGCCATAAATCCTGGGAGGCCCGAATGGGCCCTTATGTGGGAAATAAAATAAGGATTAGTTCTGTGAGATAGGATTTGGTAAAGACAGGTGAGCCAGAGACATAACTTATCATTGTTCACATCCTTTAGAACTGATCCCTCAATCCTTTTGACAATATTAGCAACATATGCTGAGTCAGTTATGAGGTTGAAAGGTTCTGGAAAGAGCTGAAAAGCCCTTACAACAGCTGCTAATTCTACAATTTGAGGAGAACCTTCAACTTTTTGAACATCTTGTTCCCAAGTTTTTGTTTTCATATTTTGCCATGTGACTACCGAATTGTGTGTTTGCCCTGAACCATCAGTGAAGACAGTAATTGCTTCTAAAGGTTCTTCACTGATCAGAGGCTTTTCTTTGTAGCATAATTTAGCTTTGATCATTTTGTGTGCTGGATAATGAATGGAGCAAACGCCTGGAAAATTAAGCAAGGCATACAGCAGGTCCTCTGACTTTTGCATTGCCCACTCAAAATAAGCTTTCTTTATGGGCAAATAGATAATTGAAAATTCACAACCTGCTATTGAAAGAAGCCTTGCTCTACCTTTGATGATTATTTGAGACATCATGTCTAAAGGTGTGAGAATTGTTTTGGATGACCTGTAAGAAATAAAAACCCATTCAATTATTAACAAATGATCTTTTTGAGAAGGGTCCCATTGAAAGATTAGACCACACAGTCTCAGCTCTTGTCCTAAAATTGCAAGAAAAAAGGGTTTCTCTGGGATACAGCGATGTGCCTGCCTGTTCTGCAGGGCTTCTGTAATTCTTTTTAAGGCTTTGCACGCTTCAGGTGTGAGTGATCTAGGTGATCTGATGTTGTTGTCCCCTTTCAACAAGTCAAAAAGTGGAGCAAGTTCATCAGCAGTAATTCCTAACACAGGTCTGACCCAGTTGATTTCACCTAAAAGCTGCTGCAGGTCCTGTAAAGTGTGGACCTCCGTTCGGACTTGTATTTTTTGGGGTACAATAGATTGTTCTGTTAATTTCCAACCCAAGTATTTCCAGGGAGCAGTCTCTTGAATTTTTGATTCAGAAATTACCAGTCCTGCCTTTGTGATTTCAGAAATAACACTGTCCCGAGTTTCCTCCATTTGTCTCTGCGTAGGTGCTGTTATCAATAAATCATCCATGTAATGAAAAATCAGGGACTGTGGGAATTGCTCACGAACTGGAGATAAGACACGGGCTACATAATACTGGCAGATGGTCGGTGAATTTTTCATTCCTTGAGGCAAAACAAGCCAATGGTATCTTTGAAGTGGTTCCTGCAGGTTTACACTTGGAACGGAGAAAGCAAAGCGGGGTGCATCTTCTGGGTGCAGTGGAATGTTAAAGAAACAGTCCTTTAAATCGATGATTATAAGTGGCCAGCTTCTGGGGATCATAGAAAGGTTGGGCAGGCCTGGTTGTAGAGCTCCCATATCTTCAATCACTGCATTAATTCTTCTGAGGTCATGTAATAATCGCCAGGTGCCAGAGGTTTTCTTGTGGATTACAAATACAGGCGAGTTCCATGGGCTGGTAGTGGGTGTGATGTGGCCTTTCTGCAGTTGTTCAGCCACTAGGTTTTTAAGAACACTCAGCTTGTTGTTTGTTAGGGGCCACTGAGGTTGCCAGACAGGGGTGTCTGTTTTCCAAGTCAGTTTTAAAGTGCTGAGTGTCTCAGTGGCCCCTACGAAAAATCCAGTTCAATTCTGGCTCCCCACTGCGAAAGCAAATCCCTTCCCCAGACTGTGATGTGTCTCTGCACTACATAGGGACGGACCGATGCCTTTTTCCCATGTGGTCCTGTAATACTGATTACAGATTCACTTTGTAAGCATGGAGTTGCACCCCCAATGCCTGTGAGAGCACCTGGGGGAGTTATTAGTTTCCATTCTGCTGGCCAATAATAAGAAGAGATCACCGTGACATCAGCTCCTGTATCAATCATCCCCTTGATTCTAACTCGAATCCCACCAATAGACAATTCACAAATCATCATGGGTCGCTGTGTACTTATATGTTGAATCCATAGAACTTCAGGGTTCTCATGAGCAGAGGATGGATCACAAGATGGCATATGTTCCGTAGTCCCCATAAACAGTGCTATGGCAATAGCTATGGGGGTTTTAGGTGGAATATGTAAAGGAGGGTAGCAAGCAGTAGCTAACACTTTCAATTCTTCATAGCAGTTGACAGAAAATACACAAGGCAGAACAAGCAGTCCCAGAATACCATTCATCTCTCTGCCAATAACTAAAAAGTCTTGCTTATATTCAGAAGTCCCAGTAATCCCTGTTGGAATATAGTCATAAGCACTGTCCTTTAAAAACGTGGTTGGGTTGGAGGTAACCAGTGTGCACCAGAACCCTGGGGGTAATAAGCCTGTGGTATGACTTGGGGTTCTGCTGGTGGTGGAAGAAACGGCCTCTGGACTGTAGTATTTACAAATCCTCCCTTGGGGTTCTGTGGTGCCATAACTTGTTTCATCACGCGATGGCCTGGCGCGCTCGTCTTGGAGTTTTTTGAATTGTGTTTCTTGCTCATATCAGGTTTGGCTCGGCACTGCCAGGGGAGATGACGTCCCTTTTTGCAGTTGAGGCAGTGGTCTGATGTTTGGACCATTCTGCTGACTTCTGGGCAGTTCCTCATGATATGACCTGGTTTTTTGCAGAAATAACAGGGTCCTGATGTTACAGCAGCGGGCATGACAGCCATACTGGGATTGTTTTGTTGGGTGTTAATGTGCAGGGCAGCCAGGATATCTGTGAGTTTTTTGTCTCGGGCCTCTGCCTGCGCTGCCAGTGCAGCAGTTTGTGATGTCTGAGCGGTGAGAACCTTTTCAAGTTGTTCTCCGAGGGTTTTTCCAAGTTCATTTGCTTGTATTGAGGCCACGTGCTGTGGGCTTCCAATTTTGTTACAGGCATCAATCATTTCAGGCACTGTTGGTTTTTCCTTTGCCATGGCTTTAATGGCCTTTTTACATTCTGTATTGGCATTATTTTCAATTATGTCCCGTATCATTAATGGGCGAGCTATATCATCAGAACACTGTCTTTCAGAGGCCTGGATTACTCTATCCACAAATGTGGTGAAAGGTTCAGATGGATCCTGGGTAATAAGATTGTAGGACTTTTCAAAGATTCCTGCAGGCTGTATCTGCAGGAAGGCTTTGCGTGCCATTTTCTTAATATCATCTAAGGCTATTCTGGGGAGATTTATTTGATCTTCATTTTTGTCATCAGGATGGTCACCTGTTAATTTAGATATGGTCAAAGCACGCAATTCTACATCTGTGCTATCCCGGTATGTTGCTAATGTCTCTGTGAGCATTCTTTTCCATTTTAATTCCCATAAAAGATATTGTGAATCCGTAAGTGTAACCATAGCAAGGTTTTTACAGTCATTTGGCGTAAGAGTGTGACCCTCCAGAGTGCTTTTTAGCACTTGTTTGAAATAGGGTGAGGAGATGCCATTATCCCTTAAAGCTTTTCTTAGTTCTTTAATTTCATGAGATGGAATGGAAGACCATCTTCTAGGACCACCAGGCTGTGGATTAAAAATAACAGGCATTGCCATTACATTAAGGCATTCATCTTTACAAATGTCTCTTCTAATTTCTTGCCAATTCGTTAATAGGGAATTATTATACGATTGGGGATTTAAATTTGATGTGTTCTGAGGATACAGTGTCTCAGTATGAAGCGGAAATGTCTTTTGTAGAGATTGCCCAGATATAGGATTCGCAGGTGGAACATAAGTGTGTGTCCGTTCTGTGTTCAGTAACTGTGGAGCCGTAACGTACATTCCCCCTGTTTGTAGAGCGGATGGGGTGACAGGTTGCAATTGCAGAGCTGAATCGCAGAGGTCTGGAGGTGGGTTTGGCTGCGGTAGCCGAGTGAAAACTGCAGGAACCGGGGAATCGCCCCCTAAATGGGATGTATGTGCTGTGGTCACATCCTGCTGAGGAACAGCTGTAGAGGGATGTTTGGGAAGAGACGCATCGGGATCTGGGAAGTAGACCGGCACGGTCGAGGCTTGCAGGGCTTCCAGTTCCATTGCGGCCGGGACAGGCGCGGCTGCAGGATGAATTGCAGTTGACCACGGAGGGAGATGAACTGGGGCGGGCTGAACTACGCTGGCAGGCATGGGCTGCAGAGTTG
Source organism: Oenanthe melanoleuca (assembly GCF_029582105.1). NCBI lineage: Eukaryota > Metazoa > Chordata > Aves > Passeriformes > Muscicapidae > Oenanthe > Oenanthe melanoleuca. The sequence goes on from NC_079362.1 coordinate 58,407,157, forward strand.
CGTCTAGTGGGGCCAAAACAGCAGGCAGGATTGGGGCTGCAACGGGAGGCAGCGGTTGAACTGAGGCAGGATGCTGTGTCAGGGCTCCCACCGGCGGACTTGGCTGCATGGTGGCGGCCGGCGGTGCCATGCGGGTCGCAGGCGGCGGAGCCGTGTGCGGCGGGACCAGGGCAGGAGGCGGAGGCGGGGCGCAGGCGGGGAGGTGCATAGGGAACGTAGTTTGCACTGCTGACACAGAAGAGCAGCTGAACGGCGGCGCGGCTGCGGCTGTGTCTCGGACGGAGGGTTGGGTGGGCGGCGGCTTGTCGGTGAACGCTGCCGACTGGGGGTGGGGCAATGCCGAGCACCGGGAGTTCAGGGGGTGAGCTGCGATGGTCACCGGACAGAACTGAGGCAGGAACGCAGTGGCTCGAGGCGGCACAGGAGGTGGGGGAGCTCCAGGCTGAGCGTCCCCCACCGCCTGCCCGGGGACTGGGCTGGCTGGAGCCTGCAGCGCTGGCGTGGGAGCGACAGGCACGTCTCGGCACTCCGGGACCGCGGTCGGCGCTGACGTTGTGCTCTGCGCATCCGTGGAGCTGCGCGCAGGCAGCGGTGCATCGGCGCGGGCCAGCTCCGACGGCGGGCTCGCTCCGCGCCAGGCGGCTCCCGGGTTGGGAACGGGGAGCATCTGTGCTGCTGCCGGCAGCGCCGGTGTGGAGCCGAGCGGCGCAGCCCGGTCCGTCAGGACGCTGGACTGCACCAATGCCGTAACTGCAGGCACTATGGCATTTGCAGACTGGTGTGTCTGCAACGGGATGGGAACAAAAGGAGCCGCCGCCACGGGCGTCATGGCGGCGGCGCCGGGTATCGGGGGAGGGGCTGAGGGACTCGCGGGAGCGAGGGAGGGGGGCGGGGTCGGCGTGACGCCATCAGCGAGGGGCGGGGCGGAGGCGATGACGTTGGCGGGTGGGCGTGCGGGGGCGGAGCCAAGGGGCGGGGCCACGGCAGTGACGGGCGCGGGGGCCGGGATAGCGGGGGCGGGGAGAGCGGGGGCGGGGAGAGCGGGGGCGGGGGCAAGGGACGGGGACGGGCCAGGACCGGGGGTGGGGAAAGTGCAGATTGCGAGAGGAGGGGCGGGATTTGGGGTTACTGAGGAAGCATGAGAGACAGGAACGGTCGTAGTTACCGGGACGGGAGGGAGATTAGCAAGATTGGGTGCGGACGCGGCGGGTGGGTTTACGGGGACGGAGTTTGGGGATACGGGAGCGGAGACAGGGGGAGGAGGGGCAGGAGCAACGTGGGTCAGAAGCGTGGCGGCAGGAGTTTGGGGAAGCAGGGAGACCGGAGCTGCGGGGCCCGGGGTGACGGAAACCGCGGGGGGAGGGGCCCCGGGGGCGTGGGGGATGGCGCCCGCCGGGGCGGCGGGAGCAGCGGGAGAGGCTGCGAGGTCCGGGGAAGATGGATGGACTGGGGGAGCGGGTCCTGGCACCACGTGGGTTGGAGGCGCTGCGGCCGGGACTCGGGGTAGCAGGGGAACCGGTGCCGTGGGGATCGGGGTTGTAGAAACGGAGGGGGGAACCGCAGGGGCATGAGGGGAGGTGGCTGCTGAGGACTTGTCCACAAACAACTCAAGCAATGCGCGACATGCCGGGACTAGTTCTGCTACAGCCATATCTCGACGAGAAATGCGGTTAAAAAGTTTAACCCCTACTTTCTCCCAAAAATCTGCGGTAAAAACTACGGAACGGTCTGCATGAGGAAAATTAAGTAAAGTCCACTCCAAAAGATTTTTTAACTCGTGCTTAGGCAGGTCATGGTGATGAGAACTTAATAAATGTTTCAACTGCTTATACAGGTCTCTCTCTTGAGCGGAATGAGTCTGTCCCATTATTAACTTTTATATCAACTTTTAACTACTAACTTTTATATCAACTTTTAACTACTAACTTTTATATCAACTTTTAACTACTAACTTTTATATTAACTTTTAACTACTAACCTCGGTTTGCCGCTGATACAGTGTAAAATTTCCGGAGTCCCACGAAAGCGCTGGCCAGGCGTCCTTTCTGGGTGGAAGACACTGTATTTCCGGTCCCCTCACTGAGCACCGCTCTATGCGTTGCTGTGCAACGGCGTAGCGGACTCGGGACCTCCCTCCACTGAGTTACAACTCACACACCGCCACGCAGCGTGTGGCTGTACTCGGTGCCACGGCGGGGAGTGCCGCGGCGGTTCCCTCAGAGAGCTCCAGGCAGTACTGACCGGCAGTAACTGTGTGCTCGAGGGCTGTCAGAAAGTCCGTGCAAAGCTCGGCTCCCCTTACTCCACGGCTTTCTCGACAGTAAGAATATTTTAAGAGCTCCAGCCCAATACGTTGCTGAACCAACGCAAAGCTGTGCTCACGGCAAGCGAGGAAAGTAGGTAAAAGTAGGTTTAATAATTACCGTCCAGGAAAAAACGTCCCGCAACCAAAAACGGGTGAGCTGGTTCTTTAAATGACGTTGGGCGCCACTCTGCGGGGGACTCCTGGACTCTTTGTATCAGGGTGGACGCGAGGAACAAGACTCAGACGCTCTGTAAATGCTAAAAGCTACAGTTGCAGTTTATTATAAGGGAGTCTGCAAGGAGCTGCCCGGCACAGCCACGTGCAGATTAAAGAGATAAAAAGGGGGAGAGAAAGAGAGAAGAAGGAGGGTAAAGAGAGAGAGTAAAGAAGGTAAAGAGGGGAAGAGAAGAGGAAAAGAAAAGAGAGCGACTTCCCGTTTGTAGCACAATAAATCCACTTCCATCATGAATATTCTAATTCCTAAAAACCAATCTAATACAAAATACTAATTCTATAGCATTTACATACAGCCTATAGGAAATCTTACATTAGCATAGCATGTGACATTCTAAACTCTAAGATCTAATCTTTGGGTGCAGGTCAGTCTTTTGTGTCTTTTGGCCTTGCCCTCTGGCCAAAAGCATTGTTTAGTTAAGAGTGGATTGGCTTCGGTGAGCCATCCCATTGTATACCTGGTTATTTAGTAACTAGGGCTTGGTATCTCAAACGTGGCTTTCATTTCAATTTCATCCATGGTTTCTATATTCCCAGAATCTGAGCATTCATATTTGCAAGATTCCTCAGTTTCATCTTCTCCAACACTCTCTCTCTCCCCCTCTCCCTTCTCCCCCTCACCTCCCGAGGATCAGCACCAGCTCCGGAGGAACCCTGCGGCTGCCTCTGGACACCGGCCAGAGAAGCGTTTCGCCCTTCTAGTGATGATCGAAGCGTCCAAGTTTCTCTCTCTCGGTGAAAATTTTTTTGTCATCTGGGTCTGTGCTGGGAAGTGTTTCTCTTGTATGTGTTAATAAATAGGTTTTTTCCACTTTTCCCCCTGAGTAAAATATTTTTTTTCTTAAGTCCAGTGGGATAAAGAATTGGAGGTTTATTCCCTGGGGAGCTCTTCTGGGAGTTTTTTCCCCTAAGTTTGTCCAAACTTGGACATCCACATGTGAGAAATATGATTTCCTTCTGTTACCATGCTATGAGAGCACTGAAAATTCACATCATGACTACCATCTTAGAGAGACAACCTGCAGCAATAGAGTGCAGGAGCCCTGAACAGGCTAAGAGGCAGGAATGTGAGTGCTGTAGTTGACACAGAAACCTCATTGTAATGTTTCTTCCCTGAAAAGATGAGCAAAGGCAGTGAATCAATGTCTGTAGCACAGAGATATCTTCTGAAGCATGAGCAAACCAAGACTCCTCACATGAGTGAAAGCTGTCTTTTGTCATCTGTGCTGTTAGCTGTTCCTGACATCCAGAAAGACATGAGCAAGCTTGAGAAATAGGCCCATGTGGACCAATTTATGTGGAGCAAGTCAAGTGCAAGGGGCTGCCCCAGAGCCAGGACAACCCCTGGTATCAATACAGACTGAAGGAAGAAGGGATTGAGAGCAGCCCTGCAGAAAAGGACTTGAAAGACGCTGGTAGACAAAAAACTGTGTGCTCACAGCACAGAAACTCAACTGTATCTTAGATTGCATCCAAAGCACCATGGCCAGCAGGGCCAGGGAGGGGATTCTGCCCCTCTGCTCTCTGAGACCTACCTGCAGTGCTGCACCCAGCTCTGGGGCACAGCACAGGAAGGACATGGCCCTGCTGGAGTCAGTCCAGAGAAGGCCATAAAGATGATTAGAGGGAAGAAGCATCTCTCCTATGAGGAAAGGCTGAGAGTGCTGGGACTATTCAGCCTGGAAAAAAGAAGGCTTGAGGGAAACATTATTAAGTCTCTTACAGGGGGCTGCTAAGACAGAGACTCATTTTTTAGCAGACTGTTGTGATAGGGCAGAGTGTAATAGTTTTGAACTAAAGATTCAGACTAGGATATTAGGAAGACATTTTTCATTATGAGGGTGATGAAACACTCCCAATAGTTCATTGCCCAGAAAGGTGTTAGATGCCTGGGAGTGTTAAGGATCAGGTTGGACTAGGCTCTGAGTAACCTCATCTATGTGTAGACATCCCTGCTCATTCCAGGGAGGTTGGACTAGACAATCTTTAAAGGTCCCTTCCAGCACAAATTGCTTTATGATTCTGTACCAAACTATTACCCTGCCACAAAACACCATTTAAAAAAAAATATTCTTGGATTCAACATCATCATGCAGAGACAATAAATTATGATGTTGTACAGTATGAAAAAGAGATGCTGCTTTTGCAACTCCCAGACAGTCTGGGAAAACTCTCTGAATGCTATTGCCATATTAAGGAAACTTTCCTGTCTGACCATCCAAGAGCCAATTTAGCTCCCTACACACCCTTCTCTCACACCATCAAAGTTTTGTCACTCAACCCCAGCTTTCCCATAGCAGAGTCTCATGTCTGGATCCTTTAAGTAATTTAACCATGGTGCAACAACAGCATAACATCCCAAGCCGGTATTTCCAAGGAGGAGCCCTGAACAAACAAGATCCTAAGCTTCTACGCCCTCACACTCTAAGTGTGATAATCTGGGTTCATAGGCTCCTACTGTGCCTCTGAGTGTCCAGGCACAGGGCTGGTGCCACAATCCCCCCTGCCTTTTGTTCTGCAAAGGGTCAGCACCAGTTCACTGCCTCTTGCCTCAGGCTCCTGCCCCCCAGAGCTCAATCTGCAGCTGCACACTGAGCTACCTGCGTTAGATATATGCCACAACAGCCAACATGGCAATATTGGTACAAGAATAAAACCAGCATTGTTTAAGCTCAAAGCTAGATTTGTATTTCCCTCACAGCAAGATTCATCGATTTCAAACCTCTAGGCTCATCCTTGATAATAGAGAGTGCTGTTGATTATAAGTACCATTCAGACTGCTACTAAGTTTTTGGCTTCTAGCAACTAGGCTTTGGAAGAAGGCAACAGATAAAGCAGTTTTGAGATATATAACCATCCTACTAGGTGCTGCTGGTAGTTAAAAAAACCTGCTTCCCACTTCCCACAATCTCATTAAGATGCTAGAAAGTCTTATACCCAGCTGCTTTGAAATTCAGTAAATACAATCTCATTGTATCTTTGATTTTTCCTGGTATTATCAAGATAATCAACTTATGTACTTGGGCTGCAACAGTAAAAACAATCAAGCTATTCTGGAACAGTCACTGATGTATCTTTCTCTCTTTCCTTCATTACACATAGTCTATACAGAGAACAAATAGAAAGCTTATTTTACATGTTTATTCTCATGCAGGGTACACACTAATACTGTGAACACAAACATCATCTCGTCCTAAAGATTATGAGTCACTTCTGCGTCAAAAGAAGAAAAAAACCCATGTATTAGCACATTCTGAGAAACAAAGCACTTTAGAAATTGTTAGATTAGGATTTAGATGCAACCAGAAATCTTTTTTTTTCTCCAAGGTTCATTTGCCCAAGGAAAACATTATAATCCTTTTTCTTCAAAGTTTTTATCATAGAGTTTTTATCAATCCACCTGAGAGTGCACACCAGTACATTGCTAAACCCCCTCCCGAAAAAAATAATCCCCCCTCTATAGCAGACACCACCTCAAGTTACCTGCTGACCAGCTTTCTCTATATGCCTACTTTGCAAGCATGTAATAACTATTAATTTGCTAATTGAAAAACATTAGTTGTGCTAATTGACAAACATAGAAAATTCCCTTAATAGGCTCCACATAGAATTATTATATTTGAGGCATGCTGGTGGGTAAGTCTATGTTATTGTTAAACAATATATCAGCTCTATATTTATCAAGAATATTTATCCTTTACTAAATAAAATTATTTTATTAAAGCTGCAGTTGCAAAAAACAGGTCTGTATGTTTCAGCAGGCAATCAGTAGAAAAACACAGGTGAGCTTAGCAAGCCCAGGAATAGTGCCTGCCTGAGTGGCCTCCTAAGGCCGGTGTCATGTGGCAACTGACCAAGCATGCTTGCATTTAAATCTTTAATGCTTGCACAGAGAGTTCCTTGACTTAAATTATGCATTGCACTTAAGAGACTAAAAGGGGCAGGAGGCTTGCAGGGATGAAAAAGGAGCTCCTGCCAAAGCTCAGGCATAAGCATGGGATATATACGAAGGGAAAGCAGGGACAGGCCACCTGAGATGAATGTTGGGATATTATAGTCCCATGTAGAATCCCATATAGAGTATGCAGAAATGCAGTGAAGACCTGTCTGAAATTAAGGCTGGAGAAGAATAGCAAGGATCACAAGTAGGGCTTCTTCAAATAGAATTATAGAGTGGTTTGGGTTAGAAGGGATCTTAAAGAACATCCTGCTCCAACCCTCCTGTTGTGGGCACAGGTATCTTCCACTAGATTGGGTTGGTGAAAGTCCCATCCATCCTTGCCCAAACACTCCCAAGGATGGATGGGACATCCAGAACTTCTCTCAGTAACCTGTCCCAGTCCTTCACCACCCTTGAAGTTAAAAATGTCTTTCTAATGCCCAATCTAAGCTGAACTCTTTCAGTTTAAAGCCATTCCCCCTTGTCCTGTCACTACATGCCCTTGTAAAACACAGTTCTCCATCTTTGTTGTAGGTTCTCTTCAAGTACTGGAAGGTTATAATTGGATCACACTGAAGCTTTCTCTTTTCCAGATTGAACAATTACAACTCTCAGTCTTTTCTCATAGGACAGTTGTTCCATACCTCTGATTTTTTTTTTTAGATCCTCCTCTGGACTTGCTCCAATAAGTCCATGTCCTTCCTGTGCTGGGGACCCAAGAGCTGGATGCAGCACTGCAGGTGGGATCTCACCAGAGCAGAGGGACAGAATTCTCTCCCTCACCCTGCTGACCACTGCTTTGGATGGAATCCTTTTAAATTATGGGTACAATGTTTCTTCTTTTCCAGTCTCCTGGGACTTCAGTTCCCTGCCATAACTTTTCAGATATCAAGGAGAGTGGTTTGGCACCTACAGCTGCCATTTCCCTCAGGACTCTGGGCTGCATCTCACCAGGTCCCATTGACTTATGCACATTCAGGTTCTTCAGGTGGTCACAAACCTGATCTTTACTTACAGTGGGAGGGACTTTGCTCCCTGAGACCCCATCCTACTGTCCATCCACTTGAGAAATGTGCAAAGAGAGGCTATCACTGAAGCCTGAGGCAAAAATATTGTTGAGGACCTCAGCCTTTTCCTCATCCTTGTTACCAGTTTTACAGCCTTGCTCAACAGGGGCCATTACTCCTCCTTTCACCTTCCTTTTCTGGTTAACACACCCACAGAAGCCCTTCTTGGTGTTTTTGTGTTCTTTGCCAAGTTCAGCTCCAGCTTTGCCTTGGTCTTTCTGACCCCATCCCTACACAGCTGTACTTCATGTCTACACTTTTCCCAGGACATCTGTCCTACCTTCAACTGCCTGTGCATTTGCTTCTTTCCTTTGAGTTTCTCCAGCAGGAGACTCGGCCATGCTGGTCTCTCTCCTTCCTTGCCCAATTTGCTCCTGGGCACTGTTAGCTCTTGCACTCCATGGAAGATTTCCTTAAAGATTTGCCAGCTCTGTTCCACTCCCTTGTATCTGAGGGCAGTGTCCCAGCAGATGCCACTGACTATCTCCCTGGAAAGATGGAAGCCTGCTTTGCTAAGGATCAGGGACCTAATTTGACACTTTCCTGACCCTCATCCCTCAGTACTCAGACTCCACCAGTGCAGGATGGCTGCAGCCCAGGCTGCCTCCAATCTTGATGTCCCCATTATCTCACTGGCACTGGTGACCATCAGGTCCAGAAATGCAACCCCTCCAGCAGAGCTGTCTATTACCTGGTCAAGAAGTTGTGCTGCATGCATTCCAGCAGTCCCCTGGATTGTCTACAGCTCACAATGCTTCTTTGTTAGCAGATGCTGGGGTGGCTGAAGTCCCCCAGCAGGACAAGGGCCTGTGAACACGATGCCTCCTGCCACTGAGCAGGAATGCTTCATCCATAGGCTCCCCTTGGACAGGCAGCCCATAGTGGATGCTGACCAAAGGTTCCCTTTTTCACCTTGGTCTCTGATTCTTTCCATCTGCTCGTGGCTGTTCTCCAGACACAGCTTTCCACACTCTTGATGTAGAGGGCAACCCTTCTGCCTCCCAAGTTTCACTAATGGCAAGAGGATCATAGCTTTCTAGCAACATGGTATCTTACAGCTTGCATTGGCAGCTGCACTTCAGCTGGGCTCCTCAACCTCAGCTGGGCAGTCAACCATGTCACCTTCCTAGAGGGACATCTCTTAATCCCTTTGATATGTCTCCCTGATCTTTCCCTGTTGGCTTCTGTTACCTTGGGAGGCCTTGGCTCATCTCTATAACTGTGTTCCAGTGTGGCCAGCATATTTCAGAGTCATTGACAGAAGAACCTAACTAGCACCCTGTCTTGCACATCATCCCACAGATTGCCAGGGCCAAGTCTGATATTGCCTCACTCCCCCATCATCCCTGGTTTGAAACTCTGACAGTGAGCCCTGCTAGTTCCTGAGCAAAGACTCTCCTCTCTTAGTGAGAAAAGTGAGTTCAGTCTGAAAAGCAGCACTCATGGTGCTGCATAGCCCATTCCATTGCTGAAAAACCCCAGATTTTTCCAGTGACACCAGACATGAAGCCATTTATTAATAGGTTCAGCCCATCTGTTTCTTTCTGCGCAGCCGCCTTCAAATGAGGACAGAATAGAACTGATGTTTCAGATTCCCTTACCAACCCAACAACGACATAAGAAATACCAGGGAAAGTGTGGACTGGAAATTGAATAGAGCAGGTTCCTCTCAAGAGAGGTTGCAGAGACAGCTGAGATACTGAATACATTCCTTCTTTCAGTCTTCATTGCCAAGGCCAGCCCTTGGTGCCCTTAGTAATCCACGCTTCAGAAGACCAGGCAGAAGGTTTGGAGCAAAAGGAGGAAACCACTTTGGTTGAGGAGGATAGTGTTAGACACCATTTAGTCAAACTTAACATCTACAAGTCCACGGACCCTGATGGACTTCATTCAGGGATGTCATTGCTAGATCACTCTCAATCATCATTGAAAGGTCATAGTAGTCAGGAGAGGTGCCTGAAGACTACAAGGAAGAAAATGTCACTCCAGTCTTAAAAAATGGCAAGACAGAGGACCCAGGGTCCTACTGGCCAATCAGTCTCACCTCAGTCTCTGAAGAGGGATGGAATGGTTCATCCCAGCAGCCATCTCTAAGCACAGGGAAGACAAGCTGGTCAGGAATAGTCCACATGATCCTGAGGGAGCCCTTCTTTACTGTGAGGGTGACTGACTGAGTACTGGGACAGATTGCCCCAAGAGGCTGCAGTCTCCTTCCCTGCAGATTGGCAAAAAGCCATCTGGACACATTTCAGAGCCATGTTCTCTAGGGAACTCCATTTGAGAAGGGAGGTTGGACCAAATGACCTGCAGTAGTCCCTTGCAACCTTGCCACTTCTGTGAGCCTGTACAGACAGAACTGATAATAGCTGAATAATAGCAGAACTGATAATACTGCATTTCTGGAGCATCATCTAAACTGACTTTTCTTACTGCAAATTTCATCAGAAAGGTATGAATATTCTCTCTTTCTTAGCAAAGCAAGCTGTAGTCTTCAGTGATAAGATATTGATCATGTTTAAGCCTGCTTTATTTCTCATTTCTGTATAGCAGCAATCTGCTGGACATCACTAACAGCCATGCAATATATGGGGAATGTTGCTACCAGGAGGATGGCTGACCACTGGAAAGTGTTCTTTGTGCTGTTGGGCTTTTATGGCTTCCATTTGTAATTGATAGCAGATACAGTTGGGAAGGAAAGAGCTCAGTAAACAAGATGGAAAACGCGATTTTAAAATGCAGATGATAAACAATGAGAACCTGATAAGGAACATTTTACTATGAATATATATCTCCTGACAACAGGTTCTTATGTCAGTGTGCAAATGTTTGCCTGCTAAAAATAGCCTCTCTTCTGCCTTAGTTTTCTTATAACAAAAAGGATGTTTACTTTAGCTTTACTTTCCCCTCCTGCCACTGATGTAGCAGAAAATTTCCTTCACAGGTATGCCATCTCAACTGCCTCTGTGCTGGCTGCTTCAGGGAGGGAAAGGTGGCAGTTCCCAGAAGGTCCTAGCAAATGGGAATCACTGAGTTCATCCTCCCAGGGAAGATGTTCTTCTTAGTGGGTCTGTCTTGCTTGCATAAGTAGAATTTTCTCTAAAATCACATAACTTTTGCTGCTAAGTTTTTGATCAAAACACAAAGAAACAAGCAAAAAAACAAAAACAAAAACAACAAAAAAAACATACCACAGGGTACTGGAGCTTTGATTAACGTTTGTATGAGGAAAAACTTTGGATTCAACAGCTCACCAAAACTAGATACCCAAAAGCAGATGGTTATGCTCCAGTCCTCATTCTCATTTATAATCCACCTCAATAAACAGGACTGCACACGTCAAACTGTGATTATCTTCTCAGATAACACCTGTATAATAACATGCATTAAAACTGCTCTCTTTTGACAAACAAGGGATATTGCATGAATATTGCAAGTTTATGTTAGTCAATGTTTTCCAAAGTGCTTGAGAATACAGGTGAAAAAAAGCTGCTGAGATCATTACATGTAGGAATAGTTGTTGTGATTGCTGTGATTGTTTTGGGCCCAGATTTAAAAGGTAATCCCTTTTAATGCCACCTACTCCAGTTTCACATGGAGACTCAAGACATGGGGTCCCTTAATCCACTGTCCCTCTCCATCTGTACCATGTCTTCCTGCTGCCAGTATTCAAATATTGTGTCAGGTCCCTTAAATTTTGTATGTATTTTCTTCTCCTCATATATCTTAAACCATATGAGATCTATTGGAGCACCAAATGTGTTTAGACAGACAGCCATTCAAAACAGAACTAGAAGTTAACCTTGTTAGCACGTTTTGTGTGTTAAGAAACATTAGTGCGTCAATTATGAATTGAAAGTACAGCTGTAACACCAAGCTACACCTTTTAATACTGATGATTGTAAAGACTTCCTTTAGTATTCCCTTGTTCACATAATCATTATTGACTAAGAAAAGAGGGTAAATTGTTATGCTACTTTGTCAATAATCAGTCACAGTTTACATAATTCACGTAAAGACATGGACAACAAGGTTTGAACTCCGTAGAGGCATTACAATTAGAGATGTACCCAACCCATGGGCACTGGGACTGTTAATTACATGAGAATGAGCCCCTTGTTGAGAGTAGAAATACGCCTTCATCCCTCAGACCTGCTAACCAAGTAGCTGGAAGGGAACTATCTGCTTTAGTGGGGAGCACAACATGTTCTGCCTTTCAGTGCAATGTTCCACTTGAATGTATAGAGGTAGAACTGAGAAAAACTTAGAATGAAAGGCATTTATCCATGCCTTGAAATTTATTGAGTTCAGGAAGTTAAAGATGCTATTTTGTCTACTGTTAGTAGAGTGATCTAGGTAGCTTAAAGAATCACTGGCAAAGGTGTCAGCAAAAGGTTTGTTGGGATTAGGTCCAATATAAGTGCAGATGACCACATCATAAGGCTGTGGGAAAACCCTTTCAATAGTGGTGAATAAAAAAACACCCCCAGAATCCTCCAGTTCTAGTATGTTCATCATTGCCAGAAAGTTCTCTGCTTCTCTTTTTATCATTGGTTCCTTTTTGCTGCAATAATTTTAATATTCCTAACTGCCTTTCTTTATTGGACTCCCTCCCTAAACTCCACCGTAATTCCTCCTCTCCTCCAAGTTTATAAGATACCCCTGACATGCCCTAACACCTGCTTTTGCCCATTTGCCCTTGAGGATGGAACTAGCCTCCCTGTACCATCTTTCCTGGTTCGTTCAGTGTAAAATGTTCAGCTTGCTGTTTGCTATTTTCTAGATTGAAGTTTGTAGTTCCCAAACAATTGGGTCAGATTTGCTTTCTGCATAAAATCACTGAGTTTGGTGGAGTCTGGCCCTAATAGGCGGGCTAGGAAGGATTGGAGACTACAGAGGCTTAATAAAGATTTAAGAACTGTGACAAAGTTCAACCAAAAAGTTCACTATATTACTTCACAGATGAAGAACATAGGAGAAAATATGAGTAGAATCAATTTAAAACAATTTTCACAGAGACTAGGGGTGCAAAGGCTGAGGGTGAACTGGGGATTTAATAGCCCTTAATCATTGACTAATTTAACATTTATGAAAAGATTCAACAGGATTTAGTACAAGCATAGCAGTTGACGATAAAAGTCCTAGGTGATGATAATCATATTAAACTTACCATATAGTATTTAAATCAATTCACACATGCATTCACACAGACACAGAGATGTGTGTGTATATCTATATGTGCAAAGATACCTGTCAAAAATTCCCATCGAGTTTAGTGAAATACTTAAAATGCCTGTGCATTTCTCACCAGGCACGGGTTGAGCTTTGAGGACTGGGCAGGTGTCAGACCTGGCCTCATCGCCAGCTTTTGGCAACAGTCCTCTGAGTCTCACAACACTGAGAGCTGGCAAGCTCTGAGAGGCATCCCAGAAAGTTGAGATTGATGGCTGCAGTTCTCTGTGGCCCCAGGGAGTTGGAGGTGCCTCAGTCAGGACCACTGCCTGGGAGGCTGTGAGATGCTTGGCTTTAGTCACCAGTCAGACTGTACCCTGCCTGCCATCCAAGCCAAAATTTCTTTCTCAGAAGTCAGATAACAGTAATGTTGTCCCACTCAGGCTACGATTCAGACAAAAATAACATCCCAAGGCTAACTGTTGGAAAACAGGAGCTCACTAGGCAACATAAGTTCCTGGGAATAGACAGCTTCTGATGAGGTCAAGGGGAGCTACCTGTCCAGGAGCTATTAATCAGGAAAGGCTTCACAAAGCAGTCCTGACATCACAGAGTGGCCTGGGGAGAAGAAGCAACACCACACTATCATAAGAATATTTTTTCATTTTGAGGGTGCCATAAGGCATTCCTCCAGTCTTGCACTGAGGGTTGCTCATGTATCTGTGCTTCACAGCATGGAGAAACATTGGACTCCATTTTGGAAATAGGAATTTGGAAGTACTCAAGCTTTGCTTAAACTGCCTACCTTCCTTTATTGTTTCTTAGAGACAGAGAGGGAGAATGAAGTTGGCTCTCTTGCTCAGAGGAAAGTGCTGAGAAAAAGAAATTTCTTGTTTTCTCACCTTGAAAGTACCTATGCTTTCTGATGAGCTGCAGAAGGGGAGGGTGTGACAACAGAGGTACTCAACATATCTTTGGAACAAATAATGGCAAGACAGATTTTAGAAAATTACAAGTAGCTCTGTCCTGTGCACTTACTTTCAGGGAAAAAAAAACAAACATAAAAAGGTATATTCATCATAGTGGTGGGAGAGGAATTATTAGCTCACATTTGCAGTTCTGGCTTACAAAAGAATCTGTATGTTCTTCATAACTGAGCACAGATGAAATTCTTGTGCCTGGGTGAGTTTATGCAAATGTAGAGTTTTGTGGTATGCTTTAATGGGTTTTTAATTAGATGTTAAGGGTAATGTTAATACTGAGCTTTTAAATGGTAGCTGGATGTACTTATGATGAATGTAGGACTTGTTGGGAAATAGAATTGGCAAGCTTCATACACCTGGAGCTGAAGGTGAGCTGTCATACATTCCTCTTAGGAAACACTCAAAAGACATAGTAGATCAGCTGATTTTAAAGCTATTAAGTCCAACGTGGGAGATTATTGTTAAGAGGGAATCTGCAGATTGAATCACTCTCTTGGGGAGTGGGAATTACTCTTTTGGAGACTTTCATGCCCCAAAAGGGTGGGAGTAAAAATTAGAACAATTTACTTTTAGATAAAAAACACAAGCAGAATCTCTTTTTATTCTTTTCCTCACTTTCCCTTTGCACTATGCATTTTTTATATTTTTCTGCAAAAGCATTTTTTAGTGTGCTTTAAGCAGGGTCTCTGGAGTTGCTGGCCAAAGCCTGTGAGGAAATGGAGCTGTGAGGAACCACGGAATGGTGGCAGTGAGCATCAGTTCAGTTGCAGGGAGAAATGGGGGTGAGTCATAGCTGTGGACCTGGAAGAAGCAATGTCTGAAGGAAAGAAGTTTATCTAGTCTGGAGCTCAATACAGCTATGGAAAGAGCATGTATCATTAGTTATTCCTGACTCATACTGTTTGAAACAGGGTCCTATTTAATGGTAAATAGGAATATTTTTCACCCAGCAAGAAGATCTGTCCTATCCCTCCACTGCTCAGAAAATGAACTCAGCAATGTTAGCCCCACACAGTGAGAAGTTTCCATGATCAATTCTTTATACCCTTCATGTCTGGGGAGCTGTGCACACACCCTCTGGCCCTGGGGCAATTAACTCAGATGTCCTGAGCAGCTTGGTCAGCACAACCCTGCAGGCTGCAGGCACAAAGATTTCTCAATAGTTTGAGAGGAAAATACTGGTTTAAGGCACAAAGGATGCATACAACAAAATGAAACTATAGACATGCACCTTAGAACTTTCATTTCTGAAGGAAGCTGTCTTTTGCACTCCCTAAGAAAGGGCCTGTTCATAAAACAAAGGGTTTGCCAGTTCCTGAGCCTGTTGCTGCTCACTGAGGTGCGTCCTCTGTCTAACCATAAAATCCTTCTCCTTCTAAATTCCTTGCAATTCAGTTGATACAGTGACACCGTGTAACAGAAGGACTGTTGAAAACATGGTTTCTTCTCAAACAGCAGCCAGGGAGAAAACAATTAAGAGTTACTTCAAGCAAGATGACTGATCACCCATTTCATCCCAAACTTAAAATACATCTATCTTAGTCTTTGGCATCAATTTCTTGCAAAGAAACAAGTTCTGATTTAGCCTCTCTTCAGTATTTATTGCATTGTTTTGTTCTTCCCACTGGCTATACTATTTCTTAGTGTCCACTCTTCTCACCATAAGCTTAATTTGCTGTTTGCTTCCACATGCTCTGTTTCCTGATGTTTGAAAAGTCAGTTTTTCCTCAACTGTTACTTTCTCTCCAGGAAAAGATAGTGATGCTTTTCAAAGTTTGTCCCAGAGCAAAGTGAACAGATCGAATCAATGAAAGTGAGAGAGATCCCAAGGCTGTTGGGAAAAGTTTAGGTTGCAGAGGATGGTTTGAGATCTGCCCGAGAGGCTGACACATGGAGGAAGGGAAGTTTCAGGGAAGGGAAGTTTCAGGGAAGGGAAGGGAAGTTTCAGGGAAGTTTCAGGGAAGGGAAGGGAAGTTTCAGGGAAGGGAAGTTTCAGGGAAGGGAAGTTTTAGGGAAGTTTCAGGGAAGTTTCAGGGAAGGGAAGTTTCAGGGAAGGGAAGTTTCAGGGAAGTTTCAGGGAAGTTTCAGGGAAGGGAAGTTTCAGGGAAGTTTCAGGGAAGTTTCAGGGAAGGTTCAGGGAAGTTTCAGGGAAGTTTCAGAGAAGGGAAGGGAAAGGAAGGGAAGTTTCAGGGAAGTTTCAGGGAAGGGAAGGGAAGGGAAGGGAAGGGAAGGGAAGGGAAGGGAAGGGAAGGGAAGGGAAGGGAAGGGAAGGGAAGGGATCATTTAAATGAGAGAGACAACTAAGCATCTAATGAATTCCACAGCAGTTCTTAATGCATATAGATTGGGGCAATTGCTCTTCAGTCCCACTGTCAGCCTAGCACTGCAGCTGGTAATCTCTGAACCATTAAATTTCCCTCACCACCAGATCCAGATACCTCTGGAGCACCTTCAGGGAGGATAACTCCACCACCTCCCTGGGCAAACTATTCCAGTGCCTGACCACCCTAACTGTGAAAAAACTGATTCTAATATATAACCTAAATATCCTCTGTCTCACTTTAAGGCCATTTCTTCTCATCCTCTCACTGCAGGCATAGTTGAAGAGACTGGACCCCACCTCACTAACAGCTTCCCTTCAGGCAATGATGATTCCCCTGAGCCTCCTTTTCTGCAGGATAAACACCCCCAGCCCCCTCAGCTGCTCCTCACAGCACTGGTGCTCCAGACCCTGCCCCAGCTCCGTTGCCCTTCTCTGCACTCACTCCAGCCCCTCAGTGCCTTTCTTGCACTCAGGGCCCAGAGCTGGACACAGCACTCGAGGTGTGGCCTCAGCAGTGCCCAGGACAGGGGGACAATCCCTGCCCTGCTCCTGCTGCCCACACCATTGCTGATCCAGGCCAGGATGCCATTGGCCTTCTTGGCCCCCTGGGCACACCCTGGCTCATGTTCAGCTGCTGGCACCAGCACCCCCAGGTCCTTGCTGCTGAACTCCCAAGCCAATCCTCATCAAGCCTGTAGGGCTGCATGGGGCTTGAAAACATTTGTTCCAATCACAAATGCACTTTTTAAAGCAATCTAAGGTACTTAAAAATAACACCCACCACATTATTTTCCACTTTTCCTGTTTCTTGTAAAGTCTGAACTGCTTGTCTTACTGCTGAAAGAAGTCTGCTTACTCCCTGCCTCTCTAAACCAGGACTGCTCTTCTTCCTTAACTACCGTAAAAAACAGAAGTACCAAGGGGCCCAAGGGCAGTAAAACAAAGTTCTGATTTTTTAAAACATAGGTATGTTTTATGAAAGTATCTGTTGGATGATTTCCTTCATTCATCTCAATTATCAATTTGGTATTATTTGTAATGCTGATCATGACTCTCTGCCTCTACTTGACAGATAAGTGAAAACTGTCCATGTCTCTTTAAGCTGGGAGTTGGCTGACTCTATGAGTCTTAAATCTGTCATCTAACACTAACAGTAATGAGATAACTAAGAAAAAAATCAGGAAGCTTCTAGTGGCAGAATCTCTGCCACGAGAATCTAATTATACAAACCAGACAAGGCAGAGGTAATATTTTTCTTAAACTTGAGTTGACATATCTAAAAAGAAAGATAGTTCTTTTAGCATACCAGCCATTCCAAAAGTCAAAAATAGAACCAAAAACTTTTAAAGCTAAATACAGACTTCAATAGGAGAAACCTCACTTTGATAGGAGAAACTGTGAAGGTCACTGCTATACATTCACTGAAGGAAGTGATCTGCTTTACTTGAAATGAGAGCTAAAATTAGCTCAGACCCATCCCAAAAATCCAATAATCCAAGTTGCAGGCTGAGCTATCACATCCTGTTTCTAAACTTGTTTTTGCAATGTTTTACTTCCTTTCCAAAGGCTCACCCTTTGCCAGATGCCAAAGCTTCTCTTTGCATCACAGAGCTGCAATAACTACTTGTATTCTTTTTTTTACCTTGTAAGTTCTGTTGAGGGTTATCTTCCTCCATTATTTTGTGCTTTGCTCTGGGGCATTACTGTGCACTTCAGACATGGAAATGTGGTGTATGTGTATGTGTTACACAATAAATTTGCTACGGTTATTTGTGCCAATAAAAACTGCTTTTAAAACTTAGAAACTCCCTAATGTCAAGTAATACAGAACATTAAAGGCTGACTGTGAGTCTACAACCCAAACTGGCATAAAAAGTCTATTAGAAATAGAACTAAAGATTTGATAGAACTAAAATTTTCCCCAAATTTGTGTTGGACAAAATGGTTTTATCAGTCTGTAGCTGTGGAACTGATTTTTTGTTCCCTTTGGACAGTCCTAACTGCCTCCTGTCAGCACAGATGTGCAGAAAAACAGATGCTGCAGTGCAGGGAGGCATACAGATACTTAACCCCCAGTGTGTGTCTAGTCTGTCAGGGCAGTGACAACACCCAAACAGACACCCCATGCTCAAAAGGCAATATTTACCCTTCTAGTTAGTGTATTTATCATTTTACAGGTTTTTTTCTCATAATCTGGTTTAGTTTGCATTTGTCAAATATGTTTGCCTGTAGAGTTTTTTCCCACTGATAAGCAGCTTTATTCAGGTATTGGCTTCCCTAGTTTAGAAAGCAGATGTCCAATAACTGCCTGAGGTCTTTGGTCATTGGTGGACCATACAGCTAAACTCAGGAAAAGGAAAGTATGGCATTGGCCTACCTACCTTCCCTGGGTGGCTGATGTTAACAATAGCTGTAATCAGAAAAGCATGCTGGAATGAAGGGATCAAAGTGAGTTGCTGAAAAAAATCTAGTGAGGATTTTCACTTTCACATCTAGCTATTTAGGTCATCCTTTTTGCTCATCTTTTCTTTTATCTATTCTTCTTAAATATCACCTGCTCTCATTTCTATTCTTATAGAGGCCAGCAGACCAGACTATATATGTCTCTGTTTCCTGGATGTTTTAACTTTCCATAGAGGCCATTGATCAGTGTTTTCATTTGGTACACTGACTTAATTAGTGGCATGCTTCAACTCCTCAGATCAGCAGATCTGAAGTCAGGAAAAGTATAACTCCAATAAACTAAATTTAGTGCCAGCCACTTTTAAATATTTACATGAATGTAGAAAGTACTTTTACCTGGAAAAACTAGAGATATCAACGTATAACACAAGGTAAGAAACACAGAAAATCTTCTGATGTAAGACAGAAAAGAGTTTGTGGAAAAGCTGTGTTCTCACCTCTCCACAGAATCTCTGAATACATGCCTGTCATGTCAAAACGTTGATGGGAACATATGGTGTTAATTCTCCTTACCATATGCTTTTTTATCTTTTTTTTTTATCTTAGAGCAGTGTATAGAAGAAGTCTATTAAAGACAATAATTGTTAATTTAGTTTGATAAAATCCTAATGAAAAAGAGAGGACAGGATGTCCTTCTTTCACAGATGAGTTGGCTGCTTCACTTGCCTCAGACAGTAGCACTTTCAGCCCAGTTTTTCTTCCTGAGCAGACTCTATTCTGCTCTATTCAAGGTTGCTTCTGGTGCATCTTGCTTTGCCAGCAATGAGCTCCTCTCATACCTACAGTGCTGGTAGGGTGTGCTGGCTTATATCTAATTATGCAGTAACTCTTTTTTTTTTTTTTTGTAGACTCTCATCTCTCTTGCCGTCAACTCTAATTTCCCAGAGTTTCTCTATATCCAAGCATTATTAGGACATGCATCACTGTCTTGCTCTGTTTGAACATTAACTGCAACTGTTGAGGATTAGGAATAAAGGCTGGTACTCCTGTTTGCCAGAACATTTGATTCTTTGTATCTATTTTGTTCTAGAATCCTAGTTAATTACAGAAAATAAGACAACAAAAGTTTACAATCTCATAAAGATTCTCTTTTCTTGTCTTCATGTTTAGAATACATAGTCAAAAGTGGCCTGTACATGTCTACTGGCAGCACATGCATAAAAAACAGGTATGGTTCTTCTGGATAGAAGAGAGTGTCATGGAGACAGACAACCTATGACATAGACTCTTACATCATATATCTCATAATTCTGTTCCTGTGTTGTCTGTGTTATCTGAGCACTAGTAACACTGACTTCTGCCCTTAGGATCCAGGAAAATGCTATTCTATCCATAGAAAGAAAATAAGCTCTTAGCCTAATTGGCTAGCAACTCTCCTGTCCTGTATCCTGCAGTATTTGAAGACTGAAATTGGAAAGGGGAAGGGAGATCAGGAAGTGAAACATACTGACTGAAGTACTGACCTGTTTTTTCTGTTTAGAGAATTTTGTCTACCCTTTGGCATTATTTCTTTTAACAAGGATATTTTATGTGTAAGATATTTGGGCATTGAGAAGGGCTAAATTAAAAAAAAACAAACAAACAAACAAACAAACCAAAACATAAAAACAAAAAACCCACAAAATATTCCAGACAGTTATTTTAGGGTACAAAACACTACTCCAATTATTCCTCAGGTTTGAAGCTCAGTTTCTTTAATACTGGGCATGAAGGATTACCATCACAGAGATCTTTGTTCCTTCTGCATGATCAGTGCAGTTGCATAAAGGACCTAGCAGTCATATATACAGGAGGCAGGCTAATTCAGGTGAGCAGCATGGGGGAAGAATGAGAGAGTACTGAAGGTTAAGAGGAAGATGAGTCTCTTTGACATTGTCTTCACTTGACACTGACATTTGGCCGGAGTTATATTATTTTCATATTCTATTGCTGCACTGGGGGAACACCTTTCCAAGCCATCCATCAATCTTGACCATGTAAGTATGCATTAAATTCAAAGAAATAGAGTTTTGTGTCTTTGGGGACCAAACACAGGGCCCTATAACTGCCACAACTGCAAGCCTGTCTTCCTGCCAGCCCCAGGGAACTTACACTGAGCAGACAGGGAGGGAACAGCCCTTGGCACCACCACAGAGGGAGCTAAAGCTAGTACAGCATGTGTGACCACTGCCCTAAATCCCCTCCTCTCTTCTTGGGAGATCTTTCTGGGAAAACATAGGATTGCCTTAAGCTCTTGGTAGTCTGCCTGCTTTTTAATTAGTAGATCACTTCGAATGAAACGGCAAGAGAATTTAGGTCTTTGGGAACATTGCCAAGCTTCAAACAAAGAAAATTAAATACATGAATTATAACAGAAACAAGTGCTCTGCACTAGCTCTGCAATGATTTAAGAAGAGCAAATGTTATCATACCCGTGTATAAGAACAATCTATGACAATAAAATCCTGCAAGAGAAGTGACACTGAGACTGCATGGCAGCATCAGAGCAAATGTTTAATTCCATACCTAGTCCAACTTCTGTATGTTTTAGACTTTATTTGTTAAGAATGCCTATGCTAGAAACCCTAGAAATTATTATTTTACTGGAAACACAAAAACAAGTGCCCTGGAGAACAAGAAAACAAAACCAGAGAACATAAAGACCTGTATGGGGTGGTCTGAAAAGGCTGGTGTGGAACTGAAAATTAAGAGGATGAGTTAGATACTTGTTCTGGGGTGACTTTATGATGCTTGTATCCCCAGCTGTCTGTTCTGTTCATGCTGGATGTTAAGTTCTGCCCTTTAGGCAGGTTCTGAGCGTGAAGGGGACAAGAAGCCGCAGTCTGTTTGCAGAAACTGCGCTCACTCCCCGAATTCTCTCTGTCTGCTGTCTGCAGCACGGACAGCAGGAGAGAGCTCTTCTTGGCTTTCAGTTAGCTTTTAGCTAGCTGGGGAGAGAAGTTCCCCAGGCTGTGGCTTTTCTTTTCCTTGGGGCTGATCAGTTCTGCTTTGGACAGAAAACCCAGAGAAGAGTGGGAGCTCACACCTGTGGCCCCCTGGGACCGGGATGTGCCATTTTCCAGCAGGAGGGACTGAGAGCTATCCCCCATGACAAGGACTTTCTGAATTTGCCATCTCTTCAGAACAGCAAGAGGTTCCCTTGTTTAATAGAATTCTTTTTTTCTCATGTTTGTAAGTAATTTGCTTGTTAAGTAAAGCATTTTTTCCACTTTCCTCCAAAGAAATATTTCCCAAACCAGTAGAAGGGAGGTGCCACTTGAATTTGCTTTCTAAAAAGTCCCATTCAGTAGTTTCCTCACAAATTTGCCCTATACCAAGACAGTAATAAACCAAGAAGAGAAATGAAACTTAATCAATAAAGACTAAAGTGAAGTAAGATTAACAATAGACGCAAGTCACAAAGGATCATGAAGAACTTAGTGTAAAAGCCCCAATTTTAATAACACATTTTCTATAGGGTGATGTTCTACAAATAAGATGTTCTGTTTGTGGAACTCATTCTTTTGTCCCATGCTCAAGTAGAACACACTTCTTCTACGGCAGACTGCCATAGCCTCTCTTCAACAGCTGAGGGCACTCCATGACCAGCTAAATGAAAAACATAGTTCCACCAAAAGCTTACCGGAGGCAGGAGAGCTATCAGCTAATCTGACAGCAGAAATCAAATGATGAAGCCAGACAGGTAAAAGGTCAGGGCTGCCTGCCAAACCAGTGTGGGCTGCCACCTGGGACCAGTATGAATTGTGTGTTTACCAGTAGGAGCATACTGAATTGGCTTAGATTGGCATACTGGGTAGGGAAAATTGCATTAGTGGCACCAAATATTCAGAAAGTTCAGAGTCAGTCTGGAAGCCATGTTTATGGTGTTGTTCCTGATTTCATATAAATCTTTGGTTTCCCTGGCAAAATCATGCTCATGAACACAGTGACAAAGCTCTGTAGTATTTATGAAGTTGGATGTCCAGGATTTAATGCAATTCTCTCTGGAAATTTTAGTCTCCAAACACCTCACTTTTATAATGCTAAGAATAAGCGGCTCCTGACTAGAACTTCTTCCCACAAGCCTGTAATCAGACAGTTTCTCAATCTGTCAAACTCTCATTCCCATCTGAACCAGGGATTTATGCACACCTAGTCTTCCCAGACCCTCGGTAATATGGCTTTTATGAGCAGCTGCATCCTTGTGTCCAAATGGAGCTGTAGGAATACGTGACTGCGAGACAGAGGCAGAAGGAATGCCGGAGGCCTGAGTTTGGGCTAGGTTTGCCCTGTTTCTTGGCAGGGAGACTGTCATGCTCTGTACTGATTTGGCTGCTGCTATTTTAGCCAGCTGGCAAATAGGCTTCTTGTGCAGGCTGCAGGTACATTTGAACACTTTGCTAATGCAATTTGGAAGAAAAACTGGGAGATTGCAGAGCACATGCTAGGATGGCTTTCCCTTGCAAGATACATAAAGGTCAGTTTTAAACACTTATTGTAATGTTATTTTATCCAAGAGATCAACTTTAGAAGAAAGCAAATTTCCTTTGTAAAGCCACCCAATAAGTAGTATGGTAAACTTAGCACTTTGAGATAAGTGTTAGATAAATGCTTCCTATGTGAATGTGGGAGGATCAGTCTTGGAGTAACTGCATAGGACAGCAGGACAGCCTCACAGCCTTTCGTGACCCAGAGGGAACACGGCTTAAATACTTTGTTTCAGCAAAGTAGGTGAGAACAAAGTGTGCCAGTCCTGCTAAGTACGCTTCGTGTACTTAGCTTTAACCATGTGCTTGTATCCTCTTAAAGTCAAGTTTAACAATCTATCCTAAACCTTTAGCAGACAAAGCTTGTTTCTCTTAAGTTCCTTTTTACCAAGTGCAGTACCACTTCTTTCCGGAGGAGGGAAAACGTGTACTTCTATTCTGCCTATTTCCCCTTTCCACAAAAGCCTTTCAGGGCAGCAGACCAAAGCAATGTCCTGACACTAAACAAAGCATAGAGAAACCACGTTTATTATTCGTAACTAATTTTGCAAAAACAATACTAAGTTGGAGAAAGGCAAGGTTATATGAGGGTAAAAATATTTGTCTAGGAAGCCAATGTCTGTAAGACAAAAAACTGAGAGGGCACAGGACTAAACAGTGTCTGTGTATCCCAATTTTTGTTCTTTTTATTTTTACCTCTACCCCTATGGTTAATGATTAATAATACTAATGTGACTTGACTAGGTTTGGCAGAATGAGTTAGGAATGCAGGAGCACATTCCCATTAAAACAACTTGGTGGGCAGAAGAAGAATGTACACAATCCAGTATATTTAGCACTTGAGCACTGCTACCTTCACAAACCAATACCTATGGAGAGAAACAAATAAACTAACGTTCTACTCCTTTGCTGGTTTTGCTGGGGGAACTTTGTGTGTTCTATTAAGGCATGCATGCTGCTGCTGACATAAAATAAGTATATTCTTTTATTTTAAGATGTGAAATCAGAGATTTTCAGGGACTGATATTGAAAAAATTTACACAGTTACATGCTCTTGGAGTCACTCCTATTAAGTCAATTAGTTTTTGATTTTTACAGCAATGATAGCAGGTAGAAGTATTTTGCCTGCCAACAAGAAAATACTACTTCATAAATGTGTAACACAGCAAGAAAATGATGAATTTTGGCATTTTTGCATATTCAGAATGGAGAAATGCAAAACTGTTTCACATTTCAATATTTTTCTCCCAGATCATGCTTCCCTTTTTAGCAACAGTCTGTACAGAGGCCCTATACTACAATTGCCTCCAGGTGCCTTCCAACCTAATTTATTCGCTGCTTATGAAGAGATTTTAGAGCTGACTATTGTCAGACATCAGCGGGGGGTGTCCCTAGGCCTGACTCTTGCAAAGGGAGGGACATGCTGGCCCCTCGGCAGTGGGGCATTCATGCCAGCGATTTGCACCATCTGAACAAGCCCACGGGCCCCAGACCCACGCTGACCCCATGCCTCTGCTGTGGTGGAGATGCTCGGGCACAGGCGGGACAAACTCCGTCCCTTCCTGACGTGCAGCAGCAGGCGCGCGTTGCGGGGCCGCTCCTACGGGCACAGCTCGCCCTCGCATCGCCAGACCCCGCGCCCGGCACGCAGCCAGCCTCGACCGAGGGAAGCGCATCTTGCTGGAGCTCTCTTTGCCGAGCTCCCGCACGGGACGGCAGCGGCCAGAGCAGCCCCCGCCGCTGCAGGGGGCTCAGCCCCTGCTCTCCCCGCCGCTCCGCTCTGCTCCCGTCACAGCCCGGCAGGGCAGGACAAGCAGGGCAGGACAAGCAGGGCGGCCCCGCGCTGCCCAGCGCTCCTCGGGCCCCGGCCGGGAGGGGCCGGGCCGAACCGGGCGGGCGGAGCGGAGTGCGGGCGGGGACCGCCCCGCAGCCTGGGGAGGAGCCGGCACCCGCTTTATAAAGGGCGAGCCGGGGCGCTGCTCGGCGTCGTCAGAAGAGCGGGCGGGAGGGGTAGGGCAGGTGAAGCAGGAGCGCGGAGGGCAGGCAGGACGGAGCCGGCAGGGCGCGGTGATGGAGCTGCTACGGACTATCGCCCACCCACCGGGCGGCGGCGGTGCCAAGTGCTGCGAGGCGGCCGCGGGCAGAGCGGCCGGGGGCGAGTCGCGCAGGAAGAAGGCGGAGGAGCCGCCGCACCAGCAGCCGCACCAGCACGGCCACCCCGCGGCCGAGGTCTCCCGGATTATTACCGACCCCACGACGGGGAAGCGCTACTGCCGCGGCAAGGTGCTCGGAAAGGTAATGGCCGCGGATCGCCCCGTGCCCTCCGAGGCTGGCCGCTGTGCCCAGCTCGCCCCTCGCCGGGGCGCTGTCCCTGCGGGCTGCGTTCCGCCGGGAGCCGAGCGCCCTTACTGCCCGGAATCTGCTTCGGCGCGGGCGAGCCCTCGGGGACGGCTCGGATGTTGCATGCGGGGAGTGGGGAGCAGCGCGACAGACGATGAACCCAGGACCTGTCCTTAAAAAATTGCCCTTTGCTAAGGAAGTTGCGCTTCTTGACTAATACATGAGCTGGTAAATGACTAAGTGCGGACTGCATTTGTACCTGCTCTAATTGCCTTTTTCTTCTGTGTCTCTCTAGGGTGGATTTGCCAAATGTTACGAGATGACAGATTTGACAACGAATAAGGTTTATGCTGCGAAAATCATTCCTCACAGCAGAGTAGCAAAACCTCATCAAAGGGAGAAGGTATGTATGCATGATTTTTTTTTCCCTTCTCGAACTCTTTGTGTGGTGGATTGCCTACCCCTTTTCCTGAAATGGTTCTCATAGAGCTATCTGCTCAGCCTTGTGGAATTAAGGCTAACAATACCTTTCTTCTTTTCCACTGTCTTGTCTTTTCAGATTGATAAAGAGATTGAGCTGCATAGGATGCTTAATCATAGACATGTTGTGCAGTTTTATCACTACTTTGAAGACAGAGAGAATATTTACATTCTTCTGGAATACTGCAGTAGAAGGGTGAGCATCAACTAGGAGAAATCCAGTATTTACTTACCTGGACTCCACAGCTAATTTATGTGTGATGTGAAAAGTTATTTTTGGTGGCTTCAGTTGTTGCTTCTCTATGTATTTATTTACTTTTGCTTAAGGTGAATCTTGTACATGAATTGTCAGTGACATTTCTGCTTTTGTTTTTCCTCTGCAGTCAATGGCTCACATCTTAAAAGCGAGGAAGGTATTGACCGAACCAGAAGTACGATACTACCTCAGGCAAATTGTGTCAGGGCTGAAGTATCTTCATGAACAGGAAATCTTACACAGGGACCTTAAACTAGGTAAGTTCTCCAGACTGCCAACTTCAAAACAGCCTCCTCTAGCCCTGTCAGCATTGTACCACTTTATCCTTTTATGGCGATAATTTGTTTAGTAGAATCAGCTTAGTCTGTCTTTACAGTGGAAACTCATAGTGCTTAAGGGATGACATTAAGCATTCCTAATTTAAAAAAAAAAAAAAAAAAAAAAAAAAAATTCTTGCCTAGCTTCTGGCTCTGAACAAAGTATGACTCAGCACCTGTGGCAAATGCATTCCTGCCTTGCCAGAGATGGACTAACTGGAATTTCTTTGTCTGCCAGGTAACTTCTTCATCAATGAGAACATGGAACTGAAGCTGGGTGACTTTGGCTTGGCAGCTAGGCTGGAACCACTGGAGCACAGGAGGAGGTAGGAGGATTGAAAATGTGTAGTCTAGTAGTATATTAAACTAAATTCATATGAAAATGAATAGTCATGTTCCATAGGAAAAGCTAGTTTCTACCCCTCTAGTATCACAAAGACAAAATGAAAAAAAAGGTCTATGGTATCAAAGTTCCTACAGCTCCTCTTTAGATGTCTCAAATTCTTGTCTGAACTTGAGAGGAAAACCTCTCCTATGAAAAACAGCTTCTTCCTCTTTCTATTTGAAATACTAACCATCTCTGTGGTGTCTTTGATTTTTCAGAACAATATGTGGCACACCAAATTACCTCTCTCCAGAAGTCCTCAACAAACAAGGGCACGGCTGTGAATCTGATATATGGGCCTTAGGCTGTGTAATGTAAGTATTTCCCTGCCTTTGAAATGTAATATATCTATCACTGGCTTAGGCTTTTGAAAGTTCAAAGGGGATGCTTACATGTGTAGCTCAAATGCTTAAATTCTTCACACTGGGAGATAGACAAAGCCTTTTTTTGTAGCTGTAGACACAAGTACAGTGGGTGTGTAAAATAAAATCGTTTTCCTTTGAACAGGTATACAATGCTGTTGGGAAGACCCCCATTTGAGACTACAAATCTTAAAGAAACATACAGGTGTATAAGGGAAGCAAGATACAGCCTGCCGTCATCTCTCTTGGCACCTGCAAAACACTTGATAGCTAGCATGTTGTCAAAAAACCCTGAAGATCGGCCCAGTTTAGATGAAATAATTCGACATGAATTCTTCTTACAGGTTTGTACTGTCTGCTATCAGTGTTGTAGAAGAAAATCCATACAAAAATGCACTCTGTGGTCTAAAAATTTGTGTTGCATTTCCACAGGGCTTTACACCTGATAGACTTTCTGCAAGCTGTTGTCACACCGTCCCTGATTTCCATTTGTCAAGTCCTGCTAAAAATTTCTTCAAAAAAGCAGCTGCTGCTCTCTTTGGGGGTAAAAAGGATAAGGCCAGATACTTCGACACACATAGTAAGTATCAAACCTAGATATGGTCCACTTATCTCTATTACATCAGTTTCATATTAGTGTACATCTATGAGATAGCAACAGAACACTTCCATCTGTGTCTCAGAGCTTTCCTGGGTTGGTTTTGGCTTTTTCCTTGTTAAGCATAGGTGATAGCCTGCCCACATAATACATAAATGCTTCTTACAGCATCCATATCTATATTGGTGATCTCTTAATTTATAATGTCTATTGAAATTTAGTCTCTTAAGTGATTTGTGTATAATGGCATCATTTCTCTGGGAGACTGTGGCAGGCTTAGAAGAAGCTGCTAGAGACAGACAGTGTGTTTTCTGCAGTTAACTTGTTATGCTTTCTGTAATTCAGTAACCCTTCCAGATTCATGATTAGGTATCTTTTTCCTGTATTTCAGACAGGCTAGCTAAAGAAGATGAAGAAATCTACAAGCTCAGGCATGATTTGAAGAAGACCTCGATAACCCAGCAGGCCCCCAAACACAAGACAGATGAGGTATATGCAAGTGCAGTTCAAATCCAGTAATAGTTGGGTGGAGTAGTTATAACTAAATTATATTTGACTTGGATATCAGAACTGGGGCTGTACACAGCATAATCAAGCTTAAATGATTAGCAGAGTTGCTTTAAGAGGACTTAAACAAGCATCACAAAGGTATGGTAGCCTTTGTAGGGAGACTATAAATTTTAGCTTTTGAGTAATTATAGTATCTGCCTAGACTTCATTGTTACCTGTGCGTTAACTTGTCTGCCAGGTGCTATTTCTCAATATTCCAAATACATTCTTCAGTTCATGATTAACTAGGGCTTCTTAAAAGAATAAACTGCTGAAATCTATCTTTTAGTATTTGGTGTTCAGACCTGCACAAAGTTGCTCCCTTGCTAGGGCAGGAGAGCAGAGAACTAATTAATAGCCTGTGGGATGCAAATTGAAGATCTAAAGAATGGAAAGACCTGGTGTGCCGCTCTAAGCTCAGTCTCGCGGCAGCTCTTTGTTCTTTGCAGTCTTTGTACATGAATACCAGTTTCCCTAGAGTTTATCATTTGTTGAGAAACCAGAGAGCCATGCAAAACTTGTGTATAAGCCTTGGCTTGTGTTATGTTTGATGTTTACATGTCTGACGTCTCTTCTAGGAGATTCAGCCTCTTATCACAACAGTGGTGAAGCCTGGAGCATTGCCAGAAACTAAGCAGATTGGAGACTCCATTCGGATGATAGTCAGAGGAACTTTGGGAAGCTGCAGCAGTAGCAGTGAATGTAAGTGCAACAAAATGTGATCTGAGTCTGAATCCAACCTTTATTTTCCTCATATCTTAAAAGTTTGAAACAAACATCTTATTTTATCCTCTAATTTTTAATGCTTTAATATTTTTGAAGTATTTTAAAGTCATTAAGGTTAGATACCTTAAAATCTAGGTAACTGAAAGATTTAGAATGAAAATCTTATATGTGCTCTTCCCAGTCTAATAATCCTTCTTTTTGGATTTGGAAGGTTTGGAAGACAGTACCATGGGAAGTGTTGCTGATACAGTTGCAAGAGTATTGAGAGGATGTCTGGAGAACATGCCAGAAGCAGACAGCAATCCCAAAGAACAGCTGACAGCATCCTTCCAGTGGGTTACAAAATGGGTGGACTACTCCAACAAATATGGCTTTGGGTACCAGCTGTCAGATCATACTGTTGGTGTCCTCTTCAACAATGGGGCACATATGAGCCTTCTGCCAGACAAAAAGTAAGAATAAAAGCCAGCAACTTGCTAAGGCAGTTTAAACATGAATTACTTGTATGTCATCACTAACCTTCTTATTTTCCTTTTTTATCTTTCAGGACAGTGCACTACTATGCTGAGCTAGGCCAATGCTCTGTCTTCTCAGCCACAGAGGCTCCTGAGCAATTCATTAGCCAAGTAACTGTGCTGAAGTATTTCTCTCACTATATGGAGGAGAACCTCATGGATGTAAGTCGGCACTTTCAGAGTCCTGAGCTACAAAAATACTCTAAATATGAACTGAGTGCTTAACACAGTCTGTTCCCTTTCCTAGGGAGGAGATTTGCCCAGCCTGACAGATGTACGCCGGCCCAGGCTTTACCTCTTACAGTGGCTCAAATCTGATAAAGCACTGATGATGCTTTTCAATGATGGCACGTTTCAAGTAAGTGTGGTAGCATCACCAAAGAAAACATATTTAAATACTTTATTGCAATAAAACTAGTTAAGTCTCAGAAATTGAGAGGAGAAAGTAGATAAATAGCAACTTGCTTTTCTTTTATTACAGGTGAACTTCTACCATGATCACACAAAAGTCATAATTTGCAATCAGAGTGAGGAATATCTCCTTACCTACATAAATGAAGACAGGATATCCACAACGTTTCGTCTGACAACTCTTCTGGTTTCTGGATGTTCATTGGAACTAAAACACAGAATGGAATATGCTCTCAATATGCTGCTGCAGCGATGTAACTGAAGGAACTAACTCTGTTAAACCAAATGGACTCTCTTGTTCACTGTGAATCTACAGTGGAGATGGTGGAGCAACTAGTATGTTGATGATGGATGTGTGGTGGTACGAAAACTGGACTGTCCAAGTGTGCTGGGCGCACATCTATTAGAAGCCTAAACCTGCTTCTTGGACTAAATTGTTGTGACAAGGAGTTCTTCGGATCATAGTTTTCCTTGCTTCATGTGTGTTAAAGATATATTTGACTTGAACTCGGAGCAGAGTGTGTCTGTTTGCTCTGTAAGAGAGCATCTCTGATGGAGTTAAACTGTGAATGCACATCTGGAAAGGGAGGGAAGGGAGAGCTCCGTTGTTGGGGATAATTGTAACAAGCAGCTTCTGGTTGCTTAACTGTGAACTATGGCCATACTGTTTTTTTTTCCTTATTTTTCAAAAATACCCACACTTGTGGCTGGCAAAGTGCATTCCTTGTTAATTTTTTTTTTTTAATTTATTACAGCCTAAAGTGAAGTATTTATTACTTTTTTTTTTGAACCTTGGCATTTTAAATATAAATCTGTTGGCAATAAAGAATGGAAATCTGAAGTATCATTCTCTACTCTTTCTCCAGTATGACTGAGCATGCTTTACTTTGCATTACAAAAAATCTTGCAGATTTGCTTTCTAAGTGCTATTTTTAAAAAGTCTGCTACAGGTCTGGATATGAAGGGTAGGCAGGTTTGTCTGTGTCTGTGCCGAGTCACAAACACCAACATGGATATTGTTAATTACAGTTGCAATCCTAAAACAATTGCTGATGGAGCCTACAGACTAAGGATGTAGGCCTTGACACTTAGGACAATAACTAAGGGCTTAAAGTAAAAGTATGGATCTCTTCAAGATACTACATCCCAAAATTAGTGTTTTACACTGACTGGGAAGGACTCTCTCTTCTGGATAGTACACACTGAAGGATAAACAACTGTATAAGTTCTCTGCTTGCTGTGAAGGCATTGCTTTTATCAATCAAGGGGCTAGTATCCTGATACCTCAACAGCAGAATGAATTGAGCATACCTATCACTTCCCCCCACTGAGCTTTATTTTGTCTTTTTCTACCCTTGGTTATGGTTATACCAGTAAAGTAAAAGCTAAAGGGTGACTTAGTGACAGCTTTGGGCTTACTCTTCCCAACTGCTAATTATAAACAACCACTTAGTGTAACTAAGACAAATTATGATTTATGGTATATACTAAGTTTTCTGTAAAAAAGCTTGTAACAGTGGAGACCAGCATAGGTATAGCCTGCTCCTTTCTGCAATCCTACTCCTTCTACACATCCACTTACATAATGGATTTCCAAAACTGAAGGCAATGCCATTTGTCAGTTAAAAGCATGCAAATAGGTGCAATTATGGAGAAACCATGAATTCCAGGCAGGGGGATATTGTCTCCCTTATGGACTGGGCTTATTTCTCTTAGATATTGCATAGCACTTGGACCTGTATAAACACATAGCAGTCTTCAAGTAACAGTTCTGATGCAACAGCAAGCAGTTTAATTGCTGACTTACCTATTGTTCCTGTAACTAAATGAAGCCTTTTCTGAAAAACGTCAATTGCCATCAGTGTATCAATCACAGCAGGTGAACGTAAGGAACTGGCTGAGTGATAAAACACAGACTAAACAAAGTACAGATGTCAATCTGAAATGGTGAGCAGAGTACTTACCGCTGGCTTGCTTCATCTTGCAGCAAGTGTGTATAAATTATTTGGTTTGTTGTATTGAATACCATGCATTAGGTAATATTTATTTACTTCTCAAGTCTAGACAGGAAGACCCAATTGAGTTCTTCAGACGGATTCATTAATGTAACTCTAGGCAGTTTAGTGAAGTTAAATATATACTTGCTATAGTGAGCAGAATTCAGCTTCCCAGCTGTCTACTTTCTTCAAGGCATAATGGCTGATTTTATTCCTGAAAGGCCATGACTTATCTAATTCTGCTGCACACATACAGCTATTGTTGTGCTCTTTTCCCTAACAAAGAAAATCTTCATTTTTGTTTATGACACCAGTACACATACAGTTTGTGTGCATTTCAAACACAAAATTTACTAGAGCTATAGTACTTCACATGGAAAAACCTCTTTTGGTTCAACTGTGCTAGAGAAAGTGCAAACCTTTATTCAGCTTCTATGATTTCCTTGGGTACTAAAATCATGCTTGTATGGCAGTAATTCAGGCTTGTGTAAGCAAATAAACCAGCTTTTAATGCAGAATATTTAGAAGTGTATGTAAAGGCTCCAGGATGCTAGTTGTTTGTGGATGGTTGAAATACACCTTGCTAAAATAAGTTAAGTGAATCAGCTATTTGTATGCAATGTTTGTGTTCAGTGCTTGCTAAATCTTTATGTATCTTTCTGCTTAGTGCAGCTTCTGCTCTGTATCCTTACCTCACTTTTTCTTTTCATATTGCAAAACAAGAGAGGTGTTTAGATTAGGTTAAGGAGAATTGTGCTTTTCAAGATAACTTTGTCCTAATCTCTGAGCCCAAGGAGGGAATTAAAATTCTTGGTATAAGGACTTGCATCAGGAACAAAGGTTCTAAAATTCTTTCTCAGGGTGGATCCTGTCTTAAATAAGATACTGTAGTGCACTACTTGGCTTTCTTTAGTTAAACATATAACTTCCTCTTGTAATTCTGCATATAGGAAGATAAATATTAGAAAGGCATTGGTCCATATCTTCTATATAACACGTCTTACCTTCTCTTGAAAGATGTGGTCTGCATTTTATGCTGCTCAGCAATTGTTCTAATTTCTCATATTGAAATCAAGAGAAAACACAGCATAAAATCTAGTTTGGGAGTATACGTACTTGAAAAGAAACGTGAGGATTGAAAGATTAAGTGAAAGCACAAAGGTTTGTCAGGTATGAATGCTGAACACAATGACATAACATTGACAAGAAAAAAAATCTGTTATAGTTCTATCAAAACATCTTTACGAAGTTGAAAATATATTTTTGCGAGTATACACACATACTTGCATGACTGAGTGCACTAATCTGTAGCAAACAAGTCAAGAAAATTATTCAAACAGGTCATGCTTCAGCATTAACAAAATGCATTACCCATTGATACTACTAGTAACTCAAGTATTCCAGGGCATTCCGTCATCCTTTCCTGAAATTATTGCATTTCAATATGTTACTATATAAAATACATATGAAAAAAAGAAAACAGTTTGGGTGTATGCTACTTTGCAATATTGAATAAAGTTCCAAACATTTTTCAGCTTACTTAGGAAACTAGAAAAATAGTCTGTACTTTAAAGCTATTTCATTACTTCTGAAAACAGTCATATCAGAGAATGATCCTTCACCTGCCTATCAATAATTTTGTGTTGGATTAAATGGATTCTAAATGTAAATTTGAAATTTTAAAGTTATAGGTATTTACAGATAGTTTTGAACCCCCAACTCGATGCATACCCAAGAAATCAACCAGAATAATGCATGGCATAGGCCATTACTTTTTTTTGTTTTGGTCTGGTTTTATAATCTTTATGCCTTATGAACATCAATAGTGGTAGAAATATATTTAATTGAATTGCTACAATGTTAGACTATAACATACAATCAAGAGATTAAATATAAATATAAATATAAATCCATTTAAATATACATGTAAATATATATATTTGGAAACAAATATCATGGTTCATTATGGTGGTTGGAAATTAGGATAAAAGAAAGTAAAGATTTAGCTCTGGCATTTATCCATGTAAATTAGCTCAGGTAAGGGAACCCAATTGACTTGAAAGATTCGTTTTACTGGCTACACTTGAAATCATTACCTCTGAGGTCATAGGTAAAATAAAAAACATTTCTGTTGTCCATAACAAGTAGATGTGATCTGAACAGAAGTAAGGTATTTTCCCAATTGGCATTTTTAATGCCCTTTCTTGCCTACTATTGGAAGAAATGCCTTAATCCTCATGATGAAAACATAAAAGGGTAATGAAATCGACATGAGACATTATTAGTACCAAACTGGCCCAGATAAAGAGTTACTAAACACTTTTTCTTCCAAGGTAAAAAAGCAATAAGATATTTTACATTTCCCAGTATTTCACATCAAATGACCACAACAGCAATGGTGTTAACACCATGAGTAAAAGAATTTTTGAAGTAATCTTTTCAATCTTGCTGCCAGCTCTGAAGACCTCACCTGCTCCTGGTCATGCTTCACTAGTTTCATAGACTCAAGCATTAGAATCAAATTAAAAATAAACTCTGACAACTCATGAAAAATCTACATATATGACATTTTATGCTTATAAAGTAGCCTCTGTTTCATACCTTCTAAGATTTTTTTACTATAAATAATAAATTTTAATGTAGTTTTATTGTTTTGGAATAGCTTTCACTGGAGGAATGAAAGTAACAAGGCTTTTGTAGTAGGCTTCTGGATCCAATGGATTAAGACTGCTGTTTCTGATGGGAAAAATGGGAAGCATAATGCATTATGAAATAGAATGTGGCAGAGGAGGAAAGTCAATGAGAGCAGAAGAAAGGAAGCAAGGTTATGCCATCAAAGCAGTTTAATCTTCTATAGATAGAAAAAAAAGCAATTTGTGTATCATTCTCAAGGCCAGCTTCTCATGCTTGCCATTGCATTAAGTCATGGATAGCTGCAGTAAAAGATGCATGAGAGGTACAATAAGTGGGCAGAACAGGAAAGGCTGGACTTTTTAGTACAGGAAAATCCAAGGCAGCTGGGACAAGCTCACAGTAATTTAAATGCCTTGTAGCATATATTAGCAAGAGCTGCAACAGTTATGTTTGATGTTGCTTTACATAGAAAATCTTAAAAGCTAGCCTGATTTTCAGATACCCTTACCTCAGTTAATAATGAGCACTGTGGAAATGAAAGCATATGGCCTCTACTTCCAACCAAGGTTGGATATCTCATAAAAGGACATAGAGCACAATAGTTTCAGGCAGTGGTTATGGAAAGAGGAATGTACACAGAATGATTATAGGATTATTCAGCAGTATATGGTGCTGTTTCTGTCTCTCTAAGCATTTGCACAGAACTCATCCTCACATCTGATCATCTCTACTTAATGTCAGTTCCTTCTTGTTATTGTTAATTGCAAATAATTAGAAGGTTAGCTAGGGAGGGTTAGTCATGGCACAAGGGGTATGTGGGAATGTGGGTTTACTGTGGGGTTCTGGAAAAAGTGAGGGAGCTCATAATACCGGGAGGAAGGGAAGGTGCTGGAGAGCTGTGACTAAGGGGAGGAGACCTGGGATGGAAACATGAGGGAGTGCTGGCTGGGGCAGCTGGTGGAGACGATATTTTGGGAAACAGAGACCCCATTTTGAAGTCTCCCCTGGGGCGAACATGTTGTGGAGGATGCGGCGGCAGCGAGGCAGGAGGCAGCTGAATGGACGAGGTGCGGCGGGCCAGCAGCCAGGAGGCTGAGACAGGGCCAAGATTGGGCCGAGAAAGGGCCGAGACAGGGCCGAGGCCGATCCGAGGCAGGGCCGAGACCGGGCCGAGAAAGGGCCAAGACCGGGCCGAGAAAGGGACGAGAGCGGGCAGAGGAAGGGCCAAGCAAGGGCCAAGACTGGGCCGAGGAAGGGCCGAGGCAGGGCCAAGCAAGGGCCAAGACTGGGCCGAGGAAGGGCCGAGGCAGGGCCAAGAAAAGGACGAGAAAGGGACGAGAGCGGGCCGAGGCAGGGCCAAGACCGGGCCGGGAGCTGGCCCAGAATGGCTCCAGCTGAAGGAGCCAGCCCCAGACAGGGCCAGGGCAGGTCCCAGGTGCCCGCGTAGCAGGACCTGCTGTGAGGAGCCTCTTTTCTTTCACCTTTGCCACACAGACAAGGTCAATCACTAACCTGGGGAGGGGAAGGGAATGGTCTTTGAGGTAGAAAGTAAGTAGCAATTAGAAGCCACAGAGGATTCTTGTTCCACGGTAATTTATCCATTATCAGCCAATAAAAGAGGACTAAGTGGGAGCTTATATTTTTGGAGCAGGAGAGTAAGCTCCAGTGTTATCTCACGTTACATTAAAGAAAGCTGTTTGAGGGGATGTGAGATGACAGGGAAGATGGCCAGCATGCCCTGCTAGCGGTAAAAGCAGGTATGGACTAGAGGTGAAATACTGAGCATTGTGACCAGAGAAAAGACAATAACAGAAATCAAGACACAGCAGAGAATGAGTCAAGTGAAGAAATTCAAAATCACAGGAAAAATAAAATCTGGCCACATTAAATGGAGCTGAGAAGAAAAGGGAGACACTTAAATTTTTGTATCAGCAGCGTTTCCACATCTGTTGCCAGGAGAGCCAAGCAAGCAGTACCAAAGTGGGTCAAATGGAGGATTAGCAGTGTGAAAGTGAAAGCAGTCAAAGCAGGCATCATCCTACTCTCAGAAGGAGACAGGAGTGGAGCTGAACAGGTGAAAACAAAAGGCATGCTGAGAGAATGAATTCCCCTCCAAGTAATGGAGAAAGTGCTCTGTCAGGAGGCAGCACACTTATTACACACAACACACATGTCTGAGGAAATCAAATGTGAAGTAAGTGTTAAGAGAATTTTCACATTCTAAGTAAAACAAAGGATTAACAATGATCTGATCCATTTAGATTAGTGGTGCCAGCACTGGGGACCAGTATTGCAAGACAGTGTATTACTCTTCTGAGTCACTGGTTTCGTTCTCACATGGGCCTTTATTAACTTCAAATCTTTACCTCCTGATGGTTGCCTCATGTGAAATGAGTTGGTGGCTCATTCCTGCTCATACTGAGAAGGTATCCACGTTACAAAAATCATCACTGTTAATTACAAGCCATTTGCATTAATTGGTATCCTTGCTGGAAGTCTTCACAGGAAAGAGGTCTAATGACTAAACAGCAGGCATGGCAGCTAAAACACCCTGTTTCCATGAAGTTTTTCCTGACTGGTTGGGGATTATGTGGGGTATTTGGGGTCGATGACCAGGGATATGGCAGTTGTTGCCTGAGGTGTATGATGTATGGGTGGTATTTTTAGAAACTGATTTTCTGAGCCTAAACTTTCAGAAGTGATGGTAGTTCGTGAGTTTTGTAAGCAGTGCCTCTTCTGGACTAGTGCGATAGGAAGAGCTTCACATGTCCTAGTACTTTACCATGGTTTATTTTCTGTCTTTTCCCTCATTATTGTTTTCATTTGATTATCCATCATCTGCATAATGAAAAAAGTAAACTTCTATTTTCTAATTTGTCCACAACCAGTGAAATTAGTGTCTTTTAAATAGATTACTTCTTTTGTCTCAGGTTTACCTTTTCATATAGTTTCAGATGTCAAAGTGCAGTAAAAAGTTCCATTCTTCAATGAGACAAACTAAAATGAAGAGGGAAATGGTGCAGGTACTGTAGTGAACTCAGAAATCCTAAACATTTTGAACAGACAAGCAGCTAGTGATATAATCACTTTTCAGGGAGGTGTGTGGACATTGGAAATATAGTTGTCTGAAAAGGGTAAGGACAATATGAAATAGAGATCTTGCCCAAAGTTAGAGCCTGTAGCATCATTGTCTCTGTGATTTAGTCTGGTTCCCCCTCTTAAATGTTGTATCCATCCAACTCATACCTGAAGTGCTATCCCAATGGCATATCTCCTTTGTATTTATGTGTTCTTCTGCAGGGCTTCCCACATCAAATTATTCCTGGATACTAACATATTGGATATTATGTGGAATATGGATGTCAGATAGACAACATTAGTATTTCCATTTTACAAAAGTAAGCGCACAGAGGGAATCTATTTATCAGTTTGAGATTCCTTTCTCCAGTGTTTCTCAAACATTCATAGTTTTCACTGGTGTCATTTCCTCCTCCTCGGGAGGAATGCTCACACTTTCTCCAGGTTAGGTCTTGGGGTCTCAAAGTAGGCACTTGGAGAAGATGGAACTTGCAACTAGTGATGACCTTGCTTTTGTGCAAGGAAAAGAAAAAAACCAATCAAAGCCATGGAAGGATCCTATAGACAGACATGGCATTTTCTCATTAACACTGATTCTTTCCACAAACAATGGATTTATGCTATGGACTTTTTGAAACTAGAATCTTGGAAAAACAAAGAGTGATTCTGTAATTGTGTATCCAGTTTATGGTGTGCAAATAACCTTTGGACAATACCCTTGGGCACATGGTGTGACTTTTGGTAATGATGCTCTGCAGGACAAGACTTGGACTCAATGCTCCTTTCCAAATCAACATATCCTATTATTCTGTGATTTCCTGTGGTTGAGTACTGTACATTGTGATTCTAGTTATGGTCAAAAGTAGATGTTTGTAAATATTGTTTTTAGCTAATTTGGACTCTTTTAAACTAGAAAATAGAGGACAGTGTAACCAGTGCATTGTCTAACACTTAAAAGGCCTTTAGATATTTTTAAAAATTAATTCTGTTTTTTATAGCCTTAAAAAAGACAGTTTTCATGTTTGTAATTTCAATGTTACTATAAAAGGCATTCTGAATTCACTAGAGAGAACGGATCAACTATCCAGTGTTTTCTACTAGTGAACAGATGTAAAACAGCCATAAAACTCTTAAGTCTTAAAATCTCAGGCTTTCAAGAATGCTTACAAAGTAAGATTATAGCAGGCTAACAGAAAAAGTAGAATAACTCTACCTAATATTTTCTTGGGGTGATTAAATCTCTAACATAAATATAAGTTAAATTTAGAATAAACCTTATAATATTCCAGGTACTGCACAGCAAATTGCAGTACAAAATTTACTTCTTTTCTGAATGGAGCCATGAAGAAATGTAGAACTGTAAAGAAATTTCATAATTTTGGCTCAATATGACTAACTGGTCTCATTTTAAGAAGGAATCTCTATGATGAATGCTTCTCAAAAATAAAGGGATGTGAAATCATTACTTAAGATAAATGTAATAGACACCCCTTATTCCATTAGGTATTTATTATGGGTCAATCATGTTCACCTGGGTTACTTTTAACAGTCTCATTGATACTAGGAGAACTGCACTGAGAAAGCAAAGATGTGTTTCTTGTCAGAGATATCATTACATAAGGGCCTGAGATAGCAGGAATGCAACTAGTGATGATGATTTCTGGGGGCAGGTAAGTGTCTTTCTGAAGAGAAAGGACATAAGAGCTCTTCTGCTGAGGGGGTTTCCAAACATTTGCCACCATGGCTGCTGTCCCCTGCAAAACCCTTCTGATTTCAGGAAATGTTCAGACAGGCCCAAGGTGGTGAGTTAGTATCTCTTGTTGCAGCAGAGTGAACTAATTATAGACACAGAATAATTGTTGGGTAGTAAGGAGGTGAGGAATGACAGGAGGAGCAACAATAAGATTATATGGTCACTTACCAAGGGATGGTCCTTGGTATAATGCAGTTAAGAGGGCTTGTTTGTTGTTTTATTCTAATTAGGGTGTATGTCCTATTTGCTAGTATTATTAGTGTATTGTGAAAGAAGTATTTCTTGGGAATGAACTTAAGAGAATTCAGGACAGTGAACTTGCAGAACGACTCAGGACAGAGTCCTGAGAAACTCTGTGCAGAGGGCATGATCTGGAGGAAACAGAGGTTGTTGTTGGATCAAGAGGCTGCTGTCATTAGCAAAGAAAAGAAACAAGCCATACACCTGGGTAAGAAGACAGCAAAGTGGTGATATGGCCTGCTCTGACACCAATAAAATCAGTGAACCATTAACCTAAATAAAAAGCGTGATCAAGTCCAGAGACATCGCACGTGAGAAGGTGTCTTCATAGGCAGAAGCAGATGGACCTGAGCTCACGTTCCTTTTGCTAGAAGCCTGTCAAAAGCAAATATATGTGGTCCTTGTAGCTGTCATCCCAAGTATGCTCTGACAAAGACAACTTTTATGTTATGGCATAGCTATAAGGCTTCTGGATGGATCTGGCTTGCATGCAGGCTGCTTGGAATGGGCAGTGATGATCACACCCAGAGTTCCCATCTATGTAAAATTACTGGCTCTGCCACTAACTCAGAAATATTTAGCTCCAGATCTAGAGAGTTTTCATGAAGTGTTCAAATTTGCAACAAATGGAAAATTCTACACATGTCCTCTGAAGTGTGAATTTCCATTCATGCATACCACAGGAGAGCACACTTCAAAGAATGTGCTTTCCCACTCCCACGCCAATAGCATAGCTTGAATATGCTGTGGGCGAGTTCCGGAGCAAAGATTCAAAGGTTGGCTTGTGAAGATCTGAGAGAGCTACCATAAAACTTGCCATCCCCTATGGGGCATGACACTTGCCTTTTCTGAGCTATGGGAAGTGATGACAGCTGATTGCACTTGACCTGTTTCATGAATGCTCCTAATTTTTACTTGTCCTCCTAAGTTTGGACTCTCTTTCCTTTTGTTTTTCCCCAGGATGGATAAGTGATGTGGAGAACTTCTGAACTCACACTGACAATAGTTTTCTAAATTCACAGTGTGAAACTATGTCTGATAATAAAAAATCTCACTCAGGTGCAAATTCCTAATAAATCTTGTTTCCTTCCTGTGCTGATTCTGCGCTAGGTCTTCTGAATCTCTCTTCAAAGCCCCCTGGGATATTTTGGTCTTTTTGATACTAAAACATAAGTTACATGGAAGTTAATGTTTTTGAATTTAGCTCCATTTTTTTTTTCTGCTGAAGGAATGTTATTTTATTCAGACAGTTTGAAAAATCTGATTTTAAAATTAAGAAAGAACATTCTTTTTATATCAGAGCTGGGCAGCATTTGCAGGTGGTCAAGTGTTAGTCCAGTACTGTAATCTGACTCTGACTTATTGTACAGAAAATATAGTTAACTCTATCTCTCAGTATCAATTAGGTAAAGGTGGGTAAAGTTAGGTAAACATTGGGGAAAAATTGGCAGTTACTGTGACATATGAAAAATGTGATTTTTGGTATTTTTTTGTGTGAGGGGTTTTGTTTTTCTTTTTAATTTGGTTTGGGGGGCTTTTAGTTGTTATTATTATTCTAAAATAGACCTGGTCGTTTAATACAGGATGTCTTGTTACTGTATGGAATGACCTAAGAAGCATGGCTGTCACCCCACCTTTTCTGTGTTTTTTATCTGGTGTTTTCCTTGTCATTTCAACTGATTCTTACTTTGGTGTTTTATTCTTTTGTTTTTGTAGTTTACAAACAAAGAGATTGCATATCTCTGATCTGAATGTGCATGCCTTTGGCTTCTCCTTCATCTGAACTTGCTGGAGTTCCTCAGAAGTCATTGGGTTTGTTTGCCTGCCAAGCAGTCTAATTTGCTTCTCTGGTTTGCTAGTATTTGAAGTAGAATTGGATCAGTGCAGATCCAGACCACAAGTTAAACAATCATTCCCTGCTAAATCTGGCATTTAAATGCTATGCATAGCATTATTCCATGCTGAATTGTGAAAGCATCTATGAGAAACCTGCATAGACATTCCTGGATGCTGGCCAGCATGGTTTGTTTCTGCCAGTCAGATAATACAACAAGCATGTTATCCCTTCGCAAAGTGGAAATAGTCTTCTCTATTCTCTGTCATGCTGTGTCAAACTTCTCTAGTTACGGACTGCTCCAGAGTTATTAGGTGTGGAGAATTATACATAGTTCATGATAGTGGACCACACTCCACTGAGCTACCTATTATTATGAAGTGTTTTTGCTTATCCTATCCATACTAGCACTTGACAGTCCTTTCTGCAAGAGAAGGACAAAATTGTTCTTAGAACAACTCCCTCAGTTAATTCAGCATTTGAAGCCAGTAGAGAAACTCGTGGTAGATGTAACTTTGATAGATAACTACTGTTGAATTAATAGCCAACAGTGTGGGTTTTCTAGCTTTGCTGAGTTCCTAGCACAGAGAGGGAAGCTACTGGCAGAGTTTATCATGGGACTGTGGGCCACTCTTCTGGTAAACAACGAAGTGTTGAACACTGCTCAGTATTTTAGCACTTCAATCTATTTCAGAATTTTCACCTCAGACTACTTTGGACCTTTTTTTGCTGGTTTGAGTACTTGAAGTAATTTTAAAAACTGTGTCTAATTTTTTCATTTTAGTGGTTCAAGCTTGAAATAAACATTTACTTCATGATCAGAATATCAGTTAATTTGCCTTCTTGCCACTGACTTTTAAGCTTCCTGCAATGGCAAACAAGGTGATATTTATTTTATTTGATACCTAGAAATAATAGAATGAGGAGTTTAAAATACTTTTAATAAACATTGCTATGAGTTTTATAAAAAATATTGTTCTAATATTTCTGAGGTCAAATCTACTGTAACGTCATGTTGTCTGTGAAGATACAAATGATTTTTGTGTTCTGTCCTGTACATGCATCTGGTTTTTAAAAGTTTAGATCTTTTGTAATTACCCCAATGTACAAATTAACATTCTCCAATAGTAATATATTAATATATTAATATATTAATAATTTTATTCCTAAAAGCTTGATTTTTTTTTTTGTACTAAAATAGCTGTATTTTAAAATAAAGGTAAACTATTTAATATTTTTCTTTGCTTCTTAGGTCAGATTTCCACATTTGATAGATTCCCTGTGCCAAACTGTCATCAATGAATAATGAAGTGTGTCACAGTAAAGCAATTCTTTACAGCAGCAACACCAATACAGTACTTTTCCACCTTTTCTGACCCATTTACCACTATCTTCCCATGCACCTTTCTGTAGAAATAGTTGTGAACTAAAAGAATATTATATGTTATGAAATGTGAGGCTGTTTGTAATTTCCTGTAATTCACAGACATTATATTTGTAATTATAGCGATAAACCAACCAATCTTCTGACATAAGTGGTGCAAAATAAGCAAAAGAAACATAAATTTCGATCTGTCATATTTGATATTGTGACTGTTTCAGGGCTAGGATTACTTTTACAACATACTTTATGGACGTTAGCCAAAATTATGCAAAAATCTAAGTTTTTAGTCAGCCTTTCTCTAGCCAAACTCCTATTGAAGAACACAGCAGATTCAAAGAGTATGCTACGCCTTGTAGGTACAAACTGTGGAGTTTCATTGTGAGTTTAGCACAGTAAAGGATATTTAGTAAGGAAAGTTCTTGCTTTTGCATAGGCTGGGGGTTGAAACTGGCTGTTGCACTTGTTATGCAGACTGCTATGACAACTCAAACCGAAAGAGAACTGAACTCATCTGTAAGCATCCTGTGTACCAATGAAGCTATATATCAGAAATTATAACAACATAGATTTGACAAATAAAAGCAGCCTGTTTTATTTTGTTGATACATGGTGCTAGTATCAGAAAAGATTTAGTTTCTAAATACAGTATTTTAAATAATTTTTTGGTTCCTCTTAAAGCAGGACTTCATAGATGAGTTCACAGAAAGAACATGAGACCTTTGGTAATCTGAATAGATTATAAATCACAAAATGGAAAAATTAATTATTTTATTAAATATCTAATGCTTTAAGTAGCTGATACTGAAAGTAAACTGTTAGCAAAGACCATAGAGAGCTGGACTAGAAAAATAATTTAGCCTATTTATATAATCTGATTTGTAGGGAAGAAAAGGTGGCAGCAGGAGCAAAGGGAGAAGTAAATACTAACTGCTCTGCAAATATAATTGATATTTTTTAAAGGTAGTGAAAAACTATCAATTTACATGTACATTTAATCTCAACAGAGCAGTGTGGCAAAATGTTTTGGTTGGAGTGGTGAAGGCCTGTGTTTGAGAATTACCTGTGAGAATTTAATTTCATTTACATTTTGCTATGCATGTTTGATGACTATTCTGTCTTATTTAAAGTATAATAATAAATATGCTAGCAGATTTTTTTGTTCTCTCCAAAAGTAATTAAACATCTTATTGCTGTGTTCTGGACTAACACAATGTGAAAATCTAATGCAGGAGCGCATACATTCTTTTATTTAAACAGCAATCTGGACACTGCTTATTTGGACAGAAACCAGGCCTGGCATCCTGCAAATCCTTAATCTTTCTAGTGCTGCGCTAGGCGCAGTTCTTGGCTAGCTACTCTGGGATGTCAGTTCCTTTATAACACAAAAGAGTATGTGAAAAAACCCAGTAAAGTTACTCTATAGAAGCCATTGGATGTCTGAGGCACCTCTAAGCCTACTCATCTATGAGTTGGTAGCAAAGGAAGCATCTTGCAGGTAGAGTTGTAATCTAAACTATAATCTTGGGGTGGGAGCTGTTATGCTCCAGTTCTACACTGCCACTTCTGGTGGATGCTGTGGCACAAGACCACAAACAGCAGCTCAGCAGCTGCTTTCCCTTAGTGTTGCTGAATGAGCTGACTTCTGATTGCTTTCCAGAATTCAGGAGACACAGCAACAGCATAAAGTTAATCTCTCTATTTTAAAATTTGGATATAATTGAGGCTTCTAATTTCAGATAATTTCAGAATATTTCTAATGGGGGAGGAAAAACAAAGTGCTGTGTCTGTGACCAAGGCTGGCAGATTGTTTCACCTGGCTGCTTTACCAGTTCCTCAGGATTATCAGTTCCTAGTCTATTCTTCAGATTTCTTTTTGTTACTGAAGCAATGACACAAATTCGAGATAATAAATTTCTTTGTCTCATAGGTCTAAAGTT
The DNA here is from genome assembly GCF_029582105.1 of Oenanthe melanoleuca. NCBI lineage: Eukaryota > Metazoa > Chordata > Aves > Passeriformes > Muscicapidae > Oenanthe > Oenanthe melanoleuca. The sequence continues at coordinate 58,451,903 of NC_079362.1, forward strand.
AAAATAGCTGCTCTAGATGAAGAGCTGGACAATGAAATAGTTTATTTAATGTTATGTGTTATATTTTTTTTAAAAATGATATTTAACAATTACCTTTGAAAAATTCCTTAAGAAACACTTCAATTCATATGTGATTTATTCATAAAACACATGGTGACTCTGCTATAGATTTCAAGTACCATATGGGAATGTACATATTTTCTTTAACCTCTATTCAACAGTACATAGTGACATTTTTCTTGTTTTATTCACCTGTCTAAAAATATATTGCAGTGGTTTTTTCCCTTTATTGTATTATTCTCTTATACCCTAGCACTGCATTTCTCAGCTGAATGATTTGACAGTTTGGGAAAAGGGTAAAAATTATCAACTGAAACTAACAAGCCCATGTTATGTCACCAGATTTTACTCTCTATAGAATAATGTCAAAAAAGATGACCCATTTTCTTCTCTTGCCAGGATTAAAAGCCAATACATTAAGAATGTTGAAACTATCACTAATTTGCAGTTATTTCTACAGGCTAGAAATGTTTCTGTTTATATATTACACTCTTTGCAGTCTGCTACATCCTTTATAAAGACTTTCCTACTTTGCTATAAAAGGAATTATTGACAAAGATGGGAAAATCTGATTGAAAGCAAACAGTAAAAGTAGTCATTGTAGAGAAACACAAGTTATAAACATGGTAAATTTTTTTTTTTTGGTGACCGACATGCAGATACACCCTTTAGCTGAGGAGGTCAAAGTTCCTTCAACACTACTTGGTGCAGCACACCACCTTCCACATCTGTGCAGTTCCTCTTACTCTCCCATTCACATATAAATAAGGTCAAACATATGGATAAAGTCAAACGCTGTGTTTCCATCAGCGGTTCTTGTACCTCACAGAAGTCTTGGAGGCCATGCTAAGTAGTCTAGAGCACTGCAGGTGTTTTCCATGTGAATTTTGATGACAGTGTTGCCTAGCAGCCTATAGAACATGTTGATGGTGCCTACTTAACAATTTGGCAATTAGTCTGTAAAACTGGTATTGTTGTGGCCTTTCTTGTAACTGTAAACAAAGCAGTGTGAACTGCCTGATGTGGCTGTCAGTAGCACAGAGCCCAGCAGCACTGCAAGATCCAGTTGAGTGCTTGGTAAATTTCAGTGATTAGTTTGTTTGAGCTCAGTACTTCTGGCACCTAGTAAGCAGTAGTACTCCTGCTACCCTTTCAGTAGGAGAAAGTGTGTGTGAAGTTTGTAAGGAAAATGACTCCTCGTGCTCTTCCTGATATAATGCTTAATGCAGAGCATGAAAGCTGTAGTTCTGTACTGCTCTGAGGTCTGTAGAACTTTTCTGAAATATGTAATAATATGGAATGAAATTTTTTCAGTCCCTACACATATATGGCATGTTGATTCAATTTAACCTCAGGTCCATGCATATTCTGCATGCCAAAGCATTGCAGAGAGAAACAGGTAAAGCAAGGGAAAACCAGTAGTCATTAATCTAGCAATGTAAATACCCATTTTAAAACAACCATAGTTGTGTCATGGGTCATATAATCTCTATTCTAAACTTACCACAATTTTAGATTTCAAATCAGCACTTCATCTCTGCTTAAACAAAAAAAAAAAAAAAAAAACAACCCCAAACTCTTTTAAATATAGAATTATTACAATTCTGTGAAAATGTCTAGTTCCTTCCATTTTGATGTGTTTTTATCGCTGGTGGTTTGGACTTTTCTGTACTTTCTGCCTGCAAAAACATGAATGAAACATGACAGAAAGTTTTCCTATTTGTTGAAAGTGTTTAAATACATGTCTCCCCCTCAAAAACAGAAGGGGAAAAAAAAAAAAAAAGCTGAAGAGACTCTTAGTAATATGAGCTGTCAGCATTTTGAATTTGCGTTTTTCCTGCTGGTAAATTATAAACCATTATACACTAAATCTTGGAGTTCTCTATATGGCTCTGTTCATTTTTGCTGATATGAACTGAAAGACACCCAAGTCTCTTTCTTTTTTTCCCCCTGAATTTAATGAGATGTATTTTCCCCTTCAGTGGCAGCATTAGGACAGTGCATTTATCTTTGCCATGTTATCCTCTCTCCCACTTTGTCCTAGATACATGGGGTTTTTGTCCTCAAAGATATCCTTCTTTGTTGTTTGAGGAATAATGTTTTCAGTCTGAGGTCTGACACTTAAGACACTTATAGCAAGATAGATTAAAGCCTACATCCATAAGGCCTAAATAGGATTGTCCAAGAGGTTCTCATTACCTACCAGGCCCATCCTCTCCTTTGTCATTGCTATATGCTGAGGAGTCATTTATATATTTCCAGCTCTTTATAAAAAACATTCATTGAAGACTAGATCCTGATCCTCATAAATGCCTTATTTTAAAAACCAGTCTACTGTAGAGAAATTATGCTATGCTATGAAAAGGATCTAAAGCTGAACTTCTCAGCAACCAGATTCTAGATCCAGAAGACAATTTTTAGCCTTTCATGCTAAATTCCCTGGTAGTATGCTGTCTGAACAGTAGAAACTTGTGATTGCCTTTCACGGATTCTTTTGCTGTTACACTCTTAAGGCTGAAAGATAAAACGAAATAGAACAACACTTAAAAACTTTGCTACCTGGAGAAATAGTTCCAAAATAGTTCCAAAAGCGGTCCCATTCAAATAGGCTCTTGTAAGAATAGAACAGTACAAAATACCTCTTGTGGAGGAGCTGTTTGAGGTTACTTCTCTGTGTCAGCAAATCCTTCAAAGTTTACAACCAAGCAGGGATTACAGACTTTGCTCTTACTGTCACCAGGCCTGCAAAGAAGAAAATAAAAGGCTAATGTCTGGGTTTGGGTTTTTTTTTCCCTTAGGCAGAATGTATAATTTAAATTTTTTTACATTCAAAGATTGACGTTGTGTAATATATTCATGTGGACATGACCGATGTTCAATAATTTCTCTGTTTTAAATTTATTTTGAATGTTAATTATTGTTATTTCTTCAAATTATTGTTGAGCAGACAACAAAAATAAGACCCCAAACCAGATCTCTTTGAACCTCAGTGCACGATTCCTCATTATATATAAAAAAGAAAGCCCAAACCCCTAGCTTAAAATCTCAGATTCTTTCTAAGTTACTATAAATCTGGAGACATCCACACAGATGGTGCTTATTTTCAAATCTTCTTGATGTAGAGCTACAGGGAGTATGTGACATATCCTAAGAAGTATGTATTATTGAAATAGCTTCCTTTTAGAGTTTGGAAAATGTCATCAATTCTTAGGATAGAAAACAATTCTAGGGAGATGGTAGAGATAGGAATAGCTGAGTGAAAGTAAACTGTGTGGTCCTGTTTCCTAATCAAGGAACTTGCCGTGGGGGAGAAAATTCAGTGATACTGAAATTGCAGCATAAATTAGAAAGGGAAAATACGTTCAGCCTGGGAAACTATTTGCCAAAAGATGTAGTGAGACTAAGACTTGGAGAAAATTCAAAAGCCACTTGGCTGTTCTACAAACATAATAATACACAATGGTATGTTTTTAGGGTAGATATAAAGATTGTTCCTTTAGAATTGTGAGTCAACTGATAATTGCCTGAGAGTAGAATGAAATTTCCTATTGGAGAAGTTATTCCCCCACTGTCTGTACCAGCATTTCTCAGACCTCTTTGTTCCAGTGTCTGGTGCTAGCCATGGTCTATGACAGTCTGCTTAACTTAATAACCCATGCTTATTACTAACATTTAGGCCAAAGAGAGCTCTGGGATGATTACTGAAGTATTTATACAAACACTGTTGTATGGCAGTCTTGCAAAAAAGACTTCTTAGGTAGTTCATCTAGGTGCCCGCAGTGCTGTGTGCTGCTGTGTAACAAAGTAGAGCTGTTGGAAGTGTTTAACAATAACCACAGGACTGCTCTGTTACTGTGCCACTCTTGTACGATCACAGAATACATAAGTGGCTGAACTTCTGCAGAGAGCCTGATCTTGTCTGGAATCAAGGATACTTAACATAATCTACTACAGAAGGACTTCCTGTGTCTTTCCTGTCAGGTAAAACAGCAAAACATTTGGCACTTTAAGTTTTAAGAGAAGGTTGGGGTACAGATTGCAGGATGTCATGGGGCCACTCATGCCACAGTGTCTTTGCCATTTCCTTTCCAACAGTGTACAGTGCTTGCAGCAAGACAAGGGCATATCTTATCTGCACAACAGAAACTTAGAGTGCTTTTAAGAAGCACTCTAACACTCTTAACAGTTTTGTGTCTGCACTACAGGGTTCAGACTGCTCATCTCTGCTAGGCAAGGTAAATACACTTGTCCAGTAGTTCGTGTTCTCACCAGTAGATTGTTGGACTTCTCTGTACAGTTAAAGTAAAAAGCGATAGACAGCAGTCCTAGGCACTGAAGCCCCATTGTTCCTACTGTTGGATAATTAGATTTGGGCACACCTTGAACCCAAGGCAGTTATCTCTGTATCAAAAAATTCAGGAAAATGGTGAGGGAATTAGTCAGCTGGGATGTGATCATTATGTTTGGAGTACTGAGGGACTTTAGAAGTGTGCTAATGTCAGCTAGTGAATTTCATCCATTAACTTCAAGTCTCAGAGCTGGGAATGACCCAAGGTGTACAAAAAATGAACAGAGCAGTTGCTTTAGAGTTGGCTTGTTTCATGGTGGCTTGAGTGTACATATCTGTGCAAGGGAAACTTGCCTTGCATTTTACTAAAACTCTAATTAAAGCTAGGAGCACAAGGAGAGAAGAAAATAATTGCCCTGAAGGTTTTACTACAGAGAAATGATCCAGAGGGAGCAGTTGTCTTCAGAGCCTGACCTTCTTTTGGTCAAAATCTTTCATATGTGATGCTCAGGATATAAAATTCTGTGTTTAAAAAAACCCATGAAAAGATTTAATCCAAAGAACTTTTGATACAAGTTGGGGCTTTTGGGTTTTTTATTTGGGTTTTTTGTTTTGTTTGTTTGTGGTATATTTTTTGTTTTGGTAAGGGTGTTTTAGCTTGATATAGGTTATGCTGCCTTAAATATTGGCAGAGGATTGATTAGAGGTGGTGCAAACATTCACTGGGTGTCTTTCTGGAAGGACAATGTGTAAAAAGGCCAAAAAGGATCCTCCATAAACTTCACGAAGGTGAGAAAAGGAATCTTCTTCCAATTTCTTTGACTTTTGTTATTAGAAGAGTATTGCCAACCATTTGTGCAAGCAAAGTTTAGAATGGTATGAAAGTGGTAGTCTGTTTAATCTTTGTATGTCTTTTCAAAATCCCTGTTTCAGTGATAAAAGGCTCTGATAAAGAAGCAAAATATCATCTTGTATCAGGATTTAAGCACATGATAAGAGATATGATGAATTATAACTTAAGAATAGGACACTGCAGAATAGTGTTCTCTAGAAATGATATTGCAGGGTCTTCACCTTTCAGCTCAGCAACAGGCAGAGGTTTCTAAGATAACTCCAGAACGGGATACATAACTGTAAGCACACACTAATTAATCAGGAGACAGGAGTTAGATTAATTAGCTCCAGTAGCACTATACTAATGCAACTCTGTGTCTTCTCAGCCACATGTTATCTGAGCTGTGTTGGATCAGGTAAATGTTCCAACTTGTTCAGTACCTGTAACCTCATCTAGACTGCATCATGTTAAATGTCTCTTGAGTGTCTGAATTTGAATATCAGTATCTTTCAACAAATAGCCTAGATTTGCAAACAAACTTAGGAAAAAATAAAGTAAAATAAAGTAAAAAAATAAAGACTGCAGAAGGATCAGGCATTTAAATATCAAATAGTAAATATGTAGAGTTTCTGAAATGAAATTCTATGAATTTTTTGCATGACAAATTCTGCTTTTTTTTTTTTTTTTTTTTTTTTTTTTGTGACTGTGCTAAAGTGTTTCTACACTTTCTGTTCAGTTAAAATCCACAAAAAACCAACAGCTCTTCATCTGACCAAACTGTGTAGACTGTGGCCAAAGAAAGCACTTTTTGTCTTTTGTGAATAAATAGACCTTACTGCCATAGACCATGTTACATATTAAGGAAATTCAAAATAAGAAATTAGGGAAATTCAAGATATGGTTGAATTATAGAAGTTTTTGAGTGTCTAGTGGGAGAAAACAAAATTTGAAAAACACTTTTCAACAACTTCATTTTATATACAGAGGGCAGCTGGGGACTGATATATGGTTCCTAAGAAAGTGTTCACACCACCAAGCCTGAAAGAGTTCAAGAAGTTTTAGGACTATACTCTTAAGTACATGGTCTTATTCTTGGGGATGTCCTGGTGGGACAGGAGTTGGACTTTGGTGATTCTTGTGGGTCCCTTCTAACTCAGCATATTCAATGGCTCAGTCCTGTAAAACACAAAAATTAGATTTTTCACAGATGAGATATCCTGAGACACACTAGGCCAAATTGTATCCTTGATTTTTGATCACATTGTGCACTGGCACACTTGGGAGATACATAGATATACCATACATGAGGTTACAGAAGACTGATATCTTTGGTGCTCATTAGAGCACTGTGGTAGTGACTTAGTGCACTGAATTACTTTCAGTCTTTCAAGCAGCAATTAAAATATTTTTACATGCTCTTTCTTCTTCCTTGTGTTCTGTTTCTTGTCTATAGATGTAGGTTCAAAATATCTAACCATATGGAAAAACTACAAAGATATTATATACTTCTAGTCTGAATTCCAAAAGTATTGGAGCTTGTATAGTCTGCTTCTACCACCAATTTTGAATGTTTTAGCCAACAGTTTTTGGTTTTAGTAGTGATGTAGAATATTTAGAGAGACTAAAGTCTCCCTTCCCTTGAGAGGTAGTGGCTCAAGTAAATGTTTAGACACAATCCGTTCCCACTGGCAGAAGTGCTACAGTGTTATCTTTTCCCATTTTTGTTAGCTGAAAATCAAATGAGCAAAAAATATTTGAAAAGCAGGAAAATAATCACTGAGGTCTTATGTTTTATTGGGAAGAATCTATCCACATTACGGGAAGCCATGGGCAACCACTTTGTTTTCCATTCCCTTACTTTCAGAACTTGTTTTACAAACCCTAATAAGTTCAGTGCAGAATTGTGACTACAATAAAGTTATCACTTGGTTCTCAATGGCTTATGGTTTGACAGTCTATTATTAGCAGTATCTTTTTGATGGACATTTCCAGAGTAAATCAGTAATTTCATAGGAAATTTTGAATTTTTGACAGGACAGAAAACTGGAGGTAAACCACTTGATAATGTATTATGATTACAGGATATCCTCAGGCACTCACTCTCTGTTGAAGCAGGGAGTTATTTAAGAGGCTTGCTAGGATTGTGGTAGCTTGCTTTCTGTTGTCCAGTTTTAACCAGACAAATTTGTTTTACTTATACTTCTAGAAGTTATATTCTTTGGTCTTATTGAATTACTCCGAATAAATTACAGCAATAAGCTGATTTTTATTGTCCCTTGTATTAGCAAAGGTTGGGAAGAAATGCTTAATGGCCCTCCCTCTCTCCATTTCCTAGTGACATTTCAATATTTTCTTACAAGTTCTGCTTATCATTTTTTCCAAGGTTTATTACATTATGATTAAAATGAAAAATTACTCTGTCCTGCAATGTTTGGAATGAGAAGAGCAATACTGAACCTCCATCTGAAAGAAAAAGAGATAGTTATGTGTGGCGTATCCAGTAATCATAACTCATAATAAAAATTAGAAACATTTTTTCCCAGGAAACAAAAACATGCAGAATTTCTAAAAAAACCCCATTATTTTGTGAAATTATATGACTGAAACTGCCAATTAAGTATTATATTTTATCTTTTCTAGCATATGAGAAAGCATGGCCACCTTTTCCTAGTTGAGATACATGTATGCCCATTTCAGTTTGCATGTGATGCCTCTTGTCTTTGCATTGTAGGGACTAGTCCTGTGGGAAGATATGTTGTTTTGGAACTAAAGTGCAGCTAGGGAAAATGCTTTAAAACAGGGCTCAAAAAGTATTGGGCACAACTCAGAATTTCGACTTCTCTCTTGCTTTCTGTCCACATGCAAATAATTAGGGAATCACCCTAATCCGAAGACCACCTGCTTCTGTCACAAGGGATCATGAACAGAGAAAGAGGCCATAGCAGTGAGCTGCATAAATGCAGGAGGTACAATCTTCACTATGCACATGTCAATTCTCAGGAATGTCAAACAATGGATTGTGTTTGTCCTGCCATTCGACAGGCAGGCAACGCCAACACAGTCCTAAGGGTAACTCCTAAGTCAATTGGTAACAGAAAGCCATTAGGGAAAAGAAAAACATCCTCAAAACAAAAATTTGCATAATAATAAGCTTCCTTATGTTTTTCTTTGAGCTTCTTGATAGTAATTGTGGCATGTCCGAAACAAAACACAGTATAACATGAACGACTGGAATAGGGAGATGTAGGAGTCATCAGCAAAATCTTGGCCTCTACAGGGTTAACACAGCCAGCTCTTGATGGCCTCAGTTATACTGCTCTTCTCACATGTTGCCACTTAGCTCCATTCCCCATGACATTGTCACAACATATTAAAGCCCCCATCCTGCAAACACTTCACCCATGTGGGTAGTCAGAGTTAATCACATGCATGAGTGTTTGCAGGACAGCAGCCTGAGAGATTAAAATCTAGGAAAGCAACCATATAAAATGACCTATTTTGAGTAGGAAAAGGACTCAACAGAAGTTCTTTATACCTTACTTGAATATAATGTTGTAAGATATGTTCTGTCTTACTTACATTTTTATGAAACATCTTTCTTTCCTATACTACCATATCTAAAAACATAGCAGCAAAAGCTGAAATGTGAAACTGGAACTTTGCCAACACTTTAAATCCGTTGATGTGGCATGGAAACTCAGACACAGGAACAGCTGTCTGGCACAGGAGTGTCCTCAACTTGTTCATTAATTTTATTCCCAAACAACATTTGCCACAAGTTCTGAAGATCAGGAGTTGTGATTCTGGAATAGTAACACAATGAAAAATAAAACAAAGGTAGATAAACAAAGATGCTGTTACTCGCTAATTGTCATGCACTCAGCAGCTTCAACAGCCTACTTAGCACCTGCTTCTTAAATACATTTTAGCAAGAAGGCTGGGGACAGGTCCTTTTTTGTTGCAGCAGTTAGTTCAGTTGGTTTGCAAATAAGCCCTAACGCATTAAAAAAAAAAAAAAAAAAAAAAAAAAAAGAAAGGGCTTCTTTAAATTATTTCTTTATATTTTAATGCTTAAGAAAAACTAAAAAACTTTCTGGCCAGGCACTGCATTTCCTACAGGTTCCTAAATATGCTACATTTTGTTGCCAGTCAAAGCACAATGCTGCAGTGCAGGAAAGAAATCTGGGGTATTTTGCCAAGCAATTGCCAAACTGCTCTCAATTTCCCTACTTTATCGTGCTTCTCTGAATAAGGCTTCATTTTTCATGCCTCTTTTAGACTAATTCTATCTAACATCTTTAAATTCCATCACTTGACACTGATGTGGAGATGGAAATATAACATGCATTATGAAAGTTAATTACGATGGCTGATAAGTTCTTCTACCCTCACTTTTTCTGTCCTCTTTTCACAACAAAGGCACAAATTCAGAGTAAGCCACTCTATTCATGAGGGACTATGAGAAGACAGAAATCATATTGTTGCCTAAATTTATGTGCATTAAAACAAACCATAAATGCTTTATTCAGTCTGTGCAAGTGATTGGGGTCTGTAGATCCATAGGACTACAGCCCATTGTGCTTTAACTTAGAAATAACTTTCTGTGTTTAGGAACAAAGATAAATTTGACCTGTCTGGATGACTCTACAATTACCACCATTTACAGCTGCAGCATAGCATACAAGCCAGCTTTACATAAGGTTACCTCTACCTGTTCTAGGGGCTGAAAGCACTAATAACCATTGGGCTTCAGATAATGACTAAACTCTTATATGTTTAGGTTGCTAGAAACTTCCTTAAGATATTGTAACTTGTAACTGGTTTTAATTCTTTGGAGCACAATCTAAAGATATTTTTCTATGATCTACATCAGAATCAGAAGCTCTGCAAGAGCAACATTTTTGCCTTTGTCTCATATTTCATCTTGTAGTTGTAGTTGGGGAAAAGGGAGGAACAAATATATAAAAGATGCTTAGCAAACCAATAGTCCAAAGCTTCAGCAATTTTGGGGGTTTTTTTGCATCTTGGTTAAGTGCTATGAACGCAATTGCCACTGCAGGAATTCCACTGTGGTTAACTTTCATGGGAATCAGTGTTGAAATTTGGATGTAGCACCTGGGGTATCTGTTGTAACTTGCCTTAAAAGAAAAAGCTGTTGAGAAAAATTCCTTTTCCATACACCAGGGCTCTTAATGCCTCCACGGAGCCATGCTAAGTCTCCATAATGAAACCTAAGGGATTTCTTATTGTGTAAATTGCAGTCTGGACTTGATGCAATCATTTTATGTTATCCCTCCTCATAGCTTCCACAACTAGAAAGAAACGTAGGTGAAGCATTGTTAGGCTGGGGTAATTTTTGGCTGAAAAATAGTATATGAAGTCTCTAGGGAGACACTAGTGAAATGCAGTGAGGAGTTATCTTGCCTTAATGGTGAGCAAATGGGTACAGTTTCTTAATGTTAAACTTTTTCTCAGGCCCTCTTGAGCTAAATTTTCTGTCCTGTGTCTCCTAAGTCGTGCAGTAAAAAGTACACATTTCTATCACTCAGCCATAAAGATGTACTGATAGAAGTATGTGAACAAGGCAGAAATTGCACTACAAGGAGAAAATCAGACATAAACAAACAAATACATTTTCTGTGATAATGATGACTGAAAAAAACAGAAACACTTGGTCTTAAAAACTGTATAAATTTACCAAGTACAAGGGTTTTATTGTGCAAACAGTATCCTTTTAAAAGTTTAATATTGCACAATATTACAGGTGGGTAGTTTCCTAGACAAAGGTGTATTAGATTATTTCATACCACAAAGATAATTCTAATTCATGCATATTTGAGTCACATCTACACATCAAAAGGAAAGCCTGTTTTGAAATGATCACTGAAATTTAATTTTTTGAGTGTACCCCTTTTGCATCAGTAGCTGCATTCCCTGGAAACATCTATAATTTCTCCACTTGGATTACCTTGTCATAATTCCAGCCACTGAAAATACAGTTAAGCATCATTCTTTAGAGCATGTTGAGTATGCAGGAAGGGCTCTGATGCCTTTCATTTTGTGTCCTGGATGGATACTGAAGATAACCACACTAACTAAAAAGTCTAACAGAGGTTACTGCTATTATCCCTGATACCAGTGTAGTCAAATATGTATCTATTCAAATGTAAAGATTTGTGGCATGATCACTCTATATTTGCAGCAAAAGTACAAAATAATCTTAAATGTTAGTAACATCAGTGGAGGTAAGTTGTAAGACTTTAGTTGCCATGTGCAAGATTGCTTGGATAGCTCTAGAGACATTTCTTTAAAATCTTGCTGCTCTACACATATTTTAATTGCAGTTAATGATTTTGTTTATTTTAAAAAGCAGAATGTAAATTAAGTAATAAATTTGCCAAACATTCATTCAGGTACTAGCTGAAGTCTTATCCTCGTAGACTCAGCTCCTGTGCATATCACACTGCACAGATATGGAGGACTTACCTGAAAAGCCAAGGATATGATGGAGAGAAACATATTGCAAATGTCCTGTAGAAAGATGACACATAAAACCTGAAGATCTGTAGCTTAAGATGGTTAAAGCTCAAGAATTTTTTCTATGTCCAGAATAGAATATTTTGCTCTCAACGCTTTATTTTTCATTATAATTACAGTGTGACAAGCCTGGTTGTTATGTTGTCATTTGTTCATATGTTTCAACCTGTGTTAAATTAGGGATGTGTCATTAGGAAGTGCCTAAGGATGCTACAGTGGAGATTGTTTTTGAGACTAAACTGAAGAATGCGCTTCCCATCTGTATTGTATTGCATGCAGGAACCCTGAAGTGTGTGTGTTTGCAGAAGAATAATAAGATGAAGGAAATCTGTCCTCTTCCATGTCCTTGCCACCCTGGTACTGCAAAAGAAATAGACTCTACCAAGCTAGGAGGGCTTGTGTGGTGGGGTCCTTTGTGAGAATGGTGCTAGCATAGCCACCACCTCTTCCTTTCTCTTGAGGTTCTAGCACAGACAGTGGGAAGAGAATCACACAGAAATGACATTTCATGGCATATAATTCAGGAGGATATAATTAGTAAACTATAGCCATTTTTCTGCTACACTTTTCCAAACTTGGGGAAAATCTCAGCCTATCAGTTAACTTGGTTGTAGATCTGTGTAAGAACTACTTAGATCTGCTAGATCTACTTTACAATTAGGTCTAGTGAAATGAGTGGTACAGTGCCTACTTGCATTTGGCAAGCAGTGAGGAGTCTGAGCTACAAAGATCCGATTATCACCAGCACAGATAGAGAATCAAAGCCCAGCCCAGTCTCAGTTTCAACCTTAATGAATGTATACAGAATGAGGCAGTATGTGCACCAGAAGATGGTCTGCTGTAAGAAATTATTTCAATGCCTGATGTGGCCGGATGTTGCATTCAATATCAGTGAATTCTGCTGTTCCTTTCTGAATTCAGTGCAGCACTTTAATATGTTGTGATCTTTTATTATTTTTTTAAGTTGTTTTAGTATTTGGTTTAAATGTGAAGGTGAGACCTGTGCTCAGGCTGAGACTTTCCCAACTGTTACACAGCGCTGAATTTTTCAATCTGAGTTATAAGGCATAAAAATAAAGATTTTTAGGAGAAGCCTGACACACTGTTAAGGAAATCAGATCTGGAGAACTTTTACGGTTTAGAAGCACATCCATATCCATATGTATTTCTGTAAAGCACCGGAACAGCTTTGCACTGCATGTTCCTTCCCACCACCTGGAAAAACCAAGGCTCTGCAGTGTGCAAAAGGAATTCTAAGTATTTTAAAAATTGTTCAGACATGTCCTGGACCTTCTGTTAGGAAATCATACAGTCAAGTGCTTACTAATACAGTGTGACTAACTCTCCATTGAGCTAACAGTGACAAAAAGCTTTGTGTCAAAGCTTTCACTGTGCAAGCATGACCTATCATTGTTACAATTGCCTGCTGTGAAATTTTCCCTACCACTGACGTTATTTAATTATTTTCAACCATAGTTAAATAGGGCAGTTTCCCTTTCTGATATGAATATTTCTTTTCAGAGCACAATCATTCCATGCATTGACTGACCTAAATACAACTGAGTGTCTACCAAATGGATAATATTAAAACAAAGAACCAAGAGGGTTACAGAAGAGCTCCCATTGTCCTGATACTGTCTTTGTCAGCAAATATTCCAAAATAATCCCTGGATTAGAAAGCTGTAGCGGTTATTGAAGTGTTGCAGTTTCAAACTTTTGCTATCTCATTACTTCTTGATAGGTGCAGCTCTGTATTTGTCCTGTTTGTAACTGAAACCATGGTATTTTGCAAGCATGTAGGTCTGTCATTTTGAGAACTTAATATTTTGCAGATTCAGATGTCAAAATTCAAGTCTTCAAAAACATTCTGTTGCTCACAAAAGTGAAGATATGCTCAGTTAGAGATATATATTACCATAAGAAATTTTTTTGTCTATTCAGACACCATAATCTCTTAACGAACCTACTGTTTCGTGGCCATAGAGACATTAATTTCAAAAGGTGACTGAGGTTGACTTTCTTTTCAGCATTGCAATACTTATCTTTCATGCCTGATGGTATAGGCGAATCCAAAGCCTTGCATGCAGTATCAATACTGTGTAGATGGATCTCTGAACTCCTAGTGATGATATTCTGCTCAGGGTAGAGGTACAAAAGATCCTTGGAGTACTCTCATGTGAACCAAGATAACAAAAATGTGTCTTAAATCCCATGGTGTCACCAAGGGGTTTTAATCTTCATGAGTGATCTCTGGCATTTCTCCGTCTTCCAGGGATCAGAACCTGATAGCCTGATAAAATCAGAACTTGATAGAATAAGGTAGTTAACCCAATATTCCAAACCTATCCCTTCAGGAATGCAGAATCATGTTCCAATATGTACATAGGGTGGGGATGCTAAATCATGGGGCCTGGGCCTTTTCTCAGGACAGATTGATTTCATGTTGAACAATCACTGGAAAAAGTGCAAAAATTGTTTTGGGCAACCAAAGAAGGCACAGATCACATCTGCCAGGAGCAGCAGGAGTATCTTCTGCACAGGAGTGTCAGCTTGTTTGCTTGTCCAATGAATCTGTGCTCCCTCTGCAGTAGACGAGCTTCAGTTGGAGTGGCGTGTTTTCACACAAAATAGCTCACAGTTTGTTTCAGTGAGACTTACTAATATTTGAAATTATTTCAATATACTTAACACTAAGCTTCCTTACTACTTGTGTTGATAGCACAGTGTGAGCTCAGTATGGGCTCAAACACCGTAATTCTAGTCTTTATGTGATAATTCTGTAACCACAGCTACAACTTTCCAAAATAATTTTAAAAAGGCATGAGCTATCCCACATCAGATGGCATATTGTTAAAAAGTCTGGGATTAGTAAAAATTAAAGAATTAAAATAATGCTGGTCTGATTTTGCTATCAATTTCCATTTACTTCAATAATATCTTAACATTTTGTAGCTCTTCTGGAGCTACCAATCTCAGTGACTGAAGAATGTCAAGGAAATAAGGTTTATAGAAGCATAGAATGGCCTAGTTTGGAAGGGAATTAAAGGATCATCTAGTTTCAAGCCCCCTGCTGTGGGCAGATATACCTTACATCAGACCAGGTGCTCAGAAACGTTTGGATGGAGCATCTAGAACTTCTCTGGGCAACTTCTTCTAGTGTCTCACCATCCTCACCATAAAGAACTTCTTCCTACTATCTAATCTGAATTTACTCTCTTTCAGTCTGAATACTTGTCTTTTCATTACATGCCCTTGTAGAAAGTCCCTCTCCATCTTTTTTGTAGACTCCCTTCAGGTATTCAAAGGCTGCAATTAGGTGACCCTGAAGCCTTCTCTTTTCCAGGCTGAACAAACCCAGTTCTCTAATCCTTTCTTCATAGGACAGATACTTTTTCCCTCTCGTCAACTTGGTGGCCTCCTCTGAACTTGCTCCAGTGGTTCCACATCCTTCCTGTGCTGGGGCCCCAGAGCTGGGTGCAGCACTGCAGGTGGGATCTCACCAGAGCAGAGCAGAGGGGCAGAGTCCCCTCCCTGCCCTGCTGCCCACTCTGCTCTGGATGCAGCCCAGGACACGTTTGCCTCTCTGGGCTGGCAGTGCCCATGGCTGGGGCATGTCCAGCCTCTCACCCACTTTCTGAGGGAATTGAGACAACTTAAACACAGAAAAATGAATGTCATATTTCAAGGTGTCTGAAAAAATATAAACTTTTACTTTTTAAACAGGTTTTTCAGGAGAAGCCTTGTTATCAGATCATTGCAATTTTTTTCCTCTTCTCATTTGAATTACTTCCTTGAGGGATTGAACAACTAATATTCAGCATTGTTCAAAGCTCCAGTTCTCCTGTTGATTTGCTGTTTGGCTCTGCTGACATGTGTCTTTAGCTGTCCTTTACTGCTAAATAATTAGATTAGTTAAAAATTTCACTTAGTAATGCTGTGTTCTAACCAACTGCGAAAGGTTAAACAACCATATAAAAAACAGATCACTAGACCAAAGATATTACAAGTAATAAATACGTTTGTCATGCCCTCCCAAATTTGTTTTTTACCAAAGTAAAATGATGGGAGATTTGTTTTTGAGTAAAAGGGCAGATTTTTTAATATGGTTATAAGCTGAGAATTCAGATTTTTAAGATACCTCTGAGTATTATGAATAGGAGTCTATGTATGCTTGTGGTTAAAATGAGTAATTACCTAGTGAAGAGCTATTGGAAGAGTGCTGATATGCCCTGAACTTAGAAAGACATTTTAGTTCCAAGGGCCCTTGAGACTTCAGGTTGTCTGGTAGGCCTGTGAGACCAAGTGATCAGTGAGCCAGAAAGATATCATGAGCCATTGTGACATTGTCACAAAGCTGGGGAGATTATTAGGCACTTAATTTTATCCTTAAGGGTGAATTTCTCTAGAACAGGTGATTGCTTTATGGTTATGATTACCTTTCTCTTCATATTACTCACCTGTTTCCTTTAAAGTGAACCTCCATCTCCACCAGGACATTTACCATTTTGCAGACTATCTTCACTCTGTGTTTATGCAAATGCTGGACATTTTTTGTTTTTGTTTGTTTGTCTGTTTCTCATGATGAGGAACATGATATGGGAGTTCTAATTGAGAGAACTTTGAAACAGATTGAGTAAACTGTTGAAGAAAAAAGCTCCATATATCCCAAAACCCTACCATGAAATATCTTCAATCTGTCAGAGATGCTAAAACCAGCAGTTTCACTGTCTTGCTGCTATGTATGAAGTGGTAAAGTCCTCTGAAGACTTTTTCCTTCCATGAACTTGTAAATATCAGATTCTAAACATACCACACTCAACATGTAGAAAGCACAAAAGAAACTCTAGGTGCACAAATGAAGCATTGCACAATGCTTTGAGACAAGTGCGTCTCACTGGTCCTGTCATATATGAGCACACTACCTGACAGAAATAACCGAAAAACCTGCTATTATAACACACAATTTCTTAGAGATCATGGAGGTTAGAAATGGGATGGTGAAAGGACTTGCCAGTCCTATGGGTCTGGCACATAGAAATAATCTGATGGGTAAAACTTGGATTAACAGACATACTGCTGATTAAGAGCATGTTTGTTGAGAACAAGTTTTTTAGTGAAGTGGAAATATAACCAAGAAGGCTGTTAGTCTACATCCTTCCTGTACAATAACAGGTACTGGGGATTGTTCTGTACTGGGCAAGGTACCTTATCTTTCTGAGACTCTGGTACAAACTAGATTGATGTGATATGCCATGAAGTTACCCATGAGCAGGGTTCAGGATCTTGGTGTGAATTTGGCTTCTGTCAAGAGGCTTGTCTCTGATCACTGAGCAACACTGCAATACAAGTCTCTTTGTCAAAGAGGCTGACAGAGGGCTATGAAGGAAAGAGTAGAAGGAAAGGGCGTGAGTAATGTAGCTGTACGGAGAGCTGTGTGCTGCTATGCTCTGCATGAGGTCCAAAACTAACTGGTGGTTCCCTGTCAAATTCATATGTGCCAAGAGTGGCTCACTGTTTATAAGTAGCAGGTAGGGTGCATGCTTTAGGGACTTTGGGATTTTATATGGTCTATGTGAAAGGTAAATCTACTTCATCCATTTTCCTAGTGAACTCCATCAGATGTGCGAAAAAATATCTTTTGGTAGAGATTTGTCTCCCAGCTAGCTTTGTGGGCTTGCATGTCCCATCAGTGCTGTGGGAGAACATGTCCTTAAACTGCCAGCTGGTCCATTTTCTGTCTGTCCATTCATTCCTGAAGTCCTTCTGTCGTAATCACATGAGAGGCGGGCACCACAGTCAATTTTGCTGGCTGGTGTTCACCTCCCTATTGTGCTTCATCAATGAATGAAGTAGAATATGTTGCACTGATACCTTGCCAGCAGATCAATTGCTCTCATGCCATTTTACCATTCAGCAGGGAGTTAATTGCAACTTTTGACAAAAGGAGAACTGGGAAACTCAGCATCTAAAGTCACACAGGTGTAAGTGAGAACAGGTTCTGATTTAACTAAATTAATCATTCACTGCACAGATCCAGGCCTTCATTTAAAAGCCAAAATATCATCCTAGACCTGATTCTTATGTCCATATTTGAATGCTGTAATTGTAGGGAAACTTTGACTTTCAAACATACATGACTGAGACTCGTTCACTTATTTCTAGTCAACTGCAATTTGGAAAATTCATGCGTTAGCCTGAGACTAATCACAGCTATGATTTTGTTTCCACGTTATTGATGAAGTGTAGATCACGCTTATTTATGAGATTTGTACTTCTACATTTCCTATAAAATCCAAATGATTCATTTGTTGTGTAAGACATCACGTGCAGGTAAAAATAGCTTTTTCTGGCAACAGTTACCACATAATATGAGGCATCAACAGGACTTCTACTGTAAGTATTGAATGAGCTTTCTTTTGTTACTCTGCAGAGTATTTTCTATACCTGTACAAGGAAAATGAAAACCCATACCTGTGTCATTGGGTTTGGTTGCACTGGTCTTTCTAAGAAAAATGTTTTTCAGTTACATAAGTCAAACTATCAAAATAAACATTTGGCTCAACTACTGGATGATCGTAGGTTTTTCAACTTCAAAGACAGCCTGGTCTCTTCAAGATATGTCCTCCAAAATGACCCAGAAAATTATTTAAATGTTTAATGATGTTTCTCTTTGTCCCTGTTTCAATCAGTCAATCTGTCACTGAGACACATCTTACATTCAATAGTACATGAGAGACAAATGATCTGAAAAGAAATGCATGTCTACCAGAGAAAAAGATTCAGTCTCACAGGTATCAGACTGTCAGCAGCAATTCAGGGTCGTTTTAGTGCTTACTCACACTTTCAGCTGAGTTACTTATGTATTTATTTAAGGACTTTCAGAATTTTTGACATCAAGATGTATCCATATTCCCACCACATATTTTTTTTTTGGTCATGCTATCAACATAGGATTTCTGGGGCATAAACAATATGATATTCAAGCATGTTGAGGTTACTGTTAAGTTCATGAGTCCCATGTGAAAAAATTATCTCTTACAGACAGAAATAGGGAAGGGAAAGATTAGTAGCTTTTAAAGTTTAACAAAGCATATGTATTGAAAAGGCTTTATAACTTGTTCTGAAAACATAAAATAGGGGGGAATACATAGCTTTGCTGGACCTCTATTCAATAACTAATTTCTTCCTTTGTGAGGAAATAGAGTCTCTCCCTGTTTTCAGATTATTTTTCTGACTCTCTGTATGTTTTCCAATATTTCAGAGCTGACACAAAGCAGCTAACAACACTGGTGTACTCTAGTAATGTGTTATTAATGTTCTACATAAGGTAAAATTGTTTCAATCCTATTTTCAATCAAGTTCCTACTTAAGAGCTTCTGATTTTTGCTTTAGCTCCTACTTTCTGATTTATTTTATTTTTTTTTGTGTCAAAGGGTAGGATTGGTAGCTAATTTACTGATGTCTTTGGCATTCAAGTGAGGTTTTACCGCTTTTCCAACAGGATCACCACTACAACCCTTTCATGAGTAACTTTCCAAGATGCAGTCACTCATCTATGCATGTGGTTTGCATCCATTGTTCCTAGGAGCTGTAAGGGATTTTACTTGCAGATATATATGTAATGTATTTTAATGAATCAGCTTAACAAGCTTTCAAGATTACACTGTGGGACTGTATCACATAAAGGGACATTTGAAGACATTCTAAAATAAATCAATATAATGAACACTAATTACTTAAGGCAGATGGTATTCTCTGTAGAGTTCCAAAAGAACTCACTTGTAAAATTGCTAAACTTCCAACTGTGATATTTAAATAATCCTTACACTGAATGCTCTGTTACCAGTGCATTAGAAGATGGTTCATATACCACTTATTTTAAAAACATTTCAGGAGTGGTGGAACTACAGACCCTATTAACTCAACAGAACAAAATCATGTTAAAACCTAAGATAATTTAACATGTTTATTACTAGGATATGATGGCAAATATCTACACTTCTTTTGTATAGGAAATAATATTTGATAATTATATCAGAATTTTTTTAATAAACTGATGATGATGTAAATTGGTTGGCACAAATAATGTTTATTTGGATCTGAAACAATGCTTTTGGCTCAATTTCTCTCCAAAATATTTTAAGGAAACCATAGCATTATGGAAAGAGATCTTGTGGACCTATGATATTCTAAATTAAGGAGTTAAAAGACAGAAATTATTATTTTTCCAGTTGGATGCATTTTCTCAGTATAGTCCATAAAAAGCTAGGTTTGAATGTTGTGCCATTTTTACATAGTCAAGAATAATTTGGGAACAGGGTCAATAGGATGATGTCTGATGATCCAAAGAGCTACAGTAAAGTTCCATAATGAGTAGCTGCACTGTAAAGTATACATGCTGATAAATGGAATGTAATGTGTTAAAGGAAACAGTCTTGAGAAGCTATATATAATGAAAAAAATTGTGTTAACTAATGTCACTTACAAAAAAAGTATTTTGATGTCATTGTAGACATCTCAATAAGAACTTCAGCTCAGTGTCTGATTGTAATCAAAAACAAAGAAAAAGCCTATATAAATAGAAATGTTCAGAAAAGAAATAATCAAACACACACAGAACATCTGTCATTGACATCCATGATGCATATCTTCTTTGAAAACTCCTTACAAATCCAGTCACCTGCCCCATTGCCCACAAAAAGGTAAAGAAAATTGAAAACAAGGCAAACAGCAGGAAAGCAAGCAAGAAACCCCATACACATATTGTATATCAGTATTTGACCTGAGAACAAGACATTTGAGGGAAGATATATGTGTTTATAAAATTACGGCTGCCAATAAGATGACAAGAAAACCCCTATCAGATGGAACCTTCAAAACAAGAAAAGTGTATAGTTGTCCATATAACATGTAGCTAATCTGTGCAGTTTGGTGCTGTGAGACACTGAGATTGTTGAAAGATTCCATGATTTCAGAAACCAGTGAGAACAAACAGCTCTGAATTGGCAGTCCCTCAAACTGGAACTGGAGAGCATGATGTGAACTGCCACAGTACATTTACCTTAGGTATGTTAGGCATTCTCTCAGCATCACTACATGACAAAGGATACAAGATTAGAGTGACATTTTTCTAACCCAAGGCAGTTGTTCTTATACTACACTTTTAATTAAAGCTTTCTGCATCATTCTGTATATAAAATTCTCAGTTCAAATGCATATCAGCGTGCTTTTTGGGTGTTAAAGTAAGGCTTAGAGATCCCTCCCCAAGCAGTATCTTTCTGGCATTGTGAATAGGAGCCCAGATTTGCTACTAACATTGAAAAAATAAAATTTTTGATATTTTCTTTCAATTAAATATTACTGAATAATAATTGAAAGGAGTTTGATGCATTTTAAGCTTATATGGGCACACACTTTACTAGAAAGCTACTGTGTTGCATTTGTGGCTGTTCCATACATTGTGAGAGCTGGAAACAATCCCTGAGAAACTGGTCAGGACTCTCTTAGAGTGCATAGGGAATTTAATTATCTTTATTTCCGTTTGTAATTTCTACTGCAGCTATTTTCCAGACAGAAAATTAGCCACTGTCAGCTAAATGCATGGATGCTGTATTTTATTTCTTCCATCTTTTTCAGGTCCAGGAGAGCCTCTAGATTCTGTCTGCACTTTTCTTTTACAGTCACCTCTACAGCATTATGATGTTGCTTTACAATATTGAAACTGGGGATATCTAAAACTGCAAACTGAAGTTTAATACTGCTTTTTTTTAAAAAAACTTCAATAAAAAGAAATAAATAATAAAAAAGCATAGACAGGTCTAGTGTTTAATTACAACAATAAACCAGACCAGGGTGTGTGCAAGCCTGAGGCATCTGTGCATACTTTGGGTTTGTTATGAGACAGAAGACTGATCTGGTCAAAATCTCTTTGTAATTCAGATTCTATGGGATGATCATAACATTTTTCAATTAGTACTGAAGCAGGAAGACAGATCCTTCCACCTAAAAAGAGGTTTTTAAAATGAAATTTCTGTATATGCATTTGAAGTGATCCCAAATAGGAGCAAGACAAGCTGCTTCTATCTTATTGGGTGTATTACAAGCAAAGAAATGAAAGATCTCTTTTACAAACTTGCTGCACTGGTTTTATGTGGGAATCTGTAATTATCTTATAATCTAGCTCAGAGCTCAGTGTGCTTCACAGTCACTGCAGTGACTGAAGCTAGGGTGAAGAAACTTTAAAAATGGATTTTCCTGCATGAAGAATCTCACATTCTTCTCAAGATCTCACATTGGTCTCTGAAAATATTCACAGCCTGCTCAAGTGTCAGTCACTCTATGATGCACTTCTATTTGTCAAGACTGAGGATTGAGACTGGGATATTTAACAGATGAATAGTTCCCATAATTTTCCGTTTAGAAGACTTCTGGCAGAAATATCCACATAATTCCTTCCAAATCTTTTATCTAAACCCTGAATTTCATGGGTGAATTTCATCTTCTTCCAAAGCAACATGTATGCTCTGTGATTGTATTTCTTATGATTGTGCTTGAAAAACACAATTATTCCATTTATACAGGATTTAATGAGGAGGAGTGGCCAAATTAGAAGTAAATTAAAAAAAAAAGTTGTATGCCAGGCCATAACCTCAAAGTGTTTCAAATACACATATATTGCAGGGGGACAAACTAATTCTTAATATAATGAATTGCTTCAGGTTAAATGGCTGGGATCTGTTCCTAAAAGGAGCCTTTGTCTTCTTCTTTGTCACTGGTCTCTGATATTAGGAACAATTTTAGGGTTTTGGGGACAGAAAAGACAAGACTCCAGAAAAGATTAGAGCAACTGTCTTTAATAGAGGGAGTCGGGAACAGAATGATGTTTGGTTAGAAATTTAATTAACAAGGCTATGTCTGTATTCCAAGACAGATAATCACCTGTCCATGCTCAGAAGAATTTTCCCATAGAACATAAATGTATGAAAGGCTAGAGGCAGGTTTATGCAGACTAAA
The DNA here is from genome assembly GCF_029582105.1 of Oenanthe melanoleuca. Taxonomy (NCBI): domain Eukaryota; kingdom Metazoa; phylum Chordata; class Aves; order Passeriformes; family Muscicapidae; genus Oenanthe; species Oenanthe melanoleuca. The sequence continues at coordinate 58,474,636 of NC_079362.1, forward strand.
CCTGTAGGATCTTGTTTTCTGACTTTGTTTCTTTTAGGGCAATAGGATTTGCATTGTTATTATAGCTTCAAGATATCGTTTCAGTGTTTGGAGACGTTTTTTTCTATTCCAAGAAACTTAATTGGAGAGTGGGGGGTTTTAAATCCCTCAACTTCATGATATTCTGTTCTAATGGGTGGGAAACAGCCAAGAAACCAACCATATACTGGGCTTCATCAAAGTCTGAGCAGCAGCAGAAGGGAGGTGATCTCCCCTCATACTCAATTCCAGTAAGACCCCACCGGGAGTGATACATCCAGCTCTGGGATCCCCAGCACAAGAAGGACATGGAGTAAGTCCTGAGGAGGGCCACCAAGATGATCAGAGGGCTAGAACACCTCTCTTATGAAAAAAAAGGGTGAGATACAGCTTGGAAAAGAGAAGGTCTAAGGAGATTTTATCTCACACTCCAGTATCTAAAGAGTGCCTGCAACAAAGCCAGAGAGAGACTTTTTACAAGGATGTGTAGAGACAGGACAAGTGGGTATGGACTGAAACTGGAGGGGTGTAGATTTAGATTAGACTTTAGGAAGGAATTCTTTACTGTGAGTGTGGTGAAGCACTGGAACAGGCTGTCCAGAGAGGTTGTGAATGCCCTCACTTTGGAGGTGTTCAATGCTAGGTTGAATGGGAATTTGGGTAATCTGGTCTAGTAGAAGGTATCCCTGCCCTTGGCAGGGCGATTGGAAAGAGATGATCAGTAAGGTCCCTTCCAACACAGGCCACTCTATGATTCTATGATTTCAGTAGAAGGGAAATTGCACACACAATTGCAGCAGGATGCCACATACGGGTCCTACAATTCTAAATTAGATTCTCTAACTTAAATATTTGCTCCCCTGTACTAGGCCTGTTTTGTAAGACTCTTTGGGTAGATTTTCAGCTAGGATGTTCACGAATTAATCAAAGATGCAATTGTGCTGTATGAGAGCTTGAATGAACAGTTGTGTGTCATATAAAGACTTGCTTGTGATAATACTCATGGCAAAAACCAGGATCCATAATATATGTTCATGACAATTACATCATAATTTTACCATCTGCTGGTTTGTAGCCTTCAGAATACAAGTTAATGCAAATTCCATCCTGAACATTGTGAGAGAAAAGAACATGGGCAGCAAACACGGATGTTTTTACTTCCTGATTTTGATTCCATTTAATGCATCCTTGGAGATATTCCCATCAGCTAATTTAACCGCACATACACACACAGTTCCAGCTTGGGTAAAAAGGTGATAAAACCCAAATAATTCCCAAAATATAATTTTGAACAATGTATAACTCAGTAACATCACCATCAGGTTTTCTAGAAATAGTTTTCAAGACTTTTTCTTTGCTCAAGACTACTTTTTTTCTCCCAGAATATTTCAATTTCTCAAAGACCTTTGACGAGTATGACAATGTATTACTGTATAAGTAGTGGTCTGTTGTTTGGTTTTTTTTTTCCCTTCAGCTTTCTCTAATTTAAAACAAAATTAAAGGTAGTCTCTGCTGAAACCCTGAAGCAAAATGACAGCTCTGGGCAAAAACTAGCCAGTTATACACAAACTATTTCAGGAAGCAGCAAGTAATTCGAGGTACATTTTTTAAATGGAAAAGCTGGCTCAGTCTTTGTCTTGGTCTGCTTTTAAATATGATATTCTAACTGACACAGCAGAAATCCTCAACAAGCTTAGATGCCATCATAAAAGAAAATTTCCTTTTGTCATCAAGGCTTTTCATTCACTAAATCAGAGTTATTTATGCCAAAAAATAGACTGTCCTGCCCATAGATTAGTGTAGACCAGTGATTGCAGTGTGGGACAAATTGGCATAAAAATTTTTAGAAGAGAGTTTGATACAAGAAGAAACAGGATAGAGTTATGAAATAGAATGAGGTATGAAATACCTCATTCCTAAGGCTGCTTTACAGTAAACCTTGAAGAGTTCTGGAGAAAAAATATTTGCCTTGTGTTCTCCCCTCTCCTTCTTCTCTTTATTCATCTCACAAGCTGATGGTTATGCCACAAAACAGCCTAGATGGATCTTGATGTGACAATTTTGGACTAAGCTATTAAGTGTAGCTTCCTTTCATCATGACATGATTTATGATAACTGCTATCAGAACAAGAGTTCTTCACTGTTGAATGGTTCACAGTTGTTCAACTGGTTGGATGGGTCCTATCTGAACCATTTATAAGTGTGCATTTGAACAGAAGGTACATATTTGACATTGCGTCCTTTCCTTTTTTATCACCTAAGAAATAGGTCTCTGTCTTGGCCTTATTAACACCTTGGATTGTGCAGTTTATGGGAAAATTTAGTAGTATTAAAATGTCTTCTACTTCCCAGTCTGAAAAAGGAATAAAAGCCTAATTTATTCAGACTATGGGGTTATTATAGAATTTGAAGCATAGACAGGATTGCTAAAAATTAAGAAATTAACTGATATATGTGTGATGTGGTTTTATTTCAAAGTTCTGTACATGCTATGGCCTAAAGGATGGGAATCTAAGTCCCACTGGGGTAGGCATCCTACACAGTACAAGAATTTTCTGGTTTAGGAACTTAATGTCCATGTGAAGAGTTTACAATAACGTCACTAGCCTTTGGGAAAAAAACTAAACAGCAATTCTGCTTTCCACTCTAAGTTAACACTAAGGCAGAGCTACACCACTACTAATTGTGCACAATTAGGGCAGCTAACTTGTTTTCTGTAATGAGTTCTTGCAGCTATAAAAATTTGCAACTGCTTTTGTTGGCCAGCAAACATGGAAGAATTAACAAGCCCAGTTGTACTAGCAAAACTAGCGAGTGCAGACAGCTCTACTTTATTCCCATTTTCTTAATAAGTACAGGCATGCATTTTCCAACATTTAATGTTTCACCTCAACAGATGTAATTTCTAGCTATATTCATGGTTTGCACCTCCATATTTAAAAACTTACCTATTGGAGATCTTAGCACTTGTGCCAGCAAAGACAGGCACAAATTTTGGGGCTACTTGCCAGGAAGTTTGTAGGCTGGTGTTTAGTTCTTGAGGTATAAAATCAGGAATAGGTATGGGGCAGGGATTAGTCCATGATAGATTCCTCTACAACTCTAAATGTGAAAAGTGGGAACAGAAGCTGACAGAAATTTTAAGTTTTGTAAGAGCAGATGACAATCCATACATGCTTGTGCAGGTCTTATTAAGCTGCAATTAGAAAACCAGAGCAGAACAATGTTAGCATGCAAAAGTTTTCTATTTTCTTTTAGAAATACCAGCAGTAAAACAAATAATTATAGTTGTTAGGTTAGTTTCAGGCATAATGACATTTTTGAAACATGTTAGCTTAAAATCTGACATGCGTTTCATCATGCTTCATAAAAAGCATTTATGAATGTCATAAACGAAAAGCTTGTCACAGACCATAATCCACCACTTCACATTGAAAAGTTGAGCTTATTCCTTTGTATTGTGTGCAGTGAGCACCCTAGCACACAGAACTTTCATCTTTGGCAGAGAAGTGATTAGATATCAAACCTGGCTGAAAGCAGCTCTTCAACCTGTGCCCTGATAGCACAGTGACCTTGTTGCTGAAGCACCTGAAGACAGAGATTTCTAGCCTCAAAGATACAGGTGTCACATGGCTCACATGGCTTGAAACCTCCTAGGCTTCAGAATGAGGCTTCTGCATTCAAACTGCCTTTGGAGCACAGTGCTCAGTTCTCACATCTTTGGAAGATTTCTGTTTGGCATGAGTCAAAATCATGCCAGAAGCTGTCCCCCTAAAATAATGATATGGGTACACCTGTGCAAGTACTCCCACTGTGGTAATTTTTCATGAACAGTGACAAGGTCAAAAAGACAAGGACTGTGGAAAACAGAGAGGTGGGATTAATTTGCCAAAAATCAGACATATGTAAGAAAGAAATGTACAGCATTGTTAGTTTTTGTAAGACTGCAGCCAGTGAAAAGAAACAGACATTTTCAATGCATGATTCAGCTCAAGGTACATGTGTAAAATAGATCAGATGAGTTGTTTCTTAAAATGTTCAAGGAAAGTCTGCTCACTTGGAGAAGGAATTCTGTATTGTTGACACCAAAAGTTAGGGAAGTTCAGAGGTATGAAATGTTCAAGGGTGCTGTTAAAATATGTTTCTCTTAAGGCTTGATCTTCATAAACATGTAACACTGGGAGAATTTGTAGCTTTAACATGCATAGTAAATAAATACATAATAACATATATATAATTATATGTAATAAATACCAGGTAAATTTAATAGAATTTCCTAATGTAATAATATTGTTTCAATGGATGTTTATTGTTTCCATTCTTGGTCTAGAATAAAAGACATGAGTTCTTTCTGTTGAGATAATTGCCTATATCCTTAGCTGGTTGCATTGGTTAAGCTATCCTGGCCTAGCTGAAGGATTACAGTTCTTCAAAGTGGAGAAGGGAACACTGATTTCCTCACAGAGTTTGCACAACATTTCAGTATGTTAACTACATTTAAACACATCATCAAAAATATTTACAATTAATAAACTTCAGAAGCATTTTAAAACATTACATTAGAATGAAATAAAAAATTATTAGAACACAAACTGCTATGTATAAAGAAATGTCATAATAATGTGTGGATGGGATTCACTTCATCTTCAGAAATCTACAGTGTAGTTGTCTTTGAGATCTCACAGCTCTTCTAGAAAATGAAGAAAAATAAATGCATGCAGAGAGTGATTCATCTTATTCTAAAAGAGATTCTAAAATAAGCAAGACTGCATTTTAGAAGTCGCTGTTTCTTTCCTCCCACTGCACAAGGACTCCAGATGACTAGCTCTGATGTAGGTGGCTACAGTGTAGACATTTATAGTC